>NC_091858.1:14995761-15620761 GCF_037783145.1 Equus przewalskii | reverse complement strand
GATTATTTTTTTATGTGTTCACTTATTGGTACTTATTATATTTAACGATTTGGTAGCATTTGGTTTCTGATGAAAATATACTTTGTGCTTTAAAGCATTTCTTACTTGGATCAAAATTGTAGAATGTAAAGAGACTTCCTTTAGCATTTCCACAGGAACCCCACTTGTCCCACAAGCTTTTCCACTCAGGCTTCCATCTTTATCCAGATCACCCTTATCCTTCTTTGCTGAAAATTCAAATTTTACATCTCTTTTGTGCTCAGAAGCTCATCTTGTTCAAAAAGCCCTCATTGACACCACCTCCCCTGAACCATTATGTAATATGTGGCCTTCGTGCTTGGCTTCTTTCATTTAGCATCATGTTTTCAACTTTCATCCACGTTGTAGCATGTATCAGTATTTCATTCCTTTTGATGGCTGAATAATATCCCATTGTATGATTATACTTCATTTTATTTATCCATCCATCCATTGATGGACATTTGGATTCTTTACACTGTTCAGCTATTGTGAAAATATATTTATTTTGAAATATGTTTGACTATTTAGCTATTATTCAGCTGCTATGAACATTCCTCTACAAGTTTCTGTTTGAACACCCATTTTCAATTCTTTTGGATAAATGCCAAGGGGTAGAATTGCTAGGTCATATGGTAATTGTATTTTTAACTTAGTAAGGAAGAGCCAACCTGTTTTTCACAAAGGCTGCACCATTGTGCATTTCCACCAGCCATGTATAAGGGCTCCAATTCCTACATCCTTACTAACATTTATTACTTTCCCTTTTTTTTTGTTATAGCTCTCCTTTGGGTATGAAGTGGTATCTCATTGTAGTTTCGATTTGCATTTCCCTGATGACTAATGACCTGGAGTACCTTTCCATGTATTTGTTGCCACTGGTTTATCTTCTTCGGAGAAATGTCTATTGATTTGCAAATACTTTTTTCCAATTCTGTGGGTTGTTTTTTTACTCTCTCAGTAGTGCATAAAAGTTTTAATTTTGATTAAGTCCAATTTATCTAGCTTTCCTTTTGTTGCTCCTGCTTTTGGTGTCATTTCTAAGAATCCATTGCCAAATCCAAGATCATGGACATTTACACCTATGTTTTCTTCTAACAGTTTTATAGCTTTAGCTCTTAAATGTAGGTCTCTGGTCCATTTTTAGTTCATTTGTATATTGCATGACGTAAGGGTCCAACTTGATTCTTTTGCATATGGATATCCAGTTGTCTTAGCATCATTTATTGAAAAAGCTATTTTTTCCTTCGACCATTCAATTTTGAAGGCTTCTAGTTGAAAGTAGATAGTAATTCTATATTGGTTTTTTCCCCTGTTGTTCATACATGTATATCTTCTCTCTATAAGTAGATAGGAACCCATTCCAGGAGGAGATTGACTTCTTTTATGTTTCCTGTATTTATGTAAGGGCTAAAATGGTTTCCAAAGGGAAAAAAAAAAGGGGGCCAAAAAGGACTCAAGCTTTTGACCCAGGAAAATCAGGGTAATCTATTTAAGACAATCTGTAATGTTTTTAGATATAAAATTAAGACAGTCTCTGCCCTCAAGGTGCTCACGGCCTAATGGGAGAATCTAGCACATCTGGTAGCCATTAGACACACGTGGTTATTGATCACTGGAAATATGGCTAATTCTAATTAAGACTTTCTGTAAGAGTAAAATATACACTAGACTTCAAAGTCTTAATACAGAAGGATATTGAATGAATGTCAGACATCTCATTAATAATTTTTTATATTAATTACATTTTGAAATGATACTATTTTTGGTATATTGGATTAAATAAAATGTTATAAAATTAATTTCATTTGTTTACTTTTACTCTTAATGTGGCTTGCATTATATTTCCACTGGACAATACTGACATAGACAAACAGAAAATCAAAAAGTGTCTCACAGCTCCACAACTAGTAGGTGAGAGAGGTGATGTTTATACCAATTTCTTACAATTCTGTAATGTAGGCTCTTCATTACTATGCTCTACAACTGAAAATCAGCCAAGAATGTGAAGATGTGATTGGTGGCCCCAGTTTGAAACTGGAACGTGGGGCAAGGGTCCATAACATATAATGAGTGCAGAACATCTTTAAGGAATACCAACATTCCGTTCGCACTTCACAGCTCATGAGGAGACACACCTGACCCACATCATTCAACTGGAGAACAACTGCAGGCTAAACCAGTGATTCTCAACCTGGGGGGTGATTTTGGCCCCCAGGGGACATTTGGCAATGCCTGGAAACATTTTTGGTTGTCACAACTAGCATCTAATGGGTAGGGGCCAGGATGCTGATAAATACCCTACAATGCAAAGGACAGCCCCTCCACAACAAAGAATTATTTGCCTCAATATGTCAATAGTTCCGAGGTTGAGAAACCGTGGACTAACCTTTTGCTAAGAGAAATATTTCAGAGAAAGAAGAGGCAACTGTGTGCTGGAGCTCTCAGGAAGATTAGGGGAAGGCCGGGACGTGAAGGTGGGCCTCAGAGTGTTGGCAGGTCCACTGGGTACAGGGATGGGGCAAAGCGAGCAAGAGAGCTTACCAGTCAGGAGGAGTGTGGCCAGTCGTGGGAACTGGAAATGGACTTGAGCCAACTGGAGCAAAGAGTGTGTCATGAAAAGGAGAAGCAGGGACTAGAGAAGTGGTTTAGAATTCAGAAGAATTGTTCTCTAACTCTGGTTCTTCCACTTGGCAGCTGGGTGGCTTTGAGCAAACCACTTGACCTTTCTGAAATTTAGGGTAACCCTCTGTCAATGGAGATAATTTTAATCAGATGAGATCCTCTGTGTAAAGACAATTTATAACTGAAAATATAAAGTATTGTTTTTAACGTTATCATCATGGTTGTTACCAGATTGAGTTGGTTCCAGAGTGTGAGGGCTTAAAACCAGGCAAGGAGAGGACCAGAGTGGAGACAGCTGGAGAAGACCTTGCCTCGCCTTTTTCCACAGGCAGCTGCCACTCCTGTGGACAAACATCAGTGACCGATTGGCAGTAAACTGACTTGAGTGGCTCTTCCTGGGACGTGAGGGAGGATGAGTAGTGGCTCTTTGTAGAGGTGAACAGAAAAATAGGCAGATTACTCCATGAGCTTGTGCGCTAGTCCTGTGCAACGGGTTAGAATTCAACAAGTGAAAATGACATGCAGTTTCTAAGGCTGAATGGGCAATATTTTATAATCACCCTAGAATTCTAAGAAAATGTGGATTATGAATTTTCCTTGAATCTTGCCCTACCTTCAGTGGCACTACAACGGAAATACTTTTTCGAAGCGTACATATATAGTGGAGTGTGTTTTCATGGCTCTTTGAGCTTTAATTTTCCCACATTTAATACTTAAATTCAAGTTCTCTCAGTATGGCACCAAGGCAGAAAATTTCCCATATTAATTACTTTTTAATTAAGATAATTTATTTTATAAGACATTTGGGAAATGGCCTAGCAGTTGACTATGTCTTAAGAATGGAGAGAATGTAGGATGTAGGCTTCAATAGGATGTAAGCTTCCAAAGGGCAGGGATTGGGGGCTGTTTTGTTTACTGCTATAATCCTAGTGCTTAGAAAAGGGCCCAGCACATGGTAGCACTCAGTAAATTATTTGCCAAATGAATGAGTGAATGTGCGAAGGAACAAGAAGCGTGTGTTGTTTGTGACTCTTCCTACATGGTTGTGTGACTGATCAAGTACTGCGTGCATCTGCGGTGCTGCGTATCACAGTATCTGACACCCCATCATGAACTCAGGCTGTTATCAAAACTGTCTCACTGAGACTCATCTATTGTCACTCATTCGTTGCCACAAGCACTCAAATCAAACGCTTTCTCCTCTTCTTTTTTACCTCCTCTGGAACCCAGCAGAGGTAAATCAGTAAAGTTGGAAGTGGTTGAAGATAAGAGCACAAAGGGATCAAATTTACCCCCCTCGGAAGTGGCAATTGGTTTGTCTCCTTACACCTTTCCCCAAAAGTGTCCTTTCCATGTTCCTGAAGAAGAAAACATCGCCTGGGCGGGTGTGCGCCTGGCAGGGCCATTGCACTCCAATCTCTTCAGCTGGCTGCTACAGAAATAAGGGCACTTCAGTAAGACTTGACAATGCGCCAGTTCCACCAGCGATAAGAGAAGCCTGAAACACCAACAGTCTCCACCTGCCACGGGCTGTATTTCGCAATGGAGGGCTGCAAGGCCACAAGAAGGCAAATAGGAGAGCTATCTCGAAAGCTTGCCAATAGAGTTCTGAAAATACACAAAGTGGCTTTCCTAAAGAACTAGGAAAACAAAGAAAGAACACTAAATGGATCATTTAAGGATACTCTCCTTAAATAGTTAGAAGAACCCTCATTTGCGTATTTTCCATTCTCTTTAGCCGTTTTAAGTATTTCCTAGACTTGATAATGTTTCTACATCTGTTTGTAAGTTGTTCTTTATGACACTTAAAGTCTTCATTTGGTTGGGAGAAAGCCCAAGGATATTTCACTTAGACTATATCTTCTTACAAAGAAAAACAAATAAACAAGCAAAAAAGTACTTATCCTGAACTGCATTGAGTTACCAAATTCTCATTAAACATTGGTCTAAGATTTCATTGCACAGTTGGAACCTTACCGCAGACATAGCTAAGGTTCCTAAAAGATGAAATGTCATGAGGGGAAAGGAATCTGCCACAGAGTTTCTCTTCACTGGAAACAGAAGCCCGTCTAGTTTGGGATTTGACTCATGGGAGAGGCCAACTGTATTAATTTTCTTTTTTAATATCATGTCCTTTAAAATAGTATATCCTAGGGTTTAAAACTAATAATTTTCCAACATCTTCCCAAGTTGTAGCTTATGTTTTCTAAAAATCTGAAGAGTCCTGATAAAGTCAGTAAGACGTTCTCTTTCCATCTTTTATAGAAATACGGAAGCATATGTGGTTAGGTCTACACATTTCAAGAAGGTAAAGTGTGTCGCAGGTGGAATGGTGTCGTTGAAGGTGTGTGGTGCACAACTGTGAGCCTGTACGCAGTGGGTGTAGGTGTACATACACCTGTGTCTGTGTTGTTATGTTACTTTCTTGAGCTATATATAGCCAATAATAATTCCTGAGGAAAATTCCATTTTCTCAGTGTTTGTAAGTTCATTATTGAGACATTTTTAATCTTGATATTATCATGCAGAATTTTTATTGAAAATCTTTCACCTTGTCTCTGAGTGTGACTAAAGAGAAGGGCAATAAGTTAATAAAATTAATGTAAATAAGTACATGTTATTTGTAATTGTGAAATTATGATAAATAAATAAATTGTAGTTGTTAAACTCCCACTGCCTTAAACATCTCTTCTTGAAACTTAAAGATTTAAAAAGAAAGTATAAGCCATTTTTTAATCTCTACGATAGCAAATAGAAAGCTATGCAAATAGAAATTAAAAGGGTGCCCTTGAGTAAAGCATACTTTGATTAGGTCAAATGAAAACAAAGTCCAGGACTGGAAACAAACATTTGGTCAAATGGAAAACATTTCTGGACGTCTGCCTTTCAGACCTGCCTGCCTCCCAAGCTGTTATATGGTGATATTGAAAATACTTGACGTATCACAGAGATAACACGAGGATGAAAGGCATGTTTGAAGTTCTTGAAACTATTCTGAGAAAGCTACTTGAGAAAACACGAGTGCTGTCAATAATATTGTGCAGTCCATCATTAAAAGCAGGCAATCATTTTTCATCCATTTCATCTTTCTCTTATATTTTTGACATTAAAATATCACATTATAATGAACGTTGTCTAAATCAGTCTTCTTTTGAAAAATGAGTGCCAAAAGCAGTACAAAAACCAAACTCTCATAAACCAAGACAAGCAGAAAATATGATCTTAAGAAATGAACAAATATGGATTCATTCATTCATTCATTCATTTAGCATTCATTCATTCATGTCAAGCATTGTGCTAGACACTGGAGACATAGCAATAAACAATGCAGACTTGCTCCCTGCCCCCTGAGATTTAAAGTTCAACAGAAGAAACAGTAATTACTAATTGTTTCAAAGCAAAGCAAAGTTCTGTTGACTTGTACATTAACAGTGACCTAACTCAGGCTAGAGGAGGATCGGGGATACACAGGATAGAGGCAACTCTGAAAGCTTGGAGGGCCAGCATGGCTGGTCATCTTATATGGCCGAAATAAGAAGAATGTCATTCATTTTCATGTTTAACAGAGAGAGAAGTCTTTGTAACGTTAACTTAAATTATCTGAAGAGTGTTTACATATTTATACCACAGCTTGTTTCAACTGGAGTCACTGGCTATTTCTTATCTATAGGGCACGGTAACAATTGTTTGTAGGAATGACTTGTCTATGATGTATTAAAATCCTGCTTATGATTTATTTAATCTCACTATTGCTCAGCTTTAGTTTGCCAACATACAAGGTGTGAGTTCTGTTAAATTTTCATTCTAGAAACGTTGACATAAACAACACATAAGATTGATTATTTTACCTGCTAGAACTTCATGTACATTTAGAAAAAGGCCTCTACTCCTCACTTTGGGGTTTCTTTTCTTTTTAATGCCCGCCTAGTTTTTATTTCTATTTTATAGCTATCATGCAGTAACGAATAGTTTTACTTATAAGGAACTGAAAAAAAAATTGGCATTTCCCCTACAAATTGTGGTATGGTATTATTATGTTATTTGACTAATACAGGAAACATGGTTAGTATTTATTGGTAACTGATATAGTGGCTTCCAATGGGTTTTAGAAACAGATCAATATTTATCTTAAAAGTTCCCTGCGGAAGATGCTGCTCTCCTTCTCTTTCCTTTTATCCCCCTCACTGTCATTCCTTTGATAATTATAAGCCTGAAAGAATGAGAAAACTAAAACTCGATTCATTTTAAATTTCTATTCTATTCCTCCAGATGAAATGACCTAAGACAAATAGATTATTTCAGGCTTATATGAAGAACTTCAGAGCAGAGAGAGAAATTTAAAAGCAGCAAGAATGGCAAACACCTTTTGTAGGTTTCATTTTGAAGGTAGTAACGGCGTAAAACAGTTCTTCAAAAGATGTCGTATTTGGACACGTTTGACTAAGTCACTAAAAGATGAAAACTTAAAGCGGTTCTATTGAACCAAAAGGCACCAAATAACAAATGAGGACCATCTGCCTTCAATACCGAAGTATTCATGTCCATGTTTCCCAAAGTCAGAGAAAGAGCATTCCCCAAACTGATT
Organism: Equus przewalskii; assembly: GCF_037783145.1. Taxonomy (NCBI): domain Eukaryota; kingdom Metazoa; phylum Chordata; class Mammalia; order Perissodactyla; family Equidae; genus Equus; species Equus przewalskii. The sequence goes on along the minus strand of NC_091858.1, from coordinate 15,613,533 downwards.
TAATGTGGTAAATGAATTGGCAAAAATGTTTCTGAAACACGGATCTCTATCGAAGATCAAATCCTATTGTTCCTGTTCACTTTATTTCCCAATTTTACAGTTTATTGGCTTGATGTATTTTGATTTATTTCTCCTTCTGAAGTTTTGCCTCCAATAAATATTGTAATCCTTGTTGATATATTTCAGCGCTATAACCTTTGATCCTCTGCTTTTTTGATGAATATTTTTGTATGACTAAAACAGCATTAAAAAATAGCCAGAATTGAAAAACAACATTTGCTCAGCACGAAGAACAGGAGAGAACTGTGGGAATATGCTTTGTGTTGTTAACTGTTTTAAAAAGAAAATAAAGGCAAGAAATTAGCAAGCAAGCAATAATGACAGATGGACATCAAGTTTGTCGTTCCTTCCTATCCTTGCTGTAGCATTTAACTTTGGGAACTTGAAAGGAAGAAAAATACACTTCTTCTCTACCCTCCACCCCCAAAAGTACTAAAATTTGTCAACGGTGATCTTTGCTTTTGAAAGCCCATAGTTGATTTTAGTCTATTGCCTAGATTTGCCATTCCCATATTTAACATTTACAGGATTTTATGAGTTTTTTCTATTTTCTTCTATGGTATTTTTATGAGCAATACCATATTCTATAATAATAATCTCAAATAACGTTTAATTTGTTGTCAGAAAGACAAGTGGACAAAAGTCATCCAGCTTGTGAGTTTAGCTAACTACCCAACATTATAGTTATATATTCAGTTGCTCCCCTGAAAAACTGTGCTTTTTATGGGGAAAATTATATACAATTGTAGAAGTTAAGACTGCATAGACTCTCAAAAATCTTAAGGTAATCTTTATAGATAGATCTACATTTATATCTAGCAAGAGAATGATATGCACAGATGGACATACATACATCAACATATATCAAATATATCTGCTAAACTATACAGACTTCCTAAAGGGGTAGTTCCCTCTATCACTACCACCCCCAAATTTTTTTCAAGGGATTATTGGTTTTTCTAGAATTTGTAGACTTTAAGAAAAATAGTTAGTAAAATCAAAGCCATCAGTGACTCTTACCATTCTTTTTATTTTCATGCTCTTTAACATTCTTCGATTTCTTTAACATCAATTAAAAGAAGATAATATATGGAATACAATTAATACAGACAATATAAATGACGTTTTCACAACTTAAGCTTCAAATAATGAATACTGGGCAATTAATTTTTCTTTTTTGATAGAAGATTTTTAAATCTCCTTCTGCCCATCATCAACTCCTCCAGATTTTAAGGAACTACTTGTAAAACTATCTTGCTTCTTTGCATTTATTAAGCATACTAAAAGGGGTGTGTGTGGGTGTGTATGTGTGTGTGCGTCTGGTCCTATATTCAAATGTCCATTGCCTTTTTAATTTTGTAACTCAGTCCCTAAATCTCTATTTCAAAATCATGACCCAAAATTGATCTGAAACTCTGGGCACTGCTGAGAGGAAACAAGTTTGATAGAATATCAGATAAGAGGAATTTAAAGTTGGAGAGTAAGTATTGTACCTCTGGGCATTTAATCCCCAAACCCTGAACCCAAGATAGGAAAACTCATTGTACTAGCCTTTAAAATTGACATTGTGACTCTGCAACTTTTTTGGTAAGATTCAATACTCTTTTACTGAAAAAAAAGTGATTGATAAGTACTAAAAATGGTGTTTATCTTCACAACGTTCTTTTGAAGACTGACCAAAATAGAGACAAGGAGCCTGATAACAAAAGTCTTCAGCTGTGTTTCTAAATTCAGTCCTTCTCTGCCTAGAAACTCCTAGGTGATATGACATGAATACGTTTTATGAAATTCATTTCAGTTCCCATACTTTGAGATTACATTTCTTGAATTCTGTATGCAAATGTATATATATAACCTCATGAAAATGTATCTTTGTTTTAAACGTTTGGGTACTTTAGAAAAACAACTACAAACAGCTCCAAAGACATTGTACCAATGTGGCCTTGCTTACTGAGAAATGCTTCCCTTGTCAACCCATGATTTATAATTCACAGGGGTGAAAATGAGGGGAATTTTGAATAAAAATCCTATGGTGAATTGAAACAAATACCAAATATTTTGCACTTTGAACCAAGCAACATCTCAACTGATGATTCAGCTTTTCAGAAGTCATAACTTACAGTGATCTCCAAACTTTTTAAATTCAGTACACACGTGTAAAATATTCTTGAGTACACAATATATATTATATGTATTTATGTTTATATATCTCTAAAGCAGAGTTTCTCAACCTGCACTGTTGGCATTTGGGGCTGTCCTGTGCATTGTAGGATGTTCACCAGCATCTCTAACCTCTACCCAACTAGATGTCAGCGGTACCTCCCTCAGTTGCCACAGCCAAGAAACATCCCTAGACACTGCCGCATGTCCCCCGAGGGGCAAAACTGCCTCAGTTGAGAACTGCTACTTTAAATCATTTATCTGTAATACTGTACTATTATATTAAGCAAACATGAAAAATGTCTATTTTTAAGGTTTTTATTTTGCTTTTTAGTAGTATGAAAAGAAACTATTTTGCTTTCTCTATAAATGTTATCATTAACAATTTTTAGGGGAAAAAATGTGACAAAATACACTTCAAATTGGTTTTTAAATCTTGATTTAACAGGAGGTGCCACTCTGGTTCGACTTCAGTTTATTTCAATACTTGATTTTTTAAAGGCCATTAGGGTAGAAAAAGAAATTAACTCCAAATGGATAAAATGGAACTTTTTTACTAAATCATGATACAAAATTTTCCATATAATCTAACATTTATCCAAAGGATTTTGGTGAAATTTTACTGATAAATATCTCTGCTTTGATGTCTTGAAAACAACTAAGAGATTGCATTTTTGTATTTATAACACGTATCTTTGAAATTACTACAGCTTTTCATTTAGAAAACAAGGTAGCCAGTTAGAAAACTGAAGTTAGATTTTTTTTAATGTTGCTTATGGGAGTTTTAGTAGGTGATACATACACATCATTTTCAATAATAAAGTCACATAGCAATGCACACATTGCCAAAGTATTTTCAGAATGCCTTATAGATAACACAAGTTGTTTGTTTATTTTACAGAGTTGTTACTTCCTCACTCATTGTTTAAATGTCACCTTTATCTTGGAGAAACAAATTATAAAGCCTTTTTAAAAATGTATACTCAGTTAAGACAATAGTGGCAGCTACTCCTCATCACAGCAAAGTCAGCAAACTTGAACTAATTGCCTTTGTTAAAGAAAAATGAGTAACTCATCTTCAGGTTCAAATTCTTTGCCGTGAGATAATCAGTAAACCTCTGTATGGTAGCAATTGGTTTTTGTGGTCATTCTCTACCTCATTTCAACAATGTAAAGAATCCGCTATGTTTGATGAGTTTTTTTAATTAAAACATTAGAATATCATTGTCATCCTGTGACATTTTGTGCACTTTTGGCTATAACTTCTTTGCTAAAATAGCTCATCTGTTAATTTTGCAATGTTGTCTCTGTAAACTTAGGCTAAAATTATTTCTGTGGTTAAACTAATAGTTTTTCTGCAAAATATTATTTTTACTAAAGCAGTCATTTAATATTGAGAATATCACCTCATTGGTTTTTCTTTCCTTTAGTGGCTCATAATAAAAGTGGGAAGGTAATCATTCATATTCCGTCATTGAAATAAAATTTAGCAAATACTAAGCTGAGACCCATTAGAAACATCTGTACTTTCATTTAACTCTATATCCCAAACCACTTAGACTGCATAATTTGTTATAAAACTTGTTTCTTCAAATTTTTAACAATGTTGACCGTCAAAGGAAGGTATTCTAGCTTGACGTCATACTGTTTTTCAAAGATTCTTTTAGCCATTTTTATCAGAGCAAGAACAATTCTTTCCTTAATGTGTTTTTAGGTCATTGGCTCCTGAGTGAAAATTTTCAACCGTGGCTTCTAACATTTATCATTAAACATTAGTTTGAGGATCACATAACTTAACATCATGGAAGAAATCCAGAGGCACATTTTAGGTGCATAGGTTTAAATTCTCTTGCTAATGATGAAAACCTTGTTCTACCCTTATCTGATATCTCAAGGCATAATTTTCCCCTAGATCAAGGTTCACTTTGAAAAATAGTGAATGCATATCAATATTTTGATAGTCTTCCTTATAATTTCATGGCAGAGGAGAATGGAGGCAGACATTTTGCCAAACCTGATTAGATTGTCAAAACAAGAGTTCATATTGGGCATAGAAGAAATATCAACTTTCTCTTGCCCTTCACTTTGTGTCGACATATTAGCACTGTTTTTAGTCAAATTTCTTTTCAAATGAGATAATATATCTTTCATATCTCTTAAGTTAATTATGTTCATCCATAGGTAAATTGAAACGTATATGCATATGCTGAAAGCAAATGAATTATTGAGACTCTGACAACCCATCCAAGCCATGAAATTCACAATCTTCCCTCAATAGACTGGGAGTAAGTGACCATAATGTGGAATGAAGGTGGGAATCAACATCAGTCTACATATTAAATATTAGCAAAACCTAATTTCATTCTACTTTAAGCAGAAAATAAATAAAATATAAATAGAAGTAAATCCTATTTTCTTACCAGACCCCAAAGATCATCTTGCACACTCTCTAGGGTGCAAGACCCCCATTTCAGGGCCCTTGCCTTGGAGTGAGTACTAGCTACTCTTAGAGGTGCAAATGATGTATGTTAGACTTCATTGCGGACTGAAATGAACTCTATTTTCCTACAGAAAATTAAAACTTGCAGTGTTGTTTTTTTTTTCCTAGTATGACCACCCAATGGTGCCATCTGGTCTATAACAGTTTCATTTTAACATGTGATCACAAAATGCTCCTTTGCAAGACTGGCCAAATTCAGGCAGAATGATCAAGAAGGTGCTAAGAAGCAAGCCAATGAGTGTCCCAGTTACAGTTACAGTGCAAAATACAAGACAGGTGCTTGTACCACGAACCAATGGAAAAGCCTTCTCCCCACTTAGTCCTAAGTAAAGGCAGCGAGGGAATTTGACCACAAGCATTCTCATAAATTTTTAAAAACAGTTCCCTGGCTAAGTTAATAAATGAATGGAATGGTTCAGAATTTCCAGCCAGAGTGTGACAGGTAATTGGTGAAATCGGCAAAATGTCTAGTGACCATTTAAAAAGATGCTATGTTTTCAGATCATTAAAGTGCAGCATTTTATTTGCCAATGATTTACTTCATTTGTAAAGTCTCCTACTAATAATGAAATGAAATGGCCGTGACTTGAGCTTAATAAAATATTTTATTGCTTCTAAAACCTGTGAGTATATATGGGTCCATATATATATATATATATATATATATATGGGTTCTATATTATATATATATATAGGAATAGGTGAAAGAGTTGAAATTACTCTGAAACTGTCTACATCTACAGTCGTTTATTTATTTCTAGGTAGAAAGTTTTTTAAAAATCTAGAATTTGACCTTTACCCATATCAATACTTATCAACAGAAGACTAAAGCTCTCTTTCAAGTCTGAGGGAAATAGTGTATTTAACCTTAACCTATGCTAGGGGTTCTCATTACCTTGACCTTCAAATAACTGAAAGTAAGTGAGCTTTGTGAAGACATTTACTCCTGTCAGAGGTTAGCACTGCCCACAGGCCTTCTGATTTCCAGCCCCCCAGCCCACACGGACCGTATATGCTAGTCCACCCTGTGGAGCTCATTAGTCTGTGGGTCCATTTGGCCTAACCCTTGGAGTTCACTAAACCGAATGAAGACTTCAGAAATCTCTCTGGCTTGACAGTAATATTTTCTCTACCAGAAGTCTTTCCCCAGAGCATTTTTGCCCCTCAAGACTCTCCAAAGCCACTCCCATGATAGGCGTGCTGCAATGATTCTGTTGACCCAAAACACATCAAAGACCCAAGAAGTTATGAATGCTTAGGAATCTGTGTAAGACTTGTAATGGCGTCTCCCTCCAGGGTAATAACAGAGGCGGGGAAATGAGTCAGCACAAAGCATTAACAACTCCCTGGGTGAAAAGATTGGATTTAAAATGAATGCAAAACTACAGAGCTGTTTTCTTATCATGTTATTTCCCATCCATTCTGTTTTGTTTCCCAAAAGGATTATTTCATGTAAGGGACAAGCCTCCTATCGCAAAGCTATTTTAAAAGGAATTTCCTCTTCTGTCCATAATCCTGAGGAAGACCTGCCTTAAAAAGTAAGAGCCTGTGTTTACAGCTAGGTACAGAAGGAAGGGAAAGATATTCTTAGAGTAAAACTGGCAAGAAGAGCGGATGGGACCCCAGTCCACTCCATCGAGCCACTTTTGTTCACAAACATATAGCCAACTCATCTTTCAGACAGGAACATACACAATCTCTAGGTTTATTCAGCCTCTTCCTTTTCATGGAAAATTTAATCTTCATTTTACTTTTGGGAATTGTCTCAAGTTAGAAATACTCAGCCCCAAGATAATTCTAAAACCGATAGAAGGAATCTAGACACTTCTTGTCACCTTTTATTTATCTTCCCAGTTTCTATAAAAAATTGTAGTGAAATTCCCTGTTGGTTATCTTGGCTGAGTAGAGCCCAGGTATTGTTTGAAAAATAAAAGATCATCTGAGTAAAAATTTAAAATGAAGTAAGCATGGTGATTATTGACACTTGATGCTGAGTTCCCTCTGGTATCTTACAACCTAAGATGGAAAACACAGAAAGTGGTGATTGAACAGTATGTAAGTAAACACAGCCTAAATATGATGAAGTCAACACTCTCTTATGTTTAAGGAAGGGCAAAGGGTAAAGCTTGTGAGGGCAGTGTTCAGAAGAAGCATGTGAATGAATCTCACTTCCTACTATTCATTTTTCATGAGAGATTGACCCTAAAACTAAAATCTCAAGCTCTCCTTGAAAAAGAGAGGAAATTTAATGTGTTAAAAGGAGGCAGCTTCAATGTTTTTTTCCCTTTGGTGAGGAAGCTTGGCCCTGAGCTAACATCTGTTGCCAGTCTTCCTCTTTTTGCTTGAGGAAGACTGCCACTGAGCTAACATCCAAGCCAATCTTCCTCTATTTTATATGACGGACACTGCCACAGCATGGCTTGATGAGCGGTGTGTAGGTCCACACCCTGGATTCGAACTTGTGAACCCCAGGCTGCCAAAGCAGAGAGTGCAAACTTAACCACCATGCCATCAGGCCGTCTCTGCTTCAATTTTGTTAAGAGTAAAGTCATGATGTGGGAAGTGAAATAAATATTGAGTGAATGAATGAGTGAATTAAGTAATTAATAAATAATAAGAAATGAAAAGACGAAGAAGCCCAGGAAGCTAAGGAGACAGGCAGGTTGGGAAATATGTAGGGATAAAAAAAGAAGGTAATTGGGGCGGGCCCGGTGTCACAGCGGTTAAGTTCGCACGTTCCGCTTCTCAGCGGCTGGGGTTTGCAGGTTGGGATCCCAGGTGCAGACATGGCACCACTTGGCAAAAAGCCATGCTGCGGTAGGCGTCCCACATATAAAGTAGAGGAAGATGGGCATGGATGTTAGCTCAGGGCCAGTCTTCCTCAGCAAAAAGAGGAGGATTGGCAGTAGTTAGCTCAGGGCTAATCTTCCTCAAAAAAAAAAAAAAAAAGATAATTTAAGAAAGTCTATAGAATAATGAGGGTCCAGGAATAAGTACTGTATATACAGCATCCAAGTTATATTTTAAGGAAACTGTCAGAGATGAGGAGTTCAGTATTGTAAAATATAGAAAAAAATGTCCAGAATCTATCCTAGGTATTTGGGGGATTCCAAAAATCTCAGAGGCATAGATTGTTTTTCTTCTTAATTATTAAACTACAATAGTATTTAAATAACTCTAATAATGACTGTGAATTTTATTGTAATATATTAAAAACTAGAAATTTTTCTTCTTGGACACATTCTCAGCTATGTTTCAGGGTTCTTGTAGTTGTTAAATATTGCCTTTTTAAATTTACTTTCTTAATAAAGTAAGTTCTTGATTGATTATTATCACAGGGCATAAAACACTTATGAAGGATTTGTCCTTATTCATGCTTTTATTTTTTTTTTATTTGGGTTTTATGCTCAAGTGGTCTTTACAGTGTACACTGTAATGAATGTTTTTGTTTCATTTTTTGTTCTACGTGTGAAAAGTCTTTAACTTGGCAGCTTGACACAGCATATTTTACAATTTTATTTTTTCATCTCTAAGTTATTTCAAAAGAGAATAGCTGCTTTGAACACTCTGAAATTCAATTCTGAATGATTCGTACAACCTTGAATGTAGTCCCAAACAAATCAGAAACAGGTTGTTTGGCTTTTTTTTTTTTTCCCTCAATTGTCAGTTTGCTTTATTATTTGAAGGGTAAGAAGGGGGAAAAATCCGAAAATAAAAACCCTACTTGTTTCACAATAACTATTCACGTGAAACCCACTGTATTCAATCAACTGAATCGACTCTGTCTCTCTTTTGGGGCTATATAATTATAGTTGAGACTGTAAATAGAGAACCAGCACCAAATCGTGGTTCCATAATATGCATAGTATCAAAATTGAAATCAATCTTATAGACAGTGTTCATGTCCAAAGTTCCATTGAGGAGAGAAAACATCAGTGTTTAAGTCTACTTTCATTAAGAATATGGGTTCCAAAGCCAGACCACCTGGTGTGAATCTCAGTTCTGCCACTCTTTAGCTGGCTGACTTCAAGCAAGTTATCTAACCATTCAGCACCTTAACTTCCTTACCTATAAAATAAGGATAACAGTAATACTCATCTTGTGGGATTGTTGTGAAGATTAAATGAATTAATACGTCTAAAACTCTTGAACATTGCCTGGCATGTTGAAAACACTCAATAAATACAGGCTGTTAGAATCATTGTTACTTTTCTTAAAATTTTTCATTACCGTAATTTTAAGAAACTAAGACGGTAGTGATGCTTGTGATATTGAGTGAAACTGAGCACCACGACATGCTGGGAAAAGTGATGCTGCAGAATAAAAAGGGCATGAGCTGGAGACACCAGATCTAGTTTCACACTTAGGCTCTAAAACTTAACCGGCTCTGTGGTTTCACTCATTTCCCTAACCTCTATGTTATCATCCATAAATATGTAGAAATAACATTCTCCCCTCACTGTCTTTTGTGGAAGACATATATAAAAATGATTTTGATATAAGATAAGAATAATTTGTAATATAAAATTAGAACTATTTAATAAAAGTATATGCAAAACAGTGAGAAGGCAGAGAAGGTAGTAATAAGTCTGGGCTAGTGGAGCAGGAAGAAAAGCTCCCCAAGGGAAGCGATGTTTCAAGGGTGTTCCAAGAAATGAAGAGACATTTGCTAGTCACTGTGTTTAGAGGCACAGAAAAAGCCGTGTCTGGAGATCAGTGGCTAGAGATTAGTTTATGTGTGAAAGTCCACTATAAACTATAAGTCACTGTTTGGTGTAAATGTTGGTTGAACTTCATGATCTCAGTGCAGTGTCAAGGACTCACAACTTTATCTGGGTTTTTGATAAATTGGGAGAGGTCACATCTAACACCCGCACCACCTCTCTACTTTGCCTTTGTAAATGGTAGCAATTCAAGATAAATGGCAGAGCTATAAAAGCAAGAATTACTGGTGTTAATTTGGAGGGTGAATGATTTTTGTTTTGTCCCCTGGCCAACACTATTTAAAAAATCAATTATTAGTTCAGGTCATATGCCTGATTGCAAGTTTCTTCTAAGATTGACATTAGCTTCCAGATCTTTTATTTCTTTAAATCTTTTTTTCTTCAATCTCATTCCCACTTCTTAAAATAAATCAAGGGCTTAAATAGCTACCAATTAGGGAATCTGATCAGCTTAGGCTAACTACTGTTAGCAAACTATGTTAATATAATTGCATCTAAGATCCCTGGAAAAGACTTTTGTTTCTAATTTCAGAGGAAATATGAGATCTGAAAGAAACTGTAAACGGGGTATCTGCTGAAAATTAAGAATAGTGGAACCACAGAATCACAGGACTGTAGGAAGTACAAACAGTGCATGGCCCATAATAGGCCTACAAGATACAGTTGATAAACGAATAGTCTCCAATCTCCCAAATAATGGCCTGAGGATCAGCAGTAATGACAGTATAGTTCACACTGGTGCCTATTGAAATGAGAAACAGAAAGACAATGTAGTAAAGCTTGGTTTGTTTGAGAAGAGAGCAATTATTTTAATATAGAAAAATACCAAAGAATAAGATAACAAACATCTTTGCTTCCTGCATCCAGAATTGACAAATGTGGACATTTTATCATTTTTGTGTTATCATTTTTTACATAAGGAAATAAAATATTATGCATAAAGTTAAAGTCCTTTTTAAATACCACTCTAGACCCATTTTCCTCTCCCTATCCAGAGGTAACCACTCTCATAAGTTGATATTTCTTCTTCCCATCCACATTTATGTGTGTGTGTATCAGTGTAGAGTGTATAGTTTTGACTTTTGTGTATTTTAATTTATGTAAATAGCATATCTTTCATGGAGCTGAATTTATTTACTATTCAAGAACTACCCTTCATTCTTACATTAGTTCTTTCTTATTTTTCTTGGCTTAAAATATCCTTTTGTTAAAGGGTGATAGGAATAACCAGCAGTTAAAATATCCTTAACTGGAAAAATTAAAAAGCTACAGCCTATATTTCTTCGATGATCCCTTTGCTTATTTTTTTTTAATGATCCTTGAAATCCAGAAGAAGGGAATACTGCTGCAGTTAAATCACAGTGTTTCTGCCACTCGGCCATCAACCATCCATTTGGATACCTCTGGGGAAGGGCACGTCATTTGGTGCAGTGACATCATCTCTAAGGAGCTGTGTTACATTATCCCCCTGAGTTGGTGTGAAATCTGTTTCCATGTTGCTACTCTTGGTCGTATTCTGTACTTTGAGGTCACACAAGCAAAAACAAGTTTAATTCTCCTTCACGGAGTTCCTTCAACCACACCAAAACTACTAGATATTCTCTGAATCTTCTTATCTACAAATTAAGTATCCTCATTTCCATCAACTGTTCTTCATGGAACGTGGTTCTAGTAACAACAAGCTGCATTCACAGTCACTTCAGCTTGCTCATTCACCATTGATAGGAGCTATTTATTTATATATGAAGGCTCAAAATTCCCATTTCGCTTGTTGCTGCTTGTAAGAACATGTGTCATGAAACGACTCATCTGCTTTTGATCTGACAGCAGAATGAGTGCCGTCTCCAACTGGTAACAAAATATGTTGGTCAACTTCAACAGGTATCCCAGGGTGTCCATTAAACTTTGAAACTACATAGCAAATTGATGATAAGTTTGCGATTAGAATTCAAAGACTTTGAGGTTCCAGCTATTCCTTCCCACATGATAGACTATAATACTATCAGCTTTGGCCAAAAAAATGAGAACAAGCCGTTTCAAAGGGGAATATCATGCTCAGTATTTTTCTCACTATATGCATTTTTTTAAAAGGAGAATTAATTTTTGTCAGCTTACTTTCTTACCCATAAAAAACAGGATAATTCAAGATCCCACTGCTCCTTCAAGTTAACTGTGAAGGGGTTAAAATTAGTTGTTGTTGTTTTGTAATCCTCAAAATGAAGCCCTTGTGTTTTTGCCAGCACTGCCGGCCTCGGCCTGTGACAGCCTTCCAAATCAGGTGTGTTGACCCAGACTCCAAACAGCACTTACAGACATTTTTGGAACATACCCAGTTCCAGGGTACACAGTTCACCAGAGCCAGCCGTTACTCCAGGACTGTCTGATGCCATGAGGAAAAACATTCTTTACAAAAATGCAAAGTATTATTTTCACGTAATATTCCAAGGAGATCAGTAACGATATGTGCAAAGGGCGAGAGATGATTCATGGCTGCCCACTCAACTCCCAAGGAAGTTTCCAAAGCTGATGTTTGAATCATTGCACACGGCAATTGGCACAAGGGCCTTGGAAACCGTTCTGATTGCAAAAGCAGCCCTCCCGCTTTCCTGAGGATGGCCATGAATGTCCCCCAGAGGACCTTGGTTCACTGGAAAAATATGGCATTGGATAAATATTTTGAACACAGATATGTTTTCTTACTAGGAGCGTAAGTGTGCATTTCTCTGTGGGTGGATAATGCAGATTTTTGTGAGCTGAGAAGGTTACTCTTACTCTGAGACCAAGGTTGGCCCCTTTCTGTCATCAACTCTCTAATGAATTCCTATATTATATTTAGTGCACATTTAAGCCTGCACAAACAATGCTGATAAGAAGCGCAGTTTTATGAAACTCTGTGTCAAGGCTGCTTGTGGACTTTTTAGGAGCGGCAGATATTCGCTTCAAAAATGACCAAAATAGATGCTCATTTCCTTCGATGACTTATTTAAAATGGATTGTTGGTTGCAATCCAATGAGTGCTGGCAGATTTCCACCTCCCAGCGAGCACCATGGTAATTACAACTTGTTGGCATTCTTTTCGGCAGTTTCAGAAGGGATACCAAGGATTAAGCACTCAGAGAGGTTGAATCATCCTTTCACCCTTAAATGTACTCACTTCCTTTGGTTCGGGCCAAAGTTTTTTGGGAGATATTGTTGTGAACTTCCGCTGCTGGTGTAACCAGTAGAAAAACAGAAGGCAACATCCAGCATTGAGTTGCTACAGGAGAAACAAAGATAAATGCCTCTGACCCACTGCATTACTAGGAAGCAGTGAGAGAGGGGAGGGGACTTCTGCCATAAGTGTTGTTATGCTGTTTCTGTCTGTTTGGTGCAGATATAGCATTAAATTACCAGTAGGTAGGATGGCTTCCATTATCTTTTAACTTTGGAAATAACTTTTTTTTTAACCATCCACAACTCTAAATGGGCCTCCTCTCTCCTAATACAAAAAGGATCATGCAAGAAATGTTTCTAATGTTCAAAGTTGATAGAAAGATATTGTCCCTGATAGTCTTCAAAGGACTCACCTAGAGAGGGAGAGAAGATATGATCTGTTGAAAAGTGAAAGTAATACTACATGATAATAATATAAAAGCGGTCACAAGGGAACTCATAGTCACTTGCCAAATGAGCACCGGTCAGTGGTCGCTTGCTCTGAGCCCAAGAGGTCTCGCCACAAGGAAGACTTGGAGAAGGAGAGAAGGCTCGAGTTGGGTTGGATCAGAACAGACGGAGATGAGGAGGAAGCTGTGCAACAAGGGGATGAGGCAGGAAAGAACAAAGTCCCCAAGGAGAAGAAGTTTTATCAAGAAGCTAATTGTATCACTTTGCTCTGGCCGCCATAACAAAATACTGCAGATGGGGTGGCTTCAACGACAGAAATTGATTTTCTCATGGTTCTGGAGGCTAGAAGTCCATCATTGAGTGCCAGCAGGGTTGATTTCTCCTCAGGTCTCTCTCCTTGGCTTGTTGCCGCCTTCTTGATGCTTTGTCCTCACATGCTCTTACCTCTGTGCACTTGGGCCCCTGGTGTCTCTTCTACTTCTTGGAACGACACCAGTCATATTGGATTCGGGGCCATCCTAATGATCTCATTTAACTCAGTCATCTCTTTAAAGACCTTATCTCCCAATACGGTCATATTCTGGGGTACTAGAGGTTGGGACTTCACCATATGAATTTGAGGAGATGCAATTCAGCCCATAAAGCTCATGAAGCTTATACTTCAGAGACCCTGACTTAGATGGGCCCCTGTGAGTGCAGGAGCTGTGGTGTGCAAGGTGAGGAGAAGCCAGGTTGGAATCAGGGAACACTTCTGCATAAGTGTATCTGGTAAATTATCAAAAAAGATTTCAAAAGAAAAGGACCTGAATCTTCAAATCTGCAGTCATTCCTTGTGATGTCTTTTTCCGTTCTAAATCGATACTCACTTTTATACCTAATTTCTTTAGTAAGGTTGTTGTCTTTTTCTTAAAGAGGGCATCATCCAAAATTGTGTAACATTAGGTTTCGCAAAACCTGGATCCACTCTTTGAAGTGTAAAATACACACCAGATTTCAAAGACTAACTGTGAGATAAAGAATGTAAAATCTCTCATCTTCATATCGATTACCTATTGAAATGAGGATATTTTGGATATTTTGGGTTAAATAAACTATTCTATTAAAATTAATTTCACTTATTGCTTTTTATGTTTTTTTACAATGGCTACTAGAGATTTTAAAATTACAAAAGTGGCTTTGTCATATTTCTATTAGACAGACACTGCTCCAGATTCTCATAACACACCTATCTCGGGCCAAATCTTCTTTTCTGCCCTGCTGAAATCTGGAGTTTGTGGAGAAGCAAGAGTTTCATCTTCTTTTGCCTTCATGCTAATTTGTATTATGTATTTGTATACGTATTAATTTGTATTATGGATATGAATGCTTTTTTACTTAATTCAAGTTGCATGTAGTGGTTAGGGCCTAAGCAGCATCACGACTTTGAGTTAAACAGGCTTTTTGTTTCTCAACTGGAATTCCAATCATGTTGATGCTAAGAGAAGAATATTTAGAGTTTGAAACAAATGACATATAAACAAGCAAACAAAAGGAATCTGTATATAACCTTCACAGGAAGAGGCTGTTTTAGCCTGTATTGTTGAATGACCCTTACATAAAAGCTCTCCACAAGGAGGGCTGAAATGCTTACAATTATGTTATCATGGAAAGTTTTTATGCTAGTGAAGTGACTTTGGTGAATTTAAGTCTAATGTACATTAAAGATCTTTAAATAATTGTTTGAGAAGGTCTTGGTCCAGTGGAGCAGTTTCTTTTTTTAGCATTTCACAGAAATATATAAAAAGTAATAAAATGAACACTCTTGTACTCACCATCCAGCTTAAGAAATTAAGCATCTCCAATACCTTAGAAAGTCCCTCCCACCTCCCAGAGGTAACCACTGGTCCAAATTTTATGCTTATCATTATTTTCCTTTTCATAAGAGTTTTACTACTAAAAGCTGGTTTTGCCATTTAAAACTGCCTCTTTTGTATGGACCTGCTTAAAATAATCATCGTGGATTCTATAGCAACCTAAACTCCCAAAGCAACCATTCTATTTTTCTATTTTTACGAGTACCTTTCCATTAAGGAGGAGGAAGAGGAGAAAAAGAGCACAAGAGAAAAAAATATTAGTAGCTGTGTGATTGTACTTCTTATATAGGAAAGTGTCACCATATAGTGAAACTCAACTCTCCAGGCCGGAGCTAGAGGGTTGAACGGCCAAGAAAACAGGAGTGAGCCGCCACTGGAAAGTGCATCAAAAAGTCTGGCTTATAATAAATATTCCGCAAATATTAGTGGCTCTCCTGAAGAGGTGGCCATGTTGACTGCCTCAAATATTCCCTGTGGTGATGATCAATTTCCTCACTCCTGCTCTCTTAATAATAAAAGTCCAGAATCACCGTAGCCTCAATTTATTTCCCAAATTCGACTACATTTCTATATAATGTAAAATTTAATATTTGTGTATCTGTTGGTTAATGGACTGTCTCTGTCTCTGCTCTGTCTCAACTCTACAGTCCTCCACCTTCCTTCTGGCTGTCTTGGAATGCAATACTCAGAGAATCATAGAGTGTGTTTTTCTTCAACAGTTCACTTCAACAAGTATTAATGACCACCTACTCTTTGCCAGATACTATATTAAACTCTGAAGACAGAAAGATGAATATGACATGATCCCTGCCCCCACGGAACTTATATTCTAGTGAGAAAAGCAGAGAGGTTAAAGAGACTCTTTCATTCAACAAATATTTATTGGGCACCTATTTTGTGCCAAATCCTCTTAGACTTCGGGGAAACAACAATGACTAAAACAGACAAAACTTCTGCTGACATGTGAGTGCAAAAGCCTTGAAGTGAGAACAAGCCTCAGGTCCCTTTTTTCCCCCAGATTCCTTTTCAAGAAACATCATGAGAGACAGAGGGGAGGCAAGGATGATTTGAAAACATTTTGAAAAAATAGAGTTGTAGGAACTAAGAAGGACAAGTCTGAAGGAGAAGCAGGTTTTGAGTGGGGATCAGAAGTGTGTTATTGGTTCAGTAATTAAGTTATAAATGCCTAGTAGACTTCCAAGGGTATGTGTAGCTGGGTAGATCTGAGGGAAGAAGTTTGGACCACAGATAGAAATTTAGGAGTTATTAGCGTGTAGATGATATTAAGGCCATGAGGTAGGATGAGGTCACCAAAGAAGGAGTTTAATTAGAGAAGATGTCACAAGTATCTGAGACCTTGGGGGCTCTGACATTAAAAGTATGGGAGATGGTAGAACCCAATGAGATACTGACTAAAACGGCATGGCCAATAGATAATAAGAAAACTAGGAGACAGCCAGCCCCGGTAGCCTGGTGGTTAAGTTCGGCACACTCCACTTCGGCAGCCTGGGTTCAGTTCCCAGGCACAGACCTATGCCACTCGTTTGTCAGCAATCATGCTGTGGCAGCAGCTCACATACAAAAAGAAAATAGAAGATTGGCAACAGATGTTAGCTCAGAACAAATCTTAAAAAAAAAGAAAAAAGAAATGATTGAGAAGCATTTTCTGTGAGAAAGAAGGTGAATTTGTGTTCTGAGCCCTGTTTCTATAGATTTGTCAATCTACTGCCTTGCCTGCTTTAATGGATTCTGACATTCGTACGTAAGTCATAAATCATTGACATGATTGTGTCAATAAAATGTGCAATCTGGTTATGCCTCAAGCAAACATCAATTTTGGCAGGGGTCCTTTATCCGAATTATTTCTTGACTCATGGCATTAGTCTGAGCTTAGCTTAAGTGGAGCATCAAGAACACAACCAGCACAAGCAAAGGAAACTCTTCTCCTGTCCTCACCTCTAGCACAGAATCTGTAACGCTTATTTGCTTATATGATGTACATTTTGCTAAAGTTTTATTATGAATCTTATAAAAAATACAGTGCAGCGTATCTGAAGGTTACACTTAGGTTGGATTTTTAGCAGTGCCTGGCTTAAAAAGGCTAAGATCTGGAGTACTAAAGACAATCTAACTAATGTTTATTTCATATCTTCTGGTATGTATCAGCCACTGTGCTCTGTGACACAGAAAAGGTGCTTGCCCTCAGGGGGCTAACAGTCTAGTGGATAAGCTAGATACATAAACAACTAAGTAAAACTTCATAAGTAATGGAGCAAATGCTATAACAGAGGTACAATCAAAGCACCGTGGACGTGCAGAGCAAAGGGCAATGAGTTTGACTGACTAAAGACAATAGGTCAGCTTCAGGAAAGAGATATCCTTTAGTGGGAACCTTGAAATATGAATTAGGGAAGTAAAGAAATGTCTGCAAATACAATCTGCACTTGATAAGTACCTGGATTATTAATAATCTATGTGAATTCACTACAAACTCAAGGTTTATACTAGGACTGCCAATGAGACTCAGTAATCCACAGCAAATCCAGTATTGCAAAGCCAAGGATGTGTACAGGTTTTAAAGAGAATCAAACCAAATAGGCACAAACAGATGCATGCTAAGTAATTGCCTTTTTAACTTTTTTATTAAAGAATAATATACATACTGAAAAGTGCATGTATAAGTGTATAGCTTGGTAAATTTTTAAAACTGTACACACCTGTTTAACCAAAACCCACATCAAAGACGTTGAGAGCTTTGCAGAAGACCTCAAGCCCCTTTCTGGTCACCGTCACTACACACTTCTCAAGGCTCCTGATTCTAACAGTAGAGGTTTGCTCTGCTTTCGCATAAATACAGTCACGCAGTGTGCACCATTTTGTGTCTGGCCGTCCTCACTCAGAATTATGCTCGTGAGATTCATCCCTTATTGCTGTGTGGAGTTGTAGAGCGTTCTCATTGCTCTGTAGCATTCTGTTGTGTGGATATACTAGAATCTATTTATCCATTCTACTGCTGATGTGCATTTGGATGGTTTCCAGCTTGGAGTTATTACAGCTAATGCTGCTATGAGCAGTCCAATGCTTGTGTTTGGGTGAACAAATGTATACATTTCTATTTGGTGTATATTCAGTAGGATTGCTGTATCACAGTTGATAGATACCACCAAATAGTTTTCCAAACTGAACTAATTTACACTCCTACCAGCAGTTTATGAGAGTTTCATTTGCCCCACATCCAACACTTGATATTTCCCATCTGTTTCATCTGAGCCATTCTGGTGGATGTGTAGAGGATCGTCTATCTTTTTCTTGCTGATTTTTAGGAATTCTTTATATATTCTGGAGACAAAACCATTGGTGGATGTATATACTATGAAAAATCTTCTCCCACGCTCTTAATGGTGTCTTCTGATGAACAGAATTTCTTAATTTTAATGTAAAACATTTATCTTTGGGGCTGGCCCCGTGGCCAAGTGGTTAAGTTCGTGTGCTCCGCTGCTGGCGGCCCAGTGTTTCGTTGGTTCGAATCCTGGGCGCAGACATGGCACTGCTCTTCAAACCATGCTGAGGCAGCGTCCCACATGCCACAACTAGAAGCACCCACAACAAAGAATATACGACTATGTACCGGGGAGCTTTGGGGAGAAAAAATAAAATCTTAAAAAAAAATTTATCTTTTTTTTATCATTAGTACTTCTTTGTGTTATCTATGAAGTCTCTGCCTACTTCCAGGTCGGGAGGAAGTTCTACTTTTTCTCTAAAAGCTGTATTGTCTACTTTTCACATCTAGAGCTACAATTCATGGAATTGATTCTTTTTTAATGTGATGAGGTCAGGGTTGAGATAAGTTTTTTCCCAGAATGGATATCCAAGTGACTCAGAACTCTTTTACTGAAACAGGCAATTATTTTAATCCAGTTAAGATGTATTATATCACTGAAATATGTAAGAATCAAATCAAATATATCCTATCATCTTAAATATTTTCCATCATCTGAAATCTTAGTTTAAGCGTCAGGACCATTTGTGTGTGTGTGTGTGTGTCTAACTCAAATTTCCAGCGAATAGTGGGGAGGACATTAGAGAAGGAATAAGTTAATTTCACTGCTATCAATCTATTCTACAGATATTAAGTTGGAGTAGTTTCACTGTGATTCTGCATTTTCCATTCTATATAGAAAAAACTCTGGTTTTTACATGATTCCCAGTCCAAAAACTAAAATTTCTCCAGATTACACTAATGATTGGAAGAGCATCTGAAATATAAAATAGCGAAATCGATAGGACTGTTGGCACTTTTGCCCTAGACCACCGCAATATCATTTGTAGCCCTTGCTGTCACTGTGTGTTACTTCCTTCAAAATCCATTCAAAAGACTGATTGCTTTGTAATGTATGTATCAGTAAGCCTCTAAACCTTGAGTGTGTTACTATATCTGTAATGCAGGAATTTGAGGGAAGTATGGCTGGAGAACATTGCAGTTATAAAATTCCTATAAACAATACACTTTGCTTGCTGAGCGATGCTATATTTAAATAACTTAAATGTGCTTTTTAGTTCTTTATATTCCTGTAATTATGAAAACAATGAAAATCTTCATATCTCAAAGTAAACAGATGACATATAGAAGACTAATGGCACATCACCCAATATCCAACTCTTCTTATAAAAACAGGACACTTTCAAAGAATGACAAGAAAGATGGGAAATATATTAGGAAGTTTCATGCGAGCAACCAGCAAAATTTGTTCCTAAAACAAAGTTTATCTGCGAATCCCTCAGTCAGTAGACTCAATGGCTGATGTATTATTGTCACATAAAAATATTTTGCTCCAGTCTGACACTCAACTAGAAAAAATAAAAATTTAAAAATTGTGGGAGAGTTAAGAAATTTGAACACTTCATAGATATGATGAGAAGAAATTATCATTACTATTTTTATGTGTGATTGTTGTTAAGTGTTTTTAGAACTTAAATTCAGCTTTTAGAGATACATGCTGAAACATTTATAGATGAAATGATATGACACCTGGGGTTTGCTTTACAATAAGCCACTCAAGTTGGGATGGAGCAGGTAGGATATGGACAAAACAAGATTGACAATGAATTGATCATTGTTGAAGCTGAGTAACTGATACAAGGGAATTGATTATACTGTTTTTCTCTATTTTTGCCAGTGTTGGAAATTTTCCACAATAAAAGTTTCAAAAATATTTCATTTCAGATACTCATTAATATCTTAAGGCAGTAACTCTTGCCTACTTTTTATGTTTTTCTTGAACTACTATTTAACGCTTTTCATGGGTTCTAGAAGAGTCTCTCATATACATACTATCTCCTTAAAATTGCCTCGGCTGTTTCACTTTGCAAAGTTGTTCTTTCATCTAATTTAAAAATAACATCACCCCAATGTATGTACACATACATTGCATATAAAATCACATACTCGTTAAATATACATGCACACACAACGAAGGTGCATTGGCACCTAGAAATGTTCATGATTTAAGTGTTTCAAATAGGAATTTATTTTTGCAGTTTTCAGGGCATTTTGCATAAATCCTTTTGATAAAGGATTGATAAAATCCTATAGATAAAACAAGCAAACGTATATACCTGCCACAAGTAGTCTCCCCTCGCTGTACTTATGTCACGCCTACCTCTACTCCGAGAAGAATAGAAAACTTCTTGTTCAATAGCATTTCAGAGTTCTTCCCCACTTATTTGCACAGCTCTGCCATCTTCCTTGCCCATAACTGGTCTCCTTTTGTTGGAGGCATTCATCCTTCTCATTGGAGATAAGGGTTCAGAGAAAGGCCACTTCACTTTTCAGAGGATTCTTTCCAGTTTGAAGATATAGTTTAATCTAAACTATGTCTTTAAAGAGGAATAATCCAGGGAACAAGGTGAGTGTATATTATGGACAATAAATATGCACGGTTTGTATGCATACATAATTATACCCAACAGAGAAAGAGAGAAACATCTTATTTGAGCACTCATTGTAAACACTAAAAAAAAAGCCAGAGGACCCAAGGAAAGGTCAGTTTTTACTGGACACTTTTCAGAACTCACTACCCTGCTGACACTTCTCTCTGCATGACCAACGACCAGTCCCCTTTCAAGTACAATCTTTGGTTTCTAGGGGTCACCACCTTGACCCCTGGAATGCGATTCACGCTTATAAATACAGACAGGTTTCCTTCAAAAGTAGGCTTTCCATCATATTCTGTTTTCTTCTTATTGCAACAACTCTTTCAACCTGTAGCAGAGCTGGTTGTCTCTTACTTCTTTAATAAAAACAAAAAGGCCCTTGTTCTTTCTACCGTACTATTTTGACTTTAAAGAATTTTATTTCCTCCCAAAAGTGTATGGTTTGGAGTTGCTTGTGTTGCCTTCAGAAGTTTCTTGGTTATCTGCTGGGATGTGGTCACTGGCAGCTGTTGGACAAGATGGGTGGGGTCCTGACAATCTAGCAGACACAAAAAGAGACCATGACAATCAGAAAGTAATGACTCCTCAGGGGAGCTAATGAATGGCTTTTGCTGAGCCATAGAGAACCCAATGACTTCCTCGATACCGGTTAATTTTCACTTTGTTTTAACTCCTCGGTCTCCCGGCCTCTGTTCCCTCATCTGTAAAATGGGAATAATAATAATAATAATATCTACATCATAGGGTCATAGGAAGATTAAATAATATAATTTAAAATACTTAGGATAGTGCCCAACGCAGAGTAAGCACTCCGTAAGGATTACTGTGGCTGCCTCTGCTGTTGCATGATGTGTACCGTCCGCACCTGTGTGAGATAGCACTCCCGTGCCCCATCTCTGTGAGACCCTCCGTTATCCCCCTGCTTCCGTAGATCACGGCCATCACTGCTGCAGAGTTTAGGTCTATCCTAAATTAGAACCCTTATCTGTTTACTCTTGGAATCATTAATTATTGCTTGGTCGGCATGTTAATTTTATCATTGGAAACAGAATTGTAAACTCCAGAAGAAGTTTTTCTGTATCTCCCACAGGCCTGGCACACTGCTGATTCACACAGGAAGTATTGCGTGTTGAACAAAAACCTGTTCGTGGATGATATGCCAGAACTAAGTTTAGCATATATTTTAATTCTTAATAAAAATAGCATGGAGAGGCCGACCCAGTGGCATAGTGGTTGAGTTTGGCGGCCCCGGGCAGGGTTCACAGTTCGGATCCCCAGCACAGACCTAGCACCACTCATCCAGCCATGCTGTGGTCGTGTCGCACATAAAATGAAGGAAGATGGGCACAGATATCAGCTCAGTGACAATTTTCCTCAAGCAAGACAAGGAAGACTGGCAACAGATGTTAGCTCAGGGCCAATCTTCCTCATAAAAAAAATAGCATGGAAATGTATTTTCTTTTACATTTAATAGGGATTATTAAAAATTGAGCATCCTATTGCTTCTCATTCTTTATTATTTGTTTACAGGAAGGATGATTATGGAAATATTTTAAGTTTTGAAATTATCATTTGCAAGAAAAGCTCTATTCAGAGTAAGTCCCTATTAAAAGTAAACCCTTTCTTCTGATCTAATAATTTAATTTTAAAATGATAGATCTGCCTCCTATTAGATCTTCCCACTAACTCACCATCAGTCTAGACAGGTAAAATTTTGTTCTTTTCTTAAAAGTCTTTTTTGCTGAGGAAGACTGGCCCTGAGCTAACATCCACGCCCATATTCCTCTACTTTATATATGGGACACCTGGCAGCTTGACAAACGGTGCATAGGTCTGCACCAGGGATCCAAACCGGCGAACCTTGGGCCACCAAAGCAGAACATGCAAACTTAACCACTGTGCCACCAGGCTGGCCTGCAAAGTGTCTTCTCTAATTGCTTTAGGGTTGACCATTGTGTTCGTGTTCTATGATTTCACTGTTCTATGACTTTCTGTGGCTTCAATCAACACAAATTTATTATCTGTAAAAAACTACCACAAACTTTTAAAACAAAAATTTATGATCTTACAGTTCTGAAAATCAGAAGTCCAAAATGGGTCTTACTGGGCCCAATTCAAGATGTCAGCAGGGCCGAATTCCTTTCTGGAAGCTCTAGGGGAGACTTGCCAGCTTCCAGAGGCTGCCCACATTCCTTAGCTCCAGGTGCCTTCCTCCATCTTCAACGCCAGCAAGAGCTGGCAAGCTCTTCTTATATTGCGTCACTCCAACCTCCTCTACTCTCTCCCTTGCCCACCTGTAAAGACCCTTGTGATTATATTGAGTCCACCTGGATGACCCAGGGCACTCTTTCTATCTGAAGGTCATCTGACTAGCAAACTTAATTCTATCTATTAGTTTAATTCTCCGTTGCCTTGTAACATAACATATTTATAGTTTCCTGGGACGAGGACATGGACGTTGGAAGTGGGGAAGGAGGCCGTTAATCTGCCTACCACAACCATCTTTTCTATAAGGAAGAAAGTTCTTATTTGTAGGCAATTTTCATCCCTTTCTCAGCAATTTAAAACTTCTCATTTCATTTTTTTTCCCTAGAGGAAATGGAGAACAAATGAAAAGCATATTAAAATTTTGCTTCAGAAGCCATAAAGCCAAACCAGAACCTGACCTGATTTTAATATATTTTATTTTTTATGAAATAAAATAAGAAAGTGTATATCCAGAAAAGGAAAGCAAAATAAAATTCTTTGAAGTTTGATTTTTAGAGATTCATGTCTAAAAAGTGGATACGTTTATTCTCCGTAATAAAAAAGCAAAGCATGCTGTATGACTCCATTTATATAACATCCTGTGAAAGACAAAAGTATAGAAGTGGAGAACAGATACGTGATTGCAGAGGTTGGAAAAGAGGAGAGAGGGCGTGACTTTAAAGGAGCCGCAGGACAGTTTTCCTGTGATGACAGAACAATTCTGTACAATGATTGTGGTGATGGTTATATGAATCTTACATACATGTGATGAAGAGTCATAGAATTATCCAGAGAGACATTTCCAAAAAATTAGGGCATGCAAAAATTGTGAAATTTGACTAAAGTCTATAATCTAATTGTATTATGCCTATCAATTTCCTGGTTTTGACAGTGCACATTGGGAAAAGCTGAATGATGGTTGTAACTATTTTTGCAAGGTCTCATGAGTCTATATACTTCAAAAATACGTTGACTTTTTTTAACGTGTGTTTACAAAACAAGAGGGAAGTAAGAGTGTGGGCAGACGGTTGAAAGTTGAAGATGAACACTTAAACCTCTGTTTGCAATGTTTAAGGTAGAAAAAGTGAGCCTCCTTTACGGTTTAAAATTTGCTGGAGACAAGGATCAACTAAATTAACCAAGTTTCAAGAATGCATTCGAATTCTCAAATCATTCCAAATCTGTAGTCTCAGATGTATTTTAAATTCAATAAACTAAGTAGTTTTATCCTTAATCCAGTAGCTGAAAAAAGAGGTAGGACAAAGAAAGAAAAGGAAACATTATTTGGTTTCTTTAGAAGCACCAAAAGTTAAGTAATCGGGTTGGTCTGAAAAAGGAGAATATGTGGAGAGCTTAAATTCTCACCCCTTATGAGCTCAGAGAACTGGAGAGTGTCCAGAAAGAGGCTTTCCTCTACCCGTTTGCAGGAAGCCAAACCTCTGACGGGGAGCTTTAAAAATAGGCCTCAAATGTTTATCGCTTCAAGATATTCAGGACAATTCCAGAAAGCACCTTTCAAAAATATGTTGATTTTTTTAAATGTTTGTGTTTACTCAGAGTTCAAGACATTTCAAAACAATCATCGTGATTATGCTGAGAAGAAATGCCGTATCAATTACCATTAAACATATCAAGAAAGAAAACACTTTATACAGACTAATGACTTTTTTGTTACCTAGTGAGGGTCTGAAATCAGAGAAGCAGCAACATCAATTTGAGAAAATTGGAGAAGAAGCAAAAATTTACAAGAAACAAGGAACTCAAGATGAGAGTAATCTGGGGTTCGTTAAATTGGATCTTGCAAACTCTGGAAGATTCTGGCAGCTGATTCCTGTGTTCTTTTTGATAGGGGTCTTAGTAAGCTTCTGTTAGATCAGTTAAGCTACTAAGGAATAAACTTCCGTTTTTCTGATATTTGGTCAACCGTACAAATCTATATCAGAAGTTTACTCAAAATAGTACATATTCCTGACAAACTGAAGTTTAGTGATTTTTGTGACTACTTTATCACTTGCCAACTGTGCAACTTAAGGAAGTCTCTACAATAAACTGAGTCTAAATTGCATCATCTGTAAAAGGAAATTGTGATAATGGCTAACGATTATTGAAAGATTGCTATGGTCCAAGCCCCATTCTAAATTCGTTCCATGTATGGCCTCATTTAATCCTACTGTAACAGTAACACTTACTGAAATATTACTACTCATCTCACAGGAAATGATTAAATGTTGGGGATAAATGATCTAGGTGTACAAACGCCAGGACTATGTGTCGGGAACATTTTAGGTACTAAGTAACTGTCCGTTTCCTTCCTTTGGTTTCTCTTACTCGAATATTTTCCTGGCAGTGATTTGGTTTGAAGATCTGCGGGCCACACCCTGTCGGGGTCTCTATTAGTGAGGCTGAAAGCATATTACTGAAATATTTGCGTAAGCACCTTACTAAGCTAAGAACTTCACTCTTAAAATAAATAATTGCCTCTTTGACTCTCCAGACTCTATAAATTAGTTATATAAAAAACACCCTCAAATGATGTCTATAAAGAATACGTTTTTCTCAAAAGAATGGCGCCATAGAGATGAAGCATAATTATTGTTCTTGGTGGGTTGATGTCGAGATGATTAGCTTTTTTATGGGAGTGATTGCGTGTAGACTTATTGATCTTAGACTTAGTTCTGAGGCCGTAAATGAATCCTGAGCTCTGCTTTTCCATGGACACAAGCCTGCTCCCAAGGACAGGCATTCTTCTAGTTGTAGCAGTAGGATTCATTTGGAATCCACTTTGGGCCCCAACTTCTTCCTTGCTCTCCTCCCCAGTAGATGCTCACGTGGGGCATAGGGATTTGAGCCTCAAAGTAATCTTGAGCAGTACCCTTGGCAAGGCCTTAATTTGATGTTATATCAAATTACACAGAAACCCACTTTTTCCTGTATGTAAACTAGACAGGAAGTGAAGCATCTATGAAAGCTCGGTGAATTTTTTCAGTCTCTACTGACTTCACATTTATTATAAAATTTTTAAAATCATATGAATCGAGAATAGGAGTAAACCTGGTTCAGCTCAGCCTAAATGACATGAATGGAACCATTCCTGAAAGTTTCACATAGTCCTTCATAAAAACTCTTGATGCTTTCTTGGGAGGAGATGATAATTAGGTAGCAGGTCCTTCTTTCTTTCTTGCCTGCGTCTCCAGTTGAAACTAGACGGAGAGGAGTATTCTCTTTTTTCTCCTGCACCCTTGAAGGATTTCTAAATCTTTGATAAGCTTAGCAATTTACTTTCTCCCACTGCTTCAGCAGCTTCTGAGATGGCTACCCGTAACATATTCTAAGAACCAGTAAGTAAAAGTGAAATTGATATATTCAATAAATGTGAAATGAGATGTATTTTGTAAGTCACAGAATTTGAGGAGCACAGGAGCCCTCAGCCACAAAATGGTTTCCTCTGGATCTTAACCCTTTTGAGTGGTGTAGGAAAGGTTGGACCCTTAGGTTAAAACACACCCCACCTCAACCCCCGTTTAAAAGCTCAGGATTGTCTCAATCATGGCTTGAGACACCCTAAGTGACTCTACTCCTCTGCTTTTAGATGTCTGCAAAACAGTGTTAGCTCACGTGTTTTCAAAGCAGTCTTCTGAAATCAATAATGCATGCCCACTAACTCCCAATTCCTAAGACTTCTATCAATTTCTAATTATTTGGAAAGACTATTTAATGAATTTTCTTCTCAGCGACTATGACTGTTTTAAATGAGACGTTCTACTGTGTTCTTCTCATCAAACCAGAACTGTTGGCTCTTCAAATATTAAAGAACATGTAGAAATCCATCTATCATATCTTTTATCTTTAAAGAATTTTAATATATATCAGTAGCCTCCTCTAGCATAGCATGTCCTAATAACAATTAGCAAAAATTAAAATTTTCATGCTAAATAAGCTTGACATCAGCTTTGTTTCACAAATCACAGAATTTTGGAGCTTAAGGAACCTAAATCATGAAGTGTTCTTACATGTTCTTAATCTCCCGGAGAATTTGATGAAAGGCAATAATACCAACAGGCTTTTGTTGTGGCTTTTTTTTAATCCTGAGTTAGACCACCTCTTTAATTTTTCAGAGAAGGCAACTCAGGTTCCACAGGTTAAGACTTGGCCAAAGCCACAATGCGATTTCCAGGACCTACATGTAGACTAAAACTGAGATATGCCAACAACTGACCAGTGGTGATTTTTATTAGTAAGAAAAATTGTTCTTTACCAAATTTCTGCTGAGAGCCAGGCAATATTCCAAGATATTTTACCTATATTAGCTCTAAATTTAAAAGCAATAAAACCCTACAAGGTGCAGATTATTTCCCCATTTCACAAAAACTCTCAAGTTTGAAGAATTAAGTAATTTGCTGAAGCTCCCACAGATAATTCAACAACAGACAGAAAGTTTTAATCCCAGTATATCCAAACTCCAAAGCAAAAAAAAGAGGAAGAAGTGTTACATTTCACTGCATCTTTCTAGTTCTTAGATACTAAAATACAAACACTCTGAAAATAGTGTCTCATTGGACATAGTTGCTCTATGTATGAGAAACAAACAAAAAAGTCAAAACTTAAAAATGAGTAGTGTTGGGGCTGGCCCGGTGGCATAGTGGTTAAGTTTGCACGCTCCGCTTCAGTGGCCCAGGGTTCACTGGTTCTGATCCTGGGCACAAACCTACACACTGCTCATCAAGCCATGCTATGGTGGCGTCCCACATAGAATTAGAAGGACCTACAACTGGGATAGACAACTGTGCACTGGGGCTTTGGGGAGAAAAAAAAAAAAGAGGGAGATTGGCAACAGATGTTAGCTCAGGGCCAATCTTCCTTACCAAAAAGCACACCTTTAAAAAAAAAAATTGTAGTAAAATGTAGTAAAATTAAAAAATGGGTAGTGCTGAGTTAGGTTCTAACCTTGAACTATCTAGTAGTAAAGCCCGCAAATTTCCAAGTACTACACATCACATTTCCTTCTGACTCATAACGTGGTGGAGATAAAGATATTTGCCTATGTACTATTTCTGGACTAGGAATAAACTGCACAGAAAATTCTGAATTCCATTTCCTATACCCATGACCTTTCTACAGTGCAAAGAGGAGTGTGTGCTCCCCCTAACATTATGATAATAAATTAGACTCTTCTATTCCAGCAGTCATAACCACAGGGTCACCATCAGGAAAAACAGACCTCTAATCATCGAGTCCATTTCCTGAGTGCACTGGGGGATTTTGGGGGCCTTCTTAGGAAAACAGATAGATCTAATAACAAGGTCCCTGATGTGGCTTTCTGACTGAAATAATGCCCGTCAATAATTGGTTTGGTGTGGACTTCACTTTGAATTTTAAAAGCAAATGTAAAACAGCCAGTTGTTGATCTCTCCTTAGTCTAAGAGGAAGATCAAAGGAGGCTTATCAGGAATGGAGACGGTTTATTTCCATCTCTGAACAAAAGACAAAAGATACTGTGTCTTTTCCTTTCCACTCCCTTTCCTGATTGGCAATAATATCCTGACCCTTAATCTATGTATTTTAAGCATAAAAATCAATTTCTGGGACTGCTCTCATTAATTTTCATGATGGGAGCAATAGAAATAGCATCAAGTTGCTGTTGGAGGTAAAAGATTTAAAATACCCTGTTAGATTTTCCTCTCTGACACCTGATGTCACAATGAACTGACGTATGTCCAGGACAAGATCTGGATGCAGACCCACAGCTCTGAGAAGAATAACTTCATCTAGGAAATAATACTGGCTCGCCCAACCATTAAAATTTTGGAAAACTATCCAATATTCAAATTAATAACTTTCTTTATGGCAAAGCAACGCTAATCTAAAGACTATTTGTGCTGCTTTGCTCATTCAAGAAAAACCTTAAAGACGCATTTCTTTGTCTTAGAAGTGGCCTCATAAGAAAGATAAGGAAATAAGAAACGGAGAGCAAGCACAGTGTGGCAGCGTTATTGGAGACGTTGTCGCTGTGGCATAGGAAGGCCTTATCTGAGACAACTTCCAGCCTGATCCTCATTTTCAAAAGCTTCCTTTCCCTTCGAGCACAGAAAATGAAGAGAAAATGTGGATTTTTTTTTTTTTTTAAATAACACTCTATATGAACTAAGTAAATGGTACCCGGTGTATATTGTCAGTCATAGAAGACCGGATTTTTCCTTGAGTGGTCTAAAAATAAGTTCAGTCTTTACTTTTGTTTTAAATCATGGTTTCACAAAATGACAAATGTAAAATAGATTGCCCCGTTGGAGATTTTATGGCTAAAATAATCTATGCAGGTGATGCCATTTGCAAGACCATGTGGATCAAATAAATACTGTCTTGCGGGTCTCCTCCTGGAGTGAAGTCACTGATCCACTGGCAGTTGTTATTAGAAATTCATTTTCGGAGCTGCTGTGGTGACTTAGCACATAGCAGAGCTCACGTGAAAAGCTGAGCTCTCCTCAGGAGCTGGACTCTCATTTCAGGCATCATCAATCAGGCAGCAAATAACAGCGTCAAGACCCAGGAGATAAAATACCCAACTTTCCCCACTGCGGAGCCATTCAGCTTTAATGCATAGTCCTCAGAAAAATGAGTGTAAGAACCTCATGTAAACCCAACAGGAGCTATGGTCCAGGTCACACACCTAATGAGTATAATTCTGAGTAATCAGCGTTGCTTACTAAAGAGCCCCGGAATCCTTAATATGAAGATTAAATTCCCTTGCAACCTTTCAGGAAAAGTCTTGACCAATTAGACTTAAGAACTTAGGAAATGTTAAGACAAAAGGAGGCTTAGCAAAGTCTATTTCAGTCAGCTTTTGTAGCTTTTCTTCCTTGACTCTCTTTGTAACCATTTTCTGAATTATCTTCTTGCTGCCTCTTTACTCTAGAATGTACACAGATTCCTTCCACCAGAAAAGCTCTTTTGTTCATTTCCTCTAGCTGTGTAGCTCAGCTCACTTGGAGCCTTTTTATTGTTCATTCAGAATTCAATCTATTTTCAGGGTTTTGTGTCCTTTGGGAGGAGATAAACTGGACAAAATTTCTCTAACCCTCTCTTCATTTTCATCATATGGAAGTGGGCTTCTGGCTCAGGAAGCCTGCCTGTCTTCCTGCCAGCTCTGACAAATAAGGAATTCTCTCAAGGGCCACAGGGCAGCAAGTTTCCAGGAGTCTCTGGACTCACCTGTCAGCCCCCTCGTGGTTCCTGGCTTCTGCAGCCTTCCTCTCCCATAGCTGGACTGGAGATGCGATGGGGAGTCTGAAAGATTTTAAATAGCCAAGTACCAAATTAGAGATGTGTTTGAGAAAAATTAGTCAGCAGTCTAAATAAATTGGCTTATTTAATCAGTTTAAATAAATCAGATCACTTAAAGAGCAGAGAAATCAGACACAGGGAGACTAGGGAATGGTCATAGACCTGATGAAAAGTACTAATGGCTTGAATGAGGGGAGTAGCAAAGGCTTTGGGGATGCCCTCCAAGGTAGGATGTGTTGGGTTTAATAAGCCACCAGCTATGGAGGAAGAGAATAACATGAAGGATGGGTGGTCAAAAAAGATGGCAGGGTTCTGAGCCTGTGTGACTTGGATGATATCATTAAGGAAGGCTGAGAGGAAAGATGGTGAGCTTAGTTGGGAATATGTTCTTTGGCCGTACACTTTAAGATGCAGACATGCAACCCCTTCCCAACTGCCATAGCCTTCTTCCCACCTCTAGGAGACTTGGCCCTGACTCAATGGCATTATTAGTGATATAGGAGCAGATTAGACCACTAGGAGGCGTGATACCCGTGGACCTGGATTAAACGCTTTTTCTTGGATTTGCCTTTCTGGACTCATCTAGCCGTCTAAGTGACCCAGCTGAGCCATTATAACGATGTATGCTTAAGGAAATGGACCCAAAGCGGCCATTCACCCTCTTTCTAGTCAAGGCCACAAGACTGAGTGGAAAGAGAATCACTGCCACTCGTGTGTGGTCAGCCCATTTCACCAGAGTAGGGGAATGCATGAAGGTGGGGAAGCTAGTGTTTTAATTGGAGCTTCCATCACTTTGGCTCTACTCTTCAGGAAAATGTAGCTGAAGTAGCAGCTGTTTAAGTTTCAGGGATCCCGGCCAAATCTTTCTTTCCAGAAGAGCCGTGGCAAACAGAAATCCTGGCTGAGTGTCTACCTTCACAACTAACAACGCTGTGTTAGAGGTGCCAACAGAATATTCAAGTAGAGACCACTAGCTGGATGTTGAAGCTAAGTGCTCAGGACTGGAGCAAGCACTTTGTGACAAGGTCAGAGTATCTCTGGAAATATGGAAATACTGTTTCTCAGTCCATGTGCCATTTATCTACCAGCTACCCTTTCAGTGCATCATGTCTAAGCCACTTCAAATTCTTTGCCTACTTATTCCCTTTCTGACTTAGTCCACTTATCCTTCTTTCATTTACTTTTTTTTCACATTAACACTAAGAATCCATTAAGATCACAGTATAAAGTAGGGCTGCTAAACCTAACAAATAAAGAACACTCAGTGAAATTTGGATTTCAGATAAACAATGAGCTTTTCAGTGTAAGTCAGTCCCAAATAGCACATGGGACATACTGATGCTAAAAAATTACTTGCTTTTATCTGAAATTGCAATGTCACCAGGCATCCTGCTTTTTATCTGGCAACCAGAGGACAAAGAGAAAACAAGTGAGAACCAGTCACAGAGCCAGATCTGTATCCGTTCTGCAGCTTACCTGTGCCGATGGCCCTCCTCTTTACTGACCGTCACATGCACATACACTCAAACCCACAAAACACAGCGAAACCCACCAGAAAGTGGAAAATCTCTGCTGATTCAGATTTAATTTCATAACCATCATAGCTCCTTTTCCACTAATGTAGTTTTGCAAGCTATCCCACTGAATAATCCAAGGTGATAAACAACGTTAGTCCTGGTCAACACAATCAACAGTTTCTGTATAGAACATTTGCAAAAGCTCTGAAGGAGAAGTCTCTGGATTAAAACATAATTATGAAAAGAGTTTTATCCTGATGTCTAAGTGTGAATGTCTGCTTAGCTATGTCATGTTAGCTCCAGAGGGCGGAAGTTCTAGACCGAGTTGCATACTGTGTCTCATACCAATGGTCCTCAGTTAATATTTTCATATAGATAAGATCTAATTAAAGTCAATGACACAGGAAGCCTTCAAAGAGAACATTAGGAGGTGAAATGTCATAGAAAGATGCTAGGAAATGAAGGGAAGAGATCACACCATATTGCCCAACAACCAGCCCAGTTGTTTTGATTGAGTGAATATCGTCACACCACATTGGACCATGAGTACCATCTTGATCTTGCCAGTTCCTTCTTCCAAGACTGACTACTGAGTAGTTTTAGCCACCTTTTTCTAGAAGCAGAAAGCACCTTTCCTTCTGCTTCCTACTATTTCACCCACGTAACACATCGCTACCCACGACCTCCCTACCCCACGCGGCACACACAAGGGGCAGAGCCACCCCACCTGGTGCTGTCATAGGCACTTAGTTCATCTGGCTGAATTAATCCCTCAAGTGAGATTTGAAGGACCTACTCGTCCTCCTCCTTAATGTCTGCCAACCCTGGAAGAAGGAGTTTGCCATCCATTTTCAAAATCATTCCTTGGTCCTGGGTACTTTCTGGGAGGTCTTGTGGGCAATGCTGAACATGAAATGAATTATTTTCTTTTCTCCCAACTTTGATCAGCTAATCATGCAATTCACCAGTCGAACAATCCAGTTCTAACTGAGTGCAGGTAAACTGTGCTATAAAGACATGAACTAACATTTGTATTATATTGCAATTTTAACTTATATTAAAGAAGTATGGTGAGATTATAAAAGGATGGACTCTAGCCAGCTAACACATATTTGGTTTGAAGCTAAAATCCTGGGTTCCCATGCTGTCCTTCAGTGTTCATGTATGCAGGTTGGGAGCATGCCTTAATAATAACGAGGTCTGGTTATCGCTTAGGGAGGCTCAAAGTGTTACTTAGGGAGGCTACATGGAGTCAACCTCATACTTGAGGGCAGACAATGATTTGGGGAGAGATCTTCTGCCAATTTGATAAGTATCTGAGAATCTCCAAATCCAGTTATCTAAAACCATAGCCTACTGCCATGAAGTTGCCTAGACAAGAATTGCTTCTACTTTGATATTCTTCAGTCTCCAGCATTGTTTCACTTTCTCTTCCTGGCCCATACAGTTCTTTGTCTTCTCCTGAACTCCTTCTCATGATGTTTCTACTAAGTAGTAAAGCTGTTCCAATAACAGTAACTACATATGTGTGTTTTATCAAAAGTCGCCATTACGAGGCAGACACTCTTCAGCAGTGGTACCCAACCTTTCAGGGATAAATTTTTTATTAAAGGAAAAACTTTTGTAAATCCTCACAGACTTGTATCTGTACTTTTAGTCCCTATTGATTGAAATATGGTACCAAAAAGCTGCTATAAATTTAATATACTTTGAAATGTCTTTGTATTTTATTCATCACAAAAGTATCTAGCTATGTTTTAATAAGTGTGAATATCTGAGTTAAATAGTTTGTCCCTTCAGTCTACAAATACTACAAATATTGACTTATGGAGCTTTTACAAGAAGCACAAGGCTCCTATCATGGGTCCACATTCCACAGGTTCAGAAGCACTGTATTGTTGAATATGTTCTACTTGTTCTGTGTCTCAGATGGGATACTGGCCAGGGAGTGTTCTCTCTGAGGGATGTGATGCATTTCCATTAGTAAGGGAGGGGCGTAAACCAGTTAGTCTCACGCCAGAAGAGGCAGGGATGGGGAGTATGGGTTCAGTTAGGATCAGAATCAGGGGCAGGAATTTTTCTTTGAAAAAGCCCCGACGGATTATGCTAAAAGATCACCACCACTCTTTCACTTCATTGAAAATTGTTCTTAGAATTATTAGCTTTATTGTTGTTGCAGCTATTATGCTAGAGTTAATAAACGTATTCATCTAGTTTCAGTTCCGCCTCATGCACACAGAGGGATCTTTTGGGTGAGGAAAGAGACAAAATTAGATTAGGTTAAATATAGAATAATCTTTTATAGGTCCATCTCCCCCACTGCCAACACCCCAAATCCATCCTGATCACTACCATCTCCTCCTCCACATAGTATTTCCAAAACATTAAAGGACATTGACAACCTTACTTGCTCCTCTCCCTTCCCTGGTAAACCTCCTCTCTTTTAACAGAGTTAGCATGCATTAAGCTTTCTGTGATTTCGAAGCCAAATCATTCTGGAGGTTTAACTCATGCCAAGTAAGAGAGAAAGGAGAAGGAGAGAGTAGGGAGACGCGTCCAAGGCCCCTGCCCTCTGAGTGAGGTGAAATGGAGATGGGACAGCCTAGCTGCCAAATCCAGGAGGGCAGCACCACTGAAAACCATGTGCAGATGATGAGAAACATGTCAAGGTTTTAAATCAAGCTGGGACAGGCCCTGGAATACTCTCTGAGTCAAACAGCATTCAGTCCACTCATCAGAGTCATTCTTTATGACTCAGAGGTTTATGGCTTAAGCTGGCGCTACAATGCTTGTGGTCCTCCTCCACCTTCCCTTTGCTTGCTAGGTTTCCACGTCTTCCCTCTGTCCCTTCCTTTCTTCCTCTTTGCCATTTCCCCTTCAGATCCACACACCAATGGGAAGAACATTCCAAGGACCATGCATCAGCTAACCCACCAAGGGCTCCAGGATGGAGACAAACATTGCCCTGGGAGCTGCCAAGAGAGACAGTGCACATGTGTGGGATGTGTTCCATTGGGCCCAGTGCCAGCTCACCCAAGAAAAGTTATTAGATGATGGGAATAGGAGTGTGGGGAGAAGAAAGCCCCTGTCTGGGTTTGTAATTGAGGTGATACACCTATAGGTTGCACAATACATAAACAAAAGAGAGGATGTTGAATGAGATGGTGCCTCAAGCAAGGGAGAGGGTTCTTAAGCTTCATGTTGGGGCACAGAGCAAGGAGAGCCGACTAAGTCCCTTCTCCACCCATAGAAAGACCTCAAAGCAAGAATGTGCAGCTGTCTCCCAATCCTTTGATAAAGGACAGTGCCCTGGAGTCATTCTGAGTGACCCAGTCGTGGGGCCCTGGGATAGCTCTCCCCAGTGCCTCACACGGGGAATCATATGAAGTGCCCAGCTCTGCTTCCTCTAGTTGAATTTCACTTAGGAGCTGTGAACCCAAAGCTTTGGGGAGTGGATGCATGAGAATTTTCTGTCTGGATCCCTTACAGTTTCTTGGGCTCTTGCCACAGTACTGGTATTTGATTTAGAGGCCTATGAGGGAAATCAGTCCCACGTGGGTAGATAACAAAACACTCTCCACCTTGGAATCATGAAGTGGAATTTGAATCTGAAGCCAAAAATCCTATCTCTGCCTGCTTCGCTAATTACATAAATTTCCTTGCAAGATTCTGCAGCTGTTGATGTGAATAGCGCTCTGGTTCCCAGAAGTGGCACCTCTCAACCCAGGGGTTCAGGGCACTCAAGCCTGGTCTGGAGCTCAGATTCTTAAGTGCTAGTCTTATTGCTGTTGACTACGCGAGGTGACCCTGGATTTATTTCACTCTTCCATAAAATGAAACTAAATGACTGCCCTTTGATGCAGAGGTGTCAACAAAAAATGAGAGAGACAGAAAGAGAGAGGGGTGTGTGTGTGTGTGTTGATTGTGAACACCAGCAGCAAAGATTAAGTGCAGAAATCCTACAGAACGAGCGTTGGAAGAGAAGCAGGACTATAGTGGAATATAAGTGTATGACCCTCCCTTTAGGATGTTCCAGAATTCACTATGGGAAGGATCATCAAGCTTCACAGGTATCCCCTTAAAATAGTGTTTGACCTGGAGAAGAAGAACCAGATATTATGGGATGCATTTTTCCCTCTCGTTTCTGTCCCAGAACCTCCTCACCCTTGTCTGACAACAACTTTCAGCGTTGCTTGTATACAGAATAAAGAAGTTAGGAGGAAGGTACCGTTGGAGAACCATGAATTTTCCCCAAATACACAAATTATTTCAGGACAATCCTTTCTAAATTAAAAGTAACCTGGTTACTCCATGAAGAGTAAGTGCATTGTAAAATCTTGCTTCTTTTATTGCATTCCTTTTTTAAAAAAATTATTTTATTGAGGTCATATTGGCTTAATAACAGTGTGCAAATTTCAGATGTACATGACTATATTTCAGTTCCTCTGTAGACTGCTTCATGTTTATTACATTCCTCTTAATAGAAAGATGAATAATTTGACTAAATGTGGCTCCTATAAATAAGTACTGTATTTAACAAAAGTTAGACTCAGAATTAACCTCTCTTGATGATATGAGGTGATTGGATGGGGAACCTGGGACCTACTATGGTTAAAATATTAAGGACTTTTTATATGACACACAGATGAACAAATAAAAATGTGACCTCTTGGCATCTATAAAAAAGATATCTTGAGTTTCTTTCAGTGAAATATTTGAAGGCTTTAAAATGTTAAACAAAGTCCAGCTGGTTTATATGCACATTTCCAAACCCTGAAATATTCCCATGATATCTAGTTTCAAAGAATTCAACTATATAAACTAGTGAGTAAACCAAACTGGTTAGAGATGTTTTCTCCTTTAAAAATTTACTTTACTTTTGTTATCAAGTATTACGTATGATAAATAAAAATTGAGAGGAAAAATGTAAATTGATCTGGTGGGAAAGGAAAAGGAAAATAACGGTGATCTAAATGTAATAAACATTATAAAAGTTAAGTTCCCACTCAGAGTGTGAAAGGTATACCAGCGAATCGCCAAGGATTCACATTTAGATAGAATTTAAGAATAGTCACATTGTTACGCATTTAAATTCTAGAGCTCAGAACAGCATTATGAAGAATTCTCCCTTTAAATCACTGCCCCCATGATGTGTTTATTATTTTTACGAGGGGACAGACTGTCTGACCCTTTTTCCCTCAGTCTGCCTAGATTAAGCTCAGTCAGCCTATGATTTGGAAGCCAATAAATAGCTATGTGGTGATTACCAATGCTTTGTTATTTTTCAAATGCTAAATTACCTTTAATCACTAACCCCTCTTTTTTGTTTTTTATTGCTCTGCTTATTCCCATTGTTCCCTCTGGAGCTAACTACTAGCAGGTTCTCTTGCAAAAACACATGTTCTTCTTCTCTTGGGTGAATTTTCTTCCCTTCCAGAACTCCTGTAGCCTCAATTTCACTTCCCACTCTTGTGCTTTCCCTAATCCCGCCTCTTGAAATTGCATGTGAGTTGTTTTCTGCTTTTACCACCGAAGATTGTTAATGTCTCCGAGTCTTAATGTCTCAGAGTGTTGCAAATTTATTTGACCGTTTCTATCAAAAAGGGGGAAAGACAGTTGCCTTGGGTAACTGGATTTGATCTGTAAATTATGGTGCAGAGAAGGATCCGGCCTGTTCTGACTTAGGTAATTGAGTTTGCGAGGTCAGTGTGACATGCATGACAAGTTCCCAAAGAGCTCCCAGTAAATCAGCCCGAAGGTTCAGCGTGAACACCATCCACACAGTTGTTGATGCTTCCTGTCTGGGAATCAGATTCCAGTCACTGCAGTTAATCCTGGCGTCTTATTCTAACCTTCATACCTGAAAAAAATGATTCCCTCCCCAAAGCAACAGAAGGCCACTATTCCTTCTAACCCTAATGTATTCTCTGAAAACATACATTGACTTCAGGGCGGTTTTCACTTTCAAAGGGGCAGAGGTGTCAGGTTGCCCCTGGGTAGACCTCGTTAATAGTTATTACAAGCTGGTTGCACCCTACCTGAGGATGCTCTCCAGCGAGCTTTCACCTAAAATACCTGACTTTTGAGTTGCAAACGTTGTCTTTAGCTAGATCTGATGCAGGATTATTTGGACTTTTCATAACCTTTCATTCTAGAGTTTATAAGTGCAGGAACCCACCCTTTCCTCCTCCTAACCAACAACTATGATTAAGCCCTGGAAGGAAGGGATGGAAAGTATGCGAATACATAGCCCACCAATGACTCAAGAGTCAGAATTTCCGAGAGAAAATATTTGATGGGTTTCTCTCGGCTTTGGTGGGAAGGAAGAGAAGAGGTTTCCTCAGGGCGTCTCACATGGCAGAACAATGTAAGGCAAAGTTAGAGCCAATATATAAAAAGCATCTGGTGCATCCAGCACATTCTAACCTCCTAACCTTGTAATCATTTGGCACAGTGGGAAGAAATTCAGAACAAAACAAAACTATGTACTCAGTATCCTTTGTGTGAGTGTAACTTGGATCCTTTCGGATGGCCTTCTGGCCATGATATTGATGGCAGGAAGTTGCTCCCAGACACAGCTTGAGGTAAGGGTTGAAGCAGTTGGTTGACGATGAGCTTAATAATCTATCAATTGAAACTAACTTTCCAGCAGAAAAGAATAGTACTGTATTTTAGAGATTATTCATCTTGAATGCTGTAGCCACATCTTTGCTAGATCGCTGGGTTGATTCTCCTTGCTTTCTAAGCAAAGCAATGAGAAAATAAATGATTACATTTTCTCAAATTTTAAGTCAAAAAAGGAGGGATGCCATATTCAGAATAAATCTAGAGAGCACTTTACTTCTAAAAACATCTGAAAAAATTAGGAATCAGAGTGAAAAAACAAGCAGGACTAGTCTCCGTTTCATCTATTTAAAAATGCTTCAATTTTGTAAAACAAAAACTAGTTAGGAGGTATCTCATTCCATTTTATAGCCTTTTGGCTTATAATTAATGTATTCAGATAAAGTTACTGCTGACCTGTGCCTTTGGGTTCTTTTACTCCTCATGCAAACTATTAAATAATATCTTTATTGTGTTTTCATCAATAACAACTGTTTACCAAGAGACCTCAAATTGGGGGATAAACCTAAGCTGGCAAAATTTTTAGCAAAGTCATGATGAGGGCCTTCAAATTACAAATTGACACAGTAAGTAATGTAATTTAAAAGATATGGGGACTTAGAGAACAAATATTAGAATGTTTAAGTTTTCTTTAACTAAAAGCATTTATTTCAATATTTTATTAGTGAACTTCCTGAGGCATTGAAAATGTCTGATTTTGGTGAACATGCTTTTTCTATAAAATATAAGCAGATTAAAAGTTTGAAACCTAGGGGCCAGCCTGGTGGCATAGTGGTTACGTTTGCGTGCTCCCCTTCAGTGAGCCAGGGTTCACCAGTTTGGATCCAAGGCATGGACCTACCACCGCTTGTCAAGCCACACTGTGGCAGCATCCCACGTAAACTAGAAGAAGATTGGCACAGATGTTAGCTCAGCCGCAATCTTCCTCAAGCAGAAAAAAAGGGGGAAGATTGGCAACAGATGTTAGTTCAAGGCCAATCTTCCTCACCAAAAGAAAAAAAAAGTTTAAAACCTAAAAAAATTATAAACCAGGGCATTCATTAAAATTACAGCATTTAAGATTCTAAGACTGAAAATGTTGATGTCCAACCATATAGTCGCTTTTTCTTTTCATGTGTTTTTTGGAGGAGGTGTTTTGTCACGTGCTTGTCATGTAAAACCTATAAGCAATGGGCTGTTCGTTGAAGCAGGTTGTAGCAGTAACCCTACGTTATAGATGTCCATCAATACATTGTATTATAGATGCATACGTTATAGATGTCCATCAATAGAGGGCTAATTAAATAATTAGGGTACAGCCATATAAAGGAATTCTATACAAACCTTAAAAGAAATTGAGCACATCTATATACATTGACGTGAAGACATGTACGTTATGTGTATTTTTAGGAAGCAAGTTGTAGAACAGTTTGCATAGGAATTTGTGAACAAATAGAATGTGTGTTTGTGTACATATACATGTATATAGAGAGAGAATATACTAGTAATTGCAGAGAAAATGATTTGAATAATCAAACCAGCTGCCCCAATAGATAGGGGAGTTTCACTTTTGAGTTCACTCAATTCTCTAATATTTGATTTTCTAAATGGGAGCATGTATTATAAGTTTGTTTTGTTTTGCTGGGAAAGATTCACCCTGACCTAACATCTGTTGCCAATCTTCCTCTTTCTTTGCCTTCCCCAAAACCCCAGTGCATGTTTGTATATCCTAGTTGTAGATCCTTCTAGTTCTTCTCTGTGAGCCGCCACCACAGCATGGCAACTGACAGACGAGTGGTGTGGTTCTGCGACCGGGAACTGAACCTGAGCCGCCGAAGTGGCGAGAGCACTGAGCTTTAACCCCTAGGCCCTCAGGGCTGGCTCAATAAGTTTTTTTTTTTTAATTTGCAAAAAAACAGTGATTGACAAAATCAGGTTCCCTTATCTACATGTCAAAGTATTAATAGTGCCTACTTCTTGATGAAAGATAGTGTTTTCTTTTTTTTCTTCCTTATCATCTGTATTATCTATCTTTTCTACACTAA
The DNA here is from genome assembly GCF_037783145.1 of Equus przewalskii. NCBI lineage: Eukaryota > Metazoa > Chordata > Mammalia > Perissodactyla > Equidae > Equus > Equus przewalskii. The sequence continues at coordinate 15,573,009 of NC_091858.1, read as the reverse complement.
ATCTGTGTAACTGTGTAATAAAGATTGCAATCTAAAATTTTTATAACAGAGAGCAGAGTGTTCCCTGGAGAGGGAAAATGTACAGAGGTGACATACCGGGGAGGAATTTGCCTAAAAATGTGTAGTGGTCAAAATAGTTCCTAAGTTTTATTAAGTCATAAGCTTAAAATGAATTCTTCTCACCAGCTCATTTCCCAAGACAAAAAATGGCAGTAGCTTTTCAAATAATCCATCAAGTCGTCCCTGGTGGTTAAATATGGCCATTTCTTAACAAAATGAAAATTCAACATTAAAGCTTGCAATCAATCAGATTTCTAAAAACCGATATTTGGGAATAGTTTACCTTATTTCTAATAGTTGTCTTGATCTTCCACAGAAATTCAAACCATTGCTTCATTTACTGAGAAAGATCTGTAACTTCACTAAACAAAGATGCTTTAATTAAAGCTTATTTGAGATACTGTTGAAGCTAATCAAGTATATATTGAGTCATTTCTTTTGCATATATATTTATAAACTCAGAATTATTGTGTTCTATCCGAAAACATGCAAATGAACCCAAAAGAATGATTCGTACCTGTCAAGAAAAGGACACGAACTTGTCAACCACTGTGAGTGATGGCTGACTGCTATCTTCTGTGCCATTTCAGAACACTTCTTATGGACCAGGATATGTAAATTTCAGAAAAAATATAGTGTAGTTGCTAATTTTTGGAGACGTTGGATTTCTCCAAGGATCAGCCTCTGCCCCACAAAGCATGCCTCAGATTCTGGCATAGTCTCTCCTTCAAAGCAACTCAGATAATATACTTAGTAACCTAAAGGAAAGTTCATACTGTTCAATTAATAAGAAACTATAAAGAGTGGACCATCTATAATATCACATAGAAATAGGCATGAGACAGCCACGTTTTTCTGTGGTAGAGTGAATACCCAATGATCTGTTTTTTCAGGAACAGGTCTGAATGCCACTAGCATTTATTTATGCTGCACACACACGCGCGCTCGCGCGCACACACACACACATCCTGTAGGCAGCCCTACCACTTTCTTTTTTTTCTCTTTTAAAATAATTAATTTTAACAGACAATAAATGCAAATAGTTTAAAAGTTAAAAGTGTCTTCTCCCAACTGCTGTTATTCAGTCACCCAGATGATTTTTCTTCGGATGGCTTTCCTTTTATTTTGCACTTTTTAATCTTTAATACATTTGAAAAATACTTTGGTGTAAAGAGTGGGCTAGCGTTCAGCCTTGTTTGTTTCTAGATGGCTACCTAGGTCTCAGCTTCAGGTACTGAATGATCATCCATCTCTTCCTCCCCTGATATGCAGTGCTACGTTTAATAAAACCTAAACTCCTCTATTTGAATCCATTTCTAGACTCACTATTATGTTCCATTGATTCAAAAGTACACATAAAGCTTAAGCTCCCGAACCTAGATCCTTGGGTTTGAATCTCAGTTCTTCTGCTTACTGGCTGTGTGAGCTTAGGCAAGTTGCTTAAACTCTGCCTAAATTCCTCATTTATAAAATGAGACTATGAATAATTGTAAGATTGCTGTGAGGATTAAACTAATTAAGGGATGAAAACCCGCAGAAAGTGCATGACATAATACACAATACATGTTAGTGATCATTATTCTCAAAACATATTATTGTTTTTATTGGTTTTTAATTAAATTGATGGATTAATTAAGGTAGAATTAATATATGTAACTATTTAGTCTTCCCAAGTAAATATCATGTGTTTTTATGTATTTGAGTCTTCTTTGGTGTCCGCTTTCTTCAGCCATCTGCCCACAAATCTTTATCCATGTTGTATAAGGGTTCATGTTCTCTTCTCTAGAATTCGTCTTCCCCGGATATTTCACCATCATATGGTTCCAATCCCTGTACTTCCTAGTTATTACTCCCCACTAACTTGCTCCATCTTTAGACATCTCTCATCCAAGACACTTAACCGAGGGCCTTGACTACAACCCATCCCTAATGGAGTGCAGCAAATTGAAGTCCCTTAAAACAATTGCTTTCTGCAATGAGAAAGTCCTCTGTTGCAATATTTTTCCGGACGTGAAGTCTGAGTTTGTAGAAGGCATCTTGAGAAATCAGACCCTTCAATAAGATTTTCTGCTGGAACCCTTTATCTGAGTTTTTCTTTCATGCACATTAAACTGTAGCTGAAAAGCATGGGTCCTTTAAAGTTCAGGGGGAAAGTGTCTATAAAGATCTAAGACGGCGCTGAAGACAAAGCTATAGCCAGAGGCCTGGTTTCCTGAGAAGGAGGGAGTCCCCGCTAATCTGTCATGCTTCTGTCTAACAGGATATTAAAGCCATCCCAGCCTTCTTTCTTTTACAGCCAGTCCTGTGTGTCAGCATCCCACATCCGTACCAGCGAGCCCCATGATCAGAGTTCCACACCACGGCCCCTCCAGAGCGCCTTGTAAAGGGCAATATAGTGAGTCATTAGCGTATTGGCGACAAAGAGAAGAAGAGAGACAATGAAACCCTAATTATTAGTTACCATCCTTCCAATTACTGCCTAATGTAATTAGAAGAAAGAAATATACCTTTAAAGGAATAATTGAGCCTGCTGGGCAAGCCATTACAATTCGTATTCTCTGTCAGTTCTCCTTGGTTATGATTATTTTATTACATTAAAGGTGAGATGAAATGTTAAAGAAAACACTCATTTAACTTTTTCTTATGAAAAAAAGGTTGTTAAAAATAGGTACATGTAATAAAAGAAGTCATAGAGCCTTCCCCGACCCAACCCATAGTCCCATCTTTCCTGTACGTAACTCTTAAGCTGGCTAAGAGGGTCAGGGACATATTCACACACACATATATGTACGTCTATACATCCCAGACCACAAAAGAGATTCAGGTGGTGGTGGTTTTATAGGCAATACTACACCCTTCAGAGACAAATGGCTGATTTAATACGAGCCCAGAGCTGACAGATCTTAGGAAATGCCTATTACATCCTTTGGAAGAGTTCTATAAACAAGTGCTGTGGTTACCAGCACGTGAGGTCTCAGTTTCAGACTTTGAGAGTAATTCACTGAGGCGAGTCTCCCCGAGCCAAGTGCCGACAAGAGGCCCGATGACCTGGCAACTGTTAATGGAGCCTTTCGTCTCACAATAACCTGTTTGATTCCAGCCCCAGTCAGCCGAGACTTAAGTTTGTTTATATCTCCTTCCTTCCTAGGCATAGATGTTATTCCAACTGGTGGTAAGGGTGGCCAAGTGTATAGGGTCTCTTCGCCTTTCTGAAGATGGAGGAAAAAGTAATCAACTATAAAAGAGTGTTTGAGAAATATTCATGTTGTCTATGCTTGTCTGGGAAGACTGAAGGCTCAGGTGGGCTGTGTAGAGCACGAAGAAATTACCCAGATCAGATGTGTAGGATGAGGTGAGGAGTAGACGAAGAGAGGACGAATATTACGATTTGATGACCTGACACTGAGCCAGGCATTGCCTCAATGAAGGGCTAGGGAGCACGAGAAGAGGTCAAGTCAGAGAGTTTGTCCCTAGGAAAGAAAGAGACTGTTTCAGAGCAAGTTCTAGGAGTAGGAAATGAGCTGCTTATTAATGCTCAGAATACAATGCGCAGCTTAGTCGCGCTGTTTTGGAATTTCAGGGAAATTAAAGGAAAAGAATAGGATTCATATATGAGCAAGAAGCTAAGAAAAAGAGCTTGTTCTGGGGTGGGATTTGAATGAGGAAGTACAAATGGAGGGGCTTTGAAAGTGTACTTGAGTTAAGCTCTGTCAGGATGCTAGGAATGAAACTGTGCCCCTGTATGTTGTTTCCGCTGAGAGATTTCCACTCAGTATCATAAAAATGTTATTCTCACCGTTACTGACCAACTGGATGCTCGCTGTCCGGGAAATGCCCAGAAGAGCGAGAAGTGAGAGCATGGAGCCTAAAAGCTTAAGATTAGGTCTTTAGAAAACAATCTGCTTAAGCCCACAGATGTTACCCATGAAAAAGTACCAGCATGTCCATTTGTGTATCCCATGCAGGTGCATGCATGCAAACACGCAACACGGGATTTAGTTGTTGAAGTTTCTCGCCATAGGCCCTGGTTAGCTGATAGTGGCCTAGAAACCAAAATTGAGCGTGCTGTATCTCTGAGCCTTAGCAAGCCCAGCCTCGGTTGCAGTGACCTGCTCCATCATACACGTCATTTTCAGGGAAGGGCTCAAGCCTCTCCATGCCTGTGCATATCCGGATGAAGAATCGTGAGCGTGAGCCTCAAGATCTGACAGTCAGTGTGAACGAACTTCCTTTTCTGATTTTAAGATTTGAGATTGATAGAGTGAATAAAAGCTACTGGGAGAGAACAATTTGGGTCACAAAGCTGTGAGTACAGAGAAATTCATTTTGAAAAGAGGAAAAAGAAATCCACACATGTTAATGTAGGGAAGCTAGCTGGTGCTACATTTGCCGTTCTGGGCTGGAGATTTATTGAGGTCCGAGTTTTTAGTTAAATCTCTCACTCCCCCAGGAAACTGAGTATTGTTTAGAAGCTCACTTCTAAAGAAGAGTCCAAATGATACAATGGATATGTTGACACAGTTTCTGTTATAGCCTCGTGAGAAAAAAGAAATTTTTTTGACTAAAATACAGCTCCTAGACACAGACCTGCAAACCCACCCTATCAGAAAATATGTAAATATGAAAATACGTAAAAGTATGTAAATTGGGAGCTGATTGATTCATATCCAATACTGTTTGGAGGATGCTGATAGGAGCTCTTGACTTCACCTTACCTAAAATTAGATTGATCATCCCAGAGAGATTGAAAATGTATACCACATTAGGCAGTGTTCCTTCCTTCCTTCTAAATTTGATGCAGATTTCAAACTGTCATTTAGGAGCTATATCAGGACCAGATCAAGTCAAAACTAACCAGGAATGTCCTGTGCTTTCTAGATTAAATTTCCTAGATTGCTTTTCTCCCTGGTTCTCTGTGCTGGAGAATATTGCAAACCTTTCCACAGCCCTATCTTGGACTTTAAGTCTTGCAGCTTTAAACCTTCTAATACCATGAGCAATAGCAATACGACATAATTTTTTTTTTAACATAGAACTGAAACGTGGAAGGCCCCATGTCTTAGATGTGATGTGAGAGGAATAAACTTTAACATTGGAAAGTAGATGTTCCTTTACAGAGTGAAATTACTGTTACTACTATCATTATTGTTATTATCAATATTATTTAGCTTTGATAATGCAAACTAAGGTAAACGGAGGAAATAAGACAGATAGAGGGGATTGTTTTGAATAACTTATAAATTTAGATATTAAAAAGTTAATGATTGAGGGCCAGCCCAGTGGCAAAGTGGATAAGTTTGCAGGCTCCACTTTGGCTGCCTGAGTTCGCAGGTTCGGTTCCTGGGCACAGACCTGCACATTGCTCATCAAGCCATTCTGTGGTGGTGTCTCACATACAAAATAGAGGAAGATTGGCAGAGATGTTAGCTCAGGGTCAGTCTTCCTCAAGCAAAAAGAGGAGGATTGGCAACAGATGTTAGCTTGGGGCCAATCTTCCTCACCAAAAAAAAAAAGTTAGTGATTATTATTTTCAGTATCACTAATTCATTAGTTCTGGAACTTATCAATGATAATACTACAACAGAGGATAATTAGTACAATAATTCAGAGTCCTTTTAAGACACAGATAGAATAGCAGTGTAATCCAATTACAACTACAAGTATTATAGTATATTTAAGAACCTAAACAGATCAAACACACATGCATGCACACACACACCCCAAAAAAATAAATTTTGAGTTAAAGTTTCAGCTACTGTTGCTACTATGTGCGTAAATATGTATCAAGCCCTTTATAAACATAATCTGTTTTAATCCTCACAGCTACTGAGTGAGGTATTATTATTCCCATGTTATGGATGAGGAAAGTAAGACTTGAAGATAAAGTAATTTTTTCAAGGTAAGGCAGCAAGTGGCAGTTTCAGGACTGAAATCTGGATCTGATTCTAAAATTGATTTTCTTATCAATATAATAAACTTTCTTTAATGTTACTTCTTTTTAAAAATCTTAATGATTTAATGTTTAATACCAACAAGCAAATATAGGTGAATATAAGTTAGAAAGCATAAAATACAACAGCTGTTAAGCCGAAACCCAGCTGAAGAATACTCCCTTTCCTGTTGAAGCTCTCCATGAGCCCTTCTGCATCTGGTCTCCCTGTCTTGCTCCAGAGGCCATCACAGTCCCCAATGTTGAATTGGTCATTCCTTTCACATTTTATGAATTTTTTTTTTTTACCATGTAAGAACTTTTTTCCTCTATTTTTTTTATCTTTTTTTGAGGAAGATTAGCCCTGAGCTAACATCTGCCACCAATACTCCTCTTTTTTGCCAAGGAAGACTGGCCCTGAGCTAACATCCGTGCCCATCTTCCTCTACATTATATGTGGGATGCCTGCCACAGCATGGCTTGACAAGCGGTGTAGGGGTCCGCACCCAGGATCTGAACTGGTGAACCCTGGGCCACCAAAGCGGAACGTGCAAACTTAACCACTGCACCACCGGGCCAGCCCCAGCACTTTATTTTTAATGTTGATATTTCACTCAACATTATTTCAAAGATTTATCCATGTGGTTGCTCGTAGCTGTAGCTCACCTGCTTTCACTGCTGTGTAATATTCCACTATGTAAATATGCCATTTTAAAAGACCTATTCTCCAATTGAGGAGCATTTGCATTATTTCCAGTTTTTCCTAATATAGTGTTACTATAAACATTTTTGAGTTGTCTAGATAAACGTATGCAAGAGTTTCTCCAGAGTACATACCTCAGAGTGGAATTGCTGGATCCTAGCATAGTCAATGTTCATTTTTTAATGAATGTAACACTGTTTTCCTCATAGGTTGTACCAATCTACACTTCTACCAGGAATATATATGGGTTTTCATTATTACACATTCTTGGCAACACTTGGCATTGCCAGACTCTTTAATTGCAAATCTAGTGTATGTAAAATGACAGTTAATTATGGTCTCAGTTTGCATTTTTGATTACTAATTAGCTTAAAGATTTTGGCATGTATTTATTCACCATTTGTTTTCCATGCCTCCTCATATCTTCTAATTTTATTAATTTCAGCTCTTTTATTTATTAATTCCTTTGTTTTGCTTTCTTTGAGTTTATTCCTCTGTTCTTTTTCTAGGCTAGTACTTAATTAAATTTTAGCCTTTCCTCTGGCTAAAATAAGCAATTAAGCTTATATGTTTCATCAGATACCGGCTTCCACTATGTCTCACAAGTTTAAATATGCAGTCCCTTCGCTCTCATTCAGCATTTTAAATTTTTTACTTTATAGTTCAAAGTAAAATTGTTATTACTGATTTCTAATTTAATTGCCTTTTTGTTGGATAATATGGCTGTTCTGGTTATCCATGTCTGCATAACAAACCACCCCAAGACAGTGGCATCAAACAATAGCAGTTATTTTACTCATGATCTGGGAATTGACTGGACTCAGCGAGGCTGTCCTTCTTCCAGGTCTCTTGGGCAATTGCAGTCTGAGGGTCCCTGGGATTAGGGTCTCTCAAAGGCTGCTCCACTCACAAGTCTGGTGCCTGGGCTGGGAAAACTCAAACATCTGTGGGCTGAAACAGCTGGAGCTCCTGTGGCATCTCTCTCTTTCTCTGACCTTTCCACTTGGTCGCCATATCACAGCCTCAGGGTGGGTAACCTTCTTACATGGAAGACTCCAGAGTGAGTGATTGTCCCAAGGAATACTCGCTGAAGCAACGTGACCTTTTCTAGCCCACTTTGGAAGTAAAGCAGAGTCCCTTGTGCTGCGTTCTAGTCATTGAAGGTCATCGGACCCCCTGGGTTTCAGGGGAGGAAACACTGACTCCACCTTGTGATGGAAGGATTGCAGAAGATTTCTTGGACACGTTTTAAAACTACCGTAGTGGTGAATATGATGCCACTTTGAAATTTGTTGAGATTTGCTTTATGGATTTGTATATGGTCAGTGTTTTTGTTTTGTTTTGTTTTGTTTGTTTGGTCCTTTTTGAATTAAAGTCTTTTAGTTCTGTCTATGTAGTACCTGATTTTCTTTTGCTTAGTATTTGCCTAGTGTATGTTTTTCTATCCTTTTACTTTCAATCTTTCCATATCGTAATGCTTTTGATATAGTTCAAGTAAAGAATATATAGTTGGGGTTTTATTTTTATTTTTATTGGAGACCAATATAACATATCAGTTTTGGCTTCTAAGTAGCAACTTGAGACCATTTATATTTATTATTATTACTGATAAATACTGACCTCTTTGGACATATTTGCCCCCTTATTTCGTGTTTTTATTTGACCTGCTCTCTCCTATGCCTTATCGTCTGCATTTTTTGCTTCAAAAAAATCTAAATCTCTGTTTTCCTGTTCCAGTTTGTCCCTTTACTAATTGAGAAGGATACACTATTTCTGTTCTTTTAGAGATTATTCTTGAAAGTTTGCTATGCATAGTAAATAAATGAGTACAAGAACCTTAGAAAATTCTGCTCCACTCACTCCCTCCTGACTTATTGTTGTCTCTGTAGTTGTCTTGTTTTTTAACTCAACAAATTAGACCAATTATTATTATTAATATCTCTATTTTCTGTAGACAGTTTTTTTTTTCAACTTAGGTCATTTTACCAGTTTGTTTGCTCTCCATTCCTTCTTGACTCCCAGACCTTTGAGGTCATTTTTCCTTTTCTTTAAGTACATCCTTCAAAATCTCCATCAGTAAGTTGTATTGGTTGTTAACTCCCTCTTATTCTTATTTATCTGAAAATGTCTTTCGCTTTGATTCTTAAAAATTTGTATTTATGGGGCTGGCCCCATGAGTTAGTGGATAAGTTGGGCATGCTCCACTTCAGTGGTCTGGGTTCAGTTCCCCGGAGCAGAACTACACCACTTGTCAGTGGCCATGCTGTGGTGGCAACCCACATACCAAATAGAGGAATCTTCCTCAAGCAAAAAGAAATTAGCTCAGGGAGAATCTCCCTCAAGCAAAAAGAGAAAGTTTGGCAACAGATGTTAGCTCAGGGCAAATCTTCCCCAGCAAAAAAAAAAAAAATTGTTTTTTCTGGGCATATAATTCAAAGTTATCCTCTTTCCCTCTCTCTCCCTCTCTGTTGATCTGAAGATAATCCAGTGTTCTCTGGTTTGTATTTTTGCTGTTGTGGCATGTGCCATCAATCTAATCTCCATTTGCTGCAAGTGATCTCTTTTTCTCTTTAGTACTTTTAAGATTTTTTCTTCTTAAAGTATCCTGCAAGTTCACTAAATGGTGTCTAAGGTGTTGATTTCTTTGTATGTATTCTGCTTCATTTACATTGTGCTTCCTGTCCTTGTGGATTCCTGTATTTCGTCAGTTCTGAAAAATCCTCAGCCACTATGTACTCAAACGTTGCCTCTTTGCTCCATTCTCTATATTAACTCCCTCTGGGACACCAGAATGCTTATGTTTGACCTTATTATTTGATATTTCATGTTCTCCTAAACCCATTCTCATAATATTTTACTAGGCTTTATATTTTCCAGCAGATTCAGGCTCACAGCAAAATCGAGAGGAACGTACAGAGATTTCTCATATAACCCCAACCCCCCTACACACATTCATAGCCTCCCCCATCAACATCACCCTCCAGAGTGGTACATTTGTGACAATTAAGGAACCTACACAGATACTTCATAATCACCCAAAGTCCATAGTTTACATTAGGATTCACTTTTGGTGCTGTACATTCTGTGGGTTTGTACAAATGTGTAATGACACATATCCACCATTGTAGTATCATACAGAATAGTTTCACTGCCCTAAAAATCCTCTGTGCTCCACAATTCATCACTCCCTCCCAACCCTTGGCAACCACTGATCTTTTTACTGTGTGCCTAGTTTTGCCTGTCCCAGAATGTCATAGAGTTGGAATATAAAAGGCAAAAAAAAAAAAAAAATGAGCAAGTCGGGGAAGGAAGGTAAGAGAAGAAAAAGATCAGAAGAAAATACAACAAAATATCTTGCTCACTTATTGAATGTTATGGCAAATAAACTTATATTTAGGAGCGCTATGCCAATGTAGAGTCTTATTACATACCAGACAGGCTGCATAATGGCTCAAATGTAGGTTATAATGCAGGAAAACAAGAGGCCAGCACACATATTGTCATCTTTTTATTAGGTTGGTGGTGTTTGAAAAGCGTTCGTGTCACTGTGAGGATAGGCTTGGTACACAGTGTTCTATCAGTAACACTTTGGATCGTGGTTGAGTATTCTTTTCTAATAATCAAAATCAGTTTCCTGGAAGGGAGAATAAATTTAGAAGAGAGATTAGGTGTATGAAAGTGGAAAACCACTCACAAAAAGTGTGAAAAAAATCACACAAATAGCAATAGAAACATTCCATCTTTAAAATCCAAGGGGGAGGGGGGGGATTAAAATCAAAATATGATTGGCAAATTAGAGCCGTGACATAGAAAACAAGGAAAAGGAAGAATTCATTTCTAAGCAGGTCATTTGAGTGAAGAGCCTCAAATTCTACCAAATCAAGCTGCATGGTCTGAATTTGATGGGCAAGAACAGGGACCAAACCACAGCCCTTGTGAGGCCTCAGTGATAGTAAAGGAGGGTTATCCAGAAAGGAGAAAAGCTTAACTTGTGGGTCTCTGAGAAGTGTGGTTCTGGTACAGGTTTAAGAGACGTGAGAACCTGGCCCTCAAGGGACAAGGGTTCTGCCATAGCAGGTTCAGTCCTGGGGGCTGCAGCAGCATCCTCGGTGGACCAGGGTTTTCTGTTTTGAATTGGCGTGAGGTATGGTGGCCTAGAGTGGATGCTTTTTCCTTTCCACCATTTTTTTGTGTAATTACTAGCATGTTTGAATGCTGGATGTGTTTGGAGCCCTATACCAGGAAGTGACTATGACTGTAAATTCAGTGTTACGTACATCGGGACAAACTAAAATCTAAAGACAGCCTGAGGGACCTGAGAGAAGAACCTCTGGTCCAATCCCTTCATTTTACAGTAGAGGAGAAGGGGGACCTGAAATAGTGCCCCAAGCTCACACAGTTTGACTTTAAAGCCCTGGTTGTGATCATCGTTGCAGAGAGACCGAGATTCAAGTTCTTGCTTCCTCAATTGTAAGCAATGTGAAATGAAGCAAGCTATGCAACATCTCTGAGTTGAATTCCTTACCTGTAATAATAATATTTATCTCCTAATTATATGGTACTTTCAACTTAAAATGCTTAGTTAAATGATCCAGCATCCTTGTTTTGTATGTAAATTATATCTATTTTTATTTACATATAATAATATATATTTATATATAATATATAATAAAATATATATAATTTATATAATATGTTGTATATCATACATATTATATATATATAATTTAAAAATAAACCAAGGAGCAAGAGATATTATTGTATGAGCAACTCAAGGCCACGGATAATGTATGTTACCAAGTCAGAAACATGATTTATATCAGATCTCTTTCCTCTACACATGCATGGACTTAAGGACCCTCACAGATTCATTTTTCTAATTCAGAGAACCTGGAGAACTCACTTATAAAATTCACTAGACTTTTCTAATTCTTTTTTTTGCCTTTTATATCTTTCTTTTGTCAACCCATCAAAAAGATGACAATCATCAGTACGGAAATAGTTGTTTGTTCAACACTAGAATATTTGTATAGGAGAGATCCTATCTAGTCCATTCTTTCCTGGTAAATCTCCAAACATCAGTCTTTCACAATTCATGATTCTTATTGCCAGGCCTGCTTTTACAAAAGTATAATTTGTGGCCTTGCAATTCCCCAAAATACAGCTTAATTTAACTGAATCCTTAAGAGATAATTGACCAAGTTAGTTATGCATGAAAACTCAAGCCTTACGACCTACTGCAGCTCCATTCTCCTGTTGACTATTAAACTAAGTTAATGATCTGGAGCTGTGTAGGGGTTTCCAGAAATAACACTATAATGGCCAAAATGCTGTAGTTAGCAGCTAAGAAAAAGACCTGTTTATTTTTTTTCAGGCAATTGCCCAAACCTATGCCATAGTATTTTTATCTTAAGACGTGATCTACTATGAAGAAACAGCAACACATTACAACTCAGACGAACAAAAAACATCTCCTTAGTGAAAACAAACTCATGAGTGATTTCACTCAGATTTTCAAAACTATGGTAGAGAATTTTCTTGCAGCCGATGCTTTAGAATGGCATTTGGATATGGATTAAAAGTCAGCGTTTGGGAGGACCACAAAAATGGCTCTTTTAAACAAGGTAGCAGAGAGCAGTACTGAAAAATAGGTTTTTGTCCAAAGGTGAAAGGCTAAAAATGGCCATCTTGACATTGCAGTTAGTTGTAAGACTCATTTATTAGTAAATAAAGATGCACACACACACGCATACATTGCACTTATGGAAAACTTGAAAGTCAGAAAGTTTCTCAAAAATTCAGTGTCCCTGGGTCTCCAATTTATACCCTGATCCTGCTGGCCTTTTGCAGCAAGTCTTTATGGAGGCCTTACTCTATGCAAGGCATCCTTACGTGATGCTAGGGGAGATAGAAAAATCAAACAAGACAACTGGAATATTTCTTTGAGTACATAATAAAACCTATAACTAGAAATAAACGAGAAAATCCCACACATTAAATGGCCTCGTTTTGCAAACTGATTTTGTGTCTTAGCATTTCTGTCTTCAAATCTAGGGAAAACTGCTTGAATGAACTCCTTGTTAATAATTGAAAAGAACAAATAGATAAGACCTTTAAATTTTGTTTGACTCTTGTTGATTTCTTAAATGTCATAAACAAACAGCCTTAAAATGCAGATGACGAGCTAGTAAAAATATTTTTGTAATAAATGACAAATGGTTAATATCCCTAATATTTAAAAATCAGTAAGAAAAGAAAAAATGCTTCATCAAAAAAGAAGAGCTATAAGATTAAATAGGCAATTAAAAAAAATAAACTGGTTAATAAATATAAAAATATTCAACCAGTATAACAAAAGGACCAGACAGAAAAGGACAAATATTGTATGATTCCACTTAAATGAGGTACTTGGAATAGTCAACTTCCTAAAGACAGCAAATAGAACAGTTGCTACAAGGGGCTGGGTAGGGAGGAGAATGGGGAATTATTGTTAAACAGATACAGAGCTTCAGTTGGGGAAGAAGAAAAGTTCTGGAGATGGATGGTGACAGTTGCACAGCATGTAAATGTAAATTACATGTAAATGTAATTTACGCCACTGAACTGTATCTTTAAAAATAGTTGAAAAAATTGGGGCTGACCAGGTGGCTAAGTGGTTAAGTTCGTGCGCTTCCCTGCAGCGGCCCAGGGTTCGGATCCTGGGTGCGGACATGGCACCGCTCATTAGGCCATGTTGAAGTGGCGTCCCACATGCCACAACTAGAAGGACCCACAACTAAAATATACAACTATGTCCTAGGGGGATTTGGGGAGAAAAAAAAAAAGCAGGAAAAAAATAAAATAAAATAATAGTTAAAATAGAAAACTTTATGTTATGTATATTTTACTATAATAAAAAAAATCAGCCAGTTTGGTATTCAAACAAATGTAGACAAACAATAATGAGATCATTTATTTTGCTAATTAAATTAGCAATAGAATAGAAATTATAATGCTGGCAATACTTAATGTGAAGAGAAATAGGTACGTTCAAACACTGCTGAAAAGAAGTACAAACTTTCTGGATGGCAGAAATATATATCAAATGTACCAATACCCTTTGACCTCTTAATTCAAAGTAAGTGAATTTGCCTAAGGAAATTATAATTCTTACTGTTTAAAATATACAAGATGTTTCAGAAAAGAAAAAATAGTGAGAAAATAAAAGCTCAATGTTGGTTAACTGATTCATGGTATAGCCATAAGAGGGAATATGGAGCAGCTGTAATAAGTCATATGCTTCAGATATATTAAGTGAAATCAAATGTTGCAAAACAATATACACTATGATCCCAATTTTGTACAACAAAATATCTTTACATAAAAAGCTAGAAGGATAGACATGAAAATGTAATATATCTATAATTGCCAATGGTAGTGCGGTTATGAGAATGTTTAAATTTTCCTTTATACTTTTCTATATTTCCTAAACTGTTTAATAATGAATATTTTATAATCATAAAATTCAAAGAAGAAAGCAAATAATTAAATATTAGTAGTACTTATAAAATAATGTTGTCCATCCTCAGCTTTCAATGAATTATTTGCTACAAGCTCAAAAAATAGCTATTAAATTGAAGATATGTCAGAATAGACAAGAATCAGAGCATGCCATTAAAATTGGCTAATTCAATCAGAAAGTAGCCCAGTTTCTTTCAGTCAAAAATGATCCCAAGTTTTACTTTTCACGGGCTTGATTTTTGTGCCATCAGAGGTCCCAGGAAAGCATGAGAGCAGCCATTGGTGAAGATCAAGTGGAAGTTGGGTGTGGCAGGAACACTGGCTGGGGGCCAGCACTCCTGGGGTCTCTTCTCTGCCATTTTGAGCAGCGAGGCCTTGAGCTAATAACTACCCAAGCTGTTAAATGAAATAGCCTTTAAAAGGAGATTCTACTGAAATATTATCTCAGGAAAGCATGCCCATTGATTTATCAAATCAGGACTGAGAATTCATTATGTTCAAACCCTCCACAAGACTATTCCAGAACTGTCTCTCTTCCATCAAAAGAGCTTTCTCCTCCAAGCCCTTTCTCCATATTCATTTCTTCTTTTTTTTGTCATTTTCTAAAGTATTTTTTTATTGAGATATAATTGACATATAACTATGTTGGTTTCAGGTATAAAATGTCATGATTCAATATATGTGTATAGTACAAAATGATCACCATGGTAAGTCTAGTTAATATCTATCATCACACATAGTTACCCTTGTTTTTTCTGTGGTGAGAACTTTTAAGATCCACTCCCTCAGCAAGTTTCAAATATAGAGTACAGTATTATTAACTATAATCACAGGGCCGGCCCCGTGGCCGAGTGGTTAAGTTCACATGCTCTGCTTTGGCGGCCCAGGGTTTCACTCATTCGGATCCTGGGTGTGGGTGGGTATCACTCATCAAACCATGCTGAGGCGGCGTCCCACATAGCACAGCCAGAGGAACTCACAGCTAGAATATACAGCTGTTTACTGGGGCCTTTGGGGAGAAGAAGAAGAAGAAAAAGAAAAAAAAAGAAGGTTGGCAACAGATGTTAGCTCAGGTGCCAATCTTTAACAAAAAACAAAAAAACTATAGTCTCCACTCTGTACATCACATCCCCAGGACTTATGTATTCATGTTTATTTTTGTTTCACCAGCACACTGCCTTCTCTAGGGTTTAGTAAATCTTTGTTGAATGATAAAAGTACTGTGTCTGGGGCTGGCCCGGTGGCGCAGCAGTTAAGTTCGCACGTTCTGCTTCGGCAGCCCAGGGTTCGCCAGTTCAGATCCCGGGTGCGGACCTCGGCACCGCTTGTCAAGCCATGGTGTGGCAGGCGTCCCACATATAAAGTAGAGGAAGATGGGCACGGATGTTAGCTCAGGGCCAGTCTTCCTCAGCAAAAAGAGGATGATTGGCAGCAGATGTTAGCTCAGGGCTGATTTTCATCAAAAAAAAAAAAAACTTTTTTTAAAAAGTACTATGCCAGGCGGGTTCATATTTGGGGCTTAAATGATTATCCAAAAAGTGAATTTATATCACATTTACACAGGAACAAAGGGTTCCCCCCTTAACTAAAAATATCACTGATAGACAAAGTTGACGTCCTGCATATTTTAAACTTAAATTGTTCAAAAGATGTGGTCAAAACAGTCTGGCTGAACAAGAGAGCTCCTGGAGGTAAAATTAAAAGGAGGTGAATTTATTTATTTATGAGGCCTAAGCCCTGTCTTTTTGTCCTCTTTCTCCATCTTATAACCCCAGAATTTGGATTTTAAACACTGAAAAGGCTGAAGCCCGGGGTAGATGGTGGGGGAAGAAGCCAGATGTGGGTCACTGAAGTTTAAACAGAAATGAATGTTTTAAGGACAACCATTACATTCAAATTGAATTATTTCTCTCAATTGAATAGACTGTTTAAAAATGATTTTCAAATCCGTCTATCATTTGTCCTATTTCCTTTGAGCATTTCAAATGAAAATTATTTGCCACACTAATTTCACAATGCTCCATTGAACACAAATTTTATTGCGACATTTTCCAAGGACAGGAGGCTTTGGTTCCTGTGGGAGAGAAATAAATTTCCAAAGAAATTGCTTGGCTCATATCACTAGAAGAGAGGTTTACGCTAGTTGCCCCAGGGCTAAACGAAGCCAGAAGTTGAAATTACTTGGAATGGGTTTAAGTTTTTTTTTAATTAGTCGCTAGCATCTAAAAATTGGGAGATTTGATATAAAAATATAGAAGTCTAGGGGCCCCTGAAAAACTTTAAACCCAGAACGATGGGGTTGCCGTGTTAACACATGACAACAATCCAGGGAGCCTGGCTGGCGCTGCCCTCTGGAAGGGTCCTGGGCTCCCCAGTTCTCTCCATCCCGCCATGGCTTGCCTTACTCACCAGCATTACATGTTTGAGTGCCTGTAGACACTTAGCTTCTGCTTCTTTTTTTTTTTTTTAACACAGTACAAAAATGCAGAAGAATGTCCTTGGATGATATCAATAATATCTAATATCAGTCATTCAAATGTAGCAACCAGAGAGTTGCCTTGTTAGTGACTAAGTCTTGTCATGCTGTTTAGGAGTTAGCCAAGTGGTTTTTCTTTCCTTGGTAAGACTACAGTGGAATGTGCAAACATCCAAATCGACAGGGTGTGGATAGCCCTGTCAAGAACTTCCGTGTAGCAGACGCTCAAACTGAGAAGAGCATGGTAGGAAGTAAACATCACAGGTCCTTGTGTCAAATCTCTTTTTTTTTAATATACCATTGAGAACCAATAATTAACAACAGTAGCAAAAAAAACAGGTGTAATTTGTGACAGTTTTTTATTCTAATGTATTGATGGGGTTTCAGAGGACCTAAGACAGCTGATGGGAAACGGGCTACATTAATCCCTGCCTCTTGGAGTCCAATGTTTCAATACCCAAATCTCACTTCATGCAGATCAGCTAACGAGCCCAGTGTAGTGTCAGCTGCCCATGACAGACCAATGAAACCTCGGGGGATGCGTTGAAGGTTACGAGAAAGAAAGGACCCTGAGCTGTCCTGGGGACCCTCTTTCATCTGGTAAAGCACCCCTGCTCAGTGACACTCAATGACTTTTCCACTCTTTCCTTCTCTCAGTTTGTCAAGGCTCCTCGGATCCACAGAGGTTAAAGTCAAGGTCTTGTTTTGTTTTTGTCTTCTGGGTAATTATTTAAATATGAATCGCATATTTTTGTTTGATGTGCCTACTTAGTAATTTACAATCATAACGCCGAAAATTATTGAGGGCTTATGTGCTAAGCTTACGTGCATTATCTTATTCAAACCTCACTACAAACCCCAGGAGGTGTGCACTATTTCAGCCTCCTTTTTTGAAGCCGAAGAAACTGAAGTTTGACAAGGTAAATCGTGTGTTCAACATACAGCTAGGAAGTGGCCTGCTCCAAAAGTCTTCCTTTCAACCACGATTCTGCAAGTGCGGCAGCCTTCAAAATGTAGCGTGTCCATTTCTAACAGGAGTAAGAATTAAAACTATGAAAATTGAGCTTGGGCCCAAGACACAGGCTGTGTCAATAAATCAAAGAATGGAAGATGATGAGATTCAGGGAAGGCCAAATGCAAACCGACACATCACCAAGGGAAATGTTTTTGGGGGTATTAATATTATTAGATGATGAACAAGCCACAGAACACAAACCTCCTGAGAGATGTAATGAAATTAGAGAAGATAACATCAACAATCAAAGAGAAAGGAATGGGGCTTAAACAAGAGGAGACAAAAAAATTAGCATGTTTTATTCTGGAAAGATGCTTACTTAGTGGGGTAGGTATATTGGGATTGCACAGACTCCTAGAAACCTAATTAAATTAAAGTATAACTTCATCTGGTTACTAGTAAACATTAAGAACTCATCTAAGAATTGATATGCTTTGGAGGAGATGCCTAGAACATCTCTTTTTTTTTTTTTTTTTTTGGTGAGGAAGATTGGCCCTGGGCTAACATCTGTTGCCAATCTTCCTCTTTTTTTTTTTTCCCCCTCCCCAAAGTCCCAGTACATAGTTGTATATCCTAGTTGTAAGTCCTTCTAGTTCTTCTATGTGGGTTGCCACCTCAGGATGGTTTGATGAGCAGCGCTGGGTCCATGCCCAGGATTGGAACTGGCAAATCCTAGGCCGCTGAAGCAGAATGTACAAACTTCACCACTACACCACTGAGCTGGCCCCTATATTTTTAAGGTCTGGATTTTGAATAAATAAAGGAAATTAGTATGTTTCGGAGGTGTATTGCTATTTTCTAAGTTTGAAGGACACACTGCAGCCTCGGTGGTCTTTTCAAACTGCAAATCTGATCATGGGATGCCTTCATCCAGTAAAAAGGCTTCCCACTGTTTATCATGTTTAGGGTGAAACGGTCCTTAACACAGTCAAACAGGGAATGGAAAGTTCTTGCCCTTACTTTTCCAGCCTCCCCTTGAAGCACACTCCCCTTTGCTGACAATTGCAGGTGTTGTGACAGTCCCCGGAGCATCCAGACTTCAGAGGGCAGCTCCCTCTTCTTGTCATCTCAGGCCAGGTCAGGTCCCCACTTCCTGGCCCTCCCAGGACCTCTTCTTCATAAGCCCCTTGATGCTGCCCCACCAGACTGTAAACTCTGAGCAGGCAGAGGCAGACCTGTCCTTGCTCACCTTTGTGTCCCAGGCACTTAGAAGTAGGGAAAAGCCCTGGAATATCTAAATAGAGGAGTCCCATGCCCTCCTGAGATGCCACTCTGCAGAGCTGAATTCTGGTTGGGTAAGTTAGGGAGTCAGCGGTGGAGTTAGCATTTTTATTTTGTTTTTGAAAAACTAGGATGAAAAAGAGTCTTGTGTCTGTAAGTTAAGACATGGCTATGGGCCAGCACGGGTGGTCTAAGCGCTTAAGTACTTCACGCTCCCCTTGGGTGGCCCGCTTTGGTTCCTGGGCTCAGACCTACACAGCTCTGTTAGCAGCCATGCTGTGCTGGCAGCCCACATACTAAAAAAGAGAGGAAGACTGGCATGGATGTTAGCTTAGGGCAAATCTGTCTCAGCAAAAAAACAAAAAAGGACATGGCTATGAAATCCATGCATCTTAAACCATAATTAAGAGAGACTAAATTCTCCCATTTGCATTTAACCCTATTTAAAAACAGACTCTGCCTCCAGCTCTCCTCTTCACTCCCCTGCTTTATATATCTCCATCTAAGACACTATATATATTTCACTTATTTATTTCGTTTATTGTGCGTCCTTCCCACTAGGAGGGAAACTCCAGGAGGGAAGAGATGTTTTGTCTTTCTGCTCGCTACTCCATCTCCGGAGACTACAACAGTGTTTGGCCCACAGTAAATGCTATCCTTATATTTGTTGAATGAATGGGTTTAGGTTAGTAGTTTTTTTTGCCCAGAGCTAACAGAGAGAAAGCATCGATTAGCCCCAAAGCAAACTTTCATGGAACCCGGTCGGTCGGGATGTTTAAAATCTTACTGAGGGTGTATTCAATTGTGATCTTTAAAAATGAAGTTTCCTATTATATCAGGGGTCATCAAATTTCAGTGCATCAGAATCACTTGAGGGCTTGTAAAAATGCAGATTCTCGCCATCAGAGAGTCTAACTCTGCAGTCTGGAGCGGGCCCATCACAGTTCAGGAGCTGTTATTAGTTTGTGGCCCAAGGGCCACGGTGAGAAAAAGACTGGCTGTGAGTATGCAAACAGTAGATTCAACACGTGCTGAGTAAAAACTCAGTGTCTCTCTCCAGCAGTGTTAATTACCGACATTCGTTCTGCCACCCTGCGGGCTTTAGCAATGAATAATGAATGTCCAAAGGACGGGTACTCTTCTTCCCATTTTACATATCAGGAAAAACTGTTCATCCTCACCTCCTCTCTTCCCCTCTCCTCCCGCGAATTTATGAGGTTCCCACCAGGATGAGAGGCAGAATCTCAGAGGTGAAAAAATAGCGCGTAAAGCTACCAAGAACAAGAGGGAAAGTGCACGGTGTCCCAGCGTCTAGCCGAGACCTCCCGGGCAAGTAGACACCTCGTGGGCACAGCCTTTGCCTTATGCCCCCGAGGCCGAAGGTTGGAGACTTTTAGGCGCTTCCCGCTGCAGACGTGGAGGCCAGAGCGAAACATTCCAGCCCCGGGCGGAGGAGGCTGGGGCGGGGCTGGGGGCGGGGCCAGAGGACGGCCTGAGGCTGCGGTGGGCGCGTCTAGCCGCGGGGCGGAGGCGAGGGGCGGGGCCAGGGCGAGGGGCGGGGCGGGGCCGGGAGAGCGGGCGGGGCTGAGGACGGCGGGAGGCTGAGGCCGGCGACCCAAGGCAGAGGCGGGGAGGCAATGCTGCCCGGGCTCGTCCCTCCCCTTAGGGGCGGGCGCTGCGGGAGGGCGCGACCGACAGGGGACGCGGGAGGCAGTGCGCTGCAGCCGCCCGTGCGAGGGCGCGTCGCTCCTATCCTGGCCATGGCCGAATGTCCCCGCAGCAGGAGCAGCTGCTCCCGGGCTTCTCGCCTCTCTCCCTGAGCGCTCTCCCTTTTCTACCTCTGGAAAACCCTGTGTTCTTTCTGGGGCCGTGGCGAGGGGCACGGAGCGGCGAGCCAGGATGCGCTGAGGACCGCCGGAGCGCGCGTCTCAGGTGCCGCCGCGTGTCTAGGCGCAGGAGCCGAGCTGCCTCGGGCTGCCTCGACTTCCCCACTGCGCACCTGCCGCCCCCCGCCGCATTTGATGTGCAGAGAGAAGCCGGACACCATGATCCTAACACGTAAGCTAGACTTGTGCCTTGCCGTCGGGCCGGCCGCGGGAGCCAGCTGCGGAGGGGACTCGCCGTGGAGGAAATGTCACCCCGCCTTGTCAAGTCGATGCCTGACGTTCTGTGCTTTTGAAACGCTTTCCAAGGAGGCTCGGGACCGAGTCGCCCGAGTTTCTTGGAGTGGAGGAGGTGGAGTGTGGGGAAAACAAGGGTCCTAATTTGGGGAGGGAGGTCTTAATCTCGGGTAATGACTCCTGGCTAGTTCTTGCCTGGGGGCCGCGAGCTGGCGCGCCCCGTGGGCTCCGGGTAGGGCTCAGGGGGGCCGACCGCGACTGATGAAGTGAAGCTCACGTTAATTTCCCGATCGGGCTGGGGGGCGCAGGGCCAGGCGCGGGGCGCAGGGCCTGGCAGGGGGTGCAGGGCCGGGCGGGGGGCCTAAGGGCGGGTTGGGGGCACACGTCCAGGAGGCTTCCAGCCCAGCTGGGCCGGCGGCCCTGCTATTCTTATTCTAAACCCCAGGCGGTGGCCTCTGGCTCAGAGGGGCGCGGCGCGACCACCTTTTTACGTATCTTTTCTTCGGAGACCGTTCCGGGCTCGGTACTTGCTGTCCTTCTCCGATATAAGTCCAAAAGGAGCTTTGATTCCCTGAGAGTTTATTATTTAGGGACATTGAGATCGTAGTGGCACTACGCTCTCAAACTGCTGAAGTTAGATTCATCAAAAAATTGCTTTAATTTCAAACCGTTTTTGTTCAAGTATTTTAAACACTGGAAAATAACTCAGACCTAGCCAGGAAAGTCTGGGTTTGGTGGCTGCCGGCCCCTGGAGAGTATTGAAGCAAACCCGTGGCTTGCATGCTAGGGCTGCCTGCTAGAAGGGCTCCTGTGTTTCTTCACGTGCTGGGGCTTTGAATCGGGTTTCCTAAAGTGCCCCATGGAGATGCCCACGCCCTTGGCTCGAGAGGTGGCGCCCGCGCGGAGCGAGTCCCTGGGCCCGCGAAAGGAAGGGAGCACGCTCCCGACTCGACTTTTTTCATAGCGAGGGGACGGCCTTTTGGAACCCTGCCCCACTTCTGTGCCCCTGTCCCCACCTCCAACGTCACAGGCCAAGCCTTTGATCCTTCGGAAGGAGTTACACCCCTGGCCGCAGCAAGCCCACCCTGCCACGTGTAATTCACCGAGGCTCCGCGTGTCTTTCCAGCGTGCAGCCCCTATTTCGAGCAGAGTCGGGGTGAGGCTGGCGGGGTCGGCGTCCTTGGTCTGCAGCCTGGGTCTGCAGCCTGCTAGCTGGGCAGATCTGGGAAGTGACATGACCTGTCTGTACCTTCTTCGTCTGCAGCGTGGAGGAAATAACTATTTACCGTGCGGGGAGGTTGTGAGGATCAAAGAAGCTAATACAAGTGCTTAGCACAGTGTCTCGTACTGATGTTCAACAAATACGCGATTTATGCTAATTACTGTAGAAAGAAACCCTTGCGTATAGTCACTACTCTCCACTGTGGAGAGGAAGACCATGCCTGACGCTGGCCTTAAGTCTTTTTACACCCAACATGGTTGGCAAATAGGTTCATTCTCAGGATTCAGAGGCTGCTTCAGCCACTGTTGGTGAGCTGAGAAATGCAGTCTAGGTAGGCATAGCCAGCCGTTACAGAAAGATTCTTGAGGGTGGCATGTATGATGCATTTGGAGAGAAAAAAATCACAGCTCTGGAGAAGGCAGAATACTGAGTCTCAAATTACATTTTTTTCAAAACTCTATTTGCTGAAGGGTTGAGGGAAAAGAATAGCCCCGCAGAACTCTGAATGTAAATCTATCAGCAGCTCCAAGAGGTCGGCTAATTCAGCATCCATCTGGACTGCAGACTGGTCCTCTGCAGAGATAATTTGCAGACCATAAGTGTGGAATTAATGGAGGCACCCAGTGCCATCTTGGCTTGCAGACTACAGCAGATGGTTGGAGGGGTGCCCTGTAAGTCAACAGCCCCCCTAAAGAAGAACTAAAGTCCCGGGGAATGAGTGTCAAATAGTTAGCAGATGGGCGTTCAGAAGTTATTTCGAGACGTTTTCTGAGAAAATGTTGGCGATTGTGCATATTAACTTTTATTGTGGCATGCCTGATTTACGGTGTGGCCCAATCCTGGGTGCATATTTTTTTCATTAGCACTACTGTTCAGAGTTTAAAATGAAGCAGAGCAGACTGACTTTCTCTCCCAGCTGTTTTTGAAAGTTTGCTTTTGACAAAAACAGATTTTATTTTAATTCAACCTGAGTGATACCTTGTACTTGTGGCTGGAAGTTCCTGAAGGGGCCCTGACTTGGTTTCCCCACTCCACAGCATCAGAATAAGGAGCTTCCAACTCAAGTCTTTCCCTAGAGTGGAGGAGAAAAGTGGTTTTAGTGACTTCCATGTGTCTTAACTTTCAAGTTGTACATCTTATGAGCAACACCACTTTACTCCTTAAAGAGTGAAAAGGTTGATCAGCTAAGCAATTAACTGGCTAATTGAAGGCAGTGGAGTTTTAATAGACTGGACTAATTAAGGATTTTCCTATAGTTCTGGAGGGAAGGTCAGAGGCTGATGCCCTTTGAGCTAATGCCTTTTTTTGTTTGTTTATTATTTTGTTGTTGTTTTATGCTGTAATTCAAAGAGCAAAGATGGAGCAAAGTTTAAGGGCATTTTAACATGAAAAAGGGTTGTTTGGGTGCTGCTGGATAATATACCAGATTAATAGACATGTTATGATTAAAGTTATTACTATGAAGTGAGAAAAAATGTGCATAGTCCTTAAATTCTTGTTTGCAGAACCAGTGTAGGGCTTAAAGGGGATATGGGGGTGTCTTCCAGTCAGAAGTTTGCTGGGGTTCCAGGAGGTGGCTTCAAATACAAAAATAAGTACTTGGGTTTCCCTTGGTGTCTCCATGGAGATTTTAAGCCATGATGCAATGTTCAAATGAGAGTGGTATTTTTATGACTTAGGCGAGTAAATATGCAATTTGAAAATATTCCGGGGAGGGTGATTTTAGTCCAGAAGAATGGAGGCGTCCCAAGTACAGTGGGTGAAGTAAGTTGTACTCTTTGAAGAGAGGCTGGTGCTGGACAGGATGGTCCAGTATTGTAAACACGAGTTTCTCATGCTTAGCTCTCCTTCCTAGCAACAGGAAGACGGAAATGAGGCGGTGAAAAAAAAAAAAAAAGAAAGACCCTGAAGGGCTCTAGACAATACTTGACCCACCCTAGCATTCACCCTGTGCAGCCAGAAGACTTGCAAAAATAAAACTAACTTCAGATGTTTCCCCTTCCTCTCTGGATATTGCCAAATTACTCAAGACTGAATTCTCCGTGCTTTAGAACATTACAGCAAAACCTGGCCTCACGGTGTAACTGGCATCGAGGCTCACGTCATGTCAAGCCGGTTCTTGAAATTATAAAGCAGACCTGGGAGAGAAAGGGGGTTTTCGTTTTTAATGTTTGCAGAGTCCACTGATTAGAGTTGTATGAGTTGGGATCCGGTGGGGAAGAGGGAATTTAATTTCTAAACTTAGTCTTTCCTCTGAGTTTCTCAGAGTGCTCATTTTAGCAGGATGTACCCCTTAGATACTGACTTTTGAGTTGTGGGGTTACAGCATTCACGACATAAAAAATTTTCCCGGCTGTGGTGGTCAAGGTCAACTAATGCCCAACCGTAAAGTGTAAATTTCCAAACACGGTCATAAAAAGCGCAGCCCCAGGTTCCTCTTTCCATGGCTGTGAAATGAGGAGGAAAAGACTTTTCTGGAGCAGACTTTCATGATTGTCTTTATATCTGATTCTGTGGCCATCCATTGCTGATGGAAGAATTCGGAGACTTGAGGGTAAATCCGTCTTTCAAGAAGGACAGTGCTGTGGGGCTAAAATAAGTTTTGTAGGAATGAGTGGCTGGTATGTGTGCAGTCAGTGGTGTTTGCTTTCAACTTCCAATTAGTCAGAAATCTAATTAATGTAAAAGGGGGAAGATTCCCAGCTGAGAAGGGCTCTTCCTGTCTGCCTGCACTTTTCCTTGTGAGCCCCTGTGTTATTGTTAAGGATTATCATGATCAGTGATAAGGAGCAAGGAGTGGTCCTGCTGGGGGTTCTTTAATTAGGTCTGCTCTGTCTTCACATTTTTTTCACCAGCTCTTCCCTCCTTTCCATCTTAATTAATGGTGGACAGGAAGAAAGCCCTGCATATTTACCCTGTATATTTTTAACATCTCTCACAAGCAACGGGAGAGTCATAATATTATAGAAGCTAAAATTGATCACAGTTTGCTTTTCCTTCTCACATTTAATCTTCATGGCAATGCCCCAAAATAGATACACTTCTTCCCATTCTACAGATGAGGGATCTGAGGCTGGGGGCATTTGAATGCCTTACCTAAGAGCACTGGACGTGGCAGAGCCAGAATTTCAACCAGGGGTCCGGGGCTGTAGAGTCCAACTTATGGAGCTCTATTTGGCAGGAGTTGACTCGATTTAGGCAACAGAAATTAGGGGCCATCTCTGGTTTTGCAGTTACTTTGCGGGTTCCTCGGGGGCTTGTGCTCCTAAGTAGGGGGCTATAACGTTAGGCTCCACGACAGATCAATGAGTGTTTTCTGCATCCCTTCTCTGGGACCTGCTGAATGGAGACTTGAGCCTCTGTCATTTTTTTAGAGAAGGGGTCCAGGATACCATTTTCTAGCCTCTATTGACCACTGAATAATACTTTCTTCAGTGAAAGTGTTTTAAAATAATATTTCTAGGGGAAAATTTACTCCCAGATGTCACTGCGAGCATTTGAATGGCCTCTTGAAAATGCCTGCCTGTCAGGAAATAATGTTCTTGGGCGCCAAAAAGTAAAATGTTACACCTTTGGAAAGTCCAGCCAAAGCACCGTGGGAATCAAGTTCTCTTAATCCTTTAGCCTTGTTCTTTACTCCGCTGCTAGACTGAGTTTCCTAGTGGAAAGTACGCTCGTTTTCCATTCACACATACCTCCACTTGGTGCCTTTTCATGTCTTACCCCCTCCTGTCCCCAGGAGAAAATTCAAAAGCTGACCGAAGGCTGAGGTCAGTGAAGCCGGAGTCCTCAGGTGCCTTTGACACCTCCCATCCACATTTTGTTCTCTTCCCTGCCCCACCTTGGAGTGTCCTGCCGAGGGGACCGGAGGCTGCTTCCTGCAACTTGTCAGAAAGGCGCCTTCCTTCTTGCAGGAGTCTCGAGAGGATGTCTGGGGGACAAAAGTTTTCCACACCCTGAGGCTGTAGCATTTCCCAGGCTGCAGCACGTAGGAAGCCATAGAGGAAGGGATTTTGGAGGTGAAGTGGCCTGTGGCCTATGCCTAGGGCAGCACTACAGCCCTGCCGTGCCGTTTGTCACACTTGGGTGACAAAGTCGATAGAAGATGCCAAAGTTCTGAAATCATCTTAACCACCACCCCCCCCCCCAGCCTGCAGAAACCATAAACCCATAAGGGACAATCTCTGCACAACTTCCTTTTACAAAAGGTATAGCACAAAAAAAGGGATCTTGTATCGTGTTTGTGCGTTTGTAAAAGTCATTGCATGGGAAGTTCCAGAACTTTGCAAAGCAGCCTGGAAAAACAGTGCCTCTTCCCACAGAGGGGCAGCTGAGGTGCCTGGAAGTTCAGTGGTTAGTCCAAGGTCACGTGTGCGTTGAGTGGAGCTTCAGACCCTTCCCGCCCACATGTGTGAACTAAATGGGGATGGCAATAAAATGAGGATCTCCATGTGTTTGTAGGAAAAATGGATCAGTTATAAAGCCAGACATGTTCCTAAACTAAATCGATGTACCTGAATCAGATTTGGACAATTAGCTTGTGTGTGTTTGGGGGGGCCGGGTGTCACAAGCAATTTTGATGAAAATAATTTTTTAACTCCTCTGGAAGATAGTAATCTTTATTTTTTCTATTTTTGGACCCCAAACTGAGAAAATCCAATTGAATCATGTTTCCTTCTTGAGGTTAGACATAGGAATGGCTAGAGGCAGCTTCTACTAACCAGTGTCTGCATTGTTTTTATTCTCATTGGTCTTCGATAAGGCGACTTGATGTTTCATTTGAGTCAGAATGGAGTAAAATATGGGCCAACAGTTTCTCTAGAATCCCTCACTATTCCCTTTGTTTCTAATTTAAGGTTTTTTGTAGCAGTATGCTTTGCACAGTGTTTTATGTTTCCTGAGCTATAGCACTGCAGAACTTAGGGCAGAAGCCAAAGACAGACATAGAATGAGCTTTGCCAACACATGTAAAAGAAAGAATTGATGTGCCTGCCAGCTTTTAAGGATGGAGATGGTAGTGAGTGTTACGTTAGGTTTGTAACCAGGTATTTTTGCCTTGAATAATAAATTTAATGGGAAATGGGTTTTATAATCTTAAACCATCTGCTTCACTTTATGAAAAAATGAGGCTCAGAGGGGCCAGTCCAGGGGCGCAACAGTTAAGTTCACGGATTCCACTTGGGGGGCCTGGTTTTGCCGGCCCACATCCTGGGTGCGAACCTACACACTGCTTGTCAAGCCATGCTGTGGCAGGCGTGCCACATATAAAGTAAAGGAAGATGGTCACAGATGTTAGCTCATGGCCAGTCTTCCTCAGCAAAAAAAAAAGAGGAGGTTTGGTGGCAGACATTAGCTCAGGGCTAATCTTCCTCAAACAAAAAAGGGAAAAAAAATGAGGCTCAGAAAAATAAGGGCCCTTAAAAGTGTGTTATTTGGATGATTTCCTTTCTTGAAATTGTTTTCTTAATCTATGCAATTATCATCTTTGAAGGGCTCAGTATTTTAAGTTCTATTTCAAATCATTTTTCTCAGCAGTGCATGGTTTGAAATGCAGCAATATTTGATATAGAATACTAGAAATGTGTGTGTGTGTTGGTAAACCAAAGGTTTTTTTATCCTACCTCCGATTGAAATGAAATCAAAAGATATGATGATGCCGTATCCATTTCCGTACTAGTTTCTTTTCCTGGAGTTTGACTTGTTTGTGCTGGGTACTAAGTGCCATTTTTTGATGAGTTGGGAGATAATTTCTGTTCCTGGAAATAACTGAATCAGCTCACGTCTGGAGTGCCTGATAGAACCACGTCATGCGTGGGATCAGATCATTACAGAGCTGTTTGCCTTTGCAAGGGAAGGGCACATATTTTTTGATGTGAGGGACTTGCCTTTTCCTGGTTTGTGTGAAAAACCGTATTTTGCAAACACTTGAACTCAATGATCCCCAAAGGGGATTTCAGTTGATTTCATTTCTGCACCGCTGGAGTGTCACTTCAAGGGCGTAATCCCAGGTATAGGCTGGCTGGGTGTGTCTCCCAGACTTTCCTTCTTTTTCAAGGCAAAACCATTTATTAAGCTGTCATCACCTCATTGGGGAAATGGGTCCTTTTTTTCTCCCCCTTTATATTATTTCTAGGAATGTGCTTTACTAGAAAGCAACGTAGTGGCCTTTAAACCTCAAGCAGGAGGAAAAAAAAACCTTAGACAGAACACTCCCAAAACTTCCAGTTCTTACTCATACTGAAAAACAGTCAGATGAATTAAAAGTGAGGGTGGGGGCCAGCCCGGTGGTGTGGTGGTTAAGTTTGGCATGCTCGGCTTTGGCAGTCTGGGTTCGAGGGTTCAGATCCCGGGCACAGACCTACGCCACACATCAACCACGCTGTGGTGGTGTCCCACGTACGAAATAGAGGAAGATTGGCACAGATGTTAGCTCAGGGACAATCTTCTTCAAGCAGAAAAAGAAGAGGATTGGTAACAGGTGTTGCTCAGGGCTAATCTTCCTCACCAAAAAAATGAATAAATAAAAAATAAAAATAAAGGTGAGGGTAATCTTTGTAGGCACTACTGAAATATGTACAAAGTGCTTTAACCTGGGAGTGAGAGCCGGGTAACGCTGGAACCTTAAGCAAAGTACCTAAACTCTGAACCAGCTCTCTCGTTTGTCACGAGAAAAGATGAAAAGCTCCCAAGATTCATTTCAGCATCCAGTTCACTGATTCTGCAGAAGTCAGGATGCTGCCATAACTGAACCACAAACATAAAAGATCAATAAGCAAAGTAAAACTCAGAATTTTCTGAGGCGAAGTGTTTTCTTCCTATTAAGCTTAATTTTAGTTTGAGGGCTGAAGACACACAAAAGCCAAAACCTTTAGGGTTTTGTGTTCTCTCTAATATGAACATTGCCTTCTTGGGCCAAATCAAGAAATTAATGCATTATAAAGCAAATTAGATATTTTAGCAATAAACTTCAGTAAATCTACAAAATTGGGGAACTCAAAGCAGTTACTATTGATCCAGTTTTTGAGGGAAGAAGAATGTCTCCATGTAATTATGATAAATCTGGAAAATTAACGATAGAAATGGAACCTATTCTACAGGTTGTCTTAGAGAGAAGGGGAAATGGGCATAAGAGAGATCTCAGAGACAGAAATTCAGGGAATTTATAAAGCCCGTGGCAATCCCAGGATTTACAGATGAGGAAACGGATCCAGAGATTGTTTTCTTAAGGCTACTTAACTAAGCCAAGGATTCTTTCCTGGATCTGTTTTTCTGACCTGTTACAGGTAATACTTCGCCTCCTTTTTGTGATGGATTATTAGGAGGAGTTTGGGACACTCAGATGCAAAGCCATTTTGTATCTGAGGAGATCATGCTGGTTGCTCATTGGGTAACCAAGCTAAGGAGATGCTCGTATCTGCTCCATTGGGATAACCTCCTTCCCACTTCCTGCCTCCCTTCCTCTGTTCTGTTACAGTGAATCCTGCCAGCTCTCTACTTAGCTTGTTCTGTCTCCTTTACTCTGCGTCTCCTCTCCCGCCATCCAATCTTACATATGAGGTCATAACTCCCCTTAAATAAAGGCCAAGCGTAAAATAAAAGGGTTGCTCAAGCAGCGCCCCCATCTCCCCGGTCCCACTTCTGAATACATATACGTCTTTCCTATGTCACATCACACTCTCTTCTGTACTATACAGAAGTTCTTAGTTAACTTCTTCCTTTTTAAGAAAAAGCTATGCATGAAAATAATGCCTTTCACACTGGTTGCTTTGGTAGGTAACAAATAGCATTTTAAAAATAGAATAGATGGGGGACCAGCCCCTGGCACAGCAGTTAAGTTCAAACGCTCCGCTTTGGCGGCCTGGGGTTTGCCGGTTCAGATCCCGGGTGCAGACCTATGCACCACTTGGCAAGCCATGCTGTGGCAGGCATCCCACATATAAAGTAGAGGAAGTTGGGCATGGATGTTAGCTCAGGGCCAGTCTTCCTCAGCAAAAAAAGAGGAGGACTGGCAGCGGATGTTAGCTCAGGGCTAATCTTCCTCAAAAAAAAAAAAAAGAATAGAAGAATAGAAGACTGCATCACTTATTGTAAGTGTTATTTGGTGAAACTTGTTGCAGTTTTACATATGATTATACATACTTGTGTGTTTGTATACCTCAATGTGTGCATATATATGTACACATATTCATGCACACCTACATACTTGTACCAGGTTACAATGTAAAATGTATTTCTTATTGTGGATTCTGGTCAGAGAAATTAAGACCACTTCACTAGAACAAACATCCTATCAGTGGTTTACTTATTTATTGAGCAACTACTCTGTGTCCTACCCTGTCGTAGGTGCCTGGGATATATTAGAGAGTAAAATAGGCAGGGAAGCTGGCCCTTTTGGAGCTTACCAGAGGGGAGAAACAAAATAAGCATAATAAATAAGTATTTTAGAAGAAGGAACAAATAAAGCAGGAGAAGGGGGATGGGGTGGGATGATGAGGCCGGTACGGCTGGGCTAGGCAGCCAGAGGGAGATGGGGTGACGGATGGGGCATGGTAAGGATCTAGGGCGTGTGGGCCTTGTTAGGACTCTGGCTTTTGCCTATGAAATGGGGACTCGTTGGCGTTCCCTGTACAGGGTCACTTGAGACTTAACAAACACGTGGACCTTAGAATAGCCTTAGGAAACCAACTCATTCCTAAGTAGAGGATCCTCTGACATCACGGACTCAACTGTGAATTATCTTTCCATTTGGCTTCCTGGCAGCACACTGAGAAGATGTTCAATAAATAAATATTGAAGGAAGGGGAAAATGAAGGACGATTGGCTTCACTTAAATGTTTGACTCTACTCAATGTACCTGAAAGTGGATTTGGGTCAGCTCCTGTTAGGCCAAATGGCCTTAGAAACTGAATTAGTATTGACCTGTCTTCCAGAAGCTTCCTAACTGCTTTCTTTCTGAATATGCACAGCAGATGTCTGGAATTTTTGAGGCACCTGAGATAGGAAAGCTACTGGTTGCTAGTCAAAATCTTTGCTGTGATTAGATAATATTAGCGTTTAATAAATATCAATATATATATTCTGCTGTCTGACTTAGGCCATCTAGGAATTTGTTTTACCTAGGTAACACCTGATAACCAGTCTTTGGCAGTCGTGTGTGTTTAACATTTATTTTTATTAATTGCAGAGAGAGAGGGATTCAAGTCATAGTTTGCTTATCAGAGAGTCGGGAGGCTGTTAGGATAACCCAGCGGAGAGAGTCTGGGACACGGAATATGAACAAATGCTGTCTGGCTCAGCAGTTCTGGATCCTGGCTACCCTCAAATTTACTTAGGGAGCTTTTTAAAAAATACGCTGTCCAGGCCCTCCCTAGACTGAGAATGTCAGAATACCTGGGGGTGGTTGGTGGGTGGTGGTTTTCTAAAGCTTCCCAAGGTGATGCCACCTGCATGCGGGGTGAGAGCTGCTGAGGTCTCCTCCCCTTGGTCCGAGTGTTCGAGGCCGTAGTTTGCGGCTCTAGTGGCCCGCCCTGTGAAACCCACCCACCAGGTAAAGATGGGCTGAAGGTGCCCAGCTGCATGACAGTCCTGTAAAATTGGCCACCCTGACGGAGGCAGGAGAATCCAGAACCAGAGTCTTCCTTCCATTTGAAGGAATTTGTGTGACCAGGGAGAGGAATGAATCTGGTGTTGTATCAGAAAGCACGCCCGCCTCCCACAGCTCACATGCTTCTCCCAGGCTGTGAAACATCAACTTTTCTATGAACCTTTGCCCACCAGTCTATCAGATTTGGGAGAATCCAAGGAATCTGGAAAGTGTTTGAATTTTCTTACATTCCTCCAATTGCTTAGAATTTTATTTAGGAGAGGAATTACATGCGGCATTTGACTTGAATCCTGATTTTGGTAGCATGTTAAAGGAGGCTGAGAGTTCCCACTGTAAAGACAGAGGCACAGAAGATGGAAGTGATCACATCCTGCTTCCACCAGTTGCTGTTGCTCAACCGGCTAAGATCAGCAAGTTCAACAGAATGTTGACAGGGGTGGGGAATTTCTGTTTGACTTACTGTTGAGGGGTAAAGGGAAGATGGGGTCAGCCCCTCATGCCAGGAAATGTGCCAATGCGGCCTAATGGTTTCCAGCCATACACAAAAGGGGCTTCTGGACCCCGTTCATCATCTAATGCAACTAACCACTAACGCTGTTTCCAGTAAAAATTTCCTGTTTCCTCCTTAACGCATTTGTCTGTTGTTTGCTTAGAGAAAACCCAGGTATGACAGTTTCATTATATTTCCGTTGTATTTTTAGTTTCTGATGGCATTTTTGCCTGGTGGGGCACGTTTTTAAAAAATCATCCTCATAGTTTTCATGCCACCACGGAGACACACTGAAGGAGAAGTCGTACCCTTAGAGCTGATTAGAGGCCCCCAAAAACGGGCAGAGAGGAGTTAAAATGAATGAAGTAATGCAACATGTAGATGGTTTTCTTTAATATTTTAAATGTTGTTCATTGTTATTTATCTTTTAAGGGAAGAACCTGCCTTGCTCATTTCTGTGAGTCTTGTTTCCCTCTCCCACATGGCTTTTGAATGTGAAGAATGCTTATTTTTAAGGAAAAGTGGTTATTTCTCTGCTTCTTTCCTCATCCATATATCTTGGGGATGATATTAGTAATCCCTGTTTCAGGATCAATGTGAGCAGTAAATGAATTCATATGCATTAAGTGCTTAGACTTCGGGCCTTGCACCTGGTACACACTCAATAAAAGTTAGCCATTGAGAGAATTGTCGGGAGGTATCTGGAAGACTGCATAGAGGAGGCAGCATTTGGGGGAGGCCTTGAAGGGTGAGTTAAATTTGACATTGAGAGGACGGGAGAGCATTTCAGGCCAGGGAAGTCACGGCGATGTGTGGGGAGATGAATGCCAAGTTTACTTTGGCTGGAATATAGAGGGAGTACAGGAAAAATTAGGTTGGATGCCATGTGGAGAGCCTTGAAAACCACACGGAGGTGTTTAAACTTGCTTTTTCTACGTAGTGGAGCTCCGGTGAAGCTTGTGACAGAGAGACAAGATCAAAACTGTAACTTAGGAAGTTTGATGAGCCAGGGTTGGTGAATGGATTCTCTGAGAGAGGAGAGAATTGAAGACCTGGAGATTTACTAAGGAGATCAGAGTGAAAGTAATGGCCTGGATCAGAGGGTGAGACCAGGAAGGGTGTTAGATGTAGACATAGGTTCATTTCATATTAAATAAAAGGAAAATAGTGATTTTTTAAAAATCAGTACTTACATTGAATTGTTAACGTTTTCTCTTCATCTGTTGGTAATAGGTGAGAGTGAGGTCAGCAGCTATTCCAGTTATTAAAAATCAGTGGCAACGTTTTACCATTTTCTATTCTGATTCTACAGAAATAGGGAGTCCTCAATTGTGACACAGCCTAAGTTTTCATGAGTGGACTTTTTTAAATGTACAATAGATACACGCTTGTCTATTTTCCATGGTTTCATATCTAAAAGACAGACAAATTCTCATCTATTTTAGGGTAGGGAGAAGGAGGGGTAATTTCCTGGATCTCTGTAGTTCTTGGAAGTCCTGCTTTTTAGCCATTGCAAGCTTTTAATTAAATTATGTGCTGAAGAAGCAAACTTTGGCCTGTTGACATCATTTTTTTCTAACCAAGTGGCCCTAAAGAGAGTAGCAATTTGGACACAGCTCTTAGATCAGTTTTTGGTCATTTGGGGGCATTTCATTTTCTTGGTGGTGGAAAATGAGTAAGAGAGTGACAAGAAGCAGTAAGTATGTATGTGTTCCTGAAATCACTCAGAATCTAAAATGAGTAATAGATGTGAAAACACTTTGTAATCCGTAAAGTATTATATAAATAAATGCAAAGGGTTTTAGAAAAATAATGCCTTACATCTTTCGTGCCTCTTAGCATGAAGCCATTTTAATAAGAAAATCAGGAACATGCTCTAAATAGGTGGCAAAGTTGGTGAGTGAATTGTGTATGAGGAAGGCTTTTGTGTGTGTGCTGACCTGGTGTCATGTCTGAATATAGTCCAAAAAGGGTAGACACAGAATTTCTGGTTACTCACCACTTGTTAAGTAAGCAAGCACATTTACTTTTTAACACTCTATTGTTCATCGTCTGGCACTCTGTTCAGTGGAAATAACCACTAACGTGTCAGAAGCAGCAAGTTATTTAAAATATTTTTTAAAAGCCAATACTTAGCTTTTTTTCTTTTCATCTCTATCTTTGAGCAGAGTCCATGGAGGTGATAGAGAAAAGTAATTTCCTCATGCTTTAAAATAAAATGTTGAGCTTTTATGTATTTTTCCTGCAGTATAGTTTTCTAGAAAATGTTTTTTATGATTTTATTTAAAGCTTCCTTAATTCCTTTCTAAGGCAAGGTATAGATATAAGTACATGAAAAAAATTTTACGTACAGATAATTCACATTGTACAATTCTCTATATTCTTTTATTCAGTGCACACCTTGAGGTTCTTACACATTTATGTCACTTTGTCCTTCATCCCCAGTTCAGTCCTGAATCTTCTGTTTAATAATGCTACTTTCATCACTGCACTGGACAGATTCATGGAAGTAAATTTTTCTGTGCCACTTATTTCCACTCTGCTGCCATAATTATGTTTAGTTTGGGTATTAACTAACTCATCAGAAGGTCGTGGTTGTTTTTCTCTTTGGCGGCTCAGTGTCATTCCTACTTACTTTAATGAATTTGAATATTCTTTTTCTTTTTTTTTTTTTTTTGAGGAAGATTAGCCCTGAGCTAACGTCTGCTGCCAATCCTCCTCTTTTTGCTGACGAAGGCTGGCCCTGAGCTAACATCCATGCCCATCTTCCTCTACTTTATATGTGGGATACCTGCCACAGCATGGCTTGATAAGCGGTGCCATGTTTGCACCCGGGATCCAAACTGGTGAACCCTGGGCCACCACAGCAGAATGTGCGAACTTAACCACTGTGCCACCGGGCTGGCCCCTGAATATTCTTTATTACCTTTCCTTAAAGGCCAAGGGACTCATGAAATAATAGATACAAAATGCTTTGTAACCATACAGTTCCTAGACAAAAGTAAGATATGTGTACTTCTAAGATGAGCTCTCCACCTCCCACCTGGCCCAGAGGAGAGATGCTTAATGAAGATTTGAATCTGGAATAGATTAAGCAATGTGTAGACAGTTATAAATGAGCGAATAGCCTTGCATACCTAAGGACTCTAATGGCCTGAGGAAGGTGGGAAGAGGAGTGGAAAGAATATTCTTTGTGCAAACAGAGAAACTAATGAGTGTGCCCTGACCTCCTCTGTGAGTCAGTTTTAACGGGATTGTAAATATGTGCATGAGTGAGTTCGAACACGTGTGTCAGTTGCTCTTGGCCTTTCTGTTTATCAATACTATCTACAAGATGTTAACCACGGGGAAGTAGAAGCTTTATTGGGCATTTCAGCCTGCGAAGATTGTGGGATTTATTGACTTAATGCCTTCTGGGTCACCTGACAGCCTGGCCTCTACGGCAGGATGCAGCTAAAGACCCATCGCCACAGCACCTGGGGCTTTTATGGGCCTCCCAAGGGGTGTCAGAAGGTCTGTTCCTTTGGTCAGGTTAATTCCATTGCAGGTGTCAGATGTACTTGGTGGCCTTTTGTTGACATGAGAAGTAGACCAAGTTAGGCAGGCCAGGCTTAATTAGTGATTTAATCCTTCAACTTTCTTATTATGCCCTATTTTCATAATCATTTGCAACCAGAATACAGAAGCAGCACAGAGTATCTTACTGCTGGGACCCCATTTTATTTTACAGGAAAGATGGATATTTTGTCTATCCATTATATGGATATATAATGCACTATATATATATGTATTAAATTATACGCATTTTTAAAAGTCTGAAAAGCACAAAAATTTAAACCATTTGAATTAAGTGGGTTTTTTTCCTTTTTGCTTATCCCTGTTTCCCACCTCCCATAATGTTTTGTCTCTATAACAAAAAAAGAGTTCACTGAGGAAAAAAGAAGCGTGCTGAGGTACACATGACTAACATTTTGTCTTTTTTCTATTCTCTTCTAGAAATTGAAGCCAAAGAAGCTTGCGATTGGCTCCGGGCAACAGGTTTTCCCCAGTACGCACAGCTTTATGAAGGTGAGCTGGGAATGCCTTTTTTTTTTTTCAATTGGCATGATCCTATCCTTGGTTCTTGACATTATTGATCTACAATTTATTTTCAGATATTTTATTACTTATTTAAATATTTCCTTAAAAAACAATGTAACAAGCACCTAAGACCCCCACCACTCAAAACAAAAGCTAGGACCTTGATAATAACGCACCCATGTGCTCTCCTGTTCGGTCCCTCTGCTCCCCGCTACCCAAGGAACCATCATCCTGAAATCTCTGTTTATCATTTTATTTTATTTTTATATGGGTTTATTGTATTTTCCTAAAATATATTTTTTTATAAAGTTATTTTTACCTTTATAAAAAGGGTATCAGGCTCTATGTAATCTGGTAGGATTTAAGTTTTTCACTTATTATATTGTTAAGATTCTTCGATACGATGTCCCCATGGTTCATTTGCTTTGCCTGCCATGTAATACCCCATCGTGTGGATATACTACAGTTTAGTCATATCCACACTCTGATTGGTGGGCATTTCGGCTTTTTCTGTTTTGCTTTTATAAACTGTACTGTTGTGAGCATTCTTGTACTCTTGGGGTACATGTGCAGTAATTTGTTTGCAGATATACCTAGGGGTAGAATTACTGGGTAATGATGTGTATGTTCAATTTTACAGTGCAGATTTTTTTCAAAAGTGCCTGTCCCAATGGTCACTCCTACCAGTAATATATAAAGATCCCCTCTATCCGTATGCTCTCAACACTTGTTATTGTCACACTTTGATTTTTGCCAATCAAATGGATATATAATGACACCTTATAGATTTTGACTTCTATTTCCCTGATCATTAATGATAATGCACATTTCTTCTTATCATCTGGCCACAGGTGTTTGCTCTTCTGTGAAATGGGCTGTCGCTCATTTTCCTCATGAGTTGATCGGGCTTTTCTTAATGATTTGTAAGAGCTCTTTATTCTAAATACCAGGCCTTTGTTGGTCATGTGTTAAAGATATCTTCCCCTAGTTTGTATTTAGGCTTTTCACTTTAAGTTGTCATTTGATGAATATTATTTTTTCTCTGGCATTTAATTTTTTAAGGAAGAAAAATGGGCCTTTTTTAAAAAAAAAATAACATCTAGGCTGAATTTTTATTACTTCATTTTGTCATCAGTACCCTGGGGATCACTTGGATGCTGAGGCCAAGGATGAAGAGCCCCTCAAATCTCACTCATTCTCAGCCTGTGGCTGCCCAGCGTGGGCAGAGCGTTCTCTGTGCACAGCAAGATGAATAGGTGTTCACTGAAATGGGAGTGTTATTACACTATAGGAAATCATTTAAAAAGAATTAGAGTTATGAACTAGTGAACTCCATTTTATGGATAATTTTCAAGCAAAGGTTGGATGAATATGAAGTGTTCCTAAATTGAGAGTAAATTAAATGTCTTTCAGGGCCCCTTCCAACTTGAGCATTCTTTGTTTCCTTACCTTTACTGAGATGACGACACTAGTGTCTCTCATTCATTCATTCATCTATCCATTCATCTCTCCATCCATCCATCCATCCATCCTTCCTTTCATCCATCCATCCAACTAATCAACACGCCAGTATATTAATTCTGCACCAACAAAGATGCCCAGAACTGTGGTAGATGCTACATATTTTATAAAAATAAAACATAGTTCAAATCTCAAAGAACACTTATAGGGGATTGCCAGTATCTCAAAAAGCAAACATAATTTTGGTTGATTTACATTTTAAAAATACATCTTTTTCATCACTTAAGAAGGAAGGAGATACTAGGAGACGGTTAGCCACCATGTGACAAAATCTTTACAAGATCCGATTGAAATGATGTCACTTAAATTTTTTCACCAGGGATGTTCAAACCTTCTCACAATAAATAGTGATTCCAAAACATGTCTTTTGCTCTTCTATCCTTCTGGGATAATAACAAGCAGACTGATTCCTGTAATAATGGCAGTGGGCTGTCAGTTGGAGCTAGGGGGTCACTAGCGCCCTTCTTTAACTCATGAGCAAAATTCCATGAGCCCAAACTGAGAATGGATATAGTTTGTGAGCTTGGAAGTGCTAGACATGATCAGCAGGTTGCCTTGAAGAGGGATATGCAATGGGTGTGGGGTACTCCTCAGAAGCAAATTGGTCAGAGATCCTAGAGACCATTTTTATGTCCCTGGCTCACTCAGCTAAATTAATTCGTTACCTAATTTACAATACCTGGTCTTCCCCATTGTAGCCCAGACTGAAGGTATGATATTTTCTCATGAAGACAGATTCAGCGTTACTTTATTGTCAGACTGTAAAATATCTTACTGATCCTCCATTTCAAAGACTATCTCCAATTCCTTAACCCGCATGCTTATTAGGGTGGAGTTGCTTATCTTTCCTTTAGGGAGAATTTTTGACCTGTCAACATTTAGAGTATCTCTGTCTTTCAGTAGGACTTTGGGGGTGGGACCAGCATTCTGTTGGGTTTTCAATTCACAGCTCTCCTGGAGATAGGGAAAGATAATTGCATTTGCAGTGGCAGTAACATGGCTGTCCTTTTGTTCCTTTTGTTCTCCTGTTTAGAAATTAAATTTCCTTCAATTATGTCCATTTTTGGTGTTGATTTGCTGCCAAGAAGCACTTTCTTGTGATGTGTGTGTTTGCTAAGACCATTTCCAGTCTCTGTCTTACTTCTTTCCAAATTCTGAAGTGCAAACTGCCTTTTCACAAGTTACATTTCAGGGTGTCTTCACATTTCCAAGTTTTTTGAAGCATAAGTGTGCTTTTGAGGGATACTGTACATTGTTCTGGGCTATAATTTCTCCCCTTCATCCTGCCGCTGTGTGCAGGCTGAGCACACACACCCCACACACCAACCCACACATTCCTTGTC
Source organism: Equus przewalskii (assembly GCF_037783145.1). NCBI lineage: Eukaryota > Metazoa > Chordata > Mammalia > Perissodactyla > Equidae > Equus > Equus przewalskii. The sequence goes on along the minus strand of NC_091858.1, from coordinate 15,533,725 downwards.
TTCCTGTTTAGCTTTATTTGGGTCCTTGGCAATTTTTACTTCCTGCCCTTAAACTGAAGCTGGAAGTTTAAATTCTAACCTGAAGAGCTCTGAGGACTCCTTCTCTACGTCAATAAACCATCATCAAAAAATGATCAAAGCCAGAAAGAATCTAGGCAGGTAAGAGAAAACGATTGATTTTTTTTCCCTCCTCTCACATTTAGTTCTTACCTACTCTAGAATTTTTTTAAACAGAATTTTAAAGTTAATTTGGATGAGGAAAGTAATCTAAAATACATTTCTGTATTTTAGATCCACTGAATTTTAGGTCCACTAAATTAGGAATTGGTAAAATAACACAATGCTGTCTCATATACACTTAACAGGCATATGAGCATTTTAATTTACATTTATGGATCTGATGTTATAGTCTGGAAGTAGTAAAAAATATATTCTTTAATGTCAGCTCTATTATTTATTACTGAGAGTTCTTGATGTCTGTTCAAAGTGAAATATGATGCCACGACCTTCAAACAGCTTTACAGTGTGCCTTGCTTGTATTTACTAATAGTTTACGTTCACAGAAGCCACCTCTTTTATTCCCAGTATCATAGTGCTACTCACCATTGGCCTAAGAGACTAGATCTATAAATTAATGAAGAGATATAATCCTGTGATACTGAATTTCATGTATTTCTTCATAAATCTTTGGGCTCTACCTGCTTCATTGGTCTGGCTATGTTATCATTCAGAGAACATATCAATACGACTATAAAACCCATTATGTTAGTTTTCAACATGGTAAAAAGAAAAAAGAAGGTACTCAAGTGTTATCTCTAGAATATGGATTAATAAGGATGAGGAGCTCCATACCATTCTGTAAAACCAGTGATGAGTTAGAAAACATAAAAACAGAACAGTCACGCACTCCCTACTCAACCCAAGAACTAGAACATGACTAATTACTCGCATCTTCAAGAGTCCTGATAGCCATCTCTCTTCCAGTATATGCAGCATTAGCCATTTTGGGGGCCTGAGGGATTTTTTGGGGTATGGTAATCCTGGTCTCCTGCTGTGCTGACTTCTTTTGCCCGTTCCAGACCCACAGAGTTGCACAGAAGGACTCTTACTTGTGATACTGTATAAGCATTCTCCTGGGAAGGCCCATTATCTACTCTCATAGCTGGAGCCCCGAGGAGGCATAACTTGCTTTTCTCTGGTGGCAATTCCAGAGCTGTTGTAAACTTCCGGGGCGGTGCTCCTGGTCTTTTCTTCCAACTCTTCTTGGATGTATTTATCAACAAGGGATAGAAAAGGAATTCTTCCATTGAGTTGACTTTTTCCCGTTCTGCTCTTCAGTTCTGATGTCCTCTTAAGTATTCTACGAGTATTGAACTCCTACAGATTAAGGGATCTGGGATTCTGTTGTACTACAGTGGCTTTATAGCAGGCCTTTTGTTTTAGGGGGAGTTATATAAACTCCTGAAAAGCCATATGGAAGTGCTAATATTCGCTTAAAAATAGCACATCCTGAATTCTCTTTAGCTTTTGATGTCATGCAAATGGTTAGATTCCGTTGGCTACCACTTCCCATTGTTCTCTGCGCCTTTCCTTGGACCAGTTTTCCATGACCTCTTGCCTGATCTGTGAGCAAAGACACACATGGGGAAAAAAACCCAGCGACATTTAAAGGGGGCATCGTTCTGGTTTTCATTCTGGCTTAAATGATGGTAATTTATAGCAGGGGTCTAGTGCCTGCTGATTTGTGTAAAGGTGCGACAGGGTTTTGAATCACTTATCTTTGACAGCAAGAGAGATTTGAGTCTGTAGACCCCTCTAGATCTAAGCTCCTTTAGAACACTGATGTTCTGAAGTTCTAAACTGATGGAATTGTCTTAAACTGCTCTATCCTCCCATAGCTGTTGATAGGGAATGAAGTGTCCTGAACGCAGTAAGTATTCAATAAATTATTTTATTTGTTTGGGTTTTTTTTTCCTCGTCTAAATTGGGCTAGATTGGCAAGAATTTAGGTGCTCAATAAAAATATTTGTTTTTATTTTCCTAATAGATCTCCTGTTCCCCATTGATATTTCCTTGGTCAAGAGGGAGCATGATTTTTTGGACAGAGATGCCATTGAGGCTTTATGCAGGTACATGGAAATGTTTTGAGTCTTTTCTTTTTAAGAACAGAGTACTTAATCACTGAAATGGTTTTGTTTGCTTTTGTTGTAACTAATTATGTCAGGTTTTTGATTCACAAATGGGTATAGTGACTTCATTATAAATCATAGGCCTTTTCATTAAAATAAGTAAGGTCTTGTTATTTGGTGTTAAATAACATTAAACAAGCCATTCAAATGGCACCGTCCTCGGAGGTACTCAGTACCCTTCCATATTTGATACGATTGCCGAAACAGGTCACGTTTAGGTGGTTTGGAAACTTGGAACGGGTTTTTTTAAAAGGCAATGTAATTGACTGCGTGGTCCCAACCAGGTACCCTAACAGAATGAAAGCTGCTGTTATAGTGAATGGAAATAACACATTCAGAGGAATTAACGGGGGTGGGGGGGTGGCCTCCTAGAGTCAGCAGGACCATTGTTTGAATCCAGAACAGCTTCTCTAAACCTCTTCAGCTTCCCCAGGTACAGAATAGTAACCATAGGATGAAATAGGGCTATAAAATAACTCAGCACAGCCTTTAACATACAGTGGACAGGCAGTAAATGAGCATTGATGTGAAATGTGAATAAAACTGCCAGAAATCCTTGCTCATGGTGTTGGTGCACCTCCGGGCTGAGGAGCAGCTGGTAGGTGTTGGTAATGTGGAAGTAATAAACCACGTAGCAGACAGTGATGGGACACTGACAATCCTTGCAAACTCGTCATGACATTTTATTCCTTTTAAGTTATTCATCCTTGGTAATTTTTCTCAAAACCTATAAGCCCTAAAAGGCGAATTCTGGAAAAAATAATTAGACACAGACAAAATTCACATGCTGATTTGCCTGTAAAATTAAAATAAATTTTCTGTTCATTTCAGTATTCATTTTAATTTGGAAAGACATCATTAAGGTGGAAGGACATGCAGTATTTATTTCCCCTTTGTAGGCAAAGAAAGTAGTGGTAGTTCTGTGAAAGTACGATTTTGGGGGGCTTTCTTATGTAATACAGTGTTTTTTGAAGCAGTTAAAACTTAAGCGGTGGTTTTGGGGGAAAGATAGCTAGGGTGTTTAGAATAGTGTATGGAATAGACTAGTTCTCGTGGTTCAAGAAAAAAAAGTGCCATATAACCACAGAAACACTGTCACTTTTCAGATCCTCTGAAATGACTGCTTAGAAATGTCCAGGGTCTGTTCCCATTTTCTGAAAAGAATCTAATTGCAAACCTCGCACTGTGTGTCACATTATAGCTATGTCATCTGGAATGAAAAATATCACTAATGCAGTTAGGAGGGAAGAAGGCAGCATCTGGAATATAAACTACTCCAGGCATTTTTTGAATGTTTTAATGCTTAGCTGTGGGGGTAACGCGTAAAAATGAGGTCACTCGTAAGATGTATCCTAGGAAATATTTACCATTGTGTCAGATGATCCATTTCACACATTTTAAGCCACTTAGTGAGTGGGCCCTGTGAACAGCAGCCACAGTTTAGGAATTCCTGGGTCATAAAAATATCATTGCGGCATTGCAGCCCAAAGGATCATGATTAGATTCTTGAATACTTTTTTTTTTTTTGGAATATCAGTTGGAAATTTAGTTTCCCTGCTCTGCAAGGAGAGGCGCCCTGTGTGTTTTTTTGGTTGACACTGGCTCTCACCACTGTTCAAGAAGATACCTCCCTTTGAAAGGTCTAAATCTGTGCCCTTAGATCTTCTGTGAAGAGAAAAGCCTAAAGAACCAGGCTTTGATCTGAATTTGGACTCTGCAAGTGCATTCTGGTTGGGCTTCCGTTTTCTCTTATGCATAGAATAATATCTCACAGGTGAAGTGCGGGAAGGAAATGCAGTGCTCCATGCCAGAAGTGCTTAAAGATTCTCAGGCCCAAATTGGACGCCCAGATTTGAGGATGCGGAAAAAACCTTGAGGTTGGGTTTTCTTTTTAAAAAAAAAAATTCTTCAGAATTCACAGTCATCAGCCTGTTTGTAATGGAAAACCCAAAGGCTCTTGTCCACATAGTCACGTAAATAGATTTCTCATGGGAAATGGTTCCCCTTTTGAGAGGCCTAAAGCAATGTTCTGAACGAAAAGATGGAGGCCACCTACAGTGGATTGCCAGAACCTTCCTTTGAAAGGAGCTGCAGGTTCTGAACTGTCAGGAGAGCGGGAGACACTTGTCTTACTGATTATGCGATAGTCATCTCATTTGCTCGCCTAGCCTGTTCCACGTGCCTTCTCGGCCCGTGGAGTTCAAGAGCCAGCAGACCATGAAACTGTAGTTTGAAATACAGCTTTGGGTTTTGTCCTGTTTGTAGACTTCCAAATTTCGCAACTGATTTTCAATACATATAGTAATATCATTATAGAACTCAGTTGGAAAGTTTTACTTTAATAACATATTATTAAATATTTACCATTTTTATTTTAAATGAAACTTTTTAGAATTTACTTTAATTCTTACATGATTTCTCCTTTTTGCCCCCGCCATCCACACCAATGTTACTAATGCTTCCATGTACACACTTGTGTCTGCTTAAAGATTTATTATAAACATTTGTATACCTATGACGTTTACAGATCGTATAGCTCCTTTGGTCAAAAATCTGGTAGGAGCTGATCCCTTAACACAGACTACTTAGGGCCGGGGACTTGTAGACTGACTGTTTTCTTGAGAATGATGTTGATACTATCTTCCAGATCAAGTTTGGTAATGACCAAAGTTACAATTATGGAACTACCAGGCTTTTTGGGTTTGGATTGCCAACCAACATTCTTACACTCACACTTGTAAGAGGTTTATGTATTTGTTTCCTTGGAGAGATTGGCTTTTGTCCCAGTCTTGCCAGTTTTACTGTATAACCCAACCCTGCCAATAAGACCAAGATTATGAGAGTCACCTTTAGTGTTAATGCTGGAGGAGTGTTTCGCTTGTCCTGACGCATACAGATTAAAATGCAAACTGTGACCGACTGTTAGAAGACCTCTAACTCTGACTGTAGCTTCTGAAAAATATTCCATGTTGCTGTTTTCCTTCAGGGTTACAACGGACTCCTTTTATAAACAAACCAGGAAGTTATGTAAATAAGGTGATAATCGCGTAATGATAACTAGCTATCCATACTATCATCTTCAGTCTGCACTCTGTTGTAAAACAGCCCTTGAAATGCCTAAGCTATGTAAAGCAGCCTGCCAGATAGTAGATTTTGTTACTCTTTCTGTCCTATTCAAAAGAAAGCAAGTCATTTTTTAAAGTGATTGCACGCATTCCAAGAAAATATCTTGAAGAATTGGAACAATTTCTGTTTGTCAGGTCCTGCTTGGAAAAGTACTCCTCTTTCTTTTCTCACACTTCTCTCGCACTTTTCCCTGTGTTCATTTTGAACACCAGGCCCAGAGGCCCGCCTGCTCTGCTTTCGTCAGGGAACTTGAGCTCCCAGCAGCAAAGCTCTTGAACCTTTGACGGCCCAGCCGCGCGCTCCCTCCCCCTTCAGAGCAGGGTACAAGTTGCCCAGCAGATAAGACTGACACATTCCTGCAGAGCTGAGCCCCGTGAGGGCCCTGGGGGGTGAGAACAACCACAGCTTCTGGACAGAGGGTGTGTGACACCAGTGTTCTGCCGCTCAGCTGAGGAATCGTACTTAGGATATAAGCTGCCCCATTTATTACCAACATTCGCATTTATTTGAGAAAGGAATGCAGAAGGTACTGTTCTTGAGTGCCAGTTTTAGTCACGTGGCCTTGGACAAGGTTTGTGCCCTCTTCCAGCCCCTATTTCCTCATCTGTCAAATGAAGGTAGACAGTAATATCTGTACCACAGGGTTGTTGGGCAGACCAAGATGAAATAATACGTATGAGGTGCCAGCAGGGTGCCTGACCCAGAGCGAGCCCCCAGGTCATCTAGCTGGAACTGTTCCTTCTCCTCAGTACTGTCTCTCTCTCAGTAGGTAAGATCTCATCAGTGGACATTCTTTGGAGGTCCTAGGGGACAAATGAATCCCACAGAAACCCCAGGGAATGACTTCTGGGCTTCGAAACTGAAATACCATTAGCTTGGTGCTACCAACAGAAAAACATAGTGTTGACCTTTATAAAACTGGCCCCCTGAGTCTTTTTTGTTTGACTCAAACTAGAGTTTGTGAAGGAAGCCTCTCCTGCACCCCCATAGGCCTCCATGCCTAGTAAACCTGGTTATAAAGACCACTCAACCAGTAAAGCCCATATGAGGTCAAGTGGGTGTTTGATTACAGATTTGATTAATGAAGCCCAGACCTAAGACTCAATGTGACCATTCTGGACTCTTTAAATCTTGAAAACATTTAAGGACTAAAACATGCTGGGTCTAAGTCATTTAAGTAATGGATGCCCCTTACAGAGGGACCTTATATCCACTCATTTTAAAGTCTGTGGACTTTCTCTTGATTATTTGTTTTCTTTCTCTCCCATCAACAGAGAGAATTTTCCTGAACATAGGTGCTCTAAATTATCTTTGTTTATTCTATAAACAGGCTACCGCATAATCTGTGAAATCAAAGGCAGTCTTATCAGCAGGCAAAAATACTTTCTATCCTCATGCATCAAAGTTGTTAGACAAGTCGCAAGAACAGGATCAGAAAGATAAAGGCTTGAAAAGATCTCATGGTGACTTTGAATTTCTGTGAATTAAATGCTCTTATCCTATGAAAACAAAGGGTTGCAATTTTAGGAAAAACTGGAAAATTGATGGTGCAAGATAGCAGATATATTAAAGCTTCATTTGAGGAAGACTAAGTGATGATCTCTGGAAGGTGTTAGAAAGAACTGGACTGAGGGGCTGTCATTCACACTTTTACGTTCCATTTATTCCTACATATGTAAAGGGTTTCTTTTTTCAGCTATTTCATTATTTTGCAGGGAGGGTTTTTTTAAAAATTTTTTAAGTATTTCATTTTCAATGAAACTAAATTATTTCCCTAATTTTAAATTGAAATTACATTTTGGCAAGAGTAAAAAGAATATTCAAAGTCAAAATATAATTCTTGATCCAAAGAAGAATCTGATTCAAGTGCTTATTTTTGAATTCTGAAGATTTTGATCCTGAAGCTGCAGTATACAAATTTTTTAAATAATCACTTGCACTATTGCTGTGACTATACCAAACATTATCTTGTCCGGTAGAGGAAGTGTTAAAAAGAATTGGGCATTAAGGGACTCAAATTTCCTTTCCGTACAAGAACTCAATAAATTTTTGAATAGGCTATCTAAGATTATTTGTTGAACATAACTAAAAATTGTTTTCTTTTTATATTTGAATTTGGATTTAAGAATAGGATACACTATTTTACCAACAACTCTGGTTGGTTCTTGTTGCTGTTCCTATTTCTACGAAGAGAGACATCACAGACTTTTATTTCTTTGCACTATATGGAGCTACTGAATGGCTCAACCTAGGGCCCATTGAAAGAATACATTTCTTCATTGAGAGTTGTTTGTTCCATGAAGAATAAGGGGCACCTGACAGTACCATTGCAGATTGCCATTTTACTATATAATAGTGAAAATAAATTTAAATGAAAAAACTTAAGAAATATAAAGCTGTTTTCAAACTATTCACTTTTTAAAGCAGTTTCTAATACTCTTCTAAATTATAGATATTAATGGATTCAAAGAAACTCATTAAACATGTCAATTGTTGGAAAAAATATTTATCCACCCATCAGTAGTTTCCTGTCTTTGCTAATGTTATTTCTTTGCTCTGTAGGCGTCTAAACACTTTAAATAAATGTGCGATGATGAAGCTGGAAATTAGTCCTCATCGGAAGAGAGTGAGTATATAAAATATATAATAGGATGGGAGGAAAAGGGGCAGACCAAAAACTGGGATTATGTGTTTTGTAAGAAGTTTTGTTTCCCAAACTCTTACTTCCTTGTTCCCAAAACGTCCTCCTTTTTAAGGCTATAATCCAGTCAAGTTTAGCAAAGACTTGTGTATTCTTATATACTTGAAACCAAGTTTGCAGCCACACAATAAATTGTGGTTTTCCTAGAGTTTTTGATTTAACAAATCATCTATTATTTTGCCTCATTAACTCCATGCTTACTCCATATTAAGGGCATGAGGCCTACGGAATCCCTGTGGATTTTGCATTAAAGCTGAATTTCATGGGAGCTCTTTGTCTTCTCCACTATGACAGTAACTGTGTTTCAAAGCTGTATAGATGGAAGTGAAGGCTGGCTTATGGGATATTGAAGAATAATAGAGATTTGGCGGGAGAAAAGGAATTAGGGGAGGAGGAAAGGAGGGCAGGAAATCCCACACATTCTAGTCCAATGGTGACACATAACTGAATCGGATGGTATTTCTTCTACGTATGAAATGTGAGGACCTTTTATGAGATCTTAGGAGAGGAGGTGGGTGTAGTCCTGGGAGTGAGGGTTACAAATTAGAGTAAACAGGAATCAGTTTGGTCAAAGAACATATTTCTGACTGTTCAGAGTACAAATTTTAATTATCCTAGAATCCGTCACCTGCCACAAGTTGCCTTCTTGGGGGAGTTAAACCTTTTAAACAAATGAACTGGAACCTCAACACCCGCTGAGCTGTGGCGAGGACTCTACCAGTCAGCGTTTACGGCTCTCTACTCGTTGTCCTGTGAAACTTGGGTCATATGATATTTTCCACACCAGTGGGAAAGAGACGCATCAGACTGAATGGTGCCTTTTGATATCCCGCCAAAAAGGCGCAGATGCAATAGTTGGTGTCACAGCATAACCCCGAGTCCTGCCCATAAATCAGGCATAATCAGCCAAGATGTTACTTAGTGTTTACAAATGGCACATGCTGTCAGGACTGGGTATTTGCGAAGCCTGGTTAAATTGCCTGAAGCGTGTCTGAGGTTGAAACTTCACAGAATGCTTGTGGCCTTAATTCTAGTTCCCATGTCTGGTGAGGGAGGGACCAAAAAAAAACAGATAAGAGGCTGAAAAGTATGGGACTGAAGGGCTGTCATGGCTTAACTTGCTTGCTGGCCCTGTTGGTCTGTTAGGAGATCTTGTAAACTTCTAGAGTAGCTAAAGATTTCAGTTCCCACTCTTGTTAGTGTTTCAAAACTATCTTTTTAATTGCAAAATGGAATATAAACACATACTGTCAACAGACGGCAACATCGGAGGCAGACCAGAGGGAGTCCTACCAGTTGCTGACTCCAGTTCAAAATATTTTGCATGCCTGGAATTTTCACAGATCTCAGAGGTTTCCTCTGAGCAATTAAAGAACAGCTTATAGATCCCAGAGTTTCCATAAAATAACTCTTAGTTAGCTTGAAACACTTGCTCAGGCTTTTTCCTGTGAAATTCTTCACATGCATCTTTGTTATTTAAAAAAATAAAATAAAATAAAGATGTAAGGGGGGAATCGACACTGGTGGTGTGTTATGAGCAGTGTCCTGGCCCCCTGGCCCTCAGTGCCCCTCTGTCTGCCCCTCCCAGCAGATGAATGGCTCCATTCTGTCTTTGCAGAGTGAGGATTCGGACGAGGATGAGCCTTGTGCAATAAGCGGCAAATGGACTTTCCAGAGGGACAGCAAGCGGTGGTCCCGGCTTGAAGAGTTTGATGTCTTTTTTCCAAAGCAGGACCCAGTCCCTGGGTCCCCCGACGATCCCCACCTGAAGAATGCCACGAGCCACGAAAGCATGCTGACAGACCTCAGCGAGCGCCAGGAGGTGGCTTCTGTCCGCAGCCTCAGCAGCACCAGCAGCCTCCCCACCCATGCTCCCCACAGCGGGGATGCTGTGACACCCCGGACTAACTCTGTCATTAGTGTCTGCTCCTCTGGCAACTTCGTAGGCAATGATGACTCTTTCTGCAGCCTGCCCTCTCCCAAGGAACTGTCCAGCTTCAGCTTTAGCATGAAAGGCCACGAGAAGAACACCAAGTCCAAGACGCACAGTCTGCTGAAACGCATGGAGAGCTTAAAGCTGAAGGGCTCCCACCACAGCAAGCACAAGGCGCCGTCCAAGCTGGGGCTGATCATCAGTGGGCCCATTCTGCAGGAGGGAATGGACGAGGAGAAGCTGAAACAGCTGAACTGCGTGGAGATCTCCGCCCTCAACGGCAACCACATCAACGTCCCCATGGTACGAAAGAGGAGCGTTTCCAACTCCACGCAGACCAGTAGTAGCAGCAGCCAGTCTGAGACCAGCAGCGCCGTCAGCACACCCAGTCCTGTCACCAGGACCCGGAGCCTCAGTGCCTGCAACAAGCGGGTGGGCATGTACCTAGAGGGCTTTGATCCGTTCAATCAGTCGACATTCAACAACGTTATGGAACAGAACTTTAAAAACCGCGAGAGCTACCCAGAGGACACAGTGTTCTACATCCCAGAAGATCACAAGCCTGGCACTTTCCCCAAGGCCCTTTCCAATGGCAGTTTCTCTCCCTCAGGGAATAACAGCTCTGTGAACTGGAGGACTGGAAGCTTCCATGGCCCCGGCCATATCAGCCTGAGGAGGGAAAGCAGCAGCGACAGCCCCAAGGAACTTAAGAGACGCAATTCCTCCAGCTCCATGAGCAGCCGCCTGAGTATCTACGACAATGTGCCAGGCTCCATCCTCTATTCCAGTTCAGGGGACCTAGCCGATCTGGAGAACGAGGACATCTTCCCCGAGCTGGACGACATCCTCTACCACGTGAAGGGGATGCAGAGGATAGTCAACCAGTGGTCGGAGAAGTTTTCAGATGAAGGAGACTCTGACTCAGCCCTGGACTCTGTGTCTCCATGCCCATCCTCTCCCAAACAGATCCACCTGGATGTGGACCACGACCGAGGCACACCCAGCGACCTAGACAGCACAGGCAACTCCCTAAATGAACCTGAGGAGCCCGCTGACATCCCGGAAAGGAGAGATTCTGGAGTTGGGGCCTCCCTGACAAGATCCAATAGGTAAGAGCTCTTCCAGAATGGGGAGGGGACATCAGAAAGGGATTCTGCTTTTGTGCAGAGGAAATGGGATTAACTCTGGCATTCGTAGCCATGTGAGTTCCTAAGGAAAGTGACAGCTCAGGACATCCTAACATCCAGAAAGAATAGGTATTGTTTAACAGGTGGAGTTTCAGTTTGGGAAGATGAAGTAAGTTCTGTGCATGGATGGTGGCCGTAGTTATATGACAATGTGAATGTATTTAATGCCACTGAGCTGTACACTTAAAAGTAGCCTAGACGGTAAATTTTATATTCTGTATGTTTCACCACGGGGTGGGGGGCAGAGAATGGAATGGAAGTTGAGTCCTCTTGGTTCCTAAGAATAGATGCCAGCCCCCTGCTCATTTTGCATCTACCCGTTAAAAGGCCTTTGTACTCCCTCCCGCTCCCCTCGCTTCTCTCGCAGGCACAGACTGAGATGGCACAGCTTCCAGAGCTCTCATCGGCCGAGCTTGAACTCTGTATCACTGCAGATTAACTGCCAGTCTGTGGCCCAGATGAACCTGCTGCAGAAATACTCACTGCTGAAGCTGACCGCCCTGCTGGAGAAATACACACCTTCTAATAAGCATGGATTTAGCTGGTAAGGCTTTATTTAAACTCCTTAGTGAACTGTAGTTGCAAATGTTTTCGGTCGGCCCCTGGAGGCTGCCCCAACACTGAGTATATGACGGTTCTATCTTTCATTAATATCCTTAGTCTGTCATCCTGATGCAATTGGTGTCTGCGTTCTTGAGGCCGCATTTGATACTGCTTAAGCCAGTATAGCTTTAGGGAATTAGCAGGGAGCGTGGTTGGTTGAGTTTTCAGCTCTCTGAGTGACATACTGCCAGTTGATGGGGTGAGAATACATTAGTCTCCCGTCACATGGTACAGGCACGTCCTTCCCAATGGTAGGAATAGCCCCCCGTAGGTAAATATATATGTATATTATCGGATCATATTTTAGAAGGAAGGAAAGCAAAATGTTGTTTAGATCATAAAATATATATGTTCTTTTATTCTTCTCCCCACAGCCCCCCAGTCCATAGTTCTATATTCTAGTTGTAGGTCTTTCTGGTTGTGCTATGTGGGACAACGCCTCAGCATGGCTTGATGAGTGGTGTCATGTCCACGCCCAGGATCCAAACCAGCAAAACCGTGGGCCACCACAGCAGAGCGCACAAACTTAACCACTCAGCCACGAGGCCGGCCCCTAGATCATAAAATATTATGAGACCAATGTACAGTACCTGGCTTTATAGCCCTATTCATGTATGTTCTTAGAATTCATTTTTGATGTGAGCATTTGCAGCATCACCCAAAAATCTACCTGTGCTAAAGAGTTTAAGTTATGCTTTTTCCAACACAGACTCAAACAGTGAATCATAAATTTAAGGAATTCACTACTCTGAGATATTAGAGATTAAAATATACATGAACATAAAATTGATCAGATAAACTGTCCATAATTACTTTGGAAAATACAGCCCTTGGTGTGTATGATGTGAGATGTAGACATTGGCTGAATGGGTCATGGGTATGACCTAATATTTGCATATCTTAATTTTTCTACAATCAGTGCAAAGCAGAGAAATGTTTCTAGATTGACCTTCCAGCACATTGCACAGTGTCAACTGCGTCGCCTCAAGTCTTTCCACTAATCTGAGCATTTACTATCCAGTTGCACAACTGCTGCTTCTTAGAAAAACAGAGAAGCAACCCATTTCATCAGTACACAGTGTAGCACAGCAGAGTTACTTGTGAGGGCCCATGGAGCAGCGGAACTGTCCTTTCTCTCTGCAGCTCCTCCTCTCCGCAGGACTCGTAGTGAGTGTAACTTCAGCATCAAAGCACCTCCTGTTCAAAGGCTGTTATTATGTGAGCCTTGCTAAATACAGAAGTTGTTTGTTCTGAATGACAGAAATAAGTATTGACCGGTTTATCCCCACATGCTTCAGATTCTCGGTGGAGGTCGTAATGTTGTTCTTTGCACATTCCGCCACTGGGCTGTTCTCCCCCGACAAAGCAAGTCTTATGCACACTTATAGCCATGATACCATACACTTAACTGTATGGAAATACAAATTTGGCTCTGTGCTTTCACGTTACCATTCTGAGAGCTATAAACAGTAACACGGCATGACTGTTGGTAAGCACTCGAAAGTCCAAGCGGTCTGTCATCTGCAGTGTTCCTCTGTGCTCCTCCTGCTTAGTGTCATATTTTCCCTGCTGGCTATTTAAAACAGCATTTTTTACATTCTCATTTCTGAGGCGCCCACCCCCTTCCCACCAAAGCCTCAAGAATCTCAAAGTCCATAATACTTCTTGAGTTCTGGTCAGTTTTTCCAGTGAGTCAAAACCAAATGTAAAAGCCTCACATTGTGGGATCCACGGAGTAGGGAGAAATTCTACACGGGCTTCTTTTCCTGTTCGGCCTTGCCCTTTCTTGTCCCATTCAGAGAGGTCATTTGTAGAGCTGAATTTCTGCCTGACAGCATTAAATGCATGACATCGGTTTCCTGCCGTTGCATATACTGCTGGGGCTGGACCTGGTGTCAGGACTCCAGGAATCCTGGGGTAGGCTCACAAAACCCTCATTGTTCTTTTCCATCTTTCTTTAGAAGCCTCAAGATGTTCTATTCCCCGGGGTCATCAGCAGGAGAATTTATTTTGACTTCGGGTCATTAGCTTGGCCCCGACTGTTGAGCTCTGGAGTTGGTTCTCATTGTGTTGGACCAACATCATGTATTTGCTGTTTTCTCACCCAGCATTACCTGATCCTTTTTACCCTAAATACATTGGATCTCATCAAGAACTTAGAAAAGATTCTTGTCTGTTTTCAGACAAATAGCAACTTGTTTTTCTGTCATGAAGCACCAGATTAGGGTGTTGAATGTTGTTTTCTGCCTCTGTTTCTTCCTGTGCCGCCATTTTGTAAGGAAGCCCATCACCTCCCTTATTCTCAGAGTTAACGGTGGAAGGAGAATCCCCAACTGAGGAAATGTTACTGGGCTTCATAGTCCAAACTCTTACAAGATCTAGAATGGCATTGTCCAATGAGACTGTCTGTGATGATGGAGATGTTCTATATTTGCACAGTCTAATATGGTAGCTACGTACTGGCCACCAATGGCTAGTGAGTGCTTTGAAATGTGGCTAATACAACTGAGAACTGAATTTGTAATTTTATTTAATTTAAATTTAAATAGCCACCTTATTAGCACAGATCTAGGGCCTACAGGGTCCGTCTGCAGAGATGGATAAGTGTAGACAGACAAGTAAACATATCTACCCAATATTCTTTAAATAGGGCTGTGCCCAAGTTCATGAAGAGGATCAAGGTTCCAGACTACAAGGACCGGAATGTGTTCGGGGTCCCTCTGACCATCAATGTGCAGCGCACAGGACAGCCCCTGCCCCAGAGCATTCAGCAGGCCATGCGCTACCTCCGCAACCATTGCTTGGATCAGGTGAGAACCACCGCATGCAGGTCCCACTTAATCGTGGCACCTCAGATACATGCTTCTTTTTATAGTTCTGTAGTAAAAATGCTGCTTCCATCTTGACCCTTAATGTTTTTCTTCCAACAGGTTGGGCTCTTCAGAAAATCGGGGGTCAAATCCCGGATTCAGGCTCTGCGCCAAATGAATGAAAGCGCCATAGATTGTGTCAACTATGAGGGACAGTCTGCGTATGATGTGGCAGACATGCTGAAGCAGTATTTTCGAGATCTTCCTGAGCCACTAATGACGAACAAACTCTCAGAAACCTTTCTCCAGATCTACCAATGTAAGTGTTCTTTGATCTTAACTTTGTTAGGTGGGAAAAGTGGGACCACTGAAACCTGTAGCTTCCTTTGATGTCATTCATTTGGACTCACATGATGACTGCTTGGAAACACACATCATTAATTTCTTCCTTACCTCCTTGTTTGTAGAACAGGTTTCTGTACACCTGTTGAATAATGCAAAAAATAATGTCCCTTAGCACTATCCTCTAATTACTGAAGCCGTGGTACAGTTTTACATTCTGATCCAGGCCTACATCTAGAACAGTGTGACCTAAGATGCTTAAAAGAGCAGGTACCAATTTTCAGAAATTTCAGATGCTTCCCATCTCTCCAGCAGGGCCTGTTGTGTTTAAAATTTCACAGGTGTCTGTGTGTTTTATCTTGCTGTAAAATGAATAAATAATCTTTTTCTGTTATTCCTCTCAGTTTCTGCCAGAAATACTTGGGAAAACAATACCCATGCCTTTCTCACTTTTAAGTAAAACTTAAAGCAAACAGTTGTCTAAATTAATGATCAAGATCAGGATTATAGCTTTTACAGCCTCGTGTTTTTCTTGGCTCGCTGTGGTATTACAGCAATGTAATTTAAAAGCAGCTTCGCTTAGTGCTCATATTGTCTTTAGGACTGGCGCATTGTACTTTATTTTATGAGAAATGAAGCTGGTCTGGATTATTTCATTATTTGTTTCATCCTTTCAGATTTTATGAAAACACAGGTCACATTTTCCCCACCAAGGTATTTGTTATGGATTGTAACCATGGAGCTGTTTAATCGGTGTGTCCTATGGAGCTGTATTTGAGTGTCTTGATTTTTCCACCACATGCTTTTAAAAGAAAGATTTGCCTAGTAAAGGAGACCTGAAGGTTGGGTCTAGCACTTTCTGCATGTATGTTATTTTGTGGGTTTATTTCTCAAGCATGTATTTTTGTAACAGCCTCTCAGTAGCCTTTCTAAAACTTAAAGAAATTACTAGTTAAATATATCTGTTGTTTAAATTGACCGAATGCTTTAGCGGCTTCCTTTTTCCCATTTCAAGAATGAGCAGATCAGTTAAAATTATGAACGTCCCGAGAGAGAGTGAACATTTTGTAGTAAAGCCTAAGAAATCTCAGTTCTTACCCTCTTGAACATATCTTAGCCAAGATTTTTCATTGAAACCCAACAAAAAGTCTAAGTGTGTAATGTTGTCAGTAATTGGGAATGGTAAACAAGGGATTTCTAAAAAGTCCTTAGAAAAGAAAAACTGTTCTGTAAACTAAAGGAACGGGCATCATCTGGCATTGAACTCCGACGTGGATTTTGGAGTATATTGGCATTGTGGGTATTTAAAATTTTTCAACTCCTCCACAGGCAGGAAATACTTGAGGGTAGTGGCGCTGGTGGCAATCCCTAATTTCTTCCATATTAACCTCGAGTACACTTTCTGCAAGTGCTTGTTCAGTCCTGGGCTGAGGGCTTTGATGCTGCTATTTGCTTTGGGACGTTTCCTTGCCATGTACGTGGAAAATCACTGAGCTGATGGGGGAAATTCTGGTGTTGTGCAGATGTGCCCAAGGACCAGCGCCTCCAAGCGATCAAGGCTGCCATTATGCTCCTGCCCGATGAGAACCGTGAGGTCCTACAGACACTCCTTTATTTCTTGAGCGATGTCACCGCAGCAGTGAAAGAAAACCAGATGACTCCCACCAACCTGGCCGTGTGCTTGGCGCCTTCCCTCTTCCACCTCAACACCCTCAAGAGAGAGAATTCTTCTCCAAGGTACCAGTCAGATGAGATGCGTATGCACACGCTCTTCAGACTAAGGCAGCCCACCTTTCTTTTTAGGGTTGTCCCTGTGTTTTTGTTGGATTCGTACTGAATCAAGCAAAAAGGAGTGGGCCCTCCTTCCCTCATAGCCCCTGTACCTCCCCTGCTGCTCCCTCCTTTCTTCTCAGCCCTGGGGGTGTGAATTGCTAGACAATCTGGTTACGACCAGGTTTTGAGAGAGGTCTGGACCAGGTTTTGAGAGAGGTCTGGATTCGAGCTTCGCCGGGGCAAGTGTTTCCCCTGATCCTCCCCAGTGTCCTCTGTAACAGTGTCTTCAGACTTTCTGCCAGCAAAGGATCGTGCAGATTTAGTGACCTAAGAAACTGGATCGGGGATGAGGGCCCTCCTGCCTTGGCTTCTGCCAAGCTCCTGGCTGTGTTGGAAGTTGAAAGGAAGTGGCTGGGTCTAAAAGAATTACAGATAATGTTGAGTCTCAAAGTTAGGACCTGACCTACGCCAATTGTTTGCAAATTTTCCCCTCAGATGTATACAAGATGGGAGTGGCTGTAAAAAAAGTCAGAGAACCTGAAACATAACAAAGGCTGCTGTTTGCGCAGCACTTACTCTGCCCCAGGCCTAGGACTACTCGTTTGCCATTCTTATCTCATTTAATCCTCATAACAATCCTAGGAGGTGAAGATACTGTTAGTCTTTATTTTACATATGAGGGAAGCGAGGCTGTGGGGTGGTCAGTTAAATAAGTAACTTGCCCATGTCTGACAGGAGGAAATAGCCAAGCCCGTTGGAGCTGCTTACTCATATGAATATTTCACATAAAGTCCTCATAGTGGTATGAGAAAGGAGTCACCAGCGGGACTTAACCCCACTTGCCTAATCCATCCAGCTGATCCTTTTCCTCAGCTCTCAGGGAATCCTGACAAATATTTCTTAGCTAGAAGCAGAGGGCCTAGTTGTGCTAGTTGAAGTTAGCTTTGCTTCTGAAAGCCATACAAGGCTTCAATATCCTTTTAACGACTTCTAACCTTTGACAGGGGCATTCCAACTTTAATGGGATAGAGAACTAGAGATGAGAAGAGTGAGATCAGATAAGATTAAGACAGAATCTCTAGGAAACAATAGATTTTTTCCCTCACCTTCAGGAGGGTATCCTTTTTATTTAAACCAGAAAGAATAGTGACACTGTTTACCCCAGTGTCCATTGCCTCCCCCCACACCCCTCAGAGCCGATTTTCCTCCCCGCTGCACACACCTAGACCTTCCCAGCTGCCCTATTTAAATAAGAACCTATTTAACGTGATGGCTTTAAAGAGCCTGGATTTCATTGAAAACAGTCTCTTTCATGTTTTTTGTGCATTGTTGATAAAACTGAGAAATTCTTACGACCAAAGTAAAGCTCTCTTGAACCCCTTAATGACAAATAGGATCCAGTGAAGTAGTTTTTTTTCTCTCCTTTGGGTTTCCTCAAATAACACACGGATTAAAGATATATGAATATGTGACTCTTTCCCCTCCCTTATTTCTTCTGCCTAGGGTAATGCAAAGAAAACAAAGTTTGGGTAAACCAGATCAGAAAGATTTGAATGAAAACCTCGCTGCCACTCAAGGGCTGGCCCACATGATTGCTGAGTGCAAGAAGCTTTTCCAGGTGAGGAGATGGGAGGTGGTGTTATTTGTTAGAGATAGTGTGATTAGGGACAAATCTTAGGAACAATACTTGTTCACATCTTGTCAAAAGATCTTTTCTCAGCTAGAGATTATATACATAGCCTGAGAATGTCTATTTATACATTTTATGATGTATAAGCTCATTAGAGTTAATATGTTTAATGAGATTGCCTACCTCCATACCCCTTTACTTAAAAAGAGAAAGCAACAAATTATCTGAAATAAATTCTGTATCTGAGAAAACCGCCTCCATCAGTGTAAGCTCTATTTTTGTCATTTTTCCTCCTACTATAACATATTTTATTTTTTATCCTACTGTAATTAACCTCCTTGCAGTAGAACAAGCTTTTTAGATACCTTTATCAAGAATGAGTACAGGCAGACTAACCTCCTTTTTGTCTCTTGTGTCCCTCATAGGTTCCTGAGGAAATGAGCCGATGTCGGAATTCCTACACTGAACAAGAGCTGAAGCCCCTCACTCTGGAAGCATTGGGGCGCCTTTGTAACGATGAGTCAGCTGACTACCAACACTTCCTCCAGGACTGTGTGGACAGCCTGTTTAAAGAGGTCAAAGACAAGTTTAAAGGCTGGGTCAGCTACTCTACGTCTGAGCAGGCTGAGCTGTCCTATAAGAAGGTGAGTCTTCTCCCTGGGGTCAGCCAGTTGAGTTCCAGTGGTCAGGACTTGGGTTCATCAGAGACGAGAGCCTTTTGCCAGCGCAGCTCTCCATGGGGATCTGTCATCCATGTCCTTCCTTGCAGAGCTGGGCAGCCAGGTGATTCGTCCCCCAGCTAAGAGTGGAAACCAGTCCAGCGAGGAATAACACTCATCTAACACTTGTCAGAGGACTCACACCGTCTAAGGAAATCCTTTGGTTCCACAGAGTCACACTGGAGTTCCCTGGAATGTAGTGGTCTTGGGCTTTAGGGCATTTTATGACAGGCTTAGATTTTTCCATACTTTGGTCAGGATCCCCTTGCACTCTCCTCTGTTCTCAGTCACTCTACTCCTGGCCCTGTAATGAGCAGGGAGCCCTTCTGAAGAAATTAACTTCTTAGGACCAAAAGCCCCTGGAGGGCAGAGTCATCTTTAATGGCTTTCTTAGCATGACAGGCTCGTGGGAAGTATTTGTTGATACTGTCTCTACCACCTTGAAAAGAAATGAACAATGAGAGCAGTCTGGATGGCCATGCAGGCTTTGGGGTGCAAATAAATAATCTTGCTTTGTTGCTTTGACCCTAGAATGGGTCCCAGGAAAACAGATCTAATGGTTTTAACCAGAGGTGACATCACTGGTTCTGTTTGCTTTCTGGCCTGCTCTTGAATCCACTCGGGACAACAGCCTGTGAAAGCCATAGATAATTATTAGCCTCTAAACAGATGATCATGCACCCAGCTAGCAATTTGCCTTCCAAGTCTAGGTGTGTGTGAATTGTCTTAGTGCTGAAAACGCGTCCTTTCTGCAGGTGAGTGAAGGACCCCCTCTGAGGCTTTGGAGGGCCACCATTGAAGTCCCTGCCGTGCCTGAGGACATCTTAAAGCGCCTCCTTAAAGAGCAGCACCTTTGGGATGTGGACATGTTGGATTCAAAAGTGATTGAAATCCTGGACAGCCAAACTGAAATCTACCAGTATGTCCAAAACAGCATGGCCCCCCATCCCGCTCGGGACTACGTGGTTTTGAGGTGAGAGCCGCCAAATTGATGACTGTGGCAAGGATGAGCCTGTATGTCACTGGATGTTACCGGGTGGTAAAATTATTTAAAATAGAACGTTTACCTCCAGAAAAGGGTCGAACCCTTTCGAATATGGAAAATATATCTGCACTTATTCCAACAGTGTTTGCATTCCCGAGAATAGTTTGAACTCTTCTGGAATGGAGCTCAGAAAGAGGGGCACATTCATTTGGATCTGCTCGTTGGTAGCAGACTCTTGTCCCTTTTAGGATAGATTTGCTTGTTCGAAATAGCTAGTGAGTTCATAAGCCAGGAAATAACATTTGGGTCCCCAGTGAGCTGTGGTTAAAGCTGACTTATGTGTAATTCGTAAATTCTCTGGAGACATTATTCAAAGAGGAATTCCAAAAATCCTTGAGGAAATGTCACATCGTTAGTCCAGAACTTCTCCAGCAAAGCAGCGTTCATTCGGATGCTCATGTTCTGATACATTTGTGAAATACAGAAGTGGTTGTCAGTCACACTTCAGATTGGTTTTCTTTCGAAGAAGTGACTGTGTGAGCATCTGTAGTCACTGTAGAAGTGGCACTGTACAGAGTTACTCATTTACGAGTCCTCGCACAGTCGTTCAGAGGATGGCGTCCACCCAGGGCTGGGTCACACACAGCGTGACCACCAATCCTGCCCTCAACTGTCTCCTCTAAGAATGAGGCTCCGTTTTCAACTTGGCTTCCAGGAGAGTCCATTTTTTTTTTTCCCTCTGGTTTTGTCTCTCTAGGACATGGAGGACCAATTTACCCAAGGGAGCGTGTGCCCTTTTACTCACGTCTGTGGATCATGACCGGGCGCCTGTGGTGGGAGTGAGGGTCAATGTGCTCCTGTCCAGGTATCTGATCGAACCCTGCGGGTCCGGGAAATCCAAACTTACCTACATGTGCAGAGCTGACTTAAGGTACATTCTGATTATGATTTTTTGACATGGCGAGGGTTGTAAAAAAGATTGAGACATTTTGTCTGATGTAAAGTATGACTTAAATAAATACAGTGTTGTATCTTGCATAGTCCATGAGGAGCGGAGTTTATAAAGAAACACCTTCCTATTTCTCAGTGGTTTGGGTACCACTTCCTAATTTCAATCCTTTAGAAAGTGTGGTACTAAAAGCAACGTGGATATGGTGGTTCCGCCATGAATTTAAAGCCACAGGAAATGAGAGTTAGAACTAGCAAGCAGATGTTTCTCATTTTATATTCAAAGGTGTTTCAATAATGTGACATGCCCTTTTAGTAACTAATCTGATCTCTTTTTGTTATATATGCCAAAGCTTTCCCTGAATAGCTTCACTCAATATCTGTACTCGATGTCTTGTTCCTTGAGAAAGTTCTGGTTCCAAGTGTGCCAGGAGCTTACCTTGGAATAATAAGAGTGTTCTTTACTTACACATTTTGCTGATCAAGAAATGGAAGTGTGTTCAGAACTCTCTTCAGCTTATTTCAGGGCTTTCCAATTTGAATAATTCACTTTCTTTTCCTTCCTGTGGTAGGGGCCACATGCCAGAGTGGTATACGAAATCTTTTGGACATTTGTGTGCAGCTGAAGTTGTGAAGATCCGAGACTCTTTCTGTAATCAGAACACTGAAACCAAAGACACCAAATCCAGGTGATTACTGAGACAAAGCAACCGTGTCCATCATCTGGGCGTTTGGTTCCAGAACCCTCGCCAATCCTTGGAAGATTGGGTTTCGCGTCTAATCCTGAAAACTACAAGTTGGAGTGTAGACATGGACTGTAGCGATATGATACATTTTAAAAGCTGCTTCCTGTTTGTTTAAGGTCTATATTATAGACCTTGACTGGAATATATAAGACTGTGCAAAAAAAATGTATTCTTATTCCAATTGCTTCTGAGAAGCAAAACTCTCTATATATACTTACGGAAGATAATGAAGATACTTCATTCTCTTGTGATTTTGGTGTATGTGTACCTGCATCGTTTTATCTGCAGTGTGATGAGGGACTGGTGTACCCACTGGAATAGTTGGTTCTCTTTGATATGTTTTCTCACTGAGATGAGCAAAGAAAGGTTTGCACAGAGGAGTGTGTGTATGTGTGTTTGTTGCTGGTTGAATGGCACAGATGTATAAGTTGGAAAGCAGTGTCTGGCACACTGAGATGCCTCCAGAAGGTAATTGATGCATCGAGTTCAGTTTAACCTGGAATATCTAACTTCCCATGGATCCATCCAGAAAGGGAACCCAACCCCCTTGTCCATTTATTTTTTTTTTTCTGAGTTAGGAGACACATTCTCCACCAACCTCTTCTTTACCTTATAAGTAACTGTAAATTTACTCTGATATCCCATTTCAAACACAGCTGGTCTCTCAACCTGATCGCAAATGGTGATATAATTTTTAACCAGCAGAGGTTAGTTCAGGGATGAAAACCCACCCTGACCAGCTCCAAAGCACTGTTTCGTTTTGTGCAGTTTTTTATTTTATTTTATTTTATTTGCTGAGGAAGATTCACCCTGAGCTAACATCTGTGCCGGTCTTCCTCTGTTTTGTATGTGGGTCACCGCCACAGCATGGCTGCCAACAAGTGATGTAGGGCCATGCCCAGGATCTGAACCCAGGCCACCAAAGCAGGGTGCACTGAATTTAACCACTAGGCCAGGGGGTCAGCCCCTTATTTTTTCTTTAAAGTTGAGATGTAAAAAATGAACACTAACATTTACCCCTGAATCAAGCATCAAAACTTTGACCTGTCCAAATTCTTTGCATTTTCATGTTTATAACAGATACTCTTTAAGACACTATGTACAGGAACGTAGGAAGCTATGTATGTCCAAGGAAATCCATGTCAATTTAACCCAGCCACAGAAGTTGTTGTTATTGTTATTAACAGCATTTCTGAAAGCTGCACATGTTTATGAATTGGGTTTGTCCTTATCAGCAAATAGGTTTTCTGGTTTATTTTTTTTTTGCTTCTTTTTTCCTCCATTTTTCTTTTTTTTTTTTTTATGATGCCCTTGGGATATATTTTAGTGGCAATGGAAAACAGTAATCATAGTAAAAGAAAAAAAGGAAAACACCAGTGCAGATTTTTGGAAGGGGGTGGTCTTTTTATACAGGTTTTACTGTGATGGTGAAGATTGACTTAAGAGACAGTATTAGTGAATTGTATGGATCAAAAGTGAATAATGTATGAATGAAAGCTGTAAGAAGGATTTTTATTTTGTTATAATTTAGTTACCATTGTCAGTGTTATTTCAAAGGTTCTTTGAAGAATTGGGGGGGGCAGATTAGAGTTTTAAAATTTGAGTATTTTGGATATCAGTGTTCCTCATGAAGATATACTTGTATATTCAATTTTAATGGCTTTCAGATTTGTAAGATTGTATGTTGTATATACCATTCTATTAAGAAAAAGAAACATGTACACATGTCCAGTGTGCTTTCAAACATAGATAAAGCATGATAAAGATTATTATTTAAAATATACTTGTATTTATACCTCAGATATTCTTTTGGGTTTTGTACCTCAAGACTTTTGTTTTTTTCCTAAATGTAAATACACTTTACATGAATACAGTCTAAGTGAAAAGAAAATAAAAGAAGAGGTTTATAACTTGCTCTATATCTGTACAGAATATAATCAATAAGTGCACTATTAAATGTTTAAAGTGAGGGAAAAGTCTGGCCTGCTTTTCTTTGTATTGCATCTTACTCCCACTCTTAAAACCCCGGATGGCAAGGCATATCATTCTAGCATCAACGACAATGAAAAGATGGATTTGCTGAAGGAAAAATTGGACTGGAAGTCATTCCAAGGCCAAACTGCATCTGAGCCACTCACTGACAAACAGGAAACGCTGGTGAAGGTTCAGGAAGCATGGAGATTCCCTCCAGACAAAGGTCGTTAGGAAACGACGCTGAGAAAATTACAAGAATAAGCAACAGCAACAGCAAGATGCTCGTAAGCAAAGCCAAGGTCACTGATTAATGCCACCGAAGGTCTCTTTCCCACTGTTTGGCTTTCCTGTTGAAAGGATTCCTTACATATTTGACAAGAGGAGAATTCAAAGGATGTGAACATTTTCAAGAACTCTGTAAGTCACCTACAGTGATATTGCTGCAACTTACTCATTATGACTCATTGCCTAGATTGTAAGCTCTTCGAGGGCAGGGCTCTTCTCCTCCATATCTTTATAATCCCCTACAGCAGCTTTCAATGTTTTGTACTTGTAGGCACCTAATAAATTTATTATTTGCTACGTGGAATTGATCGAGTTAGCTTCTGTTATTTGAAAAGAAGAGCATCTGGGATGCTGTCTGTCTTAAGCCCTCCCTTTGGGGCATCACCGCCCATTCTGAGATTGCAGAGGCTGGAAATCGTTCGACTGGGTGGAATCTTAAAGTTTAAACTGGCAGAGATGCATAGATATTCCATATAGATGCTATGGATACTGATTCTAAAGTAAAGAGTTCCTTGTGATGGAATTGTACCAATCTCATTTCTCGGGTACAATATGATACGGCCCGTAGAAGAGGTTTTATTTATTTTGACAAATATTCACTCCAGGCATGGAAAAACCCAACCTCATTATAATTTTTAAAAAGACACACACAGACCAAAGGCTTTTTTTATTTGCTCTGTCTCCAGACCTGGTCTCCTCAGAGCTGTATAAAATAAAGATAAAAATGTCTTAGGCCTGAAATACCTCCTACTTTTGTTGTTTGAACCGTTTCCATGTCATGAGTTACTAACGGGCTACATGGGTCACCAGGATGGAGGAGACACTCTCACAGACACTCCTGGAGATTCAGATCACTTTTGTCACACCACCCACTTATTCAGCTCATTTAGTCAGTTATTCAACACCTGCTACTTACATCACACCGTGCTCAGTGCTGAAGACACAGCCGCGAGCCAGGCTGACATACTCTGCCCTCACAGAATTAAAATCTGCTCTCACAGATATTAAAACAGAAATGACAATGCCGTGTCGTGACTATTAGGAGAGGTGCCTATGCAGTCAGGAACGGGTAGCTAAGATCTTCACAAAATTCAAGGTAATTGTTAAACTCAAAGCATCCTGCCTACCAATTTGTAGGTGGAATAGCTTGGAAAATGCTAACAAAAGGAAATGGTTCCTTAAGAGATTTTCTCTTCTGGGTTAATGGAGACGAGTGAGATTTTTGAAAAGTAAAATCTAAAGAAAAACTAAGGAAGATAATCCAGATTGGTACTTTCCAACATCACTAGTCAGGGGTGTTTGTGTGTGTGTGTGTGTGTGTGTGTGTGTGTGTGTGTGTGTAGACAAAGACTATAGAGGCGTGTAGAATTTTATAGCTGCATTCGTGGGTCTTTATTCTACTTTTGTCACTTTTCACACACTTATTGAAGCCTCATACACGCCCCACAAAGCACAGGTATTCTCATCATTCTAAGGTGGGGATATAGCTTAGGGAGGAGGTGGCAAATGAATCTACCCAGCACCCAAAGAACAAGCTGAGGTTTTCTTTGCTGATTTTTCCCCATCTTCCATTTACTGATCTTTCCCTGGAGGCAAAGTTCTCATAGTAAGAGCCAATCCACACGGCCTCAGCATCCGAACTGGGAAGAACTCCAGGAAAATGAAGGCCTATAGCAAAGTAACCACATTAGTCAAAGTCTCAAAAAAAATTAGATTATCCTCTCACCCCATTACTGAGGTGCTTATGGAGAAATTAAGTAGGTCAAGATAAATATGAGGCGAAAGTTTTGTTTCAGGTTAACAATGGAAAGAATTTATAGTTCTGTTTGCAAACTGAATATGTGATGTGAAATGTACAAAGACTCCACTGATGCCTCCCTGTGAAAATAGAAGGACGTGATTTTCCTCTTTTGCAAGCACAGAACAATTACACGTGTGGTCTGATTGCCACCTGCCCAATCCTTCTGATCTTGCATTGCTTCATGGTAGAAGGGGAACATCGGCTTACAGACTTCCTAACTTGCAGCCCGGGACCAGAACCCCGGGCCTGTGTCTTCCTGTAATACATTATGCCCTTCCCTCCACACAAGAATATCATGACAGTGCAAGTGAGATATTCATGAAGGTGCTTTGAAAAGCAGTGGCTACTGAAAGGTAGAGGAGCATTCATGAAAGCAGAGTGGGATTCAGCCCGAACGCTTTCCCTCACCTGCCTGTTGAAGCAGACATTAATGATTATAAAGCAGAAATCCTAAACGATGAGATCATGGCATGCGTGTCATCTAGGTGTTCCATCAGGATGAAATTTGCCTAAGGAATTTAAATTCCATTTGCCCAAGGAATGCAAATTACAAAAGACCTCAAAGAGCTCGTGGCAGGGGAAGCTCAGGTAGGTCTGTGCCGTTGTAATGACTCTGGGCCCATTCTCCGGGGATGTATCAGTCCTCTGCAGGCAGGGAGTTTGCTAAATCATGTCTGCAGCTGCAGCCCAAAGTAATTACCCTCGCTGTGTATACACAGCTCCCATTAGAGCAGCCCATTTGCCTGTCTGGGCCGAGGGCTGTGTTGACACCTATAGTATAAACACCTCTTTGCAGAGATTTTTCATCTCGTTGGACTTCTAAAAAAAAAAATGAGTTCAAGGCTAGAAATGTTCCTCATAGGGGATTTTCATGTCTTTCTTTCTCTTTCCTATTTAGATACAAAGCATTGTGGAAAGCCAAAGACTTCTCCCCCTTATGACTCTGAGCATGGCTCTCGAATCAACCACGATGAGTGACTTGTTCCCGTAAAAATAGTCTGATCCTCAAAGAAATTGTTTCAAAAAGCTTTGTAGGTTACAGGTGCTTTTAAAATACAAACGAGTTTGGGGCCTGGCCCCGTGGCCGAGTGGTTAAGTTCATGCGCTCCACTGCAGGTTGCCCAGTATTTTGTTGGTTCGAATCCTGGGCGCGGACATGGCACTGCTCATCAAACCACGCTGAGGTAGCGTCCCACATGCCACAACTAGAAGGACCCACAACGAAGAATATACAACTATGTACCGGGGGGCTTTGGGGAGAAAAAGGAAAAAATAAAATCTTTAAAAAAAATACAAATGTGTTTGGCTCAAGTCTGCATGGACTCATTGAGCTACCATTTATTAAGCATTACAATGTGCTAGGTACTGGGATGTATGCTTTACATTAATTAATATCACATTTAAATTTCATAGCAGTCCTTTGAAGGAAACCTTATTATCCTCACTTTATAAATGAAGAAGTTTGAAGAGGTAAGGAGGCTTAAAGAAATAAAGTAGCTGTATAATATTTGCAAAGGGGCCCAAGAAATTCTAGAGAACTGTACACAGAAAATTCTGCCAGGATGGAAATGTCCCATCTCTGCACTAACAGAATAGCCACTAGCATGTGTAGCTGCTGAGCACTTGAAATGTGGCTAAGGTACTGAGGAGCTGACTGCTTAATTTTATTTAACTTTTATTAGGTTAAATTTAAATACCTTCAGGTAGCTGGTGGCTACTGGATCGAACGGGACACATTTATTTTTTTTTTTGAGGAAGATTAGCCCTGAGCTAATTACTGCCAATCCTCCTCTTTTTGCTGAGGAAGACTGGCCCTGAGCTAACATCTATGCCCATCTTCCTCTACTTTATACTTGGGACGCCTACCACAGCATGTCATGTTGCGCATGTTTGGCATGTTTGCCAAGCGGTGTCATGTCCACACCCAGGATCCGACCCGGCGAACCCCAGGCCGCCAAGAAGCCGAACGTGTGAACTTAACCGCTGCACCACAGGGCCGGCCCCCGAACAGGACACGTTTTATTTCAAAGATCCAAGAATATTTCCAAGCAACCCAATTCCTCTCTCTCTTCCTCCTATAATAATCCTTTAAAGAAAAAAGGAAGAAAAGGAATATTGTAAATATTTGTAAAAATCTAACTGGTCCCATTTCAGGTTAGATAACACCCACTCAACATTCCGCCAGCCACAAGACCAAGACGGCATCTTGTTGGCCTGTGGCCTGCTTCTGCGTTTCTCAAGCTTAAGATGGATAACGTCTTTTCTTTGCTGCTAGAGTAATTGTACATCTCCAAACCAGAGATAAAACTGTAGCTGATCTGAAAGGATGCTTCCTAATTCAGGGTATTCCTGGCTTGATCCAAGCAATGGGATCCTCACAGATGTTGCTGTTCCAACCATCACAGATGTCCCTTCGTGGTCTGTGCCTGTCTCTTCAGTTTCCTTGTCTCTGGTGTCAAGGTTTCCTTTCCTGTTGGTAGACTGGCCACTCGGCAGCAGCTGTCAGAGCCCAGGGTACCTTCCATCATAGGACTTCTTGATCTAGCTTTGATAACAGTGAGATCTCTGAACCCAAAAGTCAGTGGTAACAACCCAAAGACAAATATTTATCTTCAACAGTGGGTCCTAGTTTCCTGCCTCTGAAGGACTCTTTCTTATATTTCTTAACAGGCTCCACTCTTTCTCAAGGTTGTCAAAGATTAATCGTATTAAACAGTATAACTTACTAAGAAGTCATGCCTTTCTTTTCTCATTTTCAGTATAGATACATATCATTTATAACCGCTAATCAAGGGTAGAAGCCTCATAGAAAGAAGTGTGAAAGAACTTTTACTGGCACATGATTTGAGAGTGTTCTCAGTGAAAAGCAGCTTACAAAGGCCTTCCACGTCTCCTGTGGAAGTTCAGGAAGACTCTCCAGGCAGGAGCTCAGCGAGGGTTCCCCACCCGCTCGAGCACTGAGCACAGGAGATAATCAAGTAACCAGGCGGTTTAATGTCATGCTCCAGAGAAACCAGTTTTCCTGACTTCTAGGGCTGGTGGACAAGATGTATTTTTTCCAGTAACGAAGATAAGCCAAGCTCTATTTTGTTGCAATATTTCAAAATGTTAAAATATGAGCAGATCACTAAACTCATTCCAAGAAAGCAGGAAATTAAAAGTTCACACAGTCTGTAAAGATTATTAGAAGAAGAGATTTGAACCCCTGGGGACCATGCGAAATGTTGTAATATCTCAAAGAGTGAGAGGATCTTTCACCCCAAGACCCAGAATACTGAAAATGGAGGATGTTTTCTGCTGCCCTATAGAAAGGAAAGAAGCAGCTAAATTTCCAGAAGCAAAGCAACCTGGCTGGTAAGGCAAAATAAGAGTATAGCTGTTTGTTTGTTTTTAACCAACCTAATGTCACACACGCTCTGGGGTCAGGTTAATCTTTGCCACAGTGTCACCTGTGGACATCTCCAGGTGGCCTTCTACCCAGAGAGATCCAAGAGGACTCTCCATGAACTCCCCTTTTCAAGGACTTCAGTACATAGTTCAGCCTGACATCAAAGCACCAGTGGCCATTTAAATTTCAGGATTGCATTTTTGCTGATTTTTGCCATTTCATGACAAAGCAGACCTAACAGAAGCAGAAAGCAGTTTCAAAGACTGGTAACTCCATTTATTTGCTTTGAACAACTTTCTAGTTTTCTCTGATCCTAAACCCATTTAATCCCAAGATAAGTACAAACAGAGAGGAAGTCAAGAAATATAAGGGATGATGCCTCCAAATAAAATAATACTCTCATTTCAGCAAAAGAAGAAAGAAGCAGAACAGGAAAACAAAAGAAGGACCACGGCACAGTTTCTAATTATTAGACTATACTCCACTAAATTCTCAAGTCTGTCACCCCTCCTGCAAACACCTCTGTGTTTGGAGACACCCAAAGAGCCAGACGTGCTTTCTGATGTTGCCCTATGAAATGCTATTTCTTATTTCAATTTTCACACTAATTCTTGGCCTCTTGCTCTTCTCATCCTCTTGACATCTTGATATCCAGGTTCTCCTCACTCTGGCCACTGTTCCTGCACACACATGCCTCCCGTCTCCTGTGACTTTTCTCTCCTGACTTCTTCAAACCAGCGTTATTCCAGGCCCTCCCCTGGCTTCCCCTGTTGACTGCTCCCTCTGTCTTCCCCCAGTCCCTTCCTTCTTCATCTCTTTTCATTTCTCACACCTCTTTATATCTCCTCTTCCCACCGCACATCCTTCCAAAAAAAAAACCAACATAAAAACAAAAGATTTTTAAAATAGTTGCTTGGGTTCCCTTTAATTGGCAAAGCAGAAAGATCACTTTGTGTCTTTCTCGCTTCTGTTATTGACAGGTGTTCAGCCTATCTCTGCTAGATAGGCTAAGGCAGTCTTTAACCTTTGTACCCTTTGGGCCAGGAGAGCTATCTAAAGTTGTTCCAGAGGGACTATTATAGGAGGTGGTAAGGCACTGAGGACAGAGCTAATGGTCACTCAGTAAGCTCAGACAGGTAAAGGACACAGCCAGAGAAAGTAGATTTGGGCAAAATTTTCTGCGGTTCAAGGGCGTGTATGCATAGGTTTGAAGTAACTAAGGGACATGAATACATTGGTTTAATGACAAAGGAAATTTGCCAACAGAGAGGGAGGGGATACATGGAGCATCAAAATTCCTCCACGATGAGGAAAGAATGGGTTCACAGGAGAAAGAGTGGCTTTAAATAAGGAGGAAATGTGCCTCCCTCTGTGACAGCAAGGAAGGACAGTATCTTGGACAGGCTAATAAAGCTAGTGCCTCAGGGTGGGGGAGTCAGAGAATGATGAACTGGATGGGGCTTTCAAGGTGGCCGATCCAAGCATCTAATTTTCCAGAAGAGGAAGCAGGGGCAGAGAGGCTGTGACTGCTCTGAGGTTTTAAACAACAGCAACAAATGGGCTAGAACCCACATCTGGATGACAGCCGTCACCCTGGGGAGGCTTCAGTTTTTCTCCCAGTAAAACAGTAGAGAAGCATTTTGGTGTTAGCCATTCTCTCTGAGTTCACCTCCATCAAGGGGTTCTGGTGTGACTTTCATTCACACCTCTGACTCTCCTAGGGCTGGAGCCCTTGTCACTGCCAGCCAGTGGCATCCTTTCCACTTTCCCCGTCATCATTCCCAAAACTGAGAGTGGCACTGGTTTGCATGGGTGCTTGTTCACTTAAGCAGTAGGCCTGCACAATTCTAGTTTTTCCATGTATTATCTTATTTGATCCTCACTGCAAATATATGAGTTTGGAGGCATTATTACCCTATTAACCTAGCATTGCTAGGTTAAGTTGTCAGGGTTCCCACCAGATAAATCACAGAAAGCATTTAGACCAGGACCTGGCACATGGTAGCCCTCAGAGTCTGTTAGCTCTTGTTATTTTTGTTATTACAGTAGACGTCATATTACATGACAGCCTCTGGACAGATTCTCAGAGGTCCAGCCACCATTTACACTAACAGTGTGATCTCAGGGAAATTGTTAACCTCAGTTTTCATATCTGTAAAATACAGAATAATAATAAAGAAATTAGAACCACACCTGACACATACTAAGCACTATGTAAGTATTATTACTTCTAATGTTTGTTTCTTATTCTTTCCTAATTTAAACATGTGCCTTAAATAAACTATATACACGCATAAGATTAATATTAATTAATATGAGTACCATCCAAGCTTGGGTGGCCAGACCCCATGAGCAAGGTGGCAAAGGCCCGACAACTTCATCTCCTTATGGAGTCTCTAGAATTTAGGAGCATTGGCCCTAGCTTTTTCCTTGGTTAATCATTCAAAACACATTTGTTGAGTACTCACTATGTACCAATACGAAAGGCACAGAAGTAGAACCCACACCTCTTGACTTAGAGGTATATATAGTCTTTGCAAAGAGACAAATAGAGAAATAATTGCAATAAAAGGTGCTGCAGTGGAGGCTCCACCCAGAGGCCCAGAGAGGGAGATGACGTCTGAGCTGGGTGTGAAGGATGATAGACAGGAGAGGGTGGAAATGCATTCCAGGCAGAGGCAACCTTGGGCAGCCTGGAGGAGTCTGGCTTGGGGACAAAGCAGGGAGGACTCTGCATGGCTGGAGGAGGGTGTTCTGGAAGGTGTGGCAGGAGAAGGGGCAGGAGAAGCAGGCACCTGCAGATTGAGAAGGGCCTTGCATACCATTCTAAGGCATTTGAATATTGCCCTACAGGCAATGGGAATGGAAAGCTTCTGAGGAGGGGAGCAATACAATCAGATCTGGCTTTTTTAAAGAAAAGTCTACAGCTGGTGTGGAGGGTGGATTCAGTAGGAAACCTTGAGGAGGGAAAGCAGTGCTCAGTCCATCTCAGTAATACCCACAAGAGATCACGAGCACCAGAACCAAGAGAGTGCCATGGGGACTAAGGGGGAGGAGGCACTGGAAACAGAGGGAATTAGGATGTAGAATCAACAGGACTTGGTGAGTCTTTGTGGAATGAGAAAGATTGGAGATAAGGACTCCACTCCAAATCATAGCTCCATAGCCTGGATGGAGGGCGATGCTGCTGAGAGCAGCAGTTCAGGAGCAGAAACAGATTTGAGAAGAAGATGGGAAAGTACGGGGAGTTAAATTGCGAGTGCACTGAGGCTTCTGCAGGGTGTGTAAGTGGAGCTGTCCCACAGGCGACGGAAATGTGGGACAAAATGGTAGCTGAAACCATGAAGATGTACTGGCCAGGGGAAGACCAGAGGCAGCCCCGCCCATGCCGTCCCAGCCCCAGAGTGTCGACCACGTGCCTGGAGGATACCTTATAAATGATTCCAGGGCCATGGAATAAGGAGATGTGGTCTTTGATAATTATCAGGAACCTAAGGGTTGTTTTTCTTAACTTGACGTTTTAGGTTCCTGAATTCCCCAGCTTATTGGAGACGATGAATTTTGCTTATGAACCCCTTCCATAAGTGGCTGGAGGCTTCACAGAGAAGTGGAATGGAAAACAGAGTGACTGGTGCCAACCACATACTTAATTAAATGAAATGTGTGCACATCAATAAAAAAGTCAGAAATTGCCCTAACTATCTAATCTTCAGACACAGCCCCTGATTCACAAAGTGAGTGTTTACCAGAGTAAAGAACTGGTTGCTACTTCAATATCTTTAAAAAAGAAAAAGAAGAAAAGGAGAATGCAAATCATATCTTAGCACAGTAAATCTGTACAAACTAATTAAGACACTTCGTTGATTTGATAAAGAATTACATCCTCCCCAGTGTAGTGGCATTTGCTGTCCTGTTAAATCAGAAGATTCAATTGATGGTTATCTGTTTTGATTAATTACAACGAGAAAACTAATTAGGTTTGCTTAATCAATGTACTTTAATTGACAGATACCAGTTTTCAAAACGTGAAGTCTCTGAGGACTGAAAAACAAACAGAACAAAATAAAATGATATCCTGGGTGGTGAAGAGTTTGGGAAGCCACAGTGAGTGCTCTGCTCTTAGTCACTGTCCTTGTTAGTGAGTTGGGTGTCCCCCAGCAGTGCCACAGGCATCTCCTGAGGTGACCCCAAGGTCCTGGCCGGTCATATTTCCCAACACTCCTGTGAAAGGGATGAGTGGAACATTGTCAATCCTGCCCAGGGAACTCCAAGTCATCCTTGGAGAGACTCTAAGAAGCACCCCAGGGTGGGCGAAGTGTTCTTCCTCTGGGTTCTATTTGGTCACACTATTTTGTCGTTGTCTGGGTTGCTAGTAGACAGTAACCCCTTTAGGGGAAAACATTACCGTCCTCCCTCTCTGTCCTCAAGGCAGTGCCTGGCCCATTTCCAGAGCTCAAAAAAATATGGAGCAGAACACAGACAATCTGCTTTACAACAAGGCTTGCCTTTGAAGACAGAGGAGGAAGAACATGCATTTCCTACCACGAGAGCTCCAGCTCCAGCTCCAGCTCCGGGCTCAGGAAATGGGGAGAAGGAGGGCCACCCCGTGGTCTGGGTCTGCTGGATAAAGGAACCTCTCCCTCCAGACCATGCCTGCAGCACCTCAGCAAACATTTCCAAACACCTACCCTAAGCGAGGCTCTCGGGTGACACAAAGAATACCAGATGTGGTTCTTGCTGACTCAGAGCCTCCATCTCATCCGGGAAACAGAAATCTAACAATCCATGAGAGCGTATATATATTGAGGGCCCTATGAATGCCCCCTCAGCAAGAGATGCAGGCAGTGGAAAGGGAACTAACTGGACTGCAGATATCTTTCTTGTCCTCATTAGCCCTTTGGACTCTGTGAGACAATCAATCTAAATAAGCATTTATCCTCAGTCAGGGCTGGTGGAGCCTGGAGGAAATTTTAATTAGGCCCAGGATGGACAAAAGCATTTGCATCGGACACTAGCTCTCCCCTTTTTTTCTTTCTAGCAAATGGCAAGAGTAAAGATTCAACTCCAAATAGTCACAAGGTACCTCTCCACCTTTGTAATTAGGATCTCAGTTGTCTAAGGCTTTACCGGAGCTGAATGTAATTGCATTCCTGGTCTTCACTTCAAATTACTCTGATAATTTTCTCAGGGACTCTGTTCTATGTGTGTCCTGGTTGGTTGGAGTGTATGTTAACTGACTTCCTGAGTCATTTACCTTCCCACTTACCCAAACACCTCTTCTTTAAAACATAACAAGTGACAAAGTCTTAAGACATTTATTTCACTCAGCACAAACAGTTCACAAATAGAAATCTAGGCTTAAAAAGTTTTGGGGAAAGCTACCTTTAAAATCTTTGAACTGTCAGACATCAGTCTGTAATGGACAGGAAACATATTGTATGTAATTTAATCACCACCCTCTGTTTTCCATCCTACATTTCTCTTCCCAGATAAAGCGCCTCTCCTCGCACCCCCTTATCTTTGTCGAATGCCTCACCTCTGGGAGAAGCAATTTGGTCGCAAGAACCTGGGGAGAAAAAAATAAAAATATGTAAATGAGGGTGAAGGGCTGAGGTTTTACTTTAGACTTGAGTTGCTACTCACACTTCCCCAGCGCCTTTTAAGTGCTTCCAAATGTAAACTGCCGGGACCATGGGAGGGGGTTGCATCCTGGTTCAAAGATGTGGTTTCAGACTGGGGTTCTCCAGCCTCATCCACAAGGGGTGTCTGTGATTCCAACAAGCCAGGAGGAGACCTCTGGACTTGACAAATCCCTTCAAATTAATCCTCAACATGAAAAGGGCTTACAACCTACTCGTCTGCTCATTTTTTCAGCATTATCTTTAGCACCTGGTTGGTCTCAGGTATACAGAGCTGCTTAGAAACCTGCAGAGGCTCCAGATAGAGTATAGGAGTGGGGGAGGGAACGGGGAGGAGTGGATTTCAATAAAGAGATGCCTGGTTCAATGACTCACCGTATGATACTCCTCAAGTGAAACCCACTTCAGCAGATCAAATGCTAAGGTGGATTGCTAGCTCTTCCGGTGGCTAGGATGAATTCTGACCTCCTGCCAGGATGTTCAAGCCCACACCGCAGTGCTTAAGAACTCTATCAGTTTGTGTCCAGGCTGAGCTGCCAGTGCAGCTGCCAGTGTGTGTGGGGGGTGGAGGGCGAGCAAGATTCCACTGCTGTTATCCACCACATGGCCTGTTCCTTAATATTCTACACATGGCTCTACTTTTGATATCACTAAGTTCTGGTGCCTGGGAGTAATAGGACATGATTAATGGAAAAATTAAGCGGGATCAGAAGTCTAGCCTCTAGTTCTTAATCTGTCTGAGCCTCTGTCTCCATGTCAAGAAATAGAAAGAAGAAATATGTCACCTAGACTTAAGGATCAGGGTTAGCACAGAGGGACTTCAGGTACACCAGTCCCCACGAGGGGCTTAGGAGAAACACGAGTTTTCTGTCCCTACAAATGTAAGCATTGCTGGGATTTTTTCATGGGGTGGTGGACTCTGAAAATCTTCCAGGATGAAATCACCTGCAGCCTTCCCTGGAGAAGAAAGCTGCGACTTGCACATGGCGAGGGTGGACCCCCATCTGTTTCCTGAAAGAAGTTTCTGCCTTTGCCTGCCCATCCTTCACTTGCCAAAGCAGTCTAATATTTCAAGAGTCTATGGATTGCCCCGCACTTAATAATACAAAATATCGTCTCTCTGAGCGCTTGAACTGATGATTTCCAACTCATCCGAAGGCAGAGTGAGAAAGGGTTCTGTGTGAAAGGCTATTTCAAAATTCTTCAGTCCATCACTCTTCTTGGTGCTTTAGGTTCTTTCTTTGGGTACAGCCAGACATCAGAAAAGTAAATACTTTGACATTTATTATTTAGGGTCCAAAGAAAATACAGAGTTGCATTTTCACCAGTGAAGCCCCAACAGCCAGGGCAGGAAGCTGCTGAGCCTTTGGTCTGGATCTGTTTCTGCTGTGGAGCTGGGGCCTCTCCCCCTCCTGGGTCCGCTCTAAGAAACCTCTCATCAGAAAACTCTTCACCCCCTAAAGGCAGCAGAAAGCCTTTTCTCCTGAGTTTGCTCTCAGGACAAACTTTATTTCCCCTGCTCCTAGTTTTTTGAGATGGGAACCTCAGAATCCAATCTGAAACGCAACATAACAATCCCATGGCCCCCACAGGCTGCCAGCTAGCATGGCGTTCCTTCTCAGACGTCCTCCCCTAGCCTGCTCTTCTCCTTCCTCCTGAGTTTACCATGTGCTTTAGTTTTGCACTGTCTCAAATGCTTTCTGGAAATTGGAGAGTCATAACAAGCAAACAAAGTGTTTAATCTGTTTCAGAGACTGGTTATCCAAGCTATAAATTGGCCAGACCTTTTGTTTCAAGTCTTCCCTCCTTCTAAGTATCCTTCACTACTTCTGTTCTCAATACACCGACCAAAGAAGGGTGTTAGTAATTAAACTAGTAACTCTGAATGGCTCACAACACTCAGCATAGACCCAGGCAAATTAGAAGGTACTGGATAAGTACCTTCTTATGAATGAATGAAAACCAGAAGCTCTGCGACGGGAAGACATTACAGCTTTGATCTAGAGTTTGGAAATTCTCTCCACGTTCGATTACAGGAGCTCCCAGTTTCCTGACCTCATAATTGACGTAGTTTTGCTCTCCTGTACGAGCTGCCTCCAGCCTGGACACTGGTATGGAGGAGTCAGTCTCTTTGTGCCTGTTTGAAGCTCCTTGGGGGCAGGCAGAGAATACTACTTAGCAACAGTAAATATCTTAGATTTTTGCTGCCTAAATGGTCTCTGTTGCAAGCACTGTCGATCTTCATTACTCTTGGGTTCTGTTTTTATGACTTCACCTACTCACTAAAATTTGCAACCCCCAAGTCAATACTTGTGTTGCCTGTATGGTCATCCATGGGCAGGTGCAGAGCAGGGAAAAACGTGAGTCGTCTGACGCCTGTGTTCCCAGCTGTGAGGTTGAGCGAGGCGACATTCTGCCTTCTTGTCTCTGCTCTCATACTGTCCGGGTGTCTTTTTTGAGAACTATTTAGTATCATGATTTTTGCCTTTTGAGTGATTTTGCTGTTTAAAATGACCCCCAGGCATAGTGCTGAAGTGCTGTCTAGTGTTCCAATATGCAAGAAGGCTGTGATGGGCCTTAAAAGGGGAAAATTCGTGTGTTAGCTAAGTTTTGTCCAAGTATGAGTTATTGTGCAATCACCAATGTGTTCAATGTTAATGAATAAGCAATACACATTAAAATAAAGTTTCTTTAAACAGAAACACACATAAAATAAGGTTATGAATTGATCTGTGGACAGAGGCTTGCAGGAATGTAACCTGTATTTCTCTTAGGAGCAATGGTTCAGTATTTGCTAATTCAGTATTCCCAGTGACTTTATAGGACATAATTACCGCGAGTAACAGTAAGTGTATTCAACTCTGCATTCGAATGTGAAAGCAGCCAGAGACAGTATACAAACAATGAACATGGCTGTGTGCCAGTGAAACTTTAGTTATAGATACGGAAACTTGAATTACATAAATTCTTACGTCATAAATCTTTTTTTGGTTTTTTTTCCCCCAACCATTAAAAAATATAAAAACCAGTCTTAACTGGCTGGTCTTACACAGGCTGGATTTGGCTCATGGGCAATAGTTTGCCAACTCTTGTTGTGTGGCCTTGTCTCCAATAATCCCACTGCTCTGGAGCCAGATGATGGTAGATTAGAGACACCCATAATCTCATTCCCCTGGAAGTCTCTGCCAGCCCAGGAGCATCCCTCTGATAGGGCCTGAGAACATTCGCGATGTCTGGATCTTTGGAATAGAAGGAGACAGTGCTGACGCTAGAGTTCAGATGGCTGGGTTTGAAAACTAGAGGTATCACTTGCCAGCTGTGTTAACTGAGCTAGATTTTCGGAGCCTTACACGGTATAGAAGACAGAATCACGGCATCTCCCAGCTGAAGTCCAGGTTAAACTGCACAGTAAGAAGGGGCTCTGCAGATGGGCTTCCTGTGCCACCCTCACCACTTGCCCCCCCACCCCCACCAGCAACTTGACCTCTAGCCCTGGGGCTCCTTGGACACCACCCAAGCCTCAAAGAGGGGCAAGCAGAGGCCACCCAATCTCATTTCTTTCTACCCTCCTCACCATTTTCAGGGGTTACCATGTAACACAACCAATAAATGAGCAGGAAGATATTTCCCTAAACACTGTAGCCCCCATTTACTTCTGTCACCTCACAACACACTGTTTAGCGCACAGGAGGTGCCCCCAGATCGCCCACACCCTTCTTTAGGCTCCAGTCAGTCAGGTAATGTTCAGGCACCGGCAGAAACCTGCTTTTGAGAAACCTCTCAAATGTCACTGCTTACAAAAGAAGGGAAAAAATAGAAAATTGTTTATTTTCCTGACCTAAAAGATAACATCACTTTGCCCTTTCCTTTTGTGTAAGGTCGGATCAGGAGCATTCCTCAAAAATGGCTCCAGCAGGGGTTTCTCAGATATCTATATAGATACAGATGTAGATGCAGATGAAGACATAGATATAGACACACAGATAGATTAGCAATCTATGTTTTTCATTAAAAATGTACTACTTTCAGTAATAATGATTAATATTATAAGAAACAATGTTAATTTCCTCATCCGTAAAATTGAAGTAATGATTCGGATCCCACCCTGACGTTTAAAGTGATTAGTAAGCCCTACAGAAATGTTGTTATGGTTATTACATCTAAATGAACATTGATTTTAAAATGCCATTTTAGTAGATTTTGTAAGCAACAGGTGACAAAATTCAGTCCGCACTTTTATCCCAAGGAACTCATGGCGCTTTCCAGACACGGTCTTATCAACTTTTGCAGAACAGAAAAGCAACGTTCGCGAAACCACAGCCTCAGACCTTAGAGCTGGAAGAAGGACCCTCCGCGGGCCTCACCAAGTCCTCAGTCTAAGAATGAGGAAGCCCAGGCTCCCAGGGCGCGGAGACCTTGCACGTCTGGGATGGAGAAAGGAGGCGGAATTCTGCACCGGGACGTGCTGCGCTCTGCGCGCGGCGCTTCCCTTTGGCGCGGGGAGGGCGCCTGCGGCGGGAGGAGGGAGGGGGAGGAGAGGGAGGTTAAGGGGAGGAGGAGAGGGCGGAGGGAGAGGGGGAGGGGGAGAGAGGAGAGGGGTGACCCGCCCTGCCCAGGTGGCCAGGCAGCCGAGCCAGGGGCGGGGGCCCACCAGGCCCGCGAGGGGCGCGGCGAGCGCGCAGTCACGTAGCCGGGAGCCGGGCCGGCTCGCTCTGCGCCACCTGAGGCCCGCGCGGAGTCCTGAAGGTCAGCACGTTAAGATGTAGGTATGATACAGTGAAGCAAAGATCCTCCTTTCCTTACCTTAGTCACATCCTCCTAGAAATTGACAGAAAATGGGGATCTGGCACATTTGTACATGTTATACTTTTCGAAAACAAGTGGTCCAGAAGGAGAGGTAGCAGGGGCTCAGAGCACGAGTTTCTCTTCTTTTGCAGATAAGGAACCTGATTTGGCCAAAATCCAGGGAGCATGGATCCTCCCCGCCCCCGCCCCTCCTCCCCCTCCCTGGCCGCCTTCTCCCCTCTACCCCGCTCCTTTCTTGCTTCTACCCGCACCCCTCCGCCCGGTTCTGTGCCCGTACCTCACACAGTCCTGCCCTTCCACTGTTTTTATCTGCTGGTTTAGGACTTTAAAGAATGCACTGAAATCGCCAGAGTCGGGAGAGCTAACCCCACGTCTGCCGCTAAGTGAGGGCGTGTCCTGAGCGACTTGCTTTATCTCTTGGGAAGGAGGGATTGCAACAGGAGCTAATCACAGGTGTGCCACGAGGAAGCGTGCCTTGCTATCTCGGTGCAGCGCAGGCCTGCTGTACCGCTGTCCTTTGCTGGGCCTTGATAAGGTTTGAGCCCTACCCAAAGCCCAGCGTTGGTTTCTGCCCCTCATTGCTCCTGAAGCTGAGCCAGAAAACCTGCACGTTTTTGCAGTTGGCTCCCAGGGCCTCGCCTGCCTTCGTGTGTAGTGAGAGGAAATCATTGGTTCTATGTGGACTTGGGGATTCTTCAAGGCCACAGCTTCCGTTGGCAACAGAGATGGTTTTCAAAATTCTGGCCATGGAACAGCCTTCAAAAGAAGGACTAATCAGAGCACAGTGTATAAAATAGCTAAGGCTGGCCTGCTGTGTTTGAAACGGGGATGTGGGAGGGTAGAGACTGGAACAGACTTTGCTCCATCGCCAAGTGGCCTGGCAGGAGTGAAGCCCTTAGGGTCTTCAGAGGACAGTTTGAAAATCGCTGCCCTACTTGTTGCAGTTAAGGCTGTTTAGTATGCTCTCCTCAAAACTTTTTTCAGTCTGGCTGCAGCCATTCCTCCCTCCACCTGTATCTCCCCGTCCAGACGCGTCAGGACATGATGTCCCTGTCACTTGTCCGCTTTTCCTGCTCCTGGGTTCTCTGCTCAAGTGCACCTCCTCTGTCATTCCTTCCTTGGTGCTTTCTCTAACGTTTTGTGCACACCTCAGATGTCGCACCTGTCACACTGTCGTTGGAGGTCAGTTTCCTACACTGACACGTGGGTCCCTTGAAAACAGGAGTGTGTCTTGTTTTTGCAATGCTTAACTGATATTTTAGGAACACTTGAATGCTAGGTTCTGGGGATAGAGTTGAGAGAAGAAGCACTACCCTCATGAAGCTGACATTGTAGAGAAGGGGAGACAGACAATAAGCAAGATAAGCAAGGAAAAGATGTGGCCTATCGAGTGATCAACACTAGGGAGAAGGACAGCGCAGAGAAGGCGCTAGAGAGTATGTGTTGGGTGAGGGTGGGAGCATTCCAACTGGAGGATGGTGAGGGAAGGCCACGCAGAAGACGACATGGGCATCAGCCTGAAGATGGTGAAAGAGGGAACAGTGTGGACCTTTGTTGGGACACTGGTCCAAGCACAGAGAAGCAAGATGGCAAAGACACGTGAGGTGACAGCAAGGAAGAGGCCACTGTGGCTAAAGGAAGTTTAGCTAAAGGACTCTTTAGGAAGTGGGAGGGGAGAAGGAGGCGAGATTAGAGAGGATATGGAGTGTTAGAAGGCTGGGGGCCTGGTGGGCCGCTGTAAGGACTCTGGGTATTATAAAGTGAGAGGTTCTCCCATAATCTTTTGAAGTTCCCACAATTTCAACAAAGCTGCTTCCACAAAGGACACAAGTGGCTGCCACCATGACAACTCTCGTGCCCAGTTCTCAGGCCTTGCTTGATTTCTTGGTTGCCTTTGACGCCATTGGCCACTTCCTCTTTTGTGAAACTCTTCCTTTAGCTTTTGTAATCGCACTTTCTCCTTTTTCTTCCCACTTGAGTGGCTACTCTTTCTTGGGCTTCTGTGATTTTCTTCCTCTGCTCACCCTTTGAGGGTTTTCTCCTAGCCAAGGCTTTCCCCTCAGCCTGCTCCTCTTCTTAAGATGCACGTCCTCCCTGTGTGACCTCATCCAAATGGCCACCTCAGACGTGAACAAGATTGGTCCCCTTGGCAAGGAAGAAGGTGAGAGGGGCGGTGTGTACCACGGCTGCGTGTTATCTGGGCCCTGCTTTCCTCTCCAGCCCCAGCGCCTGCTGTTCCCCTACCTGTAACCTTCTCTGGGGTCTCTCCAAATATCTCCCACTTTTAGAAATTTTCAACGATACAGTCACACATGCTTAAGATGTAGTGTGTTACATTAACTAGAACTGAGAAACAAATCACCCCAAACTTGTTAGTGGCTTTTAAAAATTGCAATCACATGTATTGTGTCTCTGGGTTCTGGGTTGGGTTCCCTCATGAGACCGCAGTGAAGATGTTGGCCAGGGCTGCAGTCACTCACTGGGGCTGGAGGGTTCACTTTGAAGATGGCTTGTTCACATGGCTGGTGAGTCAGTGCTGGCTCTCAGTTCCTCTTCATGTGGGCCTCTTCACAGGGCTGCTGGAGTGTCCTCATGGCCCAGCAACTGGCATCCTCCAGAGCAAGCAATCTAAGAGAGCAAGAAGGAAGCTGCAATGGTTTTTATAGTCTAGCCTTGGAGTTCACACACTGTTACCTCTGCCGTTCTCTCTAGGTCCCTCAGAACAGCCGTCCTCCAATGCGGAAGGAGACTATGCAAAGGTGTGAGTACCAGGAGGTGAGCATTATTGGGGCTATCTTGGGGATGGGCTACCCCATGTAGTTATCCACTTTCGAAGTCTAAATAACTCTGACTTGTCCCTCAAAACTCAAAAACTCAGCTCACTGACACACAGCCATGTCCTTTAGGAAGTCTGCCCTGATTGGTGAACTTCTGCTCCCATCAGCCCTCGGGCATTCCTCCATTCCCTCCTGTACTAAGCTGCACTGAAGTTCATTTACTTGCTTTCCTTTTCCCTAGTCTTTAAGCTCCTTGAGGGATGAGAGAATGTCTAATAAGACAGTTGGATATCACAGTGTCTAAGACAATGGTGCATAGCAGAGTCGTGGTACAATTTATGTAAGGAATCAATGAATGGATAAATAACATTCCCTTTCACTAACCAGAAATATTTTGTAGAGCACTTAATTTATATCATACCCCACTTCAGTTCTCTGCTGATTGTTTTTTTTTTCTTTTTCTTTTTTTTGGAGGAAGATTAACCCTAAGCTAACATCTGCCACCAATCCTCCTCTTTTTGCTGAGGAAGACTGGCCCGGAGTTAACATCCACGCCCATCTTCCTCCACTTTATATGTGGGATGCCTGCCACAGCATGGTTTGATAAGTGGTACGTAGGTCCGCACCCAGAATCTGAACCAGCGAACCCCAGGCTGCCAAAGCAGAGTGCATGAACTTAACCACTGTGCCACCAGGCTGGCCCCTGCTGATTTGTTTTTATATTTCAGCTTTCATTTTGCATTTCCCACCCTACCTCACTCCTGACACAGCTCCCCACTC
The DNA here is from genome assembly GCF_037783145.1 of Equus przewalskii. Lineage (NCBI taxonomy): Eukaryota > Metazoa > Chordata > Mammalia > Perissodactyla > Equidae > Equus > Equus przewalskii. The sequence goes on along the minus strand of NC_091858.1, from coordinate 15,490,583 downwards.
CTTTGACCCAGCAATTCCATTCTAGGAATTTATTCTAAGGAAATAATTGTACACTTGGCCAAGATGTAGCTACAATGATGTTTATTGCAGTTTGTTTATGATGTTTAGCTTTATAGAAAACCTAAATTTCCAAAAATAGTGATTTGGTTAAATAATTTATGTGATAATAAAATACTCTTGTGTAACCCCTAAAATAATAATAATACAAAGAAAGTTCATTGATATGAAAAGATGTTCACTTGATATTATTAAATGAAATAAAACAAATTATAAAACATTTTAATTCTTTGTGTGTGTATGAGGAGGAATGGCCCTGAGCTAACATCTGTGCCAGTCTCCCTCTATTTTTACATGGGGCACGACCACAGCACGGCTTGATGAGTGATGCTAGGTCCGTGCCCAGGATCTGAACCTGCAAACCCCTGGCTGCCAAAGCAGAACACGCAAACTTAGCCATTGTGCCACTTGGCTGGCCCCTAATTTTTAATTTTAGTTTTTAATTATAGTAAAATACATGTAATATAAAATTTGTGATCTTAACCATTTTTTAAGTGTGCAGTTCAGTAGCATTAAATATGTTTACATGGTTGTGTGACCAATCTCCAGAACTCTTCATCTTGCAAAACTAGAACTCTATACTGTGAAGCAACATCCCTCCCTCCGTTCCTTCCTCCCCTCAACCTCTGGCAACAACCGTTCTACTGTCTCTATGAATTGACTATTCTAGGTACCTCATATAAGTGGAATCATACAGTATTTGTATTTTTGTGACTACTTATTGCACTTAGCATAATAACCTCAAGGTTCATCCATGTTATAGCATGTATTAGAATTTCCTTCCTTTTTAAGGCTAAATAATATTCCATTGTATGTATATATCACATTTTGTTTATCCATTTATCCATTGATGGGCACTTGGGTTGCTGCTACCTTTTGGCTATTGTGAATAATGCTGCTATGAAGATAGGCATACAAATATCTCTTCAAGACCCTGTGTTCAATTCTTTTAGATGTATACCCGGAAATAGAATTGTTGGGTTATACGGTAGTTCTGTTTTTAATTTTTTTTTTTTAAAGATTGACACCTGAGCTAACATCTGTTGCCAATCTTCTTTTTCTTTTTTTTTCCCTTCTTCTTCTCCCCAAAGCCCCCCCCCCCCCCAGAACATAGTTGTATATTCTAGTTGTAGGTCCTTCTGGTTGTGCTGTATGGGATGCCACCTCAGTATGGCTTGATGAGTGGTTCCATGTCTGCGCCCAGGATCTGAACCAGGGAAACCCCAGGTCACCGAAGCAGGAGTGCACAAACTTAACTACTTGGCCGTGGGGCTGGCCCCCTGTTTTTAATTTTTGAGGAACTGTCAAACTGTTCTCCATAGAGGCTGCACCATTTTACATTCCCGTCAACAGTGCACAAGGGTTCCAATTTCTCCACATCCTTGCCAATACTTTTTCTTTTCTGGTTTTTTGATGGTAGCCGTCCTAATGAGTGTGAGGTGGCAACTCACTGTGGTTTTGATTTGCACTTCACTAATGATTAGTGATCTTTTCAAGTGCTTGTTGGCCATTTGTAAATCTCTTTGGAGAAATGTCTATTCAAGTCCTTTGCCCATTTTTTAATTGGATCCCTTTTTTTGGTGGTTGTTGTTGAGCAGTTGTAGAAGTTCTTTATATATTCTGGATATTAACCTGTTATCAGATAAATGATTTGTGAATATTTTATCCTGTTCTGAGGTTTTCATTCTGTTGACTGTGTATAAAACATTTTTTAAAGAGAAATGTTTATACAAACAGGCATGCACTCAGGGAAAAACTGGAAAAACACACTGGAAAGTTAGGGGTGTGGATTATGTGTGATTTTAATTTTCTTCTCTATCTTATATTTATTGTTAAGAATTTCTGGCATTAATATATCACTTTCACAGAAAAATTTTAAATAAATAACGCTTTCATTCTAATAAAGCATAGGTTGTAGGTTTATCCTCTGAAGGTCTGATCAAGAAGTCCTGAAATCAGAGTATTCAGATTGTCAGTATCCTTCCAATGGGGTACTGAGTCAAGGAGTGCCAAGTTGTTTTACTTTTCTGAGTTTCATTTTCTTCTTCTTTAAAGTGCCAGATTTTTCCAGTACTAGCCCTCCTTATTCTGAAGAATTTATACACCATGTATAGAATTGATTGTTCTTAGGAAACTTCTCCCAGGACCGTCTCTGCTCTCAAAAGGCACTTGTTCCTATTTCTATCAGAGCAGTCATCCCACAACATGGGATCCAGTTCCCTGTCTAGATTGGGAGGTCCTCAAAATCAAGGGCTTACTCATCTTTGCAACCCGCAAGCACAGTGCTTGGCATACTTGTTGAATAAGCTTGCCAAATTCGAAAGGCACGTTTCTGTTACTTAACTTCTCAGGAGCATTTGACTCAAGAGTATCAAATAACCACTTCTTCCTGTTGAAACCATGTCTTATTTTTGATTTTGTGACACCACGCTATCTTGTTTTTTCTCCTACGTGTCTGTCTACTCCTTTTCAATCTCCTTTGTAAAGTGCTCTCTGTTCTCTAGCTAAGCTCTAATGTTGGAGTTTAGTGCTCAGTCCCTTCTCCTCATTCTCCCTCCCTCCATGACCTCATCTATTTCCAAAGCTTTAGTTCCCACCTATATACCAATCATTTCCAACATCTCTCAACACCTCTCGAGCTCCAGACTTGTACATCCAACTGCCTTCTGCTGTGTATTTTCTGTTTGTCCTTCTGGATCGACTCTCAACTCCTGTCGACCCTCCTCTCTGCCCTGATACTTTGACCTTTGTGGGCTACATCAGAAGACTCTCTGACTTCCAGCTGGGTTTGGCCAATAGAAGCTTCCAGCAGAAGACTGAAAAGCACGAGGAGAGTGAGGTCAGTAAAGTTATTATCCCAGCTCCCTCTTCTTGGCTCATCTCAGGTTGGCTGTGTCTCTACTGAAGGCCACAGGTCCTGTCAGAAGGCCCTCTCCATCTAACTCCGACTTGAACTCTGACTCTCTCTCTCTCTCTCTCTCTCTCATCTAGTCACTGCCTCTTTCCCTTGCTCCTCTGGCCTAGGCATGAGAATGCCTCTCCACTGTCACCAGCTTCAGGGTACTGCACCATCTCTGTTCTTCCTAAACTCTGCTCATACCTTTGTAAATAGTCCTCTTATTAACCTCCGCTCACATTACGCTGGTTTGCTGCTGGGACCCTGACTCATACCTACCTATTTCACATCTCTCCTTGGAATTCTCATAGTCATCACAAACATGACATGTCCAAAACATGACTTCTGATTTTCCTGCATACCTCTCCTTCTCCCCACTTTCTGCTGACTCTGTGAATGTAAGCATCACCAGGCCAAGTGCACAAGGCAGACGCTTGGGAGTCCCACAAGATTTCTCCATCTCCCTCATCCCACTCTCCTTCGCCTTATTTATCGCTAAGTGTAAATTCAGCTTCACAAAGCTGACTTCTTCTTAGTCTTTAGATCCCAGCTTAAGTGTTACTGTCTTCAAAAATCTTCCTCTATGCAACTGAGAAAGGGCCTTCCGTCCCTTTATTCTTTTTCCTCATACCAGTTTGTTTACTTCTTAGGAAGCAATATCACTTAGGAAGTGATTATCTATTTTACTTGAGAGTTATGTCCCTTTGGTAGAGAAGGATGACTCTGAACTATGAAGGACAATGAATATGACTCTTAAGGTCACCCAGCTTGGAGGCCAGTTTTTCCTGGGCTTCATCCAACATGACAGAGTTAATCTTTGAAGTTCTAGGTCTGTATCCGCATAAACCTCTTCACGGTACAGTACCCCTCCGAGCCTCATGGGAAACAAGCTACTGGCTTTATGCGTCTACTGTACATTGGTAGAAATAAATTACATGACACCTAGGATTTCATAAGAACTCAATTCTATTCACTGCAAGTCTAAAGATTTGTCTTTGGCTGGACCTTTGTTTCAAATACACTCCACATATAAAGGCAACTTTAAAAAGATACATTCTAGATGTTTAAAATGCCAGATTCATGATTTAATTATTTGGCTCAGCCAGTGAACTACAAGTTCAGAAAGCAAAAGAAACAAACAAAAACTTAAGTGAAAGAAAACATTTCTAAGACAAATTGCCTTCCTTGTGTTGAAAGTCCTCATATACAGGGAGTCAGACAGAAAACAGAAATAGATCTGCGTGTTATCAGAACTGAACTAAAACATTTACCCTTTTCCTCCCTGTGGAACATTGCCTGAAAGAAACACCCATCATATTGGATGTATGGATTCAGGGCTGAGGAATCATCATGGTCTTTAGTGTCTCACATGTATTGATTTTATCTCCTTGAAGCCTTGGGATTGAACCAAGCAAAGGGAATCAATACTTTGTATGCATTCCTCTGGATGTTCAGGGAAATATACAGAGAGGGGAAAAGGATAAAATGAGAGAATAACTAGTCCATTCCGTGAACATTTATCAAGTGTTATGGTTAAGGCACTGCTCTAGGGTCTGACTATCCAAAGATAAATAAGATGGAGTCCATTCTATCCAAGAAATTGTCATCTGGATCTGAAACTTCCTTCAAAATATAAAGCACTATAGAAATGCCAGTTTTCTATAATATTGGTTTATTGCATATGCGGTGAAGGAAAAATAACAGCCATATATGCAGAGAATAAGTATGATGCGTTGAACTGTGTCTCCTAAATTCGTATGTTGAGGTCCTAACCCCAGTACCTCAGAATGTGACTGTATTTGGAAATAGGATCTTTACAGAGGTAATGAAGCTACAATGCAGTCATTAGGGTCGGCCCCTAATCCAATAGGACTGTCCTTCTGTCCTTATAAGAAGAGGAAATTTGAGACAGACATCCATTAAGGGAAGACCATGTGGATGTGAAGATGGCCGTCTTCAGGCCCAGGGGAGAGACCTGGAATAGATCAACCCTCCCAGCATCTTGATTTCCGACTTCCAGCCTCTAGAACTGTGAAACAGTAGATTTCTGTTGTTTATGACACCCAGTTTGTGGTAGTTTGTCCAAGCAAAGTAATACAACAAACCAGGGTAAAAAGAATCCAGTAGCAAATTGGGGCACCAAGTTTAGGGAAAGATGTGAATGTGGTTTGACTCTCATTCCTCCTCAATGACCCTCTTCTGATACTCTGCCGAAGACGCTGGACATCATTTCCTTCCTGGACCAGTTCTTAAAAAACAACAAAGAACAGGGGCTGGCCCCGTGGCCAAGTGGTTAAGTTCGCGCGCTCCACTGCAGGCGGCCCAGTGTTTCATTGGTTCGAATCCTGGGCGTGGACATGGCACTGCTCATCAAACCACGCTGAGGCAGCATCCCACATGCCACAACTAGAAGGACCCACAACGAAGAATATACAACTATGTACCGGGGGGCTTTGGGGATAAAAAGGAAAAATAAATTTAAAAATCTTTGAAAAAACAACAACAACAGAACAAAGAGTGAAGGATGGCACTAGAGCCTATTTTTCTGGAAGCCTCTCTGTGAGCTCCCAGCAATTTCAGAAGCGTTTCCTTTACTCCTTGGTTCTAAATTCCTAAGCAGCCCGTTCACTGTTAGAGCAGGAGCCCTTCTCTGTGGAAATGTGCTGATTTGGATACCATAAGCTACTTGAGGCCTGTCTCTCCATGTGACTAGGCTAGAGGTAATCAGAACATCAGGGAGATGGCTCATACAGCTGATTGCTTCTCTTTCTCAGGAGAACCCTGACAAATACCCTATGCACCGGCACAGTGGGGATGGACAGTTGATTAACACTGAGTTTCAGGTACCTTGACTCTGGTTTGGTGCCCGCTTTCCAGACTATAAACCAGAGCAGTTGTTCTGTTCACTGCCACGTTATTCATAACATTTTGGGGGAGTAAGTTCTTTTCCTTACACATTCAACTTTTCGAGTGACAGTTTTAAAGTGCCATGAGCCAAGAGCAAAGTTCAGTCTATCAAAATACCTTTGAATGTACTGTTCTTTCCACTGTGCTGCTCTGTTCCTCTTATATAGGAAATATCCTCATCCAACCTAGGAAGTTTACTGCTGAAGCCATGTATCTGTTGTCCCCCCAGTGTGAATGTCATGTGTTTATCAAGTCCACTTGATTCCTCCCACGCACTCAAATTCTATATTCTGGGAATTAAGCTGAGGACAGTTTCCTCTTCCTTAAACCCCCAGAGTGTGCGTGCTGGCTTCAGTAAACAATTTAAATGCAAACTGGTCTTCTCAGGGAAGCTGTGTGAATGCTTCATGCTTTGGCTATACAGAGCCAAAGAAAAATACCCACAATGTGACATCTCAGCTTTTCCCTATCTGACATTATGAATGCTTACTACCTTCCATGGAGGCCCTGGGTGGAAGGTTACAAAACAGGATAAATTTTCATCTACAAAGAAATGAGCTGCTATTACAGAATAGAAATTATACATTGGTTAGGATTTCAGCTCCTTTTATTTCTCTTTGTGAGCTTAATTATACTAAAAAAACTGAATGGAAAACTTAAAGGAAAGTATTTGAGAAATTAAGATTTGGGCTACAAAGACAACTTTCAGTGTATTCACTTAATATTGATTTTAAGCAACAACATGGTTTTGATCAGATCTTTCTTTTTTTTGAGGAGGAGGATTAGCCCTGAGCTAACTGCTGCCAGTCCTCCTCTTTTTTTTTGCTGAGGAAGACTGGCCCTGAGCTAACATCCATGCCCATCTTCCTCTACTTTATATATGGGATGCCTACCACAGCATGGCTTTTGCCAAGCGGTGTCATGTCTGCACCCGGGATCCGAACCGGCAAACCTGGGACCACCGAGAAGTGGAACGTGCAAACCTAACGGCTGTGCCACCGAGCCAGCCCCTGACAAGATCTTTCTGATTGCAGTCTTCGCTCCTTCTCCCATGCCCACCACTGGCTACTGGTTCAGCAAGGAGTGACAGAGCCACTGTTTAATGGGGTTCTCAAAGGATAAAGAAACACTCAAAGCAAGGGATCAAGCAGACCCAGCAAGACAGAAAGCAAGCCCCATTTCAAGAAACCAAAGATCTGGAGGTAAGGATTGAAGCTGATATAATGCTAAGAATCTGTGAAGAATAGAAATAAAGTGACCAGCAAGAATGCACCCTGGTCTTCCTAGCTTCACTTTGCAGTGTGTGAATTTACTCTAAGTATAAGGCTTTCAGAGAATGGCAAAGGAAACCTGGACAGCTCTTCTTCAGCTTTCCTGATCTTCTCTATGATTTCCTGTTAGCTTTCCCACCCTTGGCTGCCACCCACCCCCATACTATTCCAGGCAGTAGGCAGCCAAGGCTGGTTACTCACACATTGCTTAGAGCATGCTGGTGGTGTAAAACTGAGTCAGGCAGCTGTGAAAACCTACTGCTCCCTGTGACTCTGACTTGCCTTTTCCTTATTAAAATGTGTTGTTCCCCCTCAAGTGTTCCCCACAGCCCCAGGCTTGCTATGATTCACGCGATTTTCGAATGTGAAAAATGTCCCTGTGATAGAAATGCAGGACCAACTTGTTAAAGTTTATATGGGGGTCTATTTTCAGGAGACAAAATGTAGCCAAGACACCAGGTGAGAGTTCAGAAAGGAAGATGGCACAACAATGATGGAGATGTGGTAGTCAGGCCAAAAAGATGTGGAAGCCGGGAAATGTAAGATGAAGCTTCGTGTATCTAATGCTTAAGATGCTTGAGATGAGATCCTGGAGAGTTGCTAAATGTGACATATACATTTGGCTTTAAACATTTTAGAGCCAACCCAAAAGGGAACCATATAATAAGTTACATGACTGGGGAAGGGGTGCTTCCAGAGGGGCTGTTGCTCTTGGAATAGAGATTAGAGAAAAACCCATCCTCCCACCACCCTTATCGCCCCCCACCCCCCGACTGCCTCTGAGAACACACAAAGAAGGCTGTGTAGTAGAGGGACCATATTTTCTAACGTCCTGACAGTAACAGCATCAGCAGTCAGCAAGGGCTGGGACCACAGGGATATACTAATAATCAATGGTATCTGCCCTCAGAATTTTTATGATTTAATAAGAAGGGGGAATAGCATATGATTTAGTGGGTAGAGGGAATTAAATGGATGGCCTTGGATGAGCATTTCTAGAGCAGGGGGATTTTTTTAGATTTAAAGTTTGAATATTTACCATCTATATAAAGTGAAGTGTTCTGCATCGTGACCTGCGGCCTCTCCAGTAGGTTCCTTCTGAAAAACATCAAGTGGCTAAAAGAGAAATGACCTGAGAAAGAGAGAAAATGTATCTTTGCTGGGATTACAATAATTCATACTTTCGGGAAAAGCATGAAACCCATGAGACAGAATCGTGCCTCTTCAGTGAAGCATGTAGGAAGGAGCATGAACTCAAAGGAAACAGATCACAGGGGGAGAAGTGAAAGGCTGAACTCGAGGCGAGGAAGACCATTCCCAGCACTGAGCAGAGCAGCTCATCAGAGGAAAACACCGGAAACTTGCCTGGGCGATGCAGCCCCCACTGCAGAGGACACATTCCTTCCACATGAACAACAGCAACATCGTGCTAGGGTAAAGGGGAGGAGAAAACAAGGCCAGAATTCATTCCAGAGAAACTTTCTCCAGTGAGTGGCATATTTCCTCCACAGCAAGGTGATTTTCTCAGTGGGTCCTCCAAGCCGTTCTTTCAAGTTATGTATGATTTCTTTGTGTTTTATTTTTACTTGTGGGTTTTTTTTTTTCCCCTAGCTACCTGTTTTAGGTGAATACTGATATAGATGAAAAATGTTAGTGTGCTCTAGAGGTGGGTCTGGAATACTCCAAAGCAGAAGCGACAGCCAGCTTCTGGATGTCGATGTAAATTGGGTATTGCAGCCAGGGTAATAGAAGTGTCAGATTACAGATAACCTCAGTTCCATCCTTGCCCCCTTCTCCCACCAGCCTCTAGGCAGAACAAGCAGCAGCTAGTAACATCAGCTCTCCCACGTTGGCCCTCATGGGGCAGAGTGGCTTCCTCTCTCCTCCCTAGCTGCTCTTAGGTCATTTCCCCCAGTGCCTTGCTATTCCTCTTGGAAGACTAGTGAGGTACCATCCTCCCTGGAAAGGGTAAGGTAGCAGTCCTTTCAGATACAAAGAACCGTGCCTTCTCCTCTCTTCTCTTCCCAGCTTTCCAGAGGTATTCCAATTCTACCTTAGCCAGATTCTCACTGGAAACTTCAACCATCCCCATTTCTCCCCATGAATTACCAATACTCGCATTGGGTGTACAAACTTGACATCTCCCAATTTGGGGTCATCTCACTACTGGCTCACTTCATCACTCTTGCTCACATCAGTCTGTTTTTTATGGTTACCACAGGGCTTAAAATTGTTCGAAATTATCTTGTACCTTAATTAAAAGTTGATTATCTATTCTTCACCCTCTAGAATATAAGGGCCAGGAGGGCAAGGACTTTGCTTGTCTTGTTAACTACTGTGTTTTCAGTGTTTAGAATGGTGTTAGGCATATAATTGGTACACAATTTTTTTTTTAATAGTTGAAATTAGAGGGTAGAGTTGATTGTCAATCAGAGAACTTGGGAAAATAGGACATTCTATTGAGTGCTTCCAGAGAGGAAGTTAGAGTAGCCAGAGGTCACCAGGGGGCTGGAGAGCTGAGGAAAGTGGAACATTAAGGTGTGGAAAGGAGCCCAGAGTAGAGGTTCTCAAAGTGTGGTCTAGGGGGAGGTGGGGGGTTGTCCCCGAGACCCTTTCAGGGGGTCTGTAAGGTTAAAACTATTTTCATAATAATATTAAGATGTTGACTTTTTCACTGTGTTGACATTTCCACTGATGGTGCAAAAGCAATGGAGGGTAAAACTGCTGTCTCCTTGGCATGTACCAAGGCAGTGCCACCCAATTGTCACCACACACTCCCAGTAAAACAGATTCCAGTTTCATTTAAGAATGTCCTTGATAAATCAGTAAAACTTATTAGTAAATTTTATTAAATCTCGACCTTTGAGTACATGTCACTGTGTGGTGAAATGGGAAATACACAGAAAGCATTTCTACTGAATAGTAAAATTGGTTTTCATGAGAAAAAGCACTTGGCAATTGAATTGTGAGCTGAACTATCCTTTTTTTTTTTCCCATAGAGCACATTTTTATTTTAAAGAATGAAAGACAAACTATAGTTGTTTAGACTTGGATATTTGACAGATATTTTCTCGAAAAGAATAAAGTGAGCTTGTTACCTCAAGTAGAACAAAACAACTGACAGTGGCCATTGCCAATGACAACATTTTAACTTTCAAGAGAAAATGAGGATGGCAAACTTGTGTCCATCACAGTAAGCTTGACAGCTTCCTTATAGAGACTACTCTGATGAGATTGGTGTGCCATATTAATAATGTGATTTTTTGATGTTGTGTAGTAGAATATGTCAACATTTGGAACATCTATATAACTCAGTGAACCAAAATTTTCCAAATGTTACAAAATCATGCCTGGGTAAATGATCCGTTCAAAGTACAAAATAGATCCATAGATTTCATATAAGAGAGTTTAAAAAGTTCATTGATAATGTTGCAGATTACACATTGAAATTACCTTTTAAGAAGCTAGTACTTAATTGAGTTTGGGTGTGGTATCAAAGAATATGCAAAATGATCTTAAGCAACTGTTAAAATACTCCTCCCCCACACAGAGGCTGATTTTTCTTCATAAACTTCAAGCAAAACAAGATATTACAACAGACTGAAGGTAGAAGCAGAGTAGATATGAAAATCCAGCCCTTTTTCATTGACCTCGACATTAAAAAGATTTGTAGAACGTAAATGACATCGCTCTCCTCACGAAACTATTTTTGTTTTGGAAAATACTTATTTGTCATAATTTATGTTAACATGTAGTGCATCATTATTGTGACTTTTAAATAAGTCAATATTTAAAAATTTTTTCACTGTTAATTTCTAAGACGATAAACATTGATAACCCATATTAAAAAAAAAAAAAGGCTATGCGGACGCTTCAATTTTTAAGAGTGTGAGTGGGTTCTGAGACCAAATGTTTGGAGAACCTCTGACCTAGATTAGGCTTAAGAGAACTCAGCAGTGGCTCCCAAGAAAATGAAGCATTTTCTTTCCACTTTTTTCTTTCTTTGAGGCCAGGTCCACACCAATGAAGTGAATTAGAAAAACTCAAGGAAGAGCATCAACCTTTCCAGAGGCTCCTTTGTGCGATTGGACCTCTACTCTCACTTTTTCCTCAGAACCACCCTGTGAGATAGTAGTTATTCAACCCCATTTTGCCAGAAGAAGAAAGAGGCTCAGAAGAGTCACGTATCTAGCCCAAGATCACACAGCTAATAAGTGGGTGGCATAACCACAGATCTGCCCAGCACTTCCCATCCAACCAAAATACATCTCATAGTTATTGGAAATGTTCGGGTCCAAAATACTTTCACCTAAAATATCAGTTTAACCGAGGTAAACTGTGGCTTTGATGTATTTGAATAATCCCAATGACTGCCTTGGCATGCACTTCCCTGGGCTGGCAAAAACAATGGTGTCACAGAATAGTCACCAAATTTCCTGCAAAACTCTATACACTAGCTGGGCCTCTCTTTAAACTTCTTGGAATAATTCTTCTTCCTAAGGAAAAAGGGTGTGGGTGTGTGTGTGTTCTCCCTTCTGTTTTTGTTCTGGCATTCTTTTGTGAGCATGGAACTGATTACTAAATAGGGTCAAACAGCTTGAGTTGGGCTTCCTGTGGCCATGTGAACAGCGCCGATTTCCAGGCTTTCGTTTGATATGTTATCTATGGCGGCGGTGCCCGCCGCTGAAGTTTCAGATGGCTTCCTTCAATTTCCTGCATTGTTAGACTGGTGGATGTGTGTGCACATGTGCACGTGGAGAGAAAAAGAAGGATGTTTCTCGGTGGATTTCCTTGGGTTTTTTGCAGCTTTTCAGTCAGACATTAAGAGGGCCACATGTTTTTGTGGAAAGAGCACTGGTTAGCACCAATGTGGGTTTAGTGCTCTGTCTGCCGCTAATTATCTACATAGTTTGCAGCAAATCATTTGCTTCTCAGGCCCAGTTCTGCCTCCCTATAAGGCTCCTTCCAGCTCTGAAATTTTGTAACTCTGAGTTCTCCTCACTGTCTCATTTCCAGACTCACAACATTTCGTTGTTCTGAAACATTTGTTTTTCTTTCTGATTTTACTTTCCATGTGTTCTTCGTCCTCTTCCATTTCCCTTTTTATCCCTCATTATAGCCTCTTATATTTAAGTTCTAGAAATGGTCATCTTTGACCAGCTCATCCTATTCAGCGCCTGTTATCTCTAAATAATATTACGAATGGTCGACTTTTTCTTAGAAAGAAGATCCAGAATATGTTCACTTCCTGTTCTGATAGGGGGGCGTCTAGAGTCGGGAGACTGGATTCTGTCAGGATCCTCCCTCAGTCCATAATAGAGCCCCAAGATGCTGGGCTGGCGGCCACTTCTCCAGCTGCTCTGCTTTTATTAAATTCAGTTAGATTTAAGGTCGCGGGATAATGGCATATTTAATTCAGCTGCTTTGATGTACCAGTATGAACATTTAAAATGGAAGCAGAACGTCAAACTTCTGTGTTCCACAACCTTCTGTTGTCCCACACGCTGCCGGCTTCCCAGATCCTCCACCAATGGGTTTAGCGCCACCTAGTGATGTGACGGGCTGATGCTTTGCTGCCCGCTTCCTTCGATGCTTGACCAAGAAAACCTGTTGACTGTGAAATTCGCGCAAACAAGGATTTAAACAAAATACTGGGAACATTTGCAGAGATTTTACATAGTCTATCAGAAGCTCAAATTTATTAACCACGCAAATGTGTGTAAGTTACAGCATCCCTGAGACCATGCAAAGCGAAGATTTATGGATGTGTTCACTTTAGAAAGGAGTCACGTTCAGTTTTTAACTTTTCAGCGCGTTCTTAGTGTGGGATCCAAATGTTGTATGCTGGTAATTTATGCTCTTGTGGAAAACATGAGCAAGTTGCGTAATTTTTCTCCGCCTCAGTTTCTCTTTTTCTCATCTGTAGAAGACAATTTGTAAGAACTCTTCCAGCCCTTTAAAAACTTTCAACTAACCACAAACACTGCAAGGCTGTGATTTACTCTAGTGATTGTCAGTCTTAGGATTCACGAGTCTCTCCATCCTCCAAGAGTTTAATGTTAACCAGAGGTGCAGAAATAATGTCAAAAGTTGTCATTTATTAGATACTGCTACATCTCACATATTGTTTTAGGAATGGTACACACCTTCCCTTTTTTATTTAATCTTTAAAAAATTCTGGCTGAGGAAACTCTGCAAGAGAAATACTATTAGGCTCATTTTCCAGATAAGGGATCGAAGGCTACCACACCCTACTCTCCCTGTTTGCAAACTAGTAAGAAAAATAAGAGAGAAGCAAGTGAAAAATATGCTCTTCTCATTATAACTCATCATAGCGCATTTACAGAGTAGAGCGCAGTGCAATTTGCTGTATTCCAACAATGCCAAATGTAAAGGATTCAAGCCACGTTAGGAGAGATATTTCTCTATCTTTCACAGACTCCTAAAGCTGCTGTCATAAGGCAACTGTTAGAGAAGTAGTTAAAAAATATATGTTTTCCAAGGATTCAGGGAGAAACTCACATTTTTAAAGCTCTAGCATGTTGCCCGGACCTCAGGCAGATGACAGAGTTCCATCAGTACCATTACAGGAACACCTCTGGGGTACCCAAGGCATGGCATCATAACAGAATTCTATTTATTTTTGTTGATTGGTTTGTTTGGGCCTTCCTTTTATCTTTTTTTTTTTTTTTTTGAGGAAGATTAGCCCTAAGTTAACATCTGCTGCGAATCCTCCTCTTTTTGCTGAGGAAGACTGAGGAAGTAACATCCATGCCCATCTTCCTCTACTTTTTTATATGTGAGATGCCTACCACAGCATGGTGTGCCAAGCCGTGCCATGTCCACACCTGGGATCCGAACCAGCCAACCCCAGGCTGCTGAAGCAGAACGTGAGAACTCAACCGCTGTGCCACCAGGCCGGCCCCTGGGTCTTCCCTTTTAAAAGCTGGGCAGCCTTTCCCAAAGTGTGTTCTGTAGAATACATTTTATGTGGAAAACAAAGCTTCCAGATCTAATGGGATGGGAACCACCGGGTTGAGTAAAATTAAATGGGTTTCTTGGCTCCAGTGTAGGACTTCTTGAAACAATTTGAATGTCAATGTGTACTTTTTATTTAATTTATAAATTAACCATATTTTAAGATTTACATCAAATAACTTCCCAGTAGCTGGGGATAAAGCAGAAAGTCTAACTCTGCTCCCTATCACAGGGCTAGGAGCCCTGTGAGCGAACCACTGTTGATTTTCGTGTGTGTCAATGTCCAAAAACATCCTAGTAGCATCACCTTACTTGTGTGGGATAGCGCATTAATTCTGAGGATTGTTGAAAAAATTCTCTCTGGCTATCATCTGGCAACCCTGGTCTACACTTTCGCAGAGCAACCCCGAGTCCAGTAGCTGCCGCCCCCTGGAGGTGGGGTTGCGCTCTCCAGGTTGCATGCGCCTCCCTGCAGCCTGTCCTTAGGTTCCCCACTTCATTCCTGTAGGCATTGGGGTTTGTTACCAATGGTTTGGATGAATGATCAACCCACGCTGAGCTGATGTCCAAATGGACTTTCCTATATTACAGAAATTAGTTATGAAATTTTAGGGCATAAATTGTATGTTTAAGAAGTCCGTTAAGAATTCTTCTAGGCTGCTAAATACTTTTTGGGACATCCTACATGCTGACTCATTGACTCTTACCGTTGTAGTAATAACATCTTTACTATGTGCTGGGCACTTTACATATACTAATTTGACTAATTGTCCCAGCAACCCTATAAAGGTAGGTGCATGTAACATCTATGATTTATAGAAGAGAAATTGAGCCAAAGATTGGTTAAGAACCTTTTATGCCTAGACCACAACTTCCAGGATCTCTTAACCCCCACTGCTGTCTCCCCTCATTGGCCTTTGGTACTCTCCAGGACCTCAGCTTCTCAGAACTTCAGCTGATGCTGACACAGCCTTGCTGCTCATTCACTGACCAGTGGTACCTCCCCTCCCTCCCCCAGCTCCCACCTCCCACTCCCACCCTCAGCTCACTGGCCTGAGCATGACACACTTTGAACAAGCTTCAGCTCAAACTCTATAAGAAGTTTCTATATTAAGATACAAAGTGAAAGAAACAAAAAGCAAACTTTTCTCTACCCTCTGACTTCAGTTATGGGAGAAGTGCATGGAAAGAGGACTGGAAGGAGAGATGGTGATGAGATTGTGTTAGAGTTGTAGGGTAATGGATGATTTTTTTCTTTTTTATTGATTTTCTGAAATATGGCTATATGAGTTATTATATGGCAGAGATTCACCTTTTTTATGAATTTAAAAATTTCTTTCTAAAAACTGAAAGACATCAACTCAGATGGTGACCATACAATATCATGAAATATGAAGTAATCTTTACAATAGTTACAATTTGTCAATTGATCAATAGTTGCTATTTACCTTACATATATAATCTTGAATCCCATAAAAACTCACTAAAGTAGCTCTCACGTGCTCTTTTTGAAGTTGAAGAAACCAAGGCATAGACAAAGCCAATGATTTTTCCAAGACCACATAGCTGGAAGTGGGATTTACAATCGCCAGGTTCACGTGACTTCAAAGTGCCCTCTCAGGTAAGCACATGCCCACAGTGCCTGGATTTCTATGGGTTGTTTTCACACAGATCTTCTCAGTCGCTCATCATCATTCAATCATGATCATTAATCTGGTAGAAACAGTTATTATGATCCCCATTTTCCTGTCACCCACAAATTTTGTTACTGTATCAAGATGCTATGAAGAGTGGCAGAAACGTTACAAGAATCTACAGCCTCTGACAGTGCTCCTGGGTCCAGCTTCTAACATTAATTCATTAGCAGGTGTGCTGACCTGTCCGAGATGGCCCCCAATCAACCCTGCCTCCTGGATTCATGCTCTTGTGTAGTTTTCTTCCATATCTTACCAAGGTGGTTCTGTTCAACCTACGGACAGGTCCACATGGTGAGGAACTGGGGCCACCAGCCAACAACCATGTCGTTGAGTCATCTTAGAAGTAGTTCCTCCATCCTCATCAAGCCATCCAAGTGACACAGTGCCAGCTGATATCTTGACTACAGCCCCATGAGAGACACTGAGTCATACCCATCCACCCACTTCTGAATTCCTGACCCACAGAAACTGAGATGATAAATTGCTTTCAACCAATAAGTTTTGGAGTAATTTGTTACATAGCAATGAATAACATAAACATTTCAGATAATGTCTTTAGTTCACAGGACTTCAGACAGAGAGGAACTCTACTTGGAGATCTGCGCTTAAAGACTACACCTAAGGAGATTCGCCTGCACTGGGACCTGATTTAAAGGATGACGTCCTGGACTCCAGAGCTGATGCTGTATAGGCTTGAGACTTTTGGGAGGTATTGAGAAGGATGACAGTATTTTGCAAGTGGGAGGAATATGATGGTTAAAGTATGTCCACAAAGTATTTAACATTATTTTCAAAAAGTAGAGTGTAATTCCCCTCCCCTTGAGAGTGGGCTGGACTTAGTGACTCACTTCTAATGGATAGAATTGAGGAGAAGTGACAGTGTGTGACTTCAGAGGCCAGGTCATAAAAGTCACTGTGTCTTTCTGCTTGCTCTTCCTTGTGGATGCTGAACTCTGGGGGGACGTTGTGAGCAGTCTTATGGAGAGGCCCACATGAAACCCAGGCCTTCTGCCAACAACCATTTGAGTGAATCCTTTGGCAAGTGGATCCTCCAGCCCCAGTCAAGCCTTCAGATGACTCCAGGCCCAGTCAGCATCTTAACTGCAACCTCATGAGAGAACCAGAAACCCAGTTCAGAACTACCCACCCAAGTCACTGCCAGATTCCTAATCCTCAGAAACTGACTGAGAAAATAAATGTTCGTTGTCTTAAGTTACTAAATTTCAGGGTAATCTGTTTGGTAGAGACAGATAATTAACACATCGGTGGTGAAAAATTACCTGATAATATTTTTATGTTTGGATTAGAAAGAAAGTTTTAGATAAATCCAAGAAAATTCTTTTCATACTACAGTCATGGAAACTTCGAGTCATTTGCCATGATTCTTGCTCCTGTCCTTTCAGTATGAGCCCAAAAGTTCCTGTTGTCTTTATTATTTAATTTTCCCCCTACATTTTCTCTGTTTGGTAGCTGTCAAGGAGCTACACACATACAGAGAGAGAGAGAGCACAGAAACATTGGAGAGATAGAAACAATATTACACAAAGGTAGCCACACTGGTATGTATATACCATATTAACATTATATATTTATTGATATATATCTGTATATACCTATATTTTTATATATACATATGTATCTATATATCTGTGTGCATGTATATATACACAAATATATATACAATTGAGTGATCAAGTACAAAAAATAAATCTCTAAGAATGTACACACGATACAAAAGAGTCTTTAATTTTGGGTTCAGGTTGAATATTCCATCCACAAAGTTCCATGAGGCCATCTGGGTTTGGAACTGGCTCCTCTACCCTATTCGATTCCATTGTCCTCAGCTCCTCCAGGGGGCGGGGCCCGGAGGAGGGGCCTGAGGAGCATGAGGGATGAGTAGGAGTCTGGCCTTCAGCAAGGACTGTTTCTCTCCTGACTGATGGGAAACTTCTCCTCTTGGGCCCCTCCTCTCTTTCTCCCACTCCCTGCCCCTTCCACCCCTTCCTTTCTATTTCTCTCTTTTCTGGCCTCCAGTTCAGGGTTTCAGTCATTTTGATTCTCTGTGTGTGAGTGTACGGCGTGTGTGTGTGTGTGTGTGTGTGTGTTTGGAGGGGGTCATTGGGCAGTGTTGAGCGCTGCAGGAGGAGGCGGTATGAAAAGAGGCCCCTTCTTGGTTTGGCCTTAGGGTGGAGTAGCTCCAACAATTAGACTTTTCTTCCTGCCAATATTTATTGCTCCTTTGTGATACCAGGCTAAAAGATGTCTCTTTCTTCGTTTAGATTGCTTCCCAAGGCTCTCTTTTGTTACCCTTACTTTGATTTAGGCAAGGCCCCCCAGGGTGGGTGCAGGGTGTGTGTGTGTATGTGTATATGTGTGTGTGTGTGTGTATCCAGGAAGGGGGGCAGTGGCCTGGTAGTGGGGAGCTATTTGCCATGCAAATAAATAACTGCAATGTTCTGTGATAGGGGTGTTGCCTGTCCACTGTCTGAAAGGCCACCAGAAAAACTTGTTGATTCCACAAAGCTGTTTGTTAGATCTACTGCCGTGGTGGAGAACATCACCTTGACAGTCTTAGTAGTGGCTCAGAAAAGGAAATTAGGGCAGGGTACTTATTTCAGGGCCTGGGCTGGGTGATTTTAAGGTGAGTCTTGCAAGGTGGGATCAACACTGGGCAGAGGTTTGCCTTCCTAGCTTTCTCTGGATTGGTGGGCACAGTGACGTAAGGGCCTCGAGGCCACTCTTGATGCTCAAGCTGTGAGTCTGGCTAAGTAAATTATTTACTTGGTTCACAGTCTTTTCTTCTAGGAACATGTATTTCCTAAAGTGAGCAGCTGGCTCATTTCTGTGTGGTCTTTGTCGTATTTAATGAGGCACAGGGAATGACGTTGGTTTCAGTTCCTGGGTTCTACAAAAGTGGTGGCATAAAGGAAGGAGGAATCAGTTCCGGGGAGGAGAGGGTCAGGGGTGAAGAGGGTGGGGCCGGGAAAGACTTCACAGAAGAGGAGGCACCTGAGCTGGGGACGGAAGCGTGAATGTGAATTCTCCAGAGATGCAAGCTGGGAAAGCATCTAGAGCGTTTCTCAAACTTGAATGTTCATACAGATCAGGCGGGGATGTTGCTGAAATGCAGATTCCGATTCTGCAGCTCTGGGTTCCCTGGGGAGGGCGATGCTACTGGTCTGTGGACCACACTTTGAGTAGTTAGATTCTAGATCAACAGAGAGATGTACAAAGCCATGGGGGCGTGAACCAATCAGGTGTCTTCAGGGAACACCATCAGTGTGCCATGCAGGTAGTATTGAGAAAGTGCAGTGAGGGATGAGATGGGAAGGGTGCGCCCCGACTGAGGAAGCCTTGTATGCCGCTTGAGGAGTCGGGGCTCCGTCAGCCGGAGTTCCCAACCACCGCTGCACATTAGAGTCGGCTCAGAAGCCGAAAATCTGAACTGGTGGGTTCTGCATGGATCCCGTTCACTGGTATGTACTAAAATCTCCAGGGCTGTTTCTCATCTGCGGTGAGGCTGAGGACCACTTCTGGAAGTGAAGGAGAGCCCTGGAAAGGTTTGTAAAGCTGGTTTGCGTTTTAAGTGACTGACAGCCACGTGGAGCTGCGGTGGATGAAACGGCACGGGAGGAGGCCTGAGTCAACTGAGGGGGAGCTCTGGGGAATTCGTTTAGCTGTTGAATTAACTTGGATTAGAAAACTGGGCCTGAGGGAATGAGAGCGCCTGGTTCAGGGAGGAGAGAGCCAAGTTCTGGAAATTTACTGCTCTGGGCTTGAGATGTTTCCCAAGGATGTGTGGCCTGTAGCACACTTCGTCCCTGGGCTTCCGGTAATGGCATGGCACCATCATCACCTGATGAGGACACCAGAACCACAGTGGGCACAGTATCCGGGTCGAGGGGGTGAGGACATGAAAATCAGTGGAGACACGTCCCAAGTTTGCCTCGGCCTGGCCCTGACCTGACCTAAAACCTTTGGGCAATTCTCAGTTGGATATGTTATTGGAAAAATGTCTTCATATAAATTAGAAATTCAGAATTTGACCTGCTGATGCTATAAATGCTAGCTTCCTATATTTCTTTCAATTTTAAGTGTTTTTTTTTTTTTCCTAGCCAATATGGAACTCTGATGGTTTTACAGTTAGAAAGGAAAAGAACAAATGTCTTAACTTCATTACTCACCAGTTGTTCTTGTTGTCCTGTGTGTCCTTTAAAACAGGATGTCTGCGGGCCGGCCTCATGGCCTAGTGGTTAAGTTCAGCACACTCTGCTTTGGTAGCTCGGGTTCAGCTCCCAGACACGGACCTACACCACTCATCAGTGGCCATGCTGTGGTGGCGCCCCACATACAAAATAGAAGAAGACTGGCACAGATGTTAGCTCAGGGCATATCTTCCTCAGAAAAAAACAAGCAAACAAACAAACAAACAGAAAACCCCCCAAGATGTCTGTGCTACACGTTTGGATAGTATATTACATTTTACCCTGTGCTAGGGGCCCTCCTGGACAGCTGTTTCCTTTCCTGATGCTTGAAATTCAAATACAGGCTATATCTTATTTGAATCGCCTGGAACTGTTATCATTAAGAGGCAAGTAATTTGCTTAAGCCAGTAACTCTTAGCAGCAAGAGGTGGAACATAGGAGTGGGAGGGATAACACTCAAAGAAAGGAAGCCTTTGCTCTCTTGATCTCCTCCTGGTCCAAGCTCGCCAGGCCCTCTCTAGTTTTCCTTTGGGCCCTGAGGGCTTTCTCATTGGGCAGACAGCAAAGGGGAATCCCCCTCAGCTGTTGAAGGAGGGGGTCCGTTCAAAACCTGAAGACCAAGGCAGTCAATTCTTGGTTTTCCAACTCTAAAACTCCTGTGTAGGTGAAAGGGAAAGTGTATTCTCTTAAAATTATTTTATTGAGGTTATGTTGGCTTTTAACACTGTGTAATTTCAGCTGTACATTATTATTTATTAGTTTCAGTAGAGACTGCATCATGTTCATCACCCACAGACTAGTTTTTATCCGTCACCATACATATATGCCCCTTTACCCCTTTCGCCTTTCCCCCACCCCCTTTCCCTCTGGTAACCACCAATCTGTTCTCTGTTTCTATGTGTTTGTTTGTTTATCTTCCACATATGAGTGAAATCATATGGTATTTGTCTTTCTCTGTCTGACTTATTTTGCTTAACATAATACCGTCAAGGTCCATCCATATTGTCGAAAATGGCACGATTTTATCTTTTTTATGGCTGACTAGTATGCCATTGTGTATATACATACCATATCCTCTTTACATTCATTGATGGGCACTTGGGTTGCTTCCATGTCTTGGCTATTGTGAATAATGCTGTGATGAACACAGGGGTGTGTAAGTCTCTTTGAATTGTTGATTTCATGTACTTTGGATAAAAGTGTATTTTTTTCTCACCCCCATACTAGACCCCCCCAGGCTGGGAGGAAAGCAAGACCTATCAGGTGTAGGCAATTAAAGGCTGCAGGGCCCCCCCACCCTGGGCTCACCTCCCAGCCCCATGAGCCCAAGGCTGACTGCATTGTCTCTGTGCTGGTGAACACTGGGTACTGCAGAGCCAAGAACCAACTGTAGCCCATCAAATATTTATTGAGTGATTGTCGTATGCCAAATGCTGTTCTTTGTGTGGGAGATAAAGCAGTGGACCAAAAAACAAAATGACAAAACAAAATCCCTGTGCTCTGGGAGCCCTACATCTTGAGGAAGGGAAGCAGATAACACTAACAAGTGAAATGTCATATTTAAAGATGATAAGGGCTATGGAGTAAAACAAGGCACCGAGGGGAAATAGGGAGTGTGTGTGTGTGTCTGTGTGTGTGGTGGGGAGGATGTGGTGTGCACTTTTAAATGGGTTGATCTCGGGAGACTACTTTGAGACCATGATATCTCAGCCAAGGCTGGAAGGAAGTGAGGGGACATTGCTTATACTTCAGGGAACGGCATCCCAGTTGAAGGAACAGCAAATGCAAAGTCCCTGAGTCCTGAAATGTCTGAGGAATAGCAAGGAGGCAGTAAGGCTGGAGCTGAGGAACCAGAGAAGCTGAGTGAGAGATGAGATTAGAGGGTATTGAGGCCAGTGCTGAAGGTTCTGGAAGACCACTGTCAGTTTTCTTCTCATAACTCTCCAGCCAGAGCAGCCGTGCTGTCCAGCATACTGAGGCTATTGGGCCACCATTTGGCTCGTCCCATGTGGACAGCCCCTTTCAATGGCCCAGGACTGTACATGCTACCAGAACGGATGTTCAAATTAGGGGTTGGGTGAGGAAGTGGACACCAAGCTGGGTGGTGGGACATAGGTAGCAAGGAAAGCTCTGGAGACCTCCCACTGCCTCCCATGGTTCAGAGCAGTTTTCTTGTCCTACTGTTATCTAGCCAAATTGCACCTGTAATATCTTTCAGTTGCTCGAACCCTCCACATGTCGACAGCTGATAGCCTTAGGTATTCCAGTGTAGCATTAGCAGCTGAAGATCACGATTCAGTCCTTTACCACCTCCAAACATATTTAATAGTCCCAAAAGATCTGCCTTCATTTTTTCCACCACAGATTATATGATCTACGTTCACTCAAGTAGAATTCCCTTTTGTTATCACTAAACTACTTCTCAATCTGAAATGGTATGCGTTAGAACATGTAACCACTTGCTTTGACAGCCTCTTGTTTCTGCACAACCAGATTGGTCTGAATTACTACCTGGTTACCAGCTTGTTAGTTGCCAGGTGTTTCAAAGACCGTTCAGTATCCAGTCGGCATCAGTAGGTTCTGTGAGGACGTGGAAGTGGACTTGGGCTGGCGCTGCCGTCACGGTTCAGCTGCTGGCTTTTATTCTCCAGAAGGGGGCGACCTCGTTCCACTTCACTGTGTGCGCCTCCGTGGCACAGGTCCTCTGCCGGTCTGGCTTGCTGTGTGGGTTAAAGGCTTCACAGCCTCCCAGGCAGCCGAGGGGTGGGGGGAACGTGGGAGCCTTTTTTTTTTTTTCTTTTTTACTCCCTGGCTCTCTGATTGTATTCTAGTTCATTCTATCTTAGCTCTGCATGCATCTTATTTGCACTTGGGAACCTGTTCTGGCTCCTCACTGTGTCTCCCGGCCCCTGCTGTAGACCCCTTCATATCTCAGTCCGCCTCCCCACCCACACCTTCACTGGCTCCAGAGTAATCTTTCTGAAGCATCTCCTCCAAAATCTTCGAAGGCTCGCTAGCATTATACGTGAAAGTTTAAATTCCTTAGGGTGGTATTCAAGGCCCCTGAGAGTCAAACTGCAACCTGTTTCTCCAGTTTCCTCTGCCTTTTTTTTTTTTTCCAAAGATTTTATTTTTTCCTTTTTCTCCCCAAAGCCCCCCCCGGTACATAGTTGTGTATTCTTCGCCCCTTGTGGGTTCTTCGTTGTGGGTTCTTCTAGTTGTGGCATGTGGGACGCTGCCTCAGCATGGTCTGATGAGCAGTGCCATGTCCGCGCCCAGGATTCGAACTAACGAAACACTGGGCTGCCTGCAGCGGAGCGCGCAAACTTAACCACTCGGCCACGGGGCCAGCCCCCAGTTTCCTCTGCCTTTTACTCCCTCACAAAGCTACCTTCCCACCGAGGGGTAGAACAACGAGGTTTGCATGGACAAACCTGGGCGCAAAGCCCAGCGCCTTCACTGTCCAGCTGTGTGACTTTGGCAAGTAGCCTGACCTCTCTAGGCCCAGTTCCCACATCTGTAAATTGGGCTCAGTTCTTCGTGCCCCTCAGGTTGGTGTAACAGACAAATGAGACTGTGAACGTGCAGGTTCCTTGCACCGCAGTGCTCACATGGTAAGTGGCACCATCATTGTTATCATCATCGTCAGTTCCCTCTGAGCTTCTCTCCCTCTTTCCCATTATCCCAATTCCCTGCTCTCCTCACCTGTCGACATTCTACCCTCTAAGATCGAGCCTTGTGTCACCTGCTTTAGGATAACCCTCCTCTCCCTCTGGGGCCCCATGGCTCTCTGTAACTTCCTCTGTGTGCACCTCATGCTCTGAGCCAGGCAACAGTGAACTATTTTCCTGAGCACTCCAGACTGGGCCAGTGCACTGCTAGGCACTGTAGGGTTCTGCAAAGAAAGGGGCAGATGAGGTCCCTGCCCCTAGGACATGTATGCTCTGGTAGAGAAAGGATATGCTAAGAAAATACGTACGTGCGGTAGATTTCAAAAGGAAGACTGTAGCCGGCTCTGGGACGGTAGAGAAGGAACGTAACTTAGTATCTGGTCTGGGTTAGGGTGGGGGCACCAAAGCCCTATCTGAGAGAGGTACATTTAAGCTGAGACGGAAGCACGATGAAGTCAGGCCAAGCAGGGAAAGGAAGAATATTCCAGAAAGAGAGAACTATGCACATCTTTTCTCTCTTGCTAGTTTTTAATTCTCCAGGACCAAAGACTAGTTTCTTGCCATGAAATCTCCAACATTGCCTAGAAAGCCCCTTGCCCAGAGGAATTGTTCAACACAAAATACCAAGATATTTACTTTTAAAATTGCCATCTTTACAATGATAGAGAAACAAGCTCTTTCATTTCTTGGGGTGGTTACTTTACAAATTTTGAATCAATTACCAACATATCGTTGTAGTGAAAAAGAGACCAATTCTTCAGAGACCATGCCCCTTTGAGGCCTGAGGCCTCACAAGATGGTACTTCAGGAGGGCTGTGCGTTACCCCCTGGAGCACGAGGGCTCTACCTGTGTGGGAATGTGCAAGTCACTTCAACCCGCACACTGAAGATCGCCCCGTGATAAAACAGAGGAGTGTGGGATTGTATTAGGATGCCCTGACAATCTTCTTGTTTCCTGGAACTTTGGGGGTCCAACTGCATTTCTTTTGATGAGAAACTTCCAGTTGCCCCTGACGAGGATGACCACAGGCAGCCTACCGCCTTGCTCGTGTCCGGATGGGCACAGTGGCCTGGCATTACAGCACAGGAACTAAGCCTGTCAAAGTGGCCCCGCTGTGCTGTTGAAGGTGGCAGCTCCACCCACCTCATGCCAAGCTTGGCCACAGGAAGCTTTGCTGAGTTTCCCAAGTGTGGGGCTAGTGCTCAGGCCTGTGGGACACATGGGGTCATCCCCAGTCAGGATCCTTCCACTCCTGGGGCAGTGTCAGGGGCCAGCTCAGTGCCCCAACTGGCTCCCTGCTAGTGGGGCTGCTCCAGCCTTCCTCTCCATACAGCATCTCCATTGATAACCCGTTGGGGGCCCTGGCCTCTTTAGGGCGTGCATGGGGTTAGCTTCATGGTCTTGTTCTCCTCCAGAGCAAAAGAGCTCTGAACATGGAGGCCTGGCTGCCCTGATTTTTGAGGGGTGGTATGTGGGAAGGATGGAATTTCTCTTTGTATCTCAAACTATCATGCCCTTTGTTTTATACTTAGCCAAATACCATGGCCTCCTTCTTTGAAAGAGAAAGAAAAAGCTGGTAACTGATGGTTAGTTATTGGTCACTGGTAGTTTTCATTTTTACCCTTGATCAGTGAATGTCCAAGGACCAGGCACACAGCATCAGTTTCATCAGTACTCAAATCAAAATCTCCCAAACAGATGAACACTTGTTCTTCACGCCTGGGAGTCATGGAGAAAGACGAGAGAGGAGACAGACCTATGAGATCTAAGAGGAGAGCTTATCTTGGGAGGAGACTCAAGACACAGGAAGTCAATGAAGCTGAGACATGGTCCTCTGTGGCCAGCTGATCCCCAGAACTGAATTCCATCAGCAGAGCTGGGACTCTCCCCCAGGAAGGCAGAAGGCGGGCTGGGAGTCAGTGGCTGGGAGAGCTCCTTTATCGCCGTTACAGTGAGTAATTACATTAGGCCCTTAAAAATGGCAAATACAGGTTTATTCTTGGAGGGCAGGGCAGAGGGTGAAATGAAGGAGAAAGATACTAGGGAGAGAAGTGACTGGAACTGGAAAGGCTTTAGTCAACTCTCTCTTTTTTATTTTAATTGGAGAGATAGAAGGGAAAAATTGTGGATGATGCAGGAAGGTTTCTAATTGCCAAAGGTGAATATGGCAGGTCGTGCTGTAAAATAGCCTAAATGCAAAGGGCTGCAGGATGGCGAAGAAGAAAATCAACGTGGAGCAGTGGGATTGGGGCGATTTCCCTGAAGATGAGACCTGAGCTGGGGGCTGCAGTGTGACAGAGCTGGATGGATGCGAAAGGTCGCAGTTTCCCGAAGGAAGACAAACAACGTGCTGCGGGGAAACGCAGGTCTGCTTCTCAGCTTGGGCAAGTCCCTCCTTCATGGAGTCAGCGGCAGCTGACGTCTCTGGCAGCTCAAGCCTCTGATGGTTTTCCGCCCACTGGGGCTGCTCACGGGCGCACCTTTGTGGGGACTGTCTTCTGTGCCTGGCCCCCAGGGACAGGGTGGAGAGTGATGTGTACAGGAAAAAGCAGGTACTGAAGTTGACGGTTTCCTTCTGATTTCAACTATCAAGAAAACTCTGAAAACTTCTAAAAACATCTGTTAAGCATATAGTTTTAAGCTGAACTTATGGCTTAGATATTTCAAAAATGGAAGATGAACACAAAGATGGAAGAAGCGATGGTTTCTAAAGACAAGAAGTAGCAATGGTCTTACCGAGAGATTTATGCCACATGGTGCACAGCGCACGACTGAGGTTTCATTGATTCTTGGCAAAAGATTGGCATAGAGTGTTTTTCATTTGTTATCAATACTTTTCATTTTTGTCCCCCAGGCAGCCACTGTAAGGGGCAAACTGATGCTCAGGGAGAGGCTGGAGCTTCTTTCATCACAGGGAACGGAGTGGGAGGTGGGCAAGGTTGCGCCAGGCCAGGGCACCATCTGCTGTTAGAAGGCATCCCTCGGAGCTGCGTTAGGGCCACAGCAGGAACGGGCACAGCTCCCCTTCCTTTGAACACCCTGCTCCGATAATGAGCTGACAGCCTGCAGATGGAGCAGGTCAGTAAAAACCAATGGGATTGCATTCCACAAACATAAAAAATGATGTCCTTTCGATATTAGTACCATATTTTCACACATACCCACTTTCAGATAGTCTAATAAATCTTTATTCATCTTAAGAGATGTCTTTTTTTAGCCAATAATATTCTTTTATTAACCCATGAAAGACAATCTATTATGAAATGGTTAGCTTAGTTTCCTTTAGACAAAGATAATAGAATTCAAATAGGAATTTGCCTGGTTCTTTTGAAATATAAGGAGAGCTGGCTGGCTGAATTGATAAAGGAAAAGAACAATATGAGTCCTGTCACATTCACAGTGGAGGTGAAAGGCAAACTTTTGTTCATCAGGTAACATTTGTAAAATGTACACTTAACTTAAATCAACTAACATTTCACAAGCATACAAATTATACCATTTTAAATAATACTTATTATAAAAAGATCCTACACATCATTGGTTAATGCAAATAAAATATCTTCAAATTATTACAGCAGTCAAGACATTTTACATCCATTTGTGCTTTTAAAACTATTGCTAGCTGCTTCTGGAAAAAGCTACAGTAACTGTATATTGTGGAAAAAAAGTGTTTTGGGATACAAATGCACACGTCAACACCAGAAGAGGCACAACAACATTGAACAATTCTCTCTCAATTTCCCTGAAACAAAAGATCTATTCAATGAAGTACATTTCCATGCTAATTGCTAAGTTAATGTTTTGACAAGCACAGAAGAGGGCCACTTTTTCTTGGTCACTAATGACAGCGAACACCAGACGTCTAGGAAAATATATATTTACATAATATATATTTAAGAGAATATCTAAGGAAAATGGGACAGTTTTCACATACATATTCAAAGAGTCTCAGAAATTCCACTGAGGTCCACAGTGGGACGCCTTAAGTGTCCCCAGTGTTCTCTGGAACCAAACAGAGAAGGGCAGACCTTTACTAATGGAGTCCGTCCACCTATGTTAATAGACAATCTAATGGAAGTGGAATGATGCACTCATTAGAGAAATGCCTGTCACTTACCCAAACTCCCAGTGGGTGGGCATAAACGTAAGTAACGTTTTCAGGGAATTCAACATTCAGGTGCACTGGCTACAGGTTAATGACCTTTACTATGTGGAGGTAACATACAGAGAAAAAGATGTTCCATATGGAGAAAATGTATTGTCTCATGTGGATTAATGAAAAATTAATTGGGTTGAGGTAAACGTTCTTTTTCCCAGCTCTCGTCAAAGAAAAGACAAAATAGATATTTATTTGTCAAACGGGGCGTCCAATTTGACAACCAGCTCTCACAAGCGGTCCACGATATTGGTCACATAGATTATATTGTAGCTCTATAACTCCCAGATACAGTGTTACTTGTGTGTAATCAATTGGGGGAGACCCACATCTGGAGGGAGGCAGAGTGGGTGTTACAACTGAAATGATGTCCATTCCTACGACTGCGTCCCATCCCACGGGGCCCGTGGAAAATCAGAAATAGGACAATTCACAGTCAGTGTTTTCTCTTTGATGAGCTCTCTTAGGTTTCTGTGTTTGTGTTTCCCATGCCCTGCCGAAGGCTATTTGCATTATAATGTCAACCCTTGGTTGATGAGAGTTCTTTTGAAATATTCCCACTCCGGTTTTGTAGATAATTGAGGTTGCAAATATCGAGTCTATAACGTCAAGCCAATAATCATAATTCTGAGTTAAGATTGGGATGAGCGGAGTGGAGCATTCTGGTTTGGAGTCTGTCAATGCGTCTGTACTTCCTTTCCACTCCCATGGCTTTTCCATCTGTTGGATGGGTGTGTGATAACACTTATCTCATTTGCCCTTTGAATTGACGGCATGAAGCCCGTTTCACGCATTTTTCTCTGGAAAAGGATTACAATGATGGCATTTGGAATCCAAGTTTATATCTAGGGGATGTGATAATTACTTGTCATTATGTAATTTCTAATGAAGGCATTGTGTAACAGAGCAGATTGCAGAACAGAAAAACTTGGGTGTGGTGGCAGGAGATGAGCAGGCTGAAAAATACTTGAGAGTGAATTTATGAAGGTCTGAAGGCCCTGAAGAAGTCTGCATTTTATTCTCTGGGCCACATTATTTTCTGAAATGTGTGCCACAGACTGCTCGTGCTAGGGGAAGTTAATATGTCCGGCGCAGCTCAGTTAAATTAAGCCCAACTTTACTTTAGGGTCGGCCTTAAATATGCTAATACGCATGTGGGTCTCTGAGGGTTTTGTATATTGCTTTTCTCACGCTAAACAATATAACTTGGTAGCAGTACACAAACGAATATGAAAAATGTGCCAGCTAGGCACTTTCGAGTCAGTTGATTCTAATATTCTGTGTACACTCAACACACCTTATATTCATAGGTACCTGGCACATAGCAGGGCTGAATAAACGAATGAAATGAATGAAGTATCTGAATAGCCCTCAACTTTCTCACCTATAAAATGGGAAACCGGTAATACAATTTTTAAAGAGTTGAAAAGTTGGAGAAAAGTGATCACAGAGCATTTTGTGACCACAGCGTCTTTTAATTAAAATCAAATTGAAACAGACTTACAAATGAAAAAAGTAAATATAAAAGAATGGGGAAAATATCTAAGGGATTACTCTCCAATTATTGTCTGACTGTGAAATCTTTGCTTAACCTTCCTAAAGTTTATTTGTAAAGGGGACGATCATACTTTGCAAGGCTCTTAGGCTCTGCCTAGCACCGTTACTGGGTGGGGTGTATATGGTATTGTGGATGACAGCACAGGCTGGGAACAAAACTGCCTGCGTTTGAATCTCAGCCCTGCCCTTTTCTAGATGTGTGATACTTACTACGTGTGTGACGTTGGCAGTTTAATTAATTTCTTTCTGCCTCAGTTTTCCTCATCTGCAAAATGGGAACAATAAGTATACTTATCTCAGAGGGCTGCAGTGAGGAATACAGATAAAATAATCAATGTTAGATATTAAGAAAAGTTAACTTCTCTTACTATTATTATTCCCAATTTCCTAGATAATAGGAGAGAAAAGCTCAGGCCTGCCCTAATTTGTTCTTCCTAGACTGGAGCTGCTCAGCCAGTGGCTGGACCCCATTTCCCCCTCTCTCCCAAACTCAGTGCTCACAGCTCATTTTTAAGGAATACTCTCCCCCACCAACTTCAACAACTATTGGGTTAGACCCTCTGTCCTCCTCCAAACCCATTTATATTAATAAAAAATCCACCAGTGCTTATTCTTTTTGTGGCCATGAATATATAATTACATTCACGTCCCTGGCTGATTTATATTTGGATTATTTTCTCTCTGGATTACCTCCAGTTTTGGCCCATTCAATTGATGCTCAGTTAAAATACAGAGGAATTCTTGATATCTAGAATTTGGAAGGACATACAAAGGCAAACAAGAATTATACACCATCTTGCCTAGGGATGTGTGATGAGAAGGGACCAACGTGATACTGCAAGATTTGTTAGATGGTTTGTTCGTTACCAGGACATGCTGGTGTCATTTCATCGCTATGGCGACAATTTAAAGAATAATAATGTAAATAGGCCACTTGCATGGTTCCCACTATAATATTATTTTGATTGCACCCTTTCTCTATGTTACTGCATTTTCCCCTAGATCATTTGACTGTTTATCTGGAATTCCCCAAATAGGCCAGCGAGGCATCAATAAGCCAGCGAAGGTTTTGAAGGACCTTCCAGCAATCCCCAAAATGCCCCCTCTACTTCGGAGAGTGGGCTCTGCAGTACCGCCAGCACGTAAAGGAGAAGGAACAGGACGGACACGGTGTGACCGAGTATCAATAATGGAGGCTAAGTTTTCCAATTCCTTCCATAGATCAGTAAAGTCTATCATCGAGCAAGTTAAGGCAGACCACACTCACGAGTAACCTGTTTACATTTAAACTCACTTATGACTTGTATTTCCTTTTGAGGACAACCTTAAGGGTGAACAAGAGTTTTAAATGATCAAGATATTTACATTAGTTTTGACTCTTCAATGGCTTATATATATGTATTGGAGATATATCTATATATAGGATATTATACATATCTAAAGTTCGCTTTAAGAGTGCTTTTCACATGAATATACCCAAGAAAGATTATCAACAAGGGAGTTAAATATTTGCATACAAAATAATGTCTGGCTGCATAGAATTCTTGCGCTCAATAGATGAAGAGCAACAGATTGCTATTATTAGTGGTTTTTTATTTATAGCTCTGTCAAAAGTATGTGAAAATATTTCTCTCTCACGAACCACTCTAGAGAATCATTTTATACAAAGTGGGGTTTGTGTGTGTGTGTGTGTGTCTTGGAGGTTGCTCATACAGGTTAGCTCAAAGCTTTTCTGGCACAGTCTAATAAACTGAGTTCCATGTAAGTGGCCGGCCACCACCAGAAAGAGATGACTTCAAATAGATTTCCAGCAGCAAGGCCGGGACTAAAGATACACGTGACAACAGGCTTCAAGGAGAGGAAAAATCCAGTCATAATAAAAGGCCAACGAGCTTTAATTGTAAGAACTTCTCCGACTCTGAGAATCTTTTATTTCCACCAATGAAACCACTTATACTCCTGGTTTGATGTTCTAATTTAAGAAATGGAAGACACTGAATTAATTTTTAATTTCTATTCCACTGCTATGTCTGTTTTCATTGTCCCTCTAATGCAAACTGCACTGAACAATACAGATCGTATGTCTCATTGCCACCAGACAACCTCATCAGCCAAAAAGGTGATGGGCAATCTTATTTTGAAGCCAAAAGAGAGTTAAAAACATCAATAATTTTCAGATAAACATTAAAAATAATCCTTCAGATTTCTTTGAAAATAACATCATTTTAAGTTGGAGCACAATCACTGAAGGGAAAAAGAACCCAAAACAAGTGAAATCTTTTATTATTTTAGTGGAAAATAAAATAAGAATTGGATTTTCATCTAGGATTATAATGGTTCATGAAGTAAAAAGGCTTTCGTCAAATGTCTGTTCTCTCCTCATTAAGGAACTATCTGAGGCCATGTTCCTGAGTCAACTTATATCTGCTTTTCTAAGCTCTCTAGTCCTGTCCTAATTATGTCTACATCTCAAGATCCATGACATGGATTCAAACAGACCCATGGCTAAATGTAAACAGCTATAGTGACCATACAACACCCAATCTATTCGTTTGTCTATAACGTGGCAGAAGTTCAACCTTTAATGAATAGGACTTGATTCTGCCTAAATCCCTAATATAACTAATAAAATGTGGTCACTTTCAATAAGATAAATGCTTAGATATTATTTTATTTTTTTGGTGAGGAAGATTGACCCTGAGCTAACATCTGTTGCCAACCTTCCTCTTATTGTTTGAGGAAGACTGTCACTGAGCTAACATCTGTGCCAATCTTCCTCTGTCTTGTAGGTGGGACCCCGCCACAGTATGGCTTGATGAGCGGTGTGTAGCTCCACACCTGGGATCCGAACCTGCGAACCCTGGGCCGCTGAAGTGGAGTGTTTGAACTTAACCACTACACCACCGGGCTGGTCCCCCAGGATATTATTTTTAAAAATCCAACAACAAATCCTTTGCCAAGGCTAAATATCTTGCACCTTAACAATCTATTTGTCCTCAGACCCAAAATAAAACAGTGCTTCAGCCAGATTCTCATTTCCTAAATATCCCTTCAATTCATAAGAAAAGCATCCTTCTAGAGGAAAACTCCCCATTAGTCAATCTTGGTCTTATCATAACTGATATTTCTGCTTCTAATAAGGTTAGAAAAATACCTGGGTACTTGCAGTAACTTCTAGAACCCACATCTACATGCTAACAGCGCCTCTAAAAACCTTCTGAGCAACACTGAAACCTTATTATTTACTTATCTTGAAGCAAGTTTTCTTATCATTTAGAAAAGTCTGTGTAACATTTCTTGTCTCTCTCCACTGTCTCTCACTTTCTGCAGCTTTTAAGTAACAGCAAGGCCTTGGCAACAAAATAATGTATCATATGGTTCAATTTACATCTATGCATTGAAACAGGCTTACCTGTCATCTTGCACACAGATCTAAATTATAACCCAAGAAGCAGAAATTGCCCCTTTACTGTATAAAAATTCTGTTTTTAGAAGGAATACTTAAAATCAGAATCTTTTAAAATCAATGTATAATACTGAAAAACAATCTACATCTATTTTTATAATAATTTCACCTTTCAGGGGAAAAAATTCCAAACTATATTGAAGTTTGTTTTATATTGCTTCTTCAGGTCTCTTATATTGACATTTAACCACAAATACCCTTTGGCAATTGCTTTAGATGCCATGGTCTGTGTGTACCCAAACATTAAAAAGATGATCAATTCATAGTCTCTACAGACCAAAGCATAAATGGATTAAGAAATAATAAAATTGGATGCAAATTCGGGTAACTATACCAAACCTGGTGAAAAGAACGTGGTTCACCTTTTAGAAGAGTTGTCTAAAATGTTCCGGTCAATCACAATTTTCCTTTTTCTCTGCAATGATACACCAGTTGCCATGGTCGTTCCCAGAGCTCAGAATGTGGAGCTCTGACACATTCTCCTTCAGCAGGGCATAGAGCTCACCTTCTCGAAACACGTGGTAGTAACGCATAAAGGCTCTGGAATCCAAAACGTCGGGCTGTTCTTCGACAGAAATTGCGTCATCTGGGTTGGAATCTGTGGAACCGACTGCAGAAATCCTTCTCAATATCTTCCTAGCAGAAGGGTTACCTTCTTCTAAGTTACCTGCACACACCCAATTCTCATTTGTATTGGTGCTCTCCGGAAAATTCCCCTCTCCGTTTCTCCTCATTTCACCGTGATGGTCTCCATTTAGGTGTTTCCTGGCGGCTGGTGCTTTCAGCCCTTCCGAACGTTTCTGAGAACTTTCCACAAACACTTCTTCATCTAAATTTTGCTCTGTTGTTGAAAATGGCTCTTGGTGATCTAAGTCTAAGCTAGAGCGTCTGGAGGGCTGGACCAACACAGTGCTGTTGGTCCATCCTTCTGTGCTTTTCAAGGGTCTCACTCTTTCAATTTGCTTCCTCAGAGTTGATTCATCCAAAGATCTGGAGAAAAACCAGGAACGAAAAGATTTTCCTAACGTGTTATAGAATCCATTTTCTTCCTCTCCTTCCCTAGAAACCTTTGCACAACAGGTTCCAGCCGTCACTGGTTCATAGTCTATGCTGTGGGACCGTCTTGAACCACACTGCTCTTTAAAACAACCAGAACAGCTACACACAGAGCAAGGAGGACGACAGGGATGGCTTCTTTCCGGATGTCCACACTGCTTCTTTCTCCCAGGCTGGCTGGGTTCTGAGAAGAGCTGGGAGCATAAAGCCCTGTTCCAGGGAACAAGCACATCTTGCTTCTCAAAGCGCCTGTTCTTTTGTTCCATAGCCCAGACATAAATCATCAGCTGGCCTCCAGGAACTAAGACCCTGGCCATTTCTTTTATTGCTCTGATTCTTCTTTGTTTTGTAGAAAAATGGTGGATGACTGGAAAAGAAGAAACTAGGTCTCAATGTGTATGCGCATACATAAACCGACATATTTATACACTACTATTTTCCATATAACAATGATGCCATTTTGACATGTAGGAAAACCTTATTTCCTACAGGGTAGGGCAGGTGGTAGAAACAGCCCCAGACCTGACTTTAGGGGAGACATCATTCTTAGCTTCGGCTCATGTACTTATTGGACAACAGATCCAGGGCAATTATTTAACTTCTATGGATTTTCAGTTTCTTCATCTACAATAAGATGTCCACAATCTGTAAGGTCTCTTCCAGTTCCAAAATCTTGTAAATTTTATTAACCAGAAGGATGACCATTGTGAATAAGTAAAATTTGCAAAGGAGCATGAGGTTAGGTAAGTGTTCTCTAATAGGATTCTATGAAATAACTCATTGTTTTAATGAGTGATTGGTGCTTCTAAAGCACCAAAAGATGAACACCACTAATCAGGGTTAATACAATTAATAAAGCCAACAGAAGTGGAGAAAAATGTTAAAGGTTGTTTTTCTGTTTAGATAATGCAAAGATAAGCCAGCCAAGCACAGGTCCAAATGATTGCTTAGAATTTTTAAAATATGAATATAATATAAAATGGTTGTGTATGTTTTTTAAAAAAATCAACTTAGAGGTCATCATTTTACTTCCAACCCCTGCAAAATTAACGTGAGATTCAAGCAGAACTGCCTTTTTCTGGTCTTCAATTCGTTATTAGGCATAGTTTTCATCAAACCACATGTAGAAAGTGCTAGTCTGTTAGCTCCTAGGGGAGTATAATCACAGCACTGTGTCAAGAGAAAACATCAGATTATTTTTCCACCCTCAGGCCTACCACATACATGTGTCAGGCAGGAAGTCAACCCCAAGGGAAGTCTGGACATTACTGCTCAGATATGGGCAGTGGGGGAAGAGAGCAGGGGGAACAGCTCCTGTAACCCTCACCGTAATCCAGCTGTTAGTAGTGGTTTCAGGCAGATAAATCTCTGTAGTTTACCTGCCGCAGAGAGACAGTAAATGTCTAAATGAGATTACTATATATAGAGAAAGCTATCAAAGGACGCTCATTCAGCAGGCACTCTGTGTTGTTTCCAGTGAGGTTTTCCTTGTTGTCAGCAGCACACAAAGCCTGGGTCTCTTTCTCTACAGTGCAGCGGTGTAAGAAGCTGGAGGTATGAGGTCAAAATGGGGTTGAAGAACAGGACTTGAGTGTATTTTGTCCTACATCTATCAATAACCAGCCCTATGATCTTTGACCAATCACCTTACTTCACTAAGCATCAGACTGACCCCCTTACCCTGTCCCCAAAGAGAGAGCCCTTTATAATGTCAATTTGAAAGCATACGCTTCCAGAAGTAGTGTCTTGGTCGTTGGGCTAAAAGGAGGCATAGGGGTCAGGAATGAGTAAGACAGGACAACGCTAATGTTCCTATCTATGACTACTCATGGCCATTAATATCTCCCATAACTTGCACCCAATTCACTTGAATTTCTATAAGTGTATTTTCTAAATATGGTCGATCTTTGCTATCTTTGGATTCTGTATTTGCTTATTTGCCTACTCGCTAAAATTTACTTGCAACCCCCCGAATCAGCACTCTCAGCGTGTTCGTGGTCATTCACTGACATGCACAGAGTGGTAAAAACACTTGAGCCTCCAAGATGCATGTTACCAGCTGGCATCGGACAAGGCTACCCTCCACCTTCTTGTTTCAGCTCTCATACTGTCAACAAATGTCCTTTTCTTGGTCTATTTAGTGCCACATTCTTTGCATTTTTGTGCTTTTTGTTGGTGATGTCGCTATTCAAAATGGCCCGCAAGCATAGGGCTGAAGTCCTGTCTAGGATTCCAGAGCACAACAAGGCTGTGACGTGTCTTCCAGAGAAAATACACATGTTATGTAAGCTTCGTTCAAGCACGAGTTATAGTGCTGTTGGCATGAGTTCAAAATTAAATAAGGCGTCTTTAAACAGAAACAAACATCAAACAAGGGAGTGTATTGATCAGATCACAAAAATGTTATGAGCAGAGGCTCACAGGAACCTAATCCTGGTTTTCCCCTGAAAGCAGTGTTTCAGTACTGGATACGTCAGCATTTACAGAGACTTAATCGGACACGATTACTGTGAATAAAGACAGTTGACCGAATTCCTTTTGGGGGGCCATAAGAGGAAAAAACCCCCAGCATTAAAACAGGACTATTTTAATACAGTAACCTCTTTTTAGAAGACTCATAGGTCTTCAACATTTCAGGATTCTGGGTTTCAAAAGAAGTTTTCTTTTTTATGGAAGAAAAGTCTGTATTTTTTCATTTCTTAAATATTTGCTATGTGATAATTCATTTTAATACTATAATTTCACCCAGGAAATATCTAAATCTTTTATATTATGTTTTGTATTTATATTTAACATGTAATACTAAGTAACTTTTAATCCAGATGTTTTTGAAAAAGAAAAAGTTTACAAATGAAGATTTTTTTCATTACATCTAAAATGTATTATGCATATACATAC
This sequence comes from Equus przewalskii, assembly GCF_037783145.1. NCBI lineage: Eukaryota > Metazoa > Chordata > Mammalia > Perissodactyla > Equidae > Equus > Equus przewalskii. Next base: position 15,453,767 of record NC_091858.1, on the reverse strand, counting down.
ATGCTCTATTAAGAAACACTGTAAATGTAATCCAAATGGGACATAAAGATATATTTATATGAATTATTAATTTCAGGAAACTATGTTGAATTTTTAAAGGATAAAAAAATCCTCTTTTGTTTAAAAATCATAATCACAACTTAAAGGCAAAAATAGTACTCAATATATGTATCCTAAAGCATTGTGTTCCTGCTGAGAGCCCAGAAAATAGGTAGGCGGAATTCAGTTACTGGATTCGAGAATCACATGAGAAGTTACACAAGATCATCTTTAAAGTCCTATAATATTTTGCTGTTTTATGATGTAACATTACTTAACTTTTCAAGTGTGCATGTCTTGTCTCTAACTATAAGCATTCAGAATCCACAGGTTTAGCATAAAACAGGATTTTTCAACCTCAGCACTATTGACATTTGTGGCTAGATAATTCTTTGTTGTGGGGGGCCCACTCATTAGATGACAGTAGGGAGCACAAGCACACACCAAGTTGTGATAACCAAAAATGTCTCCAGACATTGACAAATGTCCCCTGAGGGTGGGAGGGGGTGCAACATAACCCCAAGTTGAGGACACTGGTGTAAAGTAAATCGTTGATTAATGCTATTTTGATATATTGCCAAATTTTCATAGAATTTTTGTCAGACTATTCTCAAACTAAGTAGAAAGTGTTTCTTTATCCAATCTGTCAGTAAAACATAAGGAATATATAATTAGGTATGATGCTTACGTCTCACATTATTATTAAGAGACACGGAAAAGCAAAAATGTATTTCTTCATGATATGATAAGCAAGAAGTGCCAACATTCAGAATTCTAAATAGGGAAGTAAATATACATGGACATAGGAGAGACGGTCTGTTGAAATTTCTCATTATACGGCTCTAAATGTGAAACCTAACTGGAAAATGATGACGTCACCTTAATTTACAGTTACAGTTCATAAAAACACAAGCTGTTTCCACTTAAAGAAGCATTTGTTTTTTAAAGATTGGCACCTGCGCTAACATCTGTTGACAATCTTCTTCTTCTTCTTTTTTTTTCTTCTTCTCCCCAAAGCCCCCAGTACATAGTTGTATATTCTAGTTGTGAGTGCCTCTGGTTGTGCTATGTGGGACGCCGCCTCAGCATGGCTTGATGAGTGGTGCCCCATTCGCGCCCAGGATCTGAACTGGCAAAACCCTGGGCCGAAGAAGCAGAGTCCGAGAACTTAACCACTTGGCCACGGGCCGGCTCATAAAGAAGCATTTTTAGAGGCTGGCTCACTGGCGCAGTGGTTAAGTGCACACGTTCCACTTCTCAACGGCCAGGGGTTTGCTGGTTCGGATCCCAGGTGTGGACATGGCACTGCTTGGCAAAAGCCATGCTGTGGCAGGCGTCCCACATATAAAGTAGAGGAGGATGGGCAGCAGATGTTAGCTCAGGGCTAATCTTCCAAAAAAAAAAAAAAAGAAGCATTTTTAATGAGAAGATGGCAACAAGGGTGCTCCATTTCCTCTGCAGGTAAGGTCTGAGATTTAAATGGGAAACAGAGAAGGACTTAACCGTGGACACGTGCAGCATTTCCTAAAGGTAGGAGAGCTGGTCAGTACCCTAATGCCTATGACAGTGGCTCCACAGCACAGCCTGGATGAGGTAGCCTTGTGGACCCTAAAACTAATGGAAACAAAGGAAGAGCAAAGAATACACTCCTCTGAGCCCTCTCTGATGTCTAGCTCTTTCAGTGGAATGACTAAACCAAAAATTTTCTCTCCACTAAAGATTCAAAGCATTGTATGGTGCTGCTTGGCTCAAGAAGAATCCTTTCTCTTAATGTTTACGACCAAAATGGACTTAGTTTCAACTGCAAAGAAGTAGGGCCGTCATAGAGCAGGTTTCCATGGCAACCATCTCCTGCCAGTCCTAACTAGTTCCAAGGTTATGGCATCCAGGCCTGTGTCCCCTCACTATGCAAAGATATCGTCCCCATCTAATGTTGAATAAATCAAATTTCTCATCTATTTCAAGAGGGCAAACAGTCTTATTCTGAATTTTTATCTAGCAATCAGTTTTTATCTGCTCAGTCTTATATAGGTTTACCTTGCTTTGATAAAGCTCATTATATTCAAATAGATTAATTTTTTAAAAAGTGTACTGGGAAAAATAATTTGCTTTGCGAAAGAACTTGCTGTAAGATTCCCTTAAATAGCAAGTTTTCCTGGCATATTAAAATATGAGTAACATACCAGGTTTCAGGAATACATATATTGAGTAAAATGAGCCTTATCTGTATATGTTTCAGGCATGGATTTTGTGGTTTCTTTTCATTTTTGCTACGTGTATTTTATGGGCACACCTGTTGGGGAAATATGAGGAACAGATTCCCTAACTTAGGAACAGTCTCTGGCAGTAAGAGAGAAGAGTGGCATTATGAAAACAATGCAATCTGGGACCAGGTGGGACCATCTTCCCCAGTGACCTGAGTACCAGTGAGTGGCAGATTGGATGACACATCTTTCCAGGTGACATTCAGTGCTTTAGTCCTACAATATTCTGCTAATTAAGGGCACACTTGTGGCCTAAAAAAGGTGGTATGACTTCTAAAGATCTCCTTTACATTGGAAGAATCTGGCTTCATTTCAGGATCACGAAGTACTGTTTCCAAGAGGCAAAACTCCTCTAATACTCTCTTACTCATAAGTAAAAGAAATTGAGATGAGTCATCAAAAAGAATGCAATTAACCCTTTGAAGGTTAACCAGTTAAACAATCATATGTACCCTCCTAAGTATATTTGAAATTAGTCAAATCAATCAGTTGAAGTATTTTTAAAGATTAGATAAACTGAATTACATAGCCCTTTCTACAAAGAATGGATGTTGGGTTGTGAGAGTGGCCTCAACCGCGTGACATTATTCTCACGGCGAAGAGTGAACGTGTGACCGGGCTGCCTTACCTCCTATGGAGATGATGGCATCGAAGCCCTGGTCCCTAAAGGGGAGATTAAGGTTGTCACATACCATGACTTCACATCCTCTACTCCGGGCAATCTCGACCAATGGCCCACAGTAGTCACAGCCCAGGGTATGTACCTGGCTGTTCACTTTAAGATACTTTCCAGTCCCACAACCTATAAGAGAAAAACCTGTGTTACAAGCTATCCTTAAGGGAAAGTGGAAAATTGTCAGTTTGTCTCATCACAAGGCATAGAAATGACTTTACATTAACTCACCGAGACAGACTACAACGTGGCATGAAGGTATTCACAAAAGCAAAAGAAAAGCCTGCACTGCAGGGAACGCTTACATATTTTCCTTTAGAATAGAAGAGGGAAAGGGAATGAGGAAAAAGAAAGAGTATTTGTTGAATATTTAATGAGGTAATGTCCAGAGGGCTTAGCATGCTGGCGCAACCGAAAAATGTTGGCTGGCCCACGGCAGGGAATGACAGTTTCCCAGGGACAGTGTCCAGGCTCTTTACAAAAGTTACCTTCACGTACGTATTTCATTATCTACAGCTCTACAGGCGATGGGCTTTTATTCTCCTGTTCTGTCTCCAGTCTTACCACTTGCTGGCTGTGTAAAACAAACGACTGCCAACCACTTTTCAATGGATATAAATAAAATAATTCGTACAATAAAACATGCTTTTCAAAAATTTTTAATTTGAATGAAAAAAGGATTTCAACATCTTTTTATCCAATCTATTGTCAGAGCTAGGTTTTAAATGATTTCTGCTGACTCAGCATACAACTCTGACACAGAACTATTTTTTTTTTTTCCTTAAAAAGACCGTTTTTGACTTTACTTTCTGGTGGCAGAGACCCAAATAATTCAAGATTTACACAACCCGAAGATTTGGATCAATCAGAGCTCACTGATACTACAGTGAAGAAAGTGGTAACATGAATGAATGACCATTTTGAACCTACAACCTAGTACCTAGTTTTATGTTCTAACACAGACATATCATCTAATTCCTTTTCCGAAATGTTTAAAGATACCGTTAGAGCTGATATCTGTACCTACTTGGCATTAACTCTAGATTTTTCTGCCTGAAAAAATATCTACTGCTATCCAAAGATCTGAAACACATCACAACACTCTTTAATAATTCCTCCTTAATAGGTGCTATTCAAAATTATATGAGACACTAAAAGCATAATTAAGGTTCATTGATGCCAGCTGAGACAGTGGAGAGCCTATGAATAAAAAAACAAGATTTCCAATGTTATTGTCCCAATGGAAATGATTGGGGTCTTAGAATTATTTTAGATTTCACAGCCACTGTTCCTGAGAATTCTTATGAGAAAAAGTATCCAATATTTAAGGGCAATCATGGGGAAAATATAATTCACAAAATTTTAAAATTGAAATCCTGAATATTTCAAAGATGATGGTCATATTTTAGGAAAAATACTCTTGAAAATTTGTTTGCTCATTCTTTTATTGGCTCAGAGCATACATTTAGAGAACTGAGGGAGAATTACTTCAAAGATACTAATAAAAATAAATTCAGGCCAGCCCACTGGCATAGTGGTTAAGTACGTGAAGATTGGCAACAGATGTTAGCTCAGGGCCAATCTTCCTCACCAAAAAGCATACTTTAAAAACAAAAACAGATTCAAGGGCCAGTCTGCTGGTGTAGTGGTTAAGTTCACATGCTCCGCTTTGGCAACCTGGAGTTTGCTGGTTCAGGTCCTGGGCGTGGACCTACACACCGCTCATTAGGCCACACTGTGGCCACATCCCATGTAGAAGAATTAGAAGGACTTACAACTAGGATATACAACTATGTATATGCTTTGGGGAGGGAAAAAAAGAGGAAGATTGGCAACAGATGTTAGCTCAGGGCCAATCTTCCTCACCAAAAGAAAGCATTAAAAAAACCAGGTTCATAGACCATTAGAGCTACAGGGAAGTATTCAGAGAGCATATGGTAATGAGGAAACTGAGGTCTTTTCAAACGTCAGCATCTCCTGAAACGTTTCCAGTGCCCCAGCCCCTTTGATTTAGCCCATATTTTCCAATGGCATTCATTTTTAAGAATAGTAGGGGAACCCCCAAATATGATGCATTATCCATTTCTAAGTGCATACACTGAGATGCTAGATGGGAAGATTTTATCCTAATAAGGAAATCAAGAATATCTGCCAAGCCTAGTCACCCTATTGTCTTAAATGTGCAAGAAATAAATCAGAACACTTTGGATACTGCGGCAAGCTCCAGAACACGACAATCCTCATGCTCCTTTACGAAATCTCATTAAATGATAACCTTTCACAGTACTGAGGAGAGATTACAGGAAGTGTCTGCATGCTTCCCCTCCCCTCTGTTCTGTATTCTGCACCACACTATAACGAAAGAAGAAAGGAGATAATTGCCTCACTTCAACAAAAATATTTTGGCCCATGGTGGGCAAGTCTTTGCTGGAAATAACTAAATTAATCTGAATGTTCCCTCTGAAGTTTGCAGAAACAACCGCATTTTCGAAACTAAGAGCTTTTTGCTAAGACCTTATCTGAAAGAGAACTCTCTTTTCCTATGGGAAAAAGAAGAACATGGCCTATTTATTTCCCATTTGATATACATTTCTGGGGGCCAGAGATGAGGAAATATGTTTTATTGTGCAGGCATGGTGCCTGCCACATAGTAGGAGCTTTAAATTTTTATTGACTCAATGAAGGGATGATAATTGGAGAATGACTCAGCAAATTAAATATGACCACAGAGACTGGGAATAAATACACTGAGAATTAAGAGGCAAAGGGAATCTGAATTATTGAAAAGTTAATTTTTATTATGTGCACAAAAATAAAAATTTCAATATTATTAGGGCAATTGGCTCTGATGTCAGGTTAAAAGGTGACTTTGCTCAAAAAGACTCTAGCTCTGGTGTTTCTCCTGCTTTCTAAACTAGTCCAAGATCTCGAACCACCGACCACCCTCCATGCACCATCTAATGGACTTGTTGCTAGCCCATTTCAGGTAACAGTAGTACCGTAAGTGCAGAGGTCACAGTATTTCCTCAGAGTACTTCGCATTTCTGCTGTCTTTGAATCACTCAGGTTCTTTTCATTTAGGCTCTAGTTCCTGCTCACTTAATTCCTGACATTTGCCCTGAAGACTTAGTTTCCATCAGGAGCCATTATCAACACACCTCAGCAAATCAGCTTGACTGGGGAATGGGGTGAGGTGGGTAGTCAAATTTTAGTCAACTCAAAGTTGCACCCCCAAAATAGTGAAGCAGCCTAGAGAATTTCTGCCTGGGCAACTGGAACCTGATTGCCTCTGGATGTTTATTACCTATGCAAAGTTTTATTACTAATTAATTATAAATTGCTAATCTAATAACCAGACATTCGCCAATATAAACAGTTGATGATTTTAGCTAAGTGGAAAACACATACAGAAAAAATTTTTCCTTTTGGAGATAGTCATCTTATTCTGCCTTCTCTTCTTCTGCTAATCCCTTTGGGATTCTTTTTTTCCTTTTCATTTATTTCTTCTTTAATTTCAATTTTATTTTAAAACATATCTTTCATTGTGTAATCAAAATATTACTATTCATTTTTTGAATAGTAAAAAAATGTAAATAGTACAAAATTCAAAAGATACAAATGGGTCAAAAAATCTGCTATAGATATAATTATTGATTTGCACAGAGGTATCTGAAGAATATTATTAGTACCATAATTTGTAGTAGCAAAATATAACAAACATATATCTGTTAATATAGTGCTATTAGCATTGAATGTTATGCAGCTTTTAATAAAGGCAGCTCTGTAAGAACAGACATGGAATGATCTCCACAATATATTAAAAGAAACAAAAGCTAAGGGTGTAATTGTTTGTGTAACATACTACCATCTGTGTAACTGAAAAAGGGAAATCCACCCATATACACATCCATGGGCATAAATATGCTTACATAAACGTGAAATATCTCAAAGATTATACAGGCCGCTAAGAGCACTGGTTGCCTCTGGTGTGGGTTAGGTGGTGCTGGGGGACTCAGGTGGGATGATATTTTTCACGGTACATCCTTCTGTACCTTTGTTACTGAACCATTTAAGTGGATTACTTAGTTTTTGGTTTTTTGACTTCATTTATATATTTATCGAGATTTTGGCCTTGTAGAAGTTTTAAAATCTTATGTGGTCTAAGATATCAATACAGTGAATCCTTCGTTACTCACAGATTCTGTATTTGCATGTTCACGTACTTGCTAAACTTTATTTGTAACCCCAAAGTCAATACTGCAGCCCTGTACGCTTGTTCCCTGACACGCACACCCATAGAGTAGTCAAGAATATGAGTGGCCTGGGGCACCTGTTCCCCACCTTTTTTTTTGGGTAAGGAAGATAGGCCCTGAGCTAACATCAGTTGCCAATCCTCCTCCATTTTACGGGATGCTGCCACAGCATGGCTTGATGCGCAGTGTGTAGGTCCATGCCTGGGATCTGAACCTGTGAACTCTGGGCCACTGAAGCAGAGCACGCAAAACTTAACCACTATGCCACCGGGCTGGCCCTGTTCCCCACCTTCTTGATTCAGCTCTCAGGCTGTCAACAAGTGTCCTTTACATGGTCTATGTAATGCCACGTTTTGTGCATGTCTGTGCTTTTTTCTTGGTGATTTCACTGTTTAAAATGGCCCCCAAGCACAGTGCTGATGTGCTGTCTAGGGCTCCTCAGGGCAAAAAGGCTGTGGTGAGGCTTGTGGTCAAAATAGACGTTAAATAAACTTTGTTCAGGCATCAGTTATAATGTGTTGCCCATGAGTTCAAAGTTAATAAATCAACAGTATATACTTAATCAGTGTATTTACACAGAAACACACATGAAACAAGGTTAGGAATTGATCAGTTAACAAAAATGTTGTGATCAGAGGCTCACGGAACCTAATCCTATATTTCCCCCGGGGGCAATAATTCAGTATTCACTAATTCAGTGTTCACAGCAACTTTACAGAACATAAGCGGTGTGCGTAATGACAATCAACTGTATTTTCTTTTGATTTCTGACTTTTTTTGGTGTCATATATAGAGAGGTCTTTTGCCTCTGAGAGTATTTTTTAAAATAATCTAGTTGTCATCTAGTCCTTTAATGATTTCATTTTCTTATATTTAAATCTCGGCTTCAGCGGAATTTTTGGTGTAAGGTATGAGAAAGCAGCATATATATATATATATACACATACATACACATATATATAAATACTGTTGTCCCAAAGCCACTTATTGAACAGTTCCTTTTCCTCCCAATTAATTTTGAGATCCTGGTACTTTGCTTACGTTATGGGCGGTAAAAGTTCCAAACTCACTGAATCTTCTGAAATCAGATTTATTTTTAAAAAGTTGACATGATAGAGATATTTTTCAAAGACTCTCCATTTCTACATAACATGACCCTTCCCCAAATTCCACACTGCTTGCAGCATCTTTAACAAGCCAAAAGCCTTGGGCACATGTCTGTTTCTCTTACCAACATTTAGAGTAAACGTGAAATTAGACAGTTTGTAACTACAGACCTATGACCCTTATGGGCACAGTCTGCATGCATTCGCTGGGAACCAGTTTTAGGTGGGCGTGCCTCGAGTGGGAATCCTACCATGTCTTAAACCTCAGTCTTAGATCTGCTGGGCTGTGGTTTACCACTTCTCGATTCAGAAAGATTCTGAGCCAAAGTCCTCCAGGCAAATCAGTGATTATGAAGATATGATCTAATTAAAGATGTGCTCTAAATAATAAAACACCCAAGGAAAAGGATCCATGAGATTAATAAGAGGTTATAGGACCTCTTCTGTAATCCCCCAATTCTGGCTCTTCTGTGGTGGGCATGAGAGCGGCTCAAGGGGAGCCCCCCAAACACTGTATTTACCAGTGTGAATGTCTCTAAATTTAAAGAGGTCAGTTTCACAAGCAGTCATTTCAGTCCTGTTTTATTCAATCAATATCAGGTCGATTTTGTATGAGGATGTACACAAAGGCTCTGAGAAGATTGCCACTATCTAAATGTAGATCTGAGGAAGTTTTCTACTTTCTGACTTGATCGTATGAATTTCTGCTATAAAGTGAATAGTCTAGGACAAAATTTCAGACTTCTGGTTAGAAGAAAAATGTAAAGTGAATCTGAAAAGGAAAGGCCTGATGGACCGTATTTCAGACTACGTGGCAGAACTCTGGGTTACCTATGTCGGCGATGAGGCTGCCCGGCTTCTGCTCCTGGAGGAACTGGCGGACACGAGGCCAGGCTTTGCTCTGCAGGTCACTGAAGTAAGGGGCGGTGCTCTCATACACATCGTGCACATGCTGCTTCTCCAGCCGGGCGGCCTCATAATCCATCCTGGGAAAACAGGGCCACGCCAAGAAAGGCAGGTCAGAGTATGCACCGGAGACGGCCAAAGGAGAATGCGGATTCCTAAAGTTGGAAACCTACAACTGCCAAAGCTTGTGTTGTTCTTACACTTTTTATAAGCTGCAAAGAACAAAACCTTCACTGTAACCGCCCCATTGTTGTCAAAAGACTAGCAAATGCATAGTTTTTACCTGCCGATCTTCAGAGAATTATGGTTTGGGAATGAGTTAGCCACTGTAAATTGTTGTGCAAGATCGATTCTTGATTCTGGAAGCATACACAAGAATCTTATCAGTGGTTCACTTTGAGTAAAATCATTCTATTTGATGCTAAATAGATTTAAAAATTTTCTAACACATAGCTCACCACTCCAACCCAACCCTGAAGCCTTACGGACTCTACCTTTTTCGTGTCTTTGGATTCCAACCATTTCTCTATACTCCTACTGATTCTGTCTTCGAAAAGGTGCTCATTTCTTGCCTGAATTTCTTTAACAGCCTGTAAACAAATGTTTTTTTGACCCTTCAGTCTCTTTCCTGCAATTATGCCATGACTATTTCTCTAAAACATAAATCAAATTGTGTTGCTGCCTATCTTAGACTTCTTCAAAGGCATTTTATAGCTTGTCCGATCAAGTTTAGGTGTCTTGGGAGGGCGTACAAGGCTCTTTCTGATCTGGCCTCAACTTACCTCTTGAAGCCATTTCTCAGCATCCTTCCCCAGTGTCAGATGAGCCTGTAATACTCAATGATCCGTGGTTTCTCAGATACGACACATTCTCTCTCATCCAAGGGCCTGAACAGATGCTGTGCTTTACCTGACTAACTTCTGTTGATTCTTGGCACAGGCATCACCTCTTCCAGAATGCCTTCTCTGACTTCCCATGCAGGATAAGGACAGTCAGAAAGGAGTGGAAAAGTACAAGAGTGGGTCAATATTTTCATTATTCTCTTGTGACATGTGAGTGAGGGGTCTCCCAGGGAAGTGGCCCGGGGCTCTGACTGTGGCTTCTTACCAATCAATAGAAACTATTTTCAATCATTTAAGAGCCCATTTGGCCCTACAGGTGCACATCAGCTAGTTCAGTCTTGCCTCATGAACTCCTGTTGCATCCCACGCATCCCTCTCTGGATCAGAAAGGGCTGTAATCGTCTATTAGATATTTTTCTCTAGCGCTGGCTAGAAGATTCTAGAGAACAAGAGCTTGTCTTATTTAATCCTGAATCCCCAGTAGTTAGCATACAACAGACTCTCAATAATGAACAAACAAACATTACCAGAATGCAATCTACCTCAGCATGAGGGTGGCATTGGCTTCGGTAGAAGACAGAGTAACCCTGGGGAGTGTGGGAAGAGAGGGGATCCTACACCCACAAGCTTGCAGATGGGAGTGTGAGACAGAAGGTATTGTCTCTGGACAGCTTCCCTGTCCCCTCCCCCCAACTACCCCCACCCTGGGAAGTAGGAAGCACTGGGTAAGATGGCGTCTGATTAGTTACTCAACCATAAAGTGCCTCCTCCCCTTCCTTTGTATTTAAGAACTATCTTGAGAGTGACTTTGAGACTATGAAAATACCCTGTTTTTCATACTCTCACTCACCAATTTTAGCATCCAATCCATTGATGACTCTTGCTTAAAACAATTATTGCTACAATTATCACCAAACGATGATATTCTAATTCCATCCTTCCTTCTACTGCCAGGAAGAGCTTTTCAAGATTTAAATTAGCAGTAGGTTATCCTTAATTACTATAGACCTGCCCACAGTCCCTGCAAAAAATCTGGCAAACTCCTCACAGAGTACAAGTCTCATTTGTGAGGTCTGACAAAACTTCCACCCAAATTGAAACAGCTTATATTGCACCCTCAACTAGAATTTACAAAGTAAGCATATGGCTGGCTAGAACTGCCTACACATGAGAAAAACCCAAACACTGCGTGCTTTTCTTTTTAATCAAAATCTCAGTAGACTTAAGTCTATTTAAAATGTTTCCCCCTCAAGGAATCAATCAGGCAATACAATTTCGAGAACCCTAGAACAAATAAATTTTACTTTACTGCACTTGAAAATGTTAAGTGGCAATCAACATACACTCGTTTCCCTTCAAGCTGGCTCCAGCTCCAAGCTCAGAATTTGTAGTATCTGGACAATACCCCTTGGAGAACTTTCTCTAATTCTCCCCCATAATGCCTGGTTTCTACCATAAACAGCTAAATTCAAAGAGCGATTTTAAAGTTTATGAACCATATAAATCCATTTTGTTTTTATTGTATTTTACAGTTAAGATTGTACACTATGGAATAAAGAGCTGACTGTGAAATTGATCTGTAGAGTTGAGGCTATCCAAAATGACATTTTTTACACTCCCTGGATTTAAATTTCCTGCAGTATTTTCCATATGAGTTATATATATAAGCACATTCCTTGTGAATTCAGTAATGTGATTAAGCTAGTAAGACTGGGACTAAAATAAGAGTGCAAGGTTCAAGGTGAAGTGAAGGAGGTAGGGTTTCGTTTAGCCAGACTTCCTAACCTGTGCGCTGTCCAATTCTAGGTCCTTGGAACTCATGCCTTGTTGGTGAGTCATGAAAGAAGGGAAAATAATTTGAAAGGTAAGGAGAAGTCATATAAAGTAATGCAGTGATATTTAGAAGAAATCATTTGTATGTTAAGTGCAATGGAAAGTGGTTTTAAGTTGGTGGGTGGGTCAGAGGACAACATAATTGGATTTATAATTTTAAAAGCTCATTCTAGGTCTCTCATTCTAGGTATATTCTAGGTATATCTAACTCTAAGCAGACTAGAGTAGCTATTGTTTTTAGTTGTCCAACCAAGTTCACCATCCAACTTCTTCTGATAATATGTATCTTGTCCTCCATGGATGGGTATGTGACCCAGGCCTGGTCAATCATGGTACCCCACATGCGTGGACACAATCATTGGTTCAATGGTGGGCAGGTAATATAAGGTCAGCCAATCAGAGTCTTTCCTTAAGATACATTAGTGTGGAGCTAAGGAAGTGGTGTCCTTCCCTCTGGCATCACAGAGTTAGAAAGATGTAAAAGTCAGACTGCCAGTGGCCAGCTTTTCTACCACCAGGAAAAGACCTGTTTTCAGGTAGAAGACAATAAAGTCAGGCAAAGCAAACAGAGATGAGAGACAAATGGAGAGGGAAAAAGATCCATGGCAGCATTGAGTCCTGGTTCCGGTCCTAAGATTGCTTCTTGCAGTTCTTTGGGCTCTTCCTTATCCTTCCCAACTCAGAGAGGCAATAAATTCCCCTTTTGACTTAAGCTGGTTGGGTCTCTGACCTTACCACCATGTCTTAATCCCCTCTAAGTCATCAGTACTTCTTGCACTAGCGTTTGCTTTTTGTTTTGTTTTATATCTAGCCTTTATTCCTTGGAGAATGGCAAAGAGGAGAGAATGTGATAGGAAACTAACAGGAGAGGTCAGTGGTTTGGTATGTTTCCCATGGAGAAAGGAACAAAGAGAAGGACATCAGCAATTCCTGCTTCTACAAAGAGTCCTCACTGAGTGGTCACAGATGTTTGGTTTTCCTGTTTTGTGTATGTGATTGGAATGACACTTCTTCACCCAACTTGATTCAGGCAAAGCCATGTGACCATGAAATGTGATCAACAAAAATGTGGATTCTCTTGGGCAGAAGCTTTATGAGCCAGTGGGGGGCTCACCGAGTTCCTCTGCAATCACAGAAGCATCAGTCCAGGTCCCTGAGTGACTGTTCTTGAAGGACAGGCAGCATGAGCATTTTAAGCCAAAAAGAAAAAAAAGGAAAGAAACAGCTCATCACAAGAAATGTTGAATATCTAGGTAATGAAAAAGTCAAAATTATCAATCATATTCTATTAGAAGATAACTTGTTACTATGTGAATTTGTGTTGTTTTTGTTTATAAATATTAATACTGGGGCCAGCCCCGTGGCCAAGTGGTTAAGTTCGTGTGTTCCACTTCAGTGTCCCAGGGTTTCATCAGTTCAGATCCTGGGCACAGACCTAGCACTGCTCATTAAACCATGCTGAGGCGGCATCTCACACAGCAGAGCCAGAAGGATCTACAACTAGAATATACAAGTATGTACTGCGGGGCTTTGGGGAGAAGAAGAAGAAAAAAGAAGATTGGCAACAGATGTTAGCTCAGGTGCCAATCTTAAAAAAACATTTTTTTAAATTAATACTCTTTTCTTTCCTGTAAATATATTATCACAAAACTGGGAGAAAACTGAATACAGTTCTGTATTCTGCTTTTTAAATTTAATGCAATATTGTGAGCCAAGGAACAACTTTTACCTGTAGTCTTCTCCATTCTTTTTAAATAAGGCCTCTTGTTGGAACCCTCTGGCAATAGAACATACTGGAATGGCAATGTCTTGTTGGAACCACTGCTAGCCTAAGAGGATATCAGAGCTGTTGTAATAGTGCTGCCATATTCGGCACCTCTCCCTCTTTCTTTTTTCACTGCTACGACCTAGTATCTGAGCTGTTATTATAACTTTCTGGTTGGTCTCTCTGTCCCCCGTCCCACCTCGAATATATCCGTAATGCTGGGAGTTTGCAACACTCTTTCTCCATTAATATTCACTATACACTCCTATAGGAAAAGGCAACTGCAGAGACCACATAGCATATGTGCTCTTTCTGGCTTGGTGGCTGTAACTTGTAATTTTCCCTCCATGAGCCCAAGAAAAGCAGTTTAGGATCCCTATTTCATGCCAGTGCTGGATAATTTTCCTATAGTGTCCATTTGATAATATCCCCTCTCTGTTGAAAACCCTTCAGGGTACCTCTACGCTCTACAGGATAAAGCTTGCACTCCTCAGACTGGCATTCAAAACCCTCCATGACCTGGTGCGAGTCTACCTTTCCAGGCTTAGATCCTGTAACTACCATAACTCGAATTCCTCCACCAAAGGACTCAACTCACCCTTCCCTGAGTGGGCCTTGTGTATGGCTCCTCATTCAGGTCTTTGCTGAAGCCGTTTTCTCTCATCTGAAATGCTCTAAAGTCACCTCACCCTTCCAAAATCTTACCTGGCCTTCAAAGTCTAGCTTTTGCCTCCTCCATAAAGACTTCAGGGACAGCTCTGGATAAGACTAATCTCTCCTAGTATTTCTGTATACTGCATATGTATTATCTCTCTCCTAGTATTTCTGTATACTGCATATGTATTATCTCTATCACTCTTAGGGCATGTCTCCTGTTACCATCTTGAACTCTCTACTCTGTATACGTTCCCAATTAGATTAGAAGCTCCTGGAGGGCAGAAACTGAAATCTGACCTTTCTTTATATATATCATAGTGCTTAGGATCATGTTGAACAAAGAGCAGTCACTCCATAATTAACTGTAGAACCAACGAATCAATGAGCTGTTTCCTTAGCTCCCTCTGCAAGACAACGATACCTCACTCCAGACAAACTGGTCCTCGAGTCTTGGGTCATAAATCACAGAGACCCTGCTGGGGGCCAAAAGGCCTCCGAGGAAAGCAGGACTAAGGTCGAGCTCTTCCAGTGGTGTTTTGTATTTCGGATTTCCTGCCTTAGCAGAGGCCTGTTTTAGAGATATACCTGAAGTATGCAACAGTCACATTTTTATAACTAAAAACAAATATAAATATTGTAAATTGTTCTCCTATTATAAATGCCACAGACGACACAGTATTAAAAAGGAAAGCATCAAACTCTGCTTTAAATTTCAAAGACATACTCAAACTGTAATTCTAGAGTGAAAATACAGGTGAGTCAGGAGAGTTCAAAAACTTTACTTACACTTAATTATAAAACACATAGTTCTTTTTAACCTTTTAATATCAGATACTTCAAACTTATCTACATATTATTTTCAAGTACAGATTATACTACAAACTTTTGTATGATAAAAATTATCATTTAACAATGCTCTTTAAGTCCTAGAGAAGCAATTTTACTCTCTAAAAAATACTAAATATATTCTTGTAATTTTAAGTTACCCTGTACAACTATTTCCAGATTCTTTTTTCCACGTGGTGCAAAAATAAACTCCAGCTTACTTTATATCACATTGTCATAAATTTAAAATTATAGGAATTGGGGCTCATTAGGGAACATGCACAGTGCCCCCAAACCTCAGATTATGTGAATTGCAGCAATAGTTGAAAGGTACTAACCTGAGTCATCTTGTGATTACAGGAAAATTACTTCTTGTCTTTGTGAACCATGGCAGTTTTCCCCTCCGAGACTGACAGCTTCTTCTCACGACTTTCTCAATGTGTAATATAAATGAAAAGTAGCAGGACTGAAGTCAAATAGTGAGGTCTTTCACATGCTGAACCACTTTGCATGAGTCTTTGGGAATATAGGCCCTATTAGGAAAAAAATAGTAAATGTCATTTTACATAATAAAAATATTGAACCAGCTACAGCCCAGGCTGACCTCTTGACCTATGCATAAATTACCCAGAGAAGAAAGAACTATTAATATAGAATGTGCCAGAAGTATAAGAGCAGTGTCTGAATTAATTCCTAAGCTTTCTGTAAAATACACAGTACTTTCTCCCCAAATTAAATTGAATGATTTCCACTTATTCCTGGAAAAATTGCAAGCATTGAGAGTCAATTGTGAATCCAGTGTCTTAATTAAATGTATACCAAGTACGTAAGACAATAGCACTGAATTGTCTTAAATCATGCCAGCACAACTTAACTGCTCAATATTTGTTTCATGTTGTCAGCTACTTCCATGTCACTTTGACAAGCACTCCTAGTTATTCTTCATTGTTCATATTTATTTTTTCTTTTTTCATAATAAAGCGGGTCTGTCATGAAACTCATCAAAAGACTCTTAGTTACTAAAAAAGAAAAATGGACCATTCATGCCAAAAAGCACTTTGTAATGTGGAGGTCTTGGGGTATAAAATGAGGTCTGGAGAGATGCCTGGCGTGGCAGGAAAAGCCAGTTCTATAATAGCTCGGGGCCCGATTCCTTATCTGTGAAGATGAAGCAAATGGACCTTAATCTAGACCAGTTCTCAACCATTTTCCCTAGTCTTCACATTCTTTGTGTGTACACCTCACCACCACAAACTGTACCTCTTACTACATACAGTGATTCTCAGGATGGAGGCCTGTAGTTTCCCCCAACTTCTCCCTGCTCCCCACCCCACCCCAGTCTTGGTCCCTGTTTAAGAATCACTGCTCCGGGTGTGCTTTGGAAAGCTTCGCTCTGGTCTTCAGAATATGCATGTACGTTTTAACCCCAGTCATCTCTCCATCATAGCAGGTATAGGATCGGCACCACTGAGAGCTGCAAAGCTTGACTTTTTAGGGAAAACATTTAAGAAGGGTCTTGAAAGAGCCTTTAGTCAAAGGGTTTCATCTTTCTCATGCAATTGTGGAGCCTGCCTTAATCATAAAGGAGATGATATTGGTTTACTGAGCCCCCGTGCTTGTCCTGAAACTAAATGCTCTCCAGTGGGATTCACTCTTCCATGCCCTGACCTAGGCGCTCCACTGTCACCAGCCAACTTAACTGTCTCTGCACCTTTCCTTCAGGCATTTGTGCCTAAATGAATTAGTCCTCTCAGATACGCTACCAAAGACAAAGTCTTCAATGCCTTAGTCAGTAAGAGGAGTTAATGAAAAGATGATGATGAGATCTGTTATCCAACAGTGCTCCTCCAGAGGCGATGACTAGGCCATATTCACTGTAACTCTATTGCAGTTCACTTTGATTTTGTAGATTAGAGAATGCCAGAAAAGAACAAGAAAATCAAAGATGAGATTTAAAAAAAATGAAAATATAATACCCAGCTTCCCCCAGGCATTGGCTGCTGGCATCAATTTGACAAAACCAGCTCTCAGTCTATGTTAAGATAAAGGCAATAGGATCCCCAGTAGGGCAGCCTGGAAGAAGACTGTTCTGATGTTTCAAAAGGCAACACCTGAGGAGAAGCAGAGCATTACCAGTTCTCTTTTCTCTTAGGAAAGAAGGTTTCGGCAGGTCGGGTGACAGAGAATCCCAGTCATTTTACTGTCAAATGATTGATCACAAAGGAGCTTTTCAATGAAGCTGGCTGTAGTCAACTATAAAACTATAAATCCTGTAATGATTTTCTAAGAATAGAATTAAGAGGAGAAATGTGAGGATGAATTATGTGTTAGCATATTTTATAAAATACGTTTATAATACAATTGACCCAAAAGAGGCATTCATGGGGTTATAACCAAAAAAAAAAAAAAATCTGATTGTATGTTTGAGGTTCAGGAAGAGAGTTCACGTACATACAAAGTATAGTAACACCTGGACGGTCAAGTTTGCTTTTTTTTGATTCTTTTTTTTTGCTTGAGAAAGCTTAGCCCTGAGCTAACAATCTTCCTTCACTTTATACGTGGGTCGCCACCACAGCACAGCTGATGAGTGGTGTAGGTCCACACCCAGGATCCAAACCTGGGCCATCAAGCAGAGCGTGCCAAACTTAACCACTATACCACAGGCTGGCCCCTGGACTGTCAAGTATTTTATCCCATGTATTCCACCTCCATCTCATTCCTCTTATGTGTCTCTCCAAGTCCTTCTCCACTGTCCCAGCCTGAGCCTAGGCCCACACCTAGCTGTCTAGGAGTTCCCACTCTCATGGATTTCACAGACGCGAAAAATCTCAGAGGGACCAGTTGATTCTTTACTTGAAGGCCAGGACACACACACTTACTTTTTTTGTTGTTTGTTTGTTTGTTTGTTTTTTGTTTTGTTTTTTTGGAGGAAGATTAGCCTTCAGCTAACTACTGCCAGTCCTCCTCTTTTTGCTGAGGAAGCCTGGCTCTGAGCTAACATCCGTGCCCATCTTCCTCTAGTTTATACGTGGGACGCCTACCACAGCATGGCTGCCAAGCAGTGCCATGTCCGCACCCAGGATCCGAACCAGCGAACCCCGGGCCGCCGAGAAGCGGAACGTGCGAACTTAACCGCTGCGCCACCGGGCCGGCCCCCCCACACACATATTTTTAAAGCCTGTTATTTACTGTCACCATCTAACTGCATAAATGAATGGACAGTTTACCCCCACAAAAGTTGGGAGGCCATAATTTTGAACCAAAGAAGTCCTTTAAAATTGAATAAAATTTAGCTCTATGAAAAACTGACTAAACCTTCTTTGATTTTCTCATTCCACTACAGATGGATAAAATCATTGTTACAAACCAACACTGGTATAAAGAACTGAGTTTTGGGGCCCAGATTAATATATTCGTTTGCAAACCCACGAGTCCTCCTGCCTTCACAACTCTGTGCCCTGAAATTGGTCCTCTGCAGCATCATGATAGTGATCTCTTGCTCCTCCTCTGCAGACTTAGACAGTCCAAATACCTTAGTATGTCACATAAAGCCATAAAGCTGGCCCTGATCTGACCCCACCCCACCCTCCAGCATTTTCCCCCATGATGTCCCACCCCACTCCATGCCATATACCCTACCAGAGCAACTCAAAGTAGCCAGGCAGGGAACTGCTTGTTACAATGGGATAAGGGCTTTGCACCAGAATGTAAATCAACAACTGATTCTTTCTTTGAGAAACTCTTGCTGTGATAAAGGAGAAAGGCGTCAGCTTAGTGACTTAGCTGATTTACATTCAGGCACAGCTCCTTATCTAGGGCCATGACGTGAGATTCTCTGAATTCATTAGACATTTGAGGTCTTCATGCATTTCCTCATCGGTTCCCTCTGCCTGGGTTGTCCTTTAGACCACCTGACAGAACAGTTAATCTTTGCAGGTCCAGCTTGGGCTGTATTCTCTAGGAAGCCTCTCCTGTCCCCCAGCTAGGATACCACCATGTGCTTCTTCGTGCCTCCCCTGTGGGTCATGGATACCCTTCGGCACTAGCACTGTGGTGGCCACTGTCTGGTTTATTCGGGCTGCCTCACATCCAGCTGTGTTTTTTATTAGGGATGACCCCATGGTGTGAAGTAAGAATGAGATGCAGGCCTTGCCTCTCACCAGAGACGCTGAAGCAGGGAAATTTTCTTGCCCCCCTTCCCCTGGTGGGATGGTGTATTAGTTTCCTAGGGCTGGCATAACAAGGTCCCCCACACTGGGTGGATTATATAGCAGAAATCTACTTTCTCTCAGGTCTGTAGTCTAGAAGTCTGGATCAAAGGGGCAGCTGGGTTGGTTCCTTCTGAAGGCCGTGAGGGAAGGCTCTGTTCCAGGCCTCTCTCTCGGCTTATAGTTGGCTGTCTTCTTCTTGTATCTCCACATCATCTTCCTTCGACATGTCTATGTCCAAATTTCCATCAGTTCTATTGGATTAGGGCCGCCCTAATGACCTCATTTTAACTTAATTATCTCTTTAAAGACTCTGTCTCCAAATACAGTCACATTCTGAAGTACTGAGGGTTAAGACTCCAACATATGATCTTTTGGAGGAACACAAACCAGTACACAACAGATGGTACAGTGGGTTGAATGGTGGCCCCTCGAAAGATACGTCCAGATCCTAAGCTCTGGAACCTATGAATGTGACCTTATTTGGAAAAAGTCTTTTGCAGTTAAAGATCTCAAGACGAGATCACCCTGGATTACCCAGGAGGACCCTAAATCCAATAACAAGTACTCTTCTAAGAGACAGAGTGGCAAAGACAGAGAGAAGGCCATTGAACACGAGGCAGAGATCGACGCTATGCTGCCAGAAGCCAAAGAACGCCTGGACCCACCAGAAGCTGGAAGAGGAGAGAAAGGATCCTCCCCTAGAGCCTTCAGTGGGAGCGCAGCCCTGCTGACAACTTGATTTAGGACAACTGGCCTCCAGAACTGTGAGAAAATAAGCTTCTGTCGGTTTAAGCCACCACGTTTATGTAATTTGTCACAGCAGCCCTAGGAAACTAGTAGAGACGGCCGGGTCATTTGACCTAGATTCAGTCAATCAGCAACTCTCATCCTGGACTGTGAATCCAAAGCAAGTCATTCAAAAGTAAAGGAACTGTGAGGGTGTCCAGCTGTGACTGCTCCTGGTAATGGCAGCTGTGTCCCGGCCAGGTGATTCCTGCTAAAAGGGAGCCCTGAGAATAGGAGAATTTATGGATATAGCACTTCCTCGCCTGCCTGATAAGGACAAATCAGGACTTCCTTGTAGGCCCTACGATTCCCCCACCAGAGGGGTTTCCTGTAAGAGGAAAATAATTCAGCCCACTCCACCCTACCGCATTCCCTGCACCTCTCACTGTCCCCAGATCTGTACCTAGTCACTTCCCTGCAATGGCCCGGGGAGACAATTACAAAGTCAAACCCAGAAGGCTTACACACCAGGAGGATTACAGACAGTTGAATTCAGAAGGCAAAGATCTGGGGTCAATGTCCACATGGATGGATTCGGAGGGAGCTTGCCAAAGAGAGAGAAATATAATTTTAGATTGTACTGAGTTTATGCATATGGGCGCATTACCAGAGGTTCTGAATTCACTGTGCCAACTTGAGCAAATGGAGGCGGTTCTAGGAGCTTGCTTCTCTGGTCCATCAAATCTGGACTCAGTGGGGGCCTAACCAGAATCAAGATGCCATACATGGCTGTGTCAAAGATCAGCTAAGGAATGGCAATATGGCCTGCTTCATGCCATGTAGTGGCTACTGGATTCCATACCCAAGGGAGAACTATGGCAGTGATGTCTAGTGTGGTGGCAGGACTCTTCATCAGTGGCACTGGGTCCTGGTTAGACGGACTGTTGTACCTCAGCATCTTGGCATTTTGGAGCTGCCATTGGGCATACTTATTTTCCAAATCTTGTTCCCTGGCTTCCTATGCTGTCCATATCCTTTCAATAAATTCCTAGTCAGCTGACAGATCCCTAGAGTCTGTTTCTGTTGCTTACAATCAGGAGCCACGGATCGCATAGAACAGAAAAAACATTGTAATCCTTTGTTTATGCTTATTTCCCCCTACTTGACTTTCAGCTCTTTATGAACAATGACCACACCTGACTCATCTCGTTATCTGTAACGCCTCTCACTGTATCTGGCAAATATGGTGGTGGTGGAGAATTGTCAAGAGAATGAATGAATGATCAGTTAAAAAGCATTTTTTTGGTCCATGACTTTTAGAGGAAAGAGGCAAATGATAAGTTGTAAATTAAAGGAAAAAATTTTTATTTTTAGTTGTGGTAAAAAACCCATAACATAAAATTTACCATCTTAACCACTTTTAACTATACAGATCAGGAGTATTAAGTATATTCACATATCCAGAATGTTTTCATACTGCAAAATTGAAACTCTATATACCCAGTAAATACTAACTCCTCATGTTTTCCTCTCCCTGGTCCCTGGCAAACACCATTCTTTCTAAGGGTCTGACTACTTTAGACACCTCATATAAGTGAAATCAAACAATATCTGTCTTGTTGACTGGCTTATTTCACTTAGCATTATGTCCTCGAGGTTCAACCATGTTGTAGCATGTGACAGGATTTCCTAATGGGTGTAAGGTGAAATTTCATTGGGGCTTTTATTTGCATTTCTTTAATGATAGGGATGTTGTTTAGCATCTTTACAAATACTTGTTGGCCATTTTTATATCATCTTTGGAGAAATGTCTACTCAAGGCCTTTGCTCATTTTTAAAATCAGTATTTTTTTTCTCTTTCTTCCTTGTTGTTGTTAAGTTATAGGAGTTTTTAAATATATTCTAGATATTAACTTCTTATCAGATGTGTCATTTGCAAATATTTTCTTCCATTCTGTAGGTTGCCTTTTCCCTCTGTTGATTGTGTCCTTTGATGCACAGAAGTTCTTAAGTTTGATGTAGTCCCAGATAAGTTCTAAATTTCATCCTGGGCATCTACATATGTTCAACAAAATATTCGGTATCTTTATCAAAGGTGGATGGTTCAGGGAGGTGGAATATTCCGATTCCCGCAGGCTCATACTAGTAAATCCACTAAGCTGTTTGCATTTGTTCCCATGTGCTCCTTCCCCATAGAAGAGGGACAAGGGATGAGCTATCCTTACTCTCCTACAAAGCAAACCCACCAGCTCTACACTGCTCCTGAGCTCTCCTGACAGCTCAACAGCCTCCCTCCGGCCACTCTCTCCCCTCTCTTCTCAGGCATTAGTTTTCCCCTAGCAATTGGATTTTCCCATTAGTATAAAAACATGCTTCAATATCTCTTAGCTTAAAAAAAAAAAGAAACCCTCCCAGGCCTGATCACAGATCACCATCCAGTTTACACCCTAATTTCCCTGCTTCCTTTTATAGCAAAGTTCTTCAAAAACACTGTCTCTCCTTGTTGGCTTTCTTGATTCCAGAAGTTTCCCCCATAATGCCGATCATAAACGCCTGTCGGCCCCAGGACCACAATACTGCACTCAGCAGAGTAGTCAGGGAGCTACTTTCAAAAAGGAAAAAAAGGCTTTACTGCTGTTGTCCTGCTTCATGTCCCCTTTTATGCAAGAAAGAAGTAAAATGTGGGGCTGACCCAGGGGCATAGTGGTTAGGTTCATGCACTCCACTTTGGCAGCCCAGGGTTCTCAGGTTCGGATCCCTCAATGGACCTACACACTGCTTGTCGAGCCATGCTGTGGCAGGATCTTACATACAAAATAGAGGAAGATGGGTACAGATGTTAGCTCAGGGCCAATCTTCCTCACCAAAGAAGAAGAAGAAGAAGAAGAAGAGGTAAAACGCTTTTGTTTTACTAATAGTGCAGTGGCATCCATAGTTTCAATTTCCACCAACCCCAGATCATTATTTGCAGAGGGGGCAGTGCTGCAGATGGCAACACTCTGCTGTGTTTTGCCCACAGACTTCATCACTGCTTGAAATGTTTACTTGTGAAACTGCTGTATCGAACAAGTGGGATTTGTAGGTGACTTGATGTCTCTGGAAACCCATTCTGTGGCGCTCATTCATCTGCTGCCCTTAAATGAAACTTGGGCAGAGTCACAGATTTTTCAGTAACTTATAGATATGAAAATGTTCTCCCAATCACTTTACTCACACTTTTTTTTTTTTTGAGGAAGATTAGCCCTGAGCTAACATCTACCAGCAATCCACCTCTTTTTGCTGAGGAAGACTGGCCCTGAGCTACCATCTGTGCCCATCTTCCTCTACTTTATATGTGGGATACCTGCCACAGCATGGCTTGATAAATGCAGTGTGTAGGTTCACACCCGGGATACAAACTGGCGAACCCCAGGCCGCCAAGACAGAACGTGCAAACTTAACCACTGCACCACCGGGCTGGCCCCTTCACAAACACTCTTACTTCTAAAACTAATATTCCCTGTCCAGTACAAAATCCAAGCTCCAAATTTCATTCCAACTGGAAACTTCTCATCTCCAGCTTGTGCCTGCAGCCACGGGGAAGCCCGAGGTGGAACGCGGTGGGACGACTGGCAAGGAGAAGTCATGGAACCAGGAAGGTCCTTTTTGGCTGGTACTAGTGTGAGCTGACGTCAGTGATCTCCGGGTGTGGTGGGAAGGGAAGGCTTTTTATTTATGGAGCGTTTTTATGGCCCCCATGGGACGCATTTATTGGTTTCCTGTGGACCCTCAATGTTGCATGTCCCTCACCTGTAGTTTCCTGACATGGGTGGCCCACTGTCCTGCTTGCTGCCTATGACAGTCCTCTCAGCAGCTGGTCACCCTGCTCTGCGCCTCCAGTATTTTTCACCTGCATCTATCCACTCCTCCAGATGAGATTGTATGCAGCATCTAGGCGAATGCCATGTATCTCGTGTGGTCCACATGTGGTCCAAGGAAAACACTCACCTTTGATCCATCCTTGATGAGAGTGCTACCTCCCAAACAATATCTCTTTGTCTGCTGCCATAGGCTGCTTCTACCAGCCTTTAGATTTCTCAGGCATATGCTTGACCCCAGACCAGTCTGTCTTCTAAACTGCAGGTGGCCCAGAGCAAGCTTTCTGTGCGGTCCCTTGAAACCCTGCCACCTGACTCAAGGATGGGAGAAACAGCTCCCTCTCTTCTCCCAAGATGCTGTGCACGTGTTAGCAGGGAAAGGGGACATCCACAGCATGCCTCCCAAAATCTAAATACATCCCCTCCCTAATGTCCAAATCCTTCTACGTGGGTGTTGGGCTAAGGGTCATAGAACCAAATTTCATATTATTCAGCCTTAAAAAGGAAGGAAATTCTGACACCTGCTACGATATGGGTGAACCTTGAAGACATTATGCTGAGTGAACTAAGCCAGACACAAAAGGACAAATATTGTACGATTCACTTCTCTGAGGTTCCTAGAGTGGTCACATTCATAAAGACAGAGAGTGGAATGGTGGCTGCCAGGGGCTGGAGGTGGAGGGAATGGGGAGTTCTTGTTGAATGGGGACGAAGATGGCAAGATGAAAATAATTATGGAGATCGGTTGCACAGCAACGTGAATGTACTTAATGCCAGTGAACTGTACGCTTAAAAATGGTTAAAATTGTGAATTTCATGTTATGTACATTTTAATGCAAGTTAAAAAAAAACCAAAACAACAGATTTCAGCCACTTCTTCTGCAAGTCCTGCTTAGGTATTTCAGCAAGTAGTTTCAGAACATGAGAGTAACTGCCACCTAACATTTGGGGACCGTGCCTGTTGTTAAGTTATAGTCCCCCCACTGCCTCCTCCACTCTGCTTTGTGTCCTGGGGGTGGGGGCTCCACGAACAACACTTCTTCTTTGCCAAGGGGCCCTGAAAACAGAGCACAGCAAAGGGA
This sequence comes from Equus przewalskii, assembly GCF_037783145.1. Lineage (NCBI taxonomy): Eukaryota > Metazoa > Chordata > Mammalia > Perissodactyla > Equidae > Equus > Equus przewalskii. Next base: position 15,428,728 of record NC_091858.1, on the reverse strand, counting down.
GGCTGGAAGGCCGGAGAGGGAGGAGGGACCAGCCCCTTTCTGGTTGCTTCCTGTTCCTGCCAGAGTTACCCGGCAACAGCCCTTCACCCTGGCAGCAGCATTTGTTTCTGGCAACAGTTGGTTAGCTCCTAGGTTTTTTCCCCTCTCCTAGAGCCAGCCCTTTGCGCACTCCTACAAGACACTCGCACACGCCAAGCAGCCCCCCAGCCAAGAGATCTGTGTCCCACCTCCTCAGGGCCCCTCGTCTGAGCCCTCGAGGTATCAGCACTAGCTGGTCACAATCTCCTCAAAGGTCTTGGTCCCAGCTGCAGGGCCCTCCTCCCAGCTTCTAGGTCTCATAAGTCCTCTTCTCTTTGTTCTCCCAGCACAGATAGCAGCTGCTTCCCACACTAGCCCAGCGCTGTCCTGCCTCATTTGACCCCTCTTTGCATTTTCAGCCCTCTGATATCTGTTTCACCAACCCCTTATATGAAATTCCCTCTGTCAACATAACTAGTGCGGTTTCCATTTTCCTGACCGGACACTGATGAATACAACCGTATTTTGGCACTACTTTGCAAAAAATGAAAATAAGAAAGAATTCCATTTCAACATCCTACTATAGTTTATTGTCTGTCTCACCCAACCAGTTTGTAAACACCATGAAATCAGATGTTTTCGGCTTACTGATGTACACACCCAGCACTTTGAACAGAGCCTGGCACATAGCAGATGCCCTACCTTCTTTGTTGGATAAATGAATACAAAATATTTAATTTAAACATAAAACACAAAACAAATTAATTTGGGTCATGAAAATATGCTTATAATATATAAAAGTTAAAACCATATGCAAATATGTCCGGGGGAAAACAAGTAGCTGAACTATGCAAAGCTCTCTTTCTGAAATTGTCAGCAATATCCATTTTCTGTTTTTTCCCATTTTCTTGCTTAATAATTTTTGTCACTGGGGGTTTCTCCATATTTTTCTTGTACATTAGGGCATATTATCCATGAGATAGTCATTCAATGTGATATTGTGATTTATAATTAGAAATATATATTTAGTCTTTCCACTGTTCCTGGCACACAGCTTCTAAAACCCTAATAATTTCCTACATAAGAGTGATAGGAGGGGCCAGCCCAGTAACGCAGTGGTTAAGTTTGCACGTTCTGCTTTGGCAGCCCAGGGTGTGCCGGTTTGGATCCCAGGTGCAGACATGGCACTGCTTGGCAAGCCACGCTGTGGCAGGCGTCCCACATATAAAGTAGAGGAAGATGGGCATGGATGTTAGCTCAGGGATAGTCTTCCTCAGCAAAAAGAGGAGGATTGGCAGCAGATGTTAGCTCAGAGCTAATCTTCCTCAAAAAAAAAAACCAAAACAGCCATAGGAGCTTCTTTTACTATAATATTTAGTTTTTTTCCCAGTTCCTGGAATAGCTCCAGAGCATAAAGGTAAAATGGGTGTCTTTTGTTATTAATAAATAACAAGCCTCTTTCAACCATACCTGAGTTTATGTGAATGAAGTGACCTCTGGAAAGCCCCTAAGGATGGGGCTGGTTGCCAAGGGAACCAACCACGTAATTAGAAGTTTGGACCTCTAGGCCCATTCCCCAGACCTACAGAGAGGCGAGAAGGGCTGGAGGTTACGTTCAAACACCAACAGCTAATGATTTAATCAATGATGCCTCCAGAAAACCCCAAAAGGATGGGGCTTGGAGAGCTTCCATGTTGGTGGACAAGAATGCATCCACATGTTAGGAGGGTGGCAGACCTCAAACTCCAGGGGGACAGAAGCTTGGGGACTTGGAGAGGTCCAGACCTTGCCCTACACATCTCTTCCATTTGGCTGTTCCTGAGTTCCATCTTTTTTTTTTTTTTTTTTTTTGCTGAGGAAGATTCATCCTGAGCTAACATCTGCCGCCAATCTTCACTTTTTTGCTTGAGGAAGATTTGCCCTGAGCTAACATCTGTGCCAATCTTCCTCTACTTTAGATGTGGATCACCACCACAGCATGGCTGCCGATGAGTAGTGTAGGTCTGTGCATGGGAACTGAACCCAGGCCACTGAAGTGGAGCACACTGAACTTAACCAGTAGGCCACAGGGCTGGCCTATGAGTTATATCTTTTAAAAATAAACCAGTAATCTCATAAGTAAAATGTTTTTCTGCTTTCCATGAGCCACTCTAGGAAATCAGTCTAAGCCAAGGAGGGGGCTATGGGAGCCCCTGATTTACAAGCAGTCAGTCAGAAGCACAAGTGACATCTTGGACTTGCAACTGGCATCTGAAGTCAGGGGGCGGGTCATCCTGTGGGACTGAACCTTTAACCTGTGGGATCTGAGGCTATCTCTGGTGAGACAGTCTCAGATTCTAGTTAAACTGCAGACACCCCGCTGGTGCTGCAGACCTGCCCGATGTGTGGGAACCCTCCACACGTCTGGTGACCAGAGTGCAGCAGTAACGCAGGAGAGGACTGAGAGCAGAGAAGACACAAGGTGTGTTTTTCCTTTATATTCATTCAGTCAATCAAATACACAATCTGAAAACTGAAACACCCATACATTAACCCTAACAAATAAACCATCAAAAGTAGAACTCAGCATTTTGGTGTCATGGTATAAACACTGTACAGGGAGAATGCCTAGCACTGTGATCCTGGGCAAGTCATTAGCTTCTCTGGGTATCTGTTACTTACTCTGAGATACAAAGAAAGTGCCCTTCCTCTGTTAAGACTCTGATTTTCATATAGAAATGTACTTTAACATCCCCAAAGCACAACATAACTGTCAAGCATTGATAGCCTGTGCCAGACTTGAATTTCTCCTTATCACAGTCCCCAAACACGTGACTCTGTGCAGAGCCTGGAAAAGTGTGAAGTGACTGACAGTAAGCAGTCTAGCAAAAAGCTTTGGTGCCAATTCCTATTTCCAGTTCCAAATGAAATTAGAATTTTTTGTAGCTAATACTTTTTAAACTTGGCTGGATATTTTTCAGACCCTAATCTCTGGAACAGCATTAATACTGACAGCTGCATTAAACATCGACCACATTGGAGTACATTGCAAAGTTCAAAAAAGACCAGGTTGGGGCAGTCAACTCTTCTAAAGACATCTAAAGGTATAAGACAGCCCAGAAGGTACCATCGTGAGATCTGAACAATGGAGCACGTGCGCCCGGGAAGGGGTCCTGCACCCAAAGCGGGACCCTGAGAACAAACTGGAATAATGGCAACTAGCAGGTGGAGTGCAACTGCCATACACGTTCTCTCTTTACTGATATGTGTGATGGACAACACGGCACAATATAAAAGTCGGTCAGATGCTACTTTAGAAATAAAGAGTGAGAACAGAGGAAAAACAGGCTTGCATAAAAAACAGAGCTCCCAACCAAAAGTTCAAGGACAGTGAAAGAACAGATTGGTCTGTTTAATAACAACAGATGTCTGCAAAAGAGAGAAAATTTGTTTGTTGTTTTCAAACAATTTTGTGCACAGAAGTAAAATATAGTTTATACATATATGTATATAAACAAGATAAAAGTATTGTAACCTCTACATACATACATATGTATATACATAGGTAAGAAAATATAGTTTTCTTACCTAGAAGAAAACTAAGTAGCATTGGAGTTATCACCAGGAAAGAGCTGAAGGGAAGGGATGCTCAACATTAACGAGGGAGCCTAGGATCTCAAATAATTCTCTCTTTATATATATATTTGTGTATGTGTATTTATTTATATATAGATAACACAACACAGGAAGGTCGACTTAGAAGCCGATGTGAGCACAAAAGTAGGCAGCACTGTCTCCGAGCCAGGACGGAAGTCTGGGTGTGATGCAGAGAGGGAGGGACTGCGGTTTGACAGAAGTCTGTAAGTAGGAGCATGCTTCTCTGATGACTTCGCAAGCCCTGCACATCTGTTGCTTCTCTCTGCGATGCTGGTCAGGCCAGGCCAGTGTAGTCAGTAAATGGCATGTTGCATACCCATCACGCCTCAGCAATTCTCATAATTAACCGACATCGTTAAATAGGAAAATACCTACTGGGAGAGATGGAGATGCACTTCTGGTGCCCGCCATGAGCACCGAGGTTAAGCCTTCTGGGCTGCCTGTCCTTGCCGTCCTGAGGATGGGTCCCTCCCCCAGGGTGGGCAGCCGAACATCAAGTCAACGCGGGCACTAGCTCACACCTGGAAACATTACCAAGATTCGTCTTAACCTGACTGTATTCCAGGAAAATTCAGACCTCAGAGTAGAGAACGTGAAAAGATTTTGGTAATTAATTCAAAGTTATGGTAGCTTTTTACGACAAATAAATCCGAAATTAGCACAGGATCAATGTTTGTTTAGGAAAGGAAAATTCTTCTTTTACAGCAATTTCGAAGAGCAAGCCCATGGCTTTCTAGATTAAAGGAACAGAAGCCAGAAAGGTCTAACTCACCTTGTTCCCCTTCCTGACCTCATCCTCATCAAACAGGCCCCATCCCAGGAAAGTCGTATATTTCTGTAGACCCCTATAGTCCCTTAGTGTGTATGTCTTTTGTGATCTGGGTAGCATCTCATTTAAAATAGAAATTCGTGTATATCGTTGCCTTTTTTTAGAAGCTGTATTCCAAGGTCCTTCAGCCTGTGCAATGACATTGGCAAAATTAAACGTATAACAATGCTTTGAAACAAATTCAAAATTTGTTAATATCTTAGTCCCATTTATTATTTTCATATTGACAATCACTCTATGGTATAAAGACAAGGTTCTGAAAACATATGGAATACTCTGGCATTCTAAGTGGAGTCGTGATTGTAATTCTACTGTGGGAGTGACAGCTTCCATACTTACTTAACAAGAAAGATGGAAAAATCAAGAGGCTTTGCCTTCCCTAGAAATTACCAATGTTAAAGAGCCATTTTATCAGAAAGGATACACCTAAGTATAGTGCATCAGTGGAGAAAATTTAAAATAATCTAAATGGAGAGGGTCCGAGTTGGTCAAATGCTAACAGGAAAAAGTCATTTCAATGTCAACTCTATCAGAAGAAGAACCTGCGGGGTGAGCACGTCATCGTTGTCATTGTCCCTCTGACTTCACGGTGGTCTGCTGAGGTTGTCTTTGTGTGGAAGTGGGAAGGTGGAGCAGGAGTTAAGAACATGACCTTGAAGTGCTAAGGTCCTGAGGTCAAGACCTACCTCTGCCCATGTCTAATCCTATTATGGTTCACATTTGTTCCTAAATGATTTTTTTACTTATGCTTTTGCCCAACACACTAGTATTTAATTCAACTGATCAAAGGTTTCAGGGCACTGTGTGTATCTTTAGACGATGACTTCAGAGAGAAAACAAATACAAGAAATGATTTACCCAGGACCCTGGAGCTAAGCAGTGTTTGAACATGAAACCTACAGAACATTTCTCCTCTCCACCCAATTTTCTGTGTGCTGCAAAAAAGTTTATTTTCACGCTACCTAAAATTTTATTACCTATACCTCCCATACCTCTAGAGTATTGACCATTAGTGTTTGCATTGATGATGAACAACACTTGATCCTAAAATGGGTTTCAATTATAATCTCATAATGTAAAAATTGAAAGGGTCACTGTAAAATGTAAACAAGATAATCAAAGCATTGTAACCTCTGGTTTTTGCTCCTCTGATCTGGGGAATGAGGCCTTTAGGCTTCCGCCACGCACCTCCCTGCTGTGCCCAACTCCAGAAGAAACAGGCTCAGCCCTTCTCCAAGGGGATAATTCCCCTGATCACATCCCCAGAAACCAGAGAGCGTTCTGAGCTCCCATCGCATCTTGCTCCTACTCCAGGATGGTGGATGGTATTAGCGTGTGCCATCCCTCTTCTGTATTAGTCTGAGAAGCCCTATGCTAAATAAATAAGTACTGAACTTAAAATGTAGACCAATTTGAGTAAAAATCTGTGTCACATAATTTAACATCAGAAATAGCTGAGGTCCATCCTTTTCAGTACCAAGGAATTACTTATATTAATCACTTTTATGGAAATTTTCCTAACATATACCATATACTTTTTATGTCTTTCTACACAGCCTATAAATAACACAATTTTTCATTGATGGCATAGGGGCCAATTATGACAACGTATTACAGAACAGCGATGCTCTCCACCGCTTAACCGAGTGTCTGTGTCTATACTAGTAGCACTAGGCTTTGGGTACTTCCTAGCTGTTTCTCTGCTCTACCCTGCTGTTGGTACTTTCCACTCAGTCTCCAGGAAGCTTTTCTACTTTCTAATGTGCTGCTTGTAGTTGGCTTTGGGCTTAAAAGAAATCAGACAACTAAATTTGTTGGAACCCTACTGAAAATATGAAGAAAAAGACTTTCAGGTCATCAGGGGGGTCAGCTTTGGATACACCAGTTTGGTGACATCTCTACTGACAACTCTTAGGCCTTGTGGGTTCTGAGTCCTGGTCTGGATGCTGGAAAAGGCTGGCTGCCCCGTGACCTCCTGCTAAGGCCTTGGGTACTGGCCCTCTGATGGCGCTTTTTAAGCAGAGCTCCCTGACACCACCTCCTTGCTGTGTGATTGCCTCAGTGCTATTTTGGTTTCATTTACACTGAGTTCCTAGTAGCTTGGATCTTACAGTTCCCTCTGTTGTCTGCAGAAACTCACACCTGCTTTGTACCTATGAAAACCAGTGTAGTGGGAGGGTTTGGATGTTTACATTATGCACAGAAGCTTTTGATTCTAAGCGCCATGATCATGAAAGGTGCACAGAAGTGGGAAATACGCCAGTTGAAAGAATGGTCTAATTTGCAGGCAGCTTGCATTGTATTTTATGAGAATATGCTTGACATTTTAAGCTTTCCTGTGGCAGTAAATTGTACTTCTCCTAGCAGCAGGAATTATTAAGTCTGTGCCCAGAATAAACCAGACTGTTTTGGAAAGTTTAATTTTTTCAGTTTTCATATTCCATTTTATGACAGTTTGTTTCTTCAGACATAAGCCTATAAGGAAACATAGTCTATTATTTCTATTTTGAAACTATAAATACTATTTTTTAAACTTCAAAGGGTTTCATCATAATCTATTTAAAAAAAACAAATTAAATAGAATACAGAGTTGTGATTCTAAATTAAAAATGAAAAAATAAATAAGACAAAAGATTTAACCTGAAGTTCCTAAGGCAGATGTAAATATTTCTCAGTAATGGCTCTACAATACTTAATGGAATCCAGGATGCCATCTTCATGGACTGAATGGTTGCATGCCCCCAAAAGTTGTATGTTGAAGCCCTAGGCTGCAGCATGGCTGTATTTGGAGGTAATATAATGAGGTAATTAAGGTTAAATGAAATTATAAGGGTGGGGCCCTGATCAGATAGGATCAATGTCCTTATGGGAAGAGACACCAGAGAGCTCTCTCTCTTGGAACATAGAGGAAAGGTCATATAAGGACCCAGCGAAAAGGTGGCCATCTGCAAGCCAGGAAAAGGGCTCTAACCAGAAACTGGATTGGCTGGCACCTTGATCTGGGCCTTCTAGCTTCCAAAACTGTGAGAAAATAAATTTTGACTGTTTGAGTCACCAGGCCGTGGTATTTTGTTATGGCAACCCATGCTGAATAAGACACCATCTATTTGGTAATATGCAAAAGATTTTACCGAGAAAGTCGAGGATAGGCAGTTAACTGTAAGAGGCATCCCAATTCCAATGACGTTGAAATGTGAAATGTTAAAAAAAAAGAAGAATTACGTATTCTTGAAAAATAGTTTTTAAATAATGAAAATAATGACTTGAGTTATTTCTAAAGTAGCTTTTTCCTTAGAAAGGCTAATAGTCTACTTCCATCATCAGATCTTTGTTTTATGGCCTCCTAAATTCCTAGAAAATGAGAAGTTGCACAGCTCATGCAGGAGAAAACTAGAGTCAAAAATGGGCAGAGATATAAAACCAAAGCTTAAACTTTTATGGTTTACATTGAGAACTGAACTCAATTTCCCCAGGGAGCCTAAGATATTGACAAGTAGTGCCTTATCAGACTACCTCTGCTCCTACTTCACTAAGAAAATGTAAATTTCCTCAATTTTCCTCCTTCTACCCCAAAATCTCGTACATCCTTTTGTTTCAGAATTTTCAGACTCCTTTCAAACGCTAGCGCCTCTCCTCTGCTGGTCACATCTTTCCTGGGGCATTAGCTTATGCTCTCTCTTCCCATCTTTAGTCTCTCTCCCACTGGCCTCCTCTCCTCAGCCAGCATAGATACAGAGTTCCTTCTCCTTAAATAGAAACAAAAAACCATACACAAATACAAGCCATTGCCAGTCCCTACTTCTGTCCTCAAGCTTGAGAATCCCCTTTCTTCTTTCCTTTCCAAGAGGGGTCCATAGCTTTGCCTACTTCTTCATCCTTCATTCTCCCTTCAACTCACTGCAACCTGGCTGATATATAATGCCACTGTACCCGACAAGTCTCTCAGGCTTTCCTGTCACATGCTTCTATCATGAGGTTTTATAATAACACCACCCTTGGGAAAAACTACGGTTGAATTCCACAAGATGGTCATATTGCTGGCACTTCCGGGATTGACCATTAGTGTGTGGACCAGAATGAAGTCATTGGTCATCCAGCAAGCAAGAAGCTTCAAATAGTTAACATGGCGCTCAAGTGAAGGCTTCATGATGCTGAGGAAGGCATGAAAGGAGGTGGTTGCAGGATATAAGGGCCAACAGGGAACAGCATCATGCTGAGGCAGTGGGGCCAAGGAAAATATCAGCTGTGTTTGGAATGAGGCTTAAGCTCTAGGTCACTGTAGGTGAAAACCAATGCCCTTGGTGTCATTTATAAATACCTGAGAGCCAACCAGTAAAGAAATGAAAACTATATAATTAGTTTCTTAAAGATAATGGACTAGAATCTACAAGGCCAGAAGTCCACCACGCCACACTGCAGTCTAGTTTAAATAAACAGATCCAGGAAAACAGGAGTTACTCAGTCATAGCTTTATCTAAAGCAGTTGTGGCACAAAGCATTCAATAACCTGTATAAGTGCTTTAGAGATTACTATTTACACATAATGAAAAGTTCCATGTCAAAATATAACATAGTTTTTCCTCCATGTTTTTATTATTCAATTATTCTTCAATTTCCCAGTTTAATGGATGAATCATAATACAAAGAGTACTGGGAATAATTCAAAATGCCAAACTATGTGGTTAAAAGTTTATAACCTGACAATTGAGTCAACAGGGCACATCCTGCCACAGCACAGAGGACCACAGCGTTAAGTTGATCTGCTTCTAGCTGTACAAGTGGTGGGATTTCCCAGTAGCTTCTGCTTTTCAAGGATTCACTATCACTCTAAAGTGACATGTTATACATAAAACCATCAATTTTATCCCGGAATATATCATCTTTACGAGAATAAAAAGCTGCTGTCTGCACATACTGCCAATACATTTCAAAAGGACCAAATTTTAATAAGTAAAATAAACAAATTATCAGACAAAAAAATCATAAATTACTCTGGCTAGGAAAGAATTTTTAAAAACATCTGGCTCTACATTCTGCTTGCAGGTTTCTACATGTACTGCATATATCTGGGCACGCATGTGTGTCTAGATAGCTTTTTTAAGGGAATGGCATATGGCCTAGTACATTTTTCCATGGTCAGGTAGGAACTACAACATTCTCTGCTAGCAAAACAGGAAGAGCTAGGTATGCATGTCTGCCAATTCAGTGCAAACCTCAAGAGCTTCCTGCGTGCAGAATCCAGTCACTGTCTGTAGTAGGAAAAATTAATAGCTGAAGGTTGGAGGCAGTTAATGACGGACGGCCTTGCAGCTTCAGGACTGGCATTTTCTCGGTTTCAGGCCTGTTGATGGCTTCTGTGGGCTCTGACCCAAGTCTTCAACCAATACGGGACTGGACGGCAAGGACATAGTTTGCTCAGAAGTCTGATTGAGTGCATCTTCCTCACATGCTAAGAGCTTGGGTGAAATTTCTTACCTAAGGTACAGTGCAGCTGATTGGATGTTTCAGCTGGGATTAAAATGACAGAACTGCTCTCATTTATTAATTTCCTTGACTTGGAGCTCTGTTTCCTACCACTTGATGTGCCATCACTTACACCCCTGAAGTTAACATTTTTGACTTCTTCTATGCTAGCATCAGGTGAAGTGCTTGTTAATTTCAAATATACATATATACTATATGCAATTGTTTAATTAAAATCTTACATGAGTGTGGAACATTGGTTATAATTAATGAGCCAATATTGGTACATCATTATTAACAAATGTCCATAGTTTATATTATGGTCCACTCTTTGTATTGTACAATTCTATGGGTTTTGCCAAATGCATAAAGTCATGTATTCACAATTACAGTATCACAGAAGTTTCACTGCCCTAAAAATCCCCTGTGCTGTACTTACTCATCTCCTCTCCCCACCCAAAAAAACCCCTGGCAACCACTGATCTTTTACTGTCTTCATAGTTTTGCCTTTCCAGAATGTCATATAGTTGGAATCATACAGTATGTAGCCTTTCAGACTGGTTTCTTTCATTTAGCAATATGCCTTTAAGTTTCCTCCATGTCTTTTCGCGGGTTGATAGATACTTCATCACTGAATAATATTCTATTGCATGGCTATACCACAGTTTGTCTATCCATTCACTCACTGAAGGATATCTTGGTTATTTCCAATTTTTGGCAATTATGAATAAAGCTGCTATAAAAATCCATGTGCAGGTTTTCATATGCACCTGCCTGTTAATTTTTCAGTCCTTATCAATACAGGTGCAGTCTGATGACAGCCAACTTGTGGACACTGTTCATTCTGGGCAGCCACAAGATCTTCCCTTTGGGTCCATTTTTTCTTAGAGCTCCTTAACACTTGCTCGGCTCTCAGTTACCATTGCTGATTGGCAGGTAACTTCCGCAGACGTATTTTCTGAAGCTCTAATGACCAAAAGTTTATCAAGTTCCTTCAAGGCGGCTGTTCTAGATGAATGAGTTTCTACTGCGGACTCCACAGAGGGCTGCCATCTGCCAAAGAGACTTAAAGAGAAGGAGCAATTCCCATCCATAAATGTGGCAATCCTCATGTGTTAACAGACACGTCAACATTACCTTCCAAGACCATCGATTCCCAGTGGAAATAAAGTTACTTAAAATTTCAGATGAAGAGTTGTATTTTGATGCTTCTATTTCCGGAAAGGGATTACCGAAATTGAGATCAGATGCACCAGTGTTCTTGACATTGGCATTCTGATATCTACTTCCCCAGCCAAAGGAAGAATATCTTCCTCTGTGTCTGGAAGGTCCCCCTGGTGTGCTGTAGCCTGTCTCCTTTCATCTCAGCTTCCCAATCAACAGATGGTTGTTGTTTCTGTTGCCTGTTTCCAGGAAGTTCACGGTCCCTTGTGTTACAAGATGTTCTTGGTCACTTGGAGCATTCTGATGCTCGGTCTCATGCTGTGGATCTCCCGCTTCCTTGAGCTGCTGAAGGCCATTCACCTGACTCTGATTCTGACTTTCTGACGTCAGCTCTTTTCACTTAGAAACATCTGTGGTCAGCGTATCACGGTACATGTGACAGAAAAACTAGCTTCCGTTCTTGTGTGGGGATAGCATTTGAGACCCTGGGTGCTTTTTTCAGCTCCAGTTTCTTTAGATTATCTGCAACAACTGCTCTTGCTGATGAATACTGCAGAGGCAGAGATGGACTCCAGTCTGACAAAGTACTATGCTAAACAAGTATGACCAGAAAGATCTGCAGAGGACAAGAAGGTTCTTTTTTCCCTCCATTTTTAATTTCTTCATTTAAAAAATCAATATTGCCAATATATACCCCAAAGAATTGAAAGCAAGCGCTCACAGAGATATTCACACACCCATGTTCATAGCAGCATTACTTGCAACAGCCAAAGGTGGAAGCAACTTAAGTGTCCATCTAGGAATGAATGATAAACAAAATGTCGGCAAAATATGGCATATATACATATACATATATATACATATATGTATATATATATATATATATACACACACACACACACACAGTGGAATAATTCATCCTTAAAAAGAAAGAAAACTGACACATGCTTAACATGGATGAACCTATGAACCTTGAGGACACTATGCTAAGTGAAATAGCCAATCACAAAAGGGAAAATACTAAATTCTACCAATAAAAGGTACCTAGAGTAGGCAAAATCATAGAGACAGGAAGTAAAATGGTGGTTGCCAAAAGCTGGGGGGAGAGGTGAATGGGGAGCTATTGTTTAATAGGTATAGTTCCAGCTTTGCAAGATGATAAAAGTTCTGGAGATGAATGATGAAGATGGTTGCACAACAATGTGAAACTGTACACTTAAATGTCACTAAACAACACTTAAAAATGGTTAAAGTGGAAAGTTTTATGTTATGTATATTTTACCACAATTTAAAAAAAATCAACACTGCAGTTAATGCAATAATGCTACACAACTAGCACCTTAACCTTGGGTGACCATATATCGTGGTTTGCTGGGACAGTCCCTGTTTGTGCTTCTTTCCTCAAGGCAATCATTAATAGTGCCTCCTCACTCTCAAAAGTGTCCCAGATTGAACAATAAGTCATATGGTCATTGTAGATCTATTTCATAATTGCATAAATCTTTGCATTGCCATCTTAATTTGCAAATGTCTTAACATCTGGAATGTGTTTGCATTTTCTTGAATTACCCTAACTATAAGCTTGATGTCCTGTAGAACATTATGGGCTCTGATCTTATTTTTTTTAACTTAAAACAATGCCCATTTATTAGCTCAAAATTCTATAGGTCAGCAGTTTGGCACAACATGGCTCAATTTTCTGCTCAGGATGCGACAAGACTGAAACCAAGATATTGGCCAGGCTAAGCGCTTATCTAGAAGCTTTGGGGGGAAATCTGCATCCAAGCCCATTCTTGGAATCGAATTCTATTTCTCGTGGTTGTAGGACTGAAGTCCTGATAGGACTGAGGTCCCCTTTCCTTGCCCCCACCCTTGACATTTTTTAAAGATTACTGATTACTTTCTAAGCATTGACTGAAGTACCAAAGACAGTCCTCTTTTCTTACAAGCTCATTCTTTCTTTAAACACTTAAAAACCTCTAGCTTTTGACAAGCTCACTTACTTCAATTGCTGTGAGTTAAAGGGAGCAGATAAAAGATATGGTCCTGGACAGCTGCCATTTTTGCCTCTCTTGGCTGCCTTTTTCTTGTTTTGTTATCGTTAAAATTATCAGTAGACATTCCTTGAAGTCAAAAATATGTTTATGTTTCAATTAATTCCACCTTCCACCTCACCATGAGAGAAGACACTATTGTCTCTTTGGGAAACCCACTGTTCTCCATACCTATGACAAGAGTGCCATATTACCATAAACCTTTATCGCTGTCTTCCCCTGACCATCAGCCTCTCAAGGGCAGAGCCATGTATCTTTAGCATCTAGCACCAATCTCAGTACAAGAGGATCTTAATATCCACCTCTTGAGCCAGTGAATAAACAAATCATTCAATGATGTTCAAATACTAGTCTTGCTTGGTTCTTCTCCACATTTTGCTTTAAAAAATATACAAAAAAACGCATGCTTTCACTACTCACATCCCTGCTTCAATGTGGCCCATCAATGATCTTACTAGAAAGTGATTTCCAATTTGGACGTTCTTCTAATTTATAATACACTTGGCAAATCAAAGGATCATTTTGATTTTCGATCCATAAAAGGAGTTGTGTCCTATGACTTAATCTTCAACTAAGCTCCATATAGCTGAAGACAAGAACTCATCCCCCTTATAAGCCAGAGGGAGGAAAATCCTGGTTTTTCTCTTGAATGTTTACTCAAATATGAATGAAAGACAAAGATTGGGGGCAGGGAGAAGCTGGAATTAGAGAGGTCATTAATGTGTTACTATAACATAGAAAGATGAATACTACTCCCTTTCCCTTAGAATTAATCAAATAATAATATAACGTTAGATGCAAACAGTTCCCTCCTGAGAAGACACAGTAAATGGGGTTTAGGTGGGGGCTCAGTATAGAAGACAGTGATTTTGTCTAAAGCTGCATTTACAGAGCAAGAGTACTCTTTTTATTTTGATGTGTCTATTTTTGGTGCCTTGGAGTGGAGTGGCTGAACTCTTGCTGTCACCACTGGACTCAAAAGAATATACTATATTAGAGTGTGGCTTACCCCAGGCGACATTTGTAATTCTGCACTTAAATGCTTTCATCACCTACCAGAGAAGATATCTGAATGGAGTCTTATTTTGAGACGAGAAAATCAATTTAAAATATATATGTAATAGACTGACATATTCACTAAGTAACTCCATTTGTCTCAGCTACTCTTCTCTCGTTTTCTAGTTCCAAATATCAAAGGCAAATATAAAATGATTTCATTCAATAATCAAGACAAATTCCTAGACATGCTAATGTAATTTCTGAGTACAAATAAATGATAATTTATTACTTAGCAACAGTGGAAATCCAATCATACCTACTTTAGTTCGCATAAAAAGGAATGTGACAAGCACCAGGGTATGACATAAGTTATTAGAATGAATTCAAGCATATTCTTATTTTAAACTCCAATTAACAGGTTATTTCTATCTTTGTAATCCTTAAAAAAGCACCATTAAAGTTACAGAGCAAAGAAAGATTCAGTAGAAACACAGATACACAGATAATTCATCTCACGAAAGAACCAGCTGGCAGGAGCTATTATTTCTTTGATCGGACACTACATTCTTTTTATTGCTTTTCATAACCGGGGGGCTATCCAGGACTTCAGTGGGTAGGACCCTTTTCAAAATCATTTTCCTGATATATTACTTTGACTGCTAAACTGAAACAAAAGAATATTATTTCGCATTCAAATAGAACCACAAGCAGAGGCACGCGCTTGGTAATTTTTAGTTATTTATTTGCTTGATGCTTTTTCCAGCAATTTCAACTGTAATGACTATCATATCCATCTGTTTGAAATGGAAATTGGCTAGCAACTAGATCTTTTTCTGATTCTTGCAATATATCATCTACCTGCTTTGAATGAAATATTTTAGCTAAGTCTCTGATGAAATCTGTTTTCCATAAGTGTGAGACATGATGGAATGTCACTCAGCGTTCATTCCAGTCTCCTTCAAGTGTGCATCCTCCATCTCTGAGGCTGGAAAGCTATAAACTACATTTCCCAGAGTCCCTTGCAGCTAGGGCTCTGGGCACAGATGAGGTTCTACTGGGGAGATGAGGGGGATTAGAAGGGAGGTGGAGGGTAGCTAAGGAAGAGGTTTGCTAGCTTGTTTTTGTTGTTGTTAGCCATGCTCAGTCACTAGCTTCCTGGATGGAGTGGCACTTTGCCGCAGCTTCTCTGATCTCTGGAACACAGCTCAAACACTGTGTTCTGGATGTCAGCAGGTCCCACGGTGGCTCCGATTCCCAGCCTCCAGACTGTGGCAATGATGGTAGCAACCCTGAGGGCCGGTTCAGCCATGCTGTCTGGGAGTCATCCCTCAACCTCAGCCTGGATCCTCTCTCCTTTAAGTTGCAACTTTCCCTTGCAACCTCCTCGTGAGCACCTAATTCCCCTATTAAACCCCTTCTACTTAAAGTGGCTTGGATAGTTTCTGTTATCTGCAACCTGATGTAAAAAAATGAGAAAGGAGAGCTGAGACCAACCAATGCACAGGACCGCAGGTAACGCCTGGGGATGACCACGAAAAGGGAAAAGGTTGTGCCCATTGGACATGAACAATTATGCATTAAGGAACAGGAAGAAGGTCACAGGCAGTACCATCCAGAATGACCCAAATCAGGGCCAACACTCTTTAAGGCCCGAGGTTGAGGCCAAAGCATAATTACAAAGGCTGAGAAATAGTCATGGGGACCTCTGGAGAGAGAGAGAAAAAACATTAAAGGAAAAAAAGACAAACAGGAGAGAGAAGAAGGAAAAAGAAGAGAAGAGAGAAGGGAACAGGGAAACCAAAGAGAATAAAACCATATATATGGTGAAGAGGATCATATGCCAAATGCTCACGTGACCTTGCCTGGACGGCGCCGGGGAGCAGTCCACCCCACGGAGGGTGAACACTGCTTCCTGCCGCGGCCCCGCAGGCTTATGTCACAGCTTCGCAGAGTCTGCTCAGGGAGCCTTCCCAGAGGAGAAATACAAGTGAGTCAGTCCCTACAGCTCTTGAATAGATACATAGATTCAAACTGGATAACAGATTTTTTGTTTAAAATACAAAATACGTATTTTAAACAAAAATTTGTATATTAAAAAAAGAAAATTAAGCTAAATGCTTTAACGTCAGACAATTAATAACGCAAAGAGCTGACAAACTAGTCAATTACGTTGAATATTAATTTAGGTTTTGATTAGCTAAAAAAAGTGATTGTAAATATCCTTTTTATAATTCAATCGAGTAGTCTGAAAAACGCCTAGGGTAAAATGTTGACACAAAACAAGTAAGAGTTCTACCGAGACTGTAACCCTTAACACAAAACAAAACGTGTCTACAGCCCAGGCCTAGGGTTCCAGCCTCATTCACTCAACATCTCCCCTTTCGTCGGATACCTGTCCTCGCCACGGTCCTCCCCCACAGTGCGCATGCGTCCACAGACCCCGCAGTGATGTTCACTGGGCGTTAATGCTCTTTCTTCCCCAAGGACCTTCCTTCACAACCCCAATATCACTTCCTCAAGCAAGCATTCCTGACCTGCTGCCCTCCACGGATCCAGTTCCCTATTTCTTCCCTTTATGTGTTTCCTGCATAGCGCTTAGCGCAGTCACATTACAGGTTTACCTATGTATTCTCCGCAGACCTGCCGTCCAGGAGGGGCCAGGTCTGTTTTTCTTGCTATTGCATCCTGAAGGCTTGGCGCAGTGCCTTAGGTGCCCTAGAAATGCCGACCAAGTGAAAATCTGAATGAATGTTAGTGCTGCTTCATCCCCAGTCCAAATCCTCCGTTTCTAAATAATGGCGGATGTTCTCTACGTTTCTAACTGACCATGGGAAAATGAGGAATTGTCATCATTTTATGAGGGCCATAGTTCTAATGGCATTAACAGAAACTAGTTAATTTAGTGTTTAAATTCGATTTTAGAATTTCAATTGGTCATCTCCTCCCTCCCTCACTATCTCATCATTATGTCCAAAAACCACCACAGGTAACTTCTTCAACCTAGGTAAGCAGAAGGCCTATCTAAGGTAGAGGAGATGCAAGTTTGATAGTGTGAGCCCCCCAAAGGACGCTCATTACTGAGTCTAGCATATGGTACAGTGTATACTCTAAGAGTACACTAAGTGTACCAGGACAGGGGATTGACCCATTTACCCAAATATTCAATTCTACCCCCAATTATGCAACAACCCCTCTGCAACCCCCAGGAGATGATATTTAAGTCAACAACCTTCTCCTTCTTGTAAAATTGCTCACTGTGTGCCGATACCGCACTGCCATTTTACACCAATTATCCCATTCGCTCCTCACCACCACTATAAGAAGTATCATTATCCCCATTTCACAGACGAGGAAATGGCTCAAAGCTGGGATTCCCTCCAGTGATGGAGTTCAAACTCTAAATTCCGTCTCTTGGGTGGTTAGAAGTTTCTCTGGATGTGAAGTAAGTACCCAAGGTGTAGGATGTCAGCTCCTTTTGGATACCTCTTAGCTAGAGGTCTATGCTATGTACTCTCTTAGGATATCAAGAGAGAGAATAACAAAGCTGAAGGACATCCACTGGCCATTTAGCACCACTATACTTTCAGTCTTCCCAGGGACCAAACTACGTCAGGATCAGGCTCAATATTTAGTTCCTTCAGTCTGTCCTTAAATAAATCCCTAGTTATCTTAATACTTTCATGCCATTCTTCTCAGAACACTTCCTAAGTTCTCTACCAGTAAAAACATTCAGATTGCACAGACAAGTGCTGACAGCCTAATCTCAACAATGCATTATACCAAGGGCTAAATTACAATGAGAACGTGACTCAATTGCTACTTAAAATGCGAATCAGAACATCAACATGCAGTAAACACAAGGATTTCGTTGCATTTTTTTCTCAACATTAAGATCCTGTATATTGCCAAGCTTGTCTGGTCCTTTGTGCCTTCTTCAAAGCAATGATGGGGTCCTCATTACAATGGGTTTCAAATTTTGGACACCAGTTTTCTAAAGGTGCATGTGAATTATTTACAAGTGAAGTGCATGTAAGTATTCGCATATCCACCTATCAGCAATATGTGACCATCAATACCTTCTTTACAGTTCTCTTAATCTGGCTTTAGAAGACACACATAAACAGAGATTTAAGATTTATTGGGAGAGCCCTCCTGCCTCTCCATTTTAAGGCAGTTAACCATGCAGACATAGCATTTTCAATTTCACACCCCTCCGGTAAGTAAAATTTGATGAAAACCTTTGAACTACCTTGGTGCTTCAGCCATATTAAGACACACACAAAAGGAAAAATTATTTCCAAAGATCATCATTACAGTAATTGAAGCTTTCTAGAAATAGGATTTGAATTAAGAGAAGAGTCTATAGAGAGCTCCCTGCTCAAATCAGACCAAATGCATTAACAAAGTTCTCTGGAGTGGTTTCCCCAGGGAGGAGACACTTTCCAGCTCCTTGGGGTCTCCTGTGAAAGAAGTTCTGTGCAATCAGTGGCCATCAGGGAGTTGCTTCATTCTTCTCAAATGATCCTCCCCTCTGAGCTCCCCCAAAGCATCCTTTACCAACACTGGGGAGTCTTTTACACCGCATTTTCAGCCAGAAAACCTACCATTCTCTCTTCACTAAACTTCAAAACAAATTAACCGTTCCTTAGCCGGTAACGTCAAAGACTCCATAGGCTAATGAGTCTCGTGCATAAAAGCACTTTAGCAGCTGAAATGAGGGGTTAAATGCCAATCGTTACCTATAATATTGTTAACAACCTTAACCTCAAAGCGATATAGATATATTCCAGCTCTTTGCCAGCATGAAATGTTCAATATACATTTAAATTCATGCACCAACCGATATAAAGCTTTGCACCTAGATGCTTACAACCTTATCCTCCCTTTGCATAAGCATTGCATGCTTACATTTTCACAAAGAACCCAGGTACTACCAAAAGGCATACATATAGCAAATATTATACAAATCCTGCCATCTCACTTTGATATTCCTTCTTAAACTGCATTTTTGTCATCAGCTTTGAATATTTCAATACGCTCTTTCAGATCAACGAAAAATTATTCTGACAAACTTTCTGGCTTCAAGTTATCTTAGTTCATCGCCTCCTGCTAGTTAAAAATCAATTCCTAAGTGATAGCTTCTAAAGGGAAAGATACACGTGCGCTCCATGAAAACACAAATCCATTTTCACCTTTAAAACAAAACATGTCCCCTGCAGCTCTGAGTTCTGATTTATCCGGTGTAATATCTGAAGCACATCCTGCAATCTCTTACTGCATACCGTGATACGTTTTGATCACGTCTAAGTTTTCAAGGTAAACAGGTCACCCTCAGCAACTGGAATGACAGAAGAAGAGCAGGAACTCACCTAGGCGGTCAGACCCCGGACCCGGGCGCACCAGCGCGCGCGCGGCGACCTGTCGCACCCCCTCCTCCCTGTCCCTGGAGGGAGGGCAGGCGCAGAGCCGGCCGAACTAGGGTGGAAAAGAGCCTTCTCGCCGCTCTCCTCTGCAGACCATTGTCAGCGCCACGGTCGCCAGCGCTTTCTGCACGGTATGGGGGCGGTAAGCTAGACCGAACCGCACAGTTGCAATGCTTTCCCGAAGCCGGGGTGAAAAAGCTGCTTTTGCATCAGAGCCGGGGGCTGTACCAGGTGTAACTTCCACCCGCTGACCTAATTTAGAGTGTGAGGACGAATGCAATAGGAAGAAACAAACGGAGGGCGCGCGGGCTCGCGGAGGAGCGGGGCGCCAGCAGCGCGCGTGCCCGAGTGGGAGCGCGCGTGCGCGCCGGGCGCGCGTCGGGGCTTCCACAGAGAAGTTGCCGCGATGCCACCGGGGCCGCGACTCGGCGGGCAGGGCTTAGGGGTGGCTCCGCAAGCTCCTCCTCCCGCCTCAGCCGGGGTCCTGGCTTGGCCCGCCTTCTCCGGGCGCGCCCCGCGCGGGAAGCGCTGCTCACTGGGCTCGGGCGCGTTCGGGCGGCCGCCGCGACCCTGGCAGCGCGGTCCCCGCCCCCATCGCCATCCCCGCCTCCCCGACCAGCCTTCACCTTTCCGGAGGCGGCGCTCGCGCACGGGCTGGCCAGGGACCGAGGCCCGCGGCGCCTCCGGGAGGGGAGGGCGGGCAGCCTGGGAGGCGCGCAGAGCCGACCTGGGGGAGGGTGGCCTCCCTGGCCAGTCCCCTGGGAACGCCCCGGCCAAACGTGCCCAGGAAGTGAGGCTCTGCCGCCCCGCTCAGTCTGGGGACGAGGGGTGACCTCCTTGCCTCCTCCCCGCGCCCTTCTCGTCTGTCCCTCCCGCCTTGGGAGAGGACGCCGAGGCGAGCACACCTGGCCCGCACGGAGTGCAGCCACGCAGTACCTGGAGTGACAACAACGTGCGGCTTAGCGCGTCTTTGCTCATTTGATCCTTGCAACCACCTACTTCAACGGAAGTGTCCCCGTTGTAGATGGATAACTGAGGATCAAAGGGCCACTGCTTAGACTCCAGATCTGTTCATTAAACGGCGTGCTTAATCCGTTAAGAGTTTTGCAAAACTAGCCCCATACAAGCAGCCTCTACTCGAAGGAGGGATGGAACTTGGGTTAGAAGGTTCTACATAAAATTGGACACAGATCACCCCCACCCCCCACTTCTGTAACAATAGGGTTAACTACTTTCTGCCAAGTCTTTAGCATAATAATCTTCAACCTCTGTTAGTAAACAACTCAGTAATCATCGGGAGGTCTACGTACTTTAAAAGATGCACGTGCCCAATATTGAAAAATTAGCATGTTTAGTAACTACCCTGCTGCCCTTTGTGTGCCAGGTTGATGCTCCTGACTCCATGGTGGGGGGAACTTCCTGTTGAGTATTTCCAGGCATGTTTTTTAGTGGAGACCCAACTATCCATCTCACATAGACCCCCGTGTCTTGAAGGGGCTGCTAAAAGGATGGGTGGAGATCAGCATATACAGTTTGCAATGCTGGAATAGTTTTCTAGTGCCACAGTATATTGGGGTAGCGGAGGGACCCCTTGCCTGGGCATCTTTAACACCATGCCCGGCATAATCAAATTATTTCCTCATTCTATAAAAGTTTCGTTTTTTCATTTAAAAGAAAAAAAAATCACGAGCCCAATTTAACTGTTCTTGAGCTGAATGCCAAATGCTCATTTTTGTTTCCATTCAACGGAGCTACAACTACAATCTGTCCTTGGACGCAGCGTATGTACTGGATGCTGTGATGTTCTCTGCCTTCTTCTAACAGTGCAATGGGAGACAAAGCACGCCTCAGTAAGTGCAGGACAGTGACTGGCACATGGTAGGTGGCTAATGAATGCTTGTCCAGTGAACAGGATCTCAGTAGAATGTGATAAATACGAAAGTGGCCTGGTTTAAATTCTGCAGGGAAACATGAGGGAAATCAGTGCAGGTGAGATGATCAGGGAAGGCATCTTGGAGGTGGTGACAGGCGTAAGGTCTTGATATAGAGAATTGGCTAGGGAGTGTGTTTGCTATACGTAGTTTCAAGATCTGGCAGAGGCAGAGGTTCTTAACCTTTTGTAGGTAGTAAGCCTCTCTGAGAATCTGATAGAAGCTTTGGAACTCCCGAATGTAATAAATACATGTAAAAATATTTGCCTTCATTTTCTGGGATTTCACAGACTGGCTGAAGCAGATCTGTGGGATCCCTAGAGGTCTGTGGACTTGAGTTACCATCTCCTTGTTCGGAGGCAGGGAGCAAAATACAGAGATTATTCTGAGGCCATGCTAAGAGGCATCTCCATGGCCACCAGCGGAATTTGGGTAATGGCTGAGGAAATGGGAAGAAAAATATGCTGTAAAGAAAACCTGTGTGCCAGAGAAGCCTAGCCCTCCCTCTTTGAACATGGCCCTTTAACACTGATGTTCTCCTTGTCCATGAGAATTTCACTTTCATCTCTCAGCAAGCAAGGGGGAGGCATAGATGAAACATGCCTGTCAAACGCCGGCAGGTGCTGATGCTGTGCGGATATGCATGGTTATCATATTATTATCTCCTTACTTGTGCTGTTTGACATTTTTCATGAAAAAAAATTTTAATGAATTTTTGCTCTCGGGTAGATATAACCAATCCTATGAGATTTCTGAACCTGGCTTGTTAGAATGGAAATTTTGTATAGATAAAAAAAGATAGGAAACAATACAAGTATGCCAGTGATGCCCCATGTAAGATTGTTATTAATAACTAGAGTCTATGTAGAAATAGATTTTCTCTTATGGTGGTT
The DNA here is from genome assembly GCF_037783145.1 of Equus przewalskii. Taxonomy (NCBI): domain Eukaryota; kingdom Metazoa; phylum Chordata; class Mammalia; order Perissodactyla; family Equidae; genus Equus; species Equus przewalskii. The sequence goes on along the minus strand of NC_091858.1, from coordinate 15,406,318 downwards.
TATGAGGTGTGCTGGTGATGGTCTCAACAGAAATTAGACCACTGTGGAACGTCGAACAAGTGTTCTCCTGTTTCTTTCTAAACTTGCGTTTAACCTCATTTCATATTGCTTAGTTAACTAAGTTCTAGTATTCTTATTCTATTTATTTACATACATAATACATATACATATATGCATATATACATATATGCATACACAATACATATATGCATATATAATATTGTAAGTATTATATAGTATATTGTAATATAATAATACTATATAATACTATATTATATAATATTATGGAATCCTATATTATAAATTATTAGAATTTTACAATATATTCTGTATGATTCTCTCTATATAGGATTTGGTATATATTCTATATATGTTATATTGTGTTATTATTATATTGCTTAGTTAACTCAGTTTCTTTATTAGTTACCTTTCTGGGTGTGGCATGCACCTCTTGAGGAGCAGATGGCACGCCATGGTTCTCTGAGTACCAGCTCTGCCCCCTTCTGAGAAAGGCAGCGACAGTGGTTCCTTATGCACTGGGGACCATACTTTCCATCATGTGACTAATTCAACCAAGCCTTCATGCCCACCTGAAGGAGTTGTCTGGTTTGTCCTGTGGCCCACAAGGCAGTGGCTGGAAGAATGCTGCGGGATGGGTATGTGCTGTGTTTCTTAGAGATGATAAGACCCAATCAGATCGTTTCCCAAGTGTCTTGGAGGCAAAGCCTGGATCTAGACCCAGGCGGGCAGTGCTCCAGGGCCTGTGTTCTTGACCACTCCGTTCACTGCGTCAGGAGAAGCAAAGACAAAGTTGAACCGAGCCACCTGCATGACCGAGTCACACTGGAGAGCGATGGATACCTTGACGACTGAGGAGCTCGCCCTGCTACGGTAGCTGGGGCTGCTGTGTTTCCTTGTTGACCTTCCGAGTTGCTTATGACTGTGGACGCTATTGCTTGTTCTTCCTTACTTCCTTGTGTAGCTTCATAGGGAAGTAATGTCAATGTACATACCTGTTTCTCTTCTTTATAACCTGAATGAGCACAACCATATGATAGCATACTGATTGCCTGTGACACCGCCATGACAGGAAGGAGAGCTGTAACTGTCCTGTCCACGGCTCTGTCCTGTCTGTGGTCTTCTTTCCTCCTAATAAAAACACAACAGATACCTTCTTAGAGATATTATCCGAAAGCAAATTTCTACAAATCAAATCATATTTTCGGACTTTTTTTTTCTAGTAAAATAAATATTTTTCCACAAAAACCATTTTTCCTTTGAACTATTATGAAAATTATATCCAGAATTTAGCAGCTATTATATATAACCATTTATTAATGGGAATATGGAAGAAAAATATAATCAATAAATGCTAAAATCAAATTATTTCGTGTTCCTTCTGCTTGAGTCTATTACCAGCTCTCCATCGCTTATTAAATATCACAAATCCCGTGAAATAGGATACAATATTCCTCACAGCTGGCCCCAACCTACCTCTCTGGGGCCAAGGAAAATCCTGAGATTTCTGCAGCTCATACTGCCCTCCGGCTTCTTAATTTGTGACCTTTGTGTGAGCAACTCATGGAAGTTACTTTCCTGGAGCTTTTGACCATTCACTTATTTATTTTGTCCTCATTGTCTGTCCCAGTTCTTGGCATTTAGTTAAAGCCCAGTGCATATATTTGGATTAATTTGCATTTATTGCCATAAGCTTCAAAATGTACTGCATGATGCTTCCATCACTATTTCATTCATTTCAACTCTGACCATCTACTACCAACCAAGCCCTGGTCAGTGCTGGCTATTAACCACTTTGGGTGCTTATCTATTCTTACTATAAAGGAGACCAAAAAAATTGCTGTTTTTACGCACCTTTCTCCTCTTTTCAGTCATTACATATTTTCGAGTGATTTTAGCTAGTAGTTTAGCATAACAATACCTTGGGTGCGTAAGGACATGAGACCTCTCAACAGGTGGAGTGGTAAACGGGGGTGAGATTAGCTACAGCTTAGGGGAAGAAATTGTGAGGTGCTCCAGTCTCCCCAAAGTGATCACTGTAGGAGACTGGAGACAAAACAGTTTGACAACAGGGATAGACAAGCCTCAAGCTGTGTGACCTCATTGCTTTCAAAGGATGCCCCACAACCAACCAGTCAGACTGGGCTGCCCATCAAAGAGCTCACAGCTGTTGATAATATAAATCAGCACATCTTAGAAATAGGAGTGCTAACCAAGAGCTGTCCTTGGCATTTGGGAGCCTGCATGGGCTGGGGTCCAGTGTGCCATCCACCTAGGTCCTAAACTCTAACACTTCTCCAGCCATTTTGGTGCCAGAGAGTCTGGGCTGCTGCCTTTATACAATGCACTGGTGTTGTCCGACCTGTGAAGCCTGGAAGGCCTCCTTGGGGTAAACTGACTTTCCCAGCACGGAGTAGGATGGTTTCTTATCTGATAGGGTTTTATGGGCCTGGAAGAGAAACAGCCCTCTCCTCTCTGTCTTCCTAAACTACATACAAATAACCCTGCCAAACTTCTACACTTCTCAAGCACCAGTCTTTGGTCCTCTGCTTCTCTTTCTCTATAATATTTCCCTGGACAGCCTCATCCACCTTTATAACTGCCAGCAGAATCTCTGTGCAGATGTCTCAAAAGTCTGTGTCTCTGAGGAGATCTTCTGATAAACCTCCTGATCCACACTGCTAAGGACTTGCTTGACGTCTCCTTCAGGATGACCTTGATACATCTGAATCTGAAGTCCTATGCCCTCCATGGCCCTATCTAGCCACTTTTTTTCTTCTTCTGTGAATCCCTATCCTCCCAGTCACCTGGCACATCCTTAAACCCTTTGCTTCTCCTTGCCCTTCATATCCCATTAGCAACCACTGTCTGCCAATTTTATCTTTGTAATACTGTTATTTATCTGCTTCTCTCCCTTCTTATTATCTGTACCCTACTTGTTTATGCCCTCACCTATAATTGTCTCACCTAGATGGTTATAATAATTGTTTAATCTGGTCTCTTGAGTGTCACAGCTATCCCTTCCTTAAAACTTTTTAGCTTTTATCTGGAATTAATCTCTCTGTCCTGGGAATTAAGCAGTCTTTATCTATATACCTCTCATGACACTTATCACTAACTTTTATAACAAGTATTTTTTCATTTAGTGTTTTTTCAACAAGTATTCGTTGCACATTTATTATGTCCTAAACACTGTGCCTGGAAAACAGTGGTGAGCAAGACACATCAATGGAACTTATGGTCTGGTGGAATGACAGCCATTTATCGAATAATCACAAGTGTCACAAATACAATGTGCGATTCCAAACTGAAACAAGTATCTGGAAGGAAAGTTACAGAATGTCAGGAGAGCTCACGCATCCTGTCTGTCCTAGAGGAAAGACAGGTGTAGGATTCATCTCTGTGTCCTCAAAGTCTAGCCCAGAGCCATGAGTATGGAGGTGTTCGGTGTTTGTTGAAGGAACATATGAATTGACATCTAACACATAAGTGCGTGACACTTTCTGTATTGCACAGTGTTGGGTGAAATACACAGCAGGTATTGCCTCAAATACTGATCTCAACACATTGCTGCTTAAGCTGCTTGCTTTTGTTTCCATTTCCACAAATCCATGGGTCATCTGTTTCCAAATGCATCTTGTTTTCATTGCCAGTGCGACAACATGTAACTTCTTATTATCCTAGTAGCGTTATCAAGAACATTATTTATAGCAAACGTTGTTATACACACCAATAACTTGCTGTTCTCACCAGCACAGGCCCATTATCCCTCTGCCTTATAGTTCATAACGTTTGCTGAAGATGTAAAACAACATTGGTTTTTTTTGGCCCCGGGGGAAGCTGTGTCAGCCTCCAGCTATCCTTCATGTCCATTTCCTACTTCCTCCCCATCTCTGTGGCTATTTGGGTCTTGCTTCTGCATTCTTTTTCTCCTAACTTCGGCCATGTTGCTCTTTCATAGACTTCTATTTGTGAGCCTGTAATTTTTGGAGTCAGCTTTTTGCTGGAACAGTGAGCGACACTTGTCTCCTGGTTTATTTTATCTCTATTTTGTTTACAGTGCTATTACATAATTCTTTCTCAAGAATCACTCTCAGAAAAAGAATCTTAGATCTAATTCTTTTATATGTGGTGTTTGTTTTTAGCTTGAAATGGACAAGGGATGGGAAAGATGACCTTATTTGTCACAGTAGGGAAAGAAAGACTAAAAAATAAATTTGAACAACAGAAAATGTGTTGTATAAAAAATGGCATATCCAGCATGCAGAAAAATGCAGAGCTACGATCCTGAAGACAGTTTAGTGACCTGGAAATGCAACATAATGTTAAGTGAAAAAGCGTTTTGATCACTATTTTGTAAATATTACAGATTTACATATATGTATGGGAAAAATACTGGAGAAGTATACCAAAATGTTCATCGCACTTTACTCTAGGTGATGGAATTTTCGTCTTTATATTCTTCTATATATCTTTAAAGGAGGAAGAGACTATGTGTAGTTTTGGAGCAAAGCTCATCCCCAGTTGTAGGCACAGCTCTTTCCTAATGATTTTATTGATCTTCCATCCCTGCTGTTACCAAACGAGTATGTGAAAAGCAGTACGGACACGGGAAAGCCCTCTTGTTCTTGTCCTTTAATATTATTTCAAATTCTCAAGGGCAGCAGTATGAGTAAGCCCAATTGTATTGACATCCTGTTTGTTAGGTAATGTCAAATGTCAGCTCTCTGGCTAAGTATCTTGATTGCATCTCCCTACTGATAGTGGTAATCCTGAGTTTATATGAAAGTCAGCTGTGGGAAAGACAGAGACGTTTGTTCACTCTGTGCGTGTCTGAGTGTAAGTGCCCATGTGTGTGTTCGTCTGTATGTGTGTAGTTCCCAGAGATTTGATATTCTGGGGAAAACGGAGAGTGAATTTTGCTGTGGTTGTTTTTATTTGTCTCTGATGATATTTTTGGAACTTCTTTGTACAACTTTTGAAAAACTTTAGAATAAATTAGTATTTAAGATTAGGAACTAAAATATGTTACTAGAAGTTAACTTACTGTAAAACAGTTTCAGAAAGCTGTGCAATAAAACAATTTCGTTAGAAAACTATTTGCAATGGTCAAAGTACAGTTATTATCTTCTGAGAACAAGCAAGACAATCCTCTACTACACTCCTACTGGTAACCAGAGTTCTTTGACCCTGATCTCAACCAAGATGTCTGGATCTTAGATTACTTACCTAAAAAGTGAGGGAGTTGAGCTAGAGGATCACTGAGGTGCCCCCTCAGTTCTTAAAACAAAAAGCATTTTTTCTTGGGGGCTGGCACAGTGGCACAGTGGTTAAGTTCATGCACTCCACTTCTGTAGCCTGGGGTTCTCAGGTTCAGATCCCAGGCACAGACCTACACATGCTGTGGTGGCATCCCACATACAAAATAGAGGAAGATTGGCACAGATGTTAGCTCAGGGACAATCTTCCTCACCAAAAAAAAAAACAAAAACAACAACAACAACAAAAAAACCCAGCATTTTTGCTTAGATCTAGAAAATTATAAAATAAAGAAGGGATTTGATGCCTTCTTTATCTTATTCATTTATGATCTAAAGGAGTAGGAGAGTCCTATTTTCCTAGCTGGATTTCAAAGGATTGGATGTAGAGTTAATAGTTGGTAGTAGCTTCTATTTAATGAATGTGAAGAATTTAGGAAGAATTTGTGACATGGAAGAGTAAGAAGACTTATTCTGAGAGGCTCTGGAGGGCAGACGTGGACCAGCAAAAGCAAGTTCCTGCGGTGAGCATTTAGACTCAACAAGAGGAAGAGCTCTCTAAAGTTGGAACTGCCTCAAAGCAGGGCTCCTTCAAGAGATACAATCCTTTGTCTTTGAACAAGCAGATGAAGAGGCCAGCTCGCCTATTGCTGATGTTTGCAGAGGGAATACATACATCAGAGAGGAGGCCATGCCTCCAAAATACCTCCAAGTCTTTTCCTGGGCTGGGTTTCTTGATGTGGTATTGACAAAGAGTGTTGAGGAATGGCCCAACACAGTCTCTTCAGGTGTTGGGACAAAGAACGAGGCTGGTATTTTCACAACCCAGCCTCTGCAACTCTTCTTTCACTGTCCTTCTCCAGGTGGTTTCATCTTCTGTATTATGGGAGAGAAACTGGCTATGTTTGCAAATAGTAGTCAGGCCAAGAGATAAACTAACATGGAAAAGGGCGGCAAAGACTGTCTTCACCTTATTGGAGGAATTCGGTGGAGACCAGAGCAGGGAATATGCCTCGGAGACGGTGAGGAACGCACACACAGGTGAGCAGGGGGAACAGCATGCTTGGGTTGGCATACCCAAGCTCATACCCGCTGACCTGGGATTTGTACTTCTTTTTTCCCATTTAACATGGAAAGAAGGAAAAGACATAAAATAAGCAAATAAAGATAATTAGTAGGAAGGCGATTAAAAGCATAAAAAGTCCAACTGAGCAATCAAAACAACCACAAAAGGCCAGAAAAAGGTTTTTTTGTCTTTTTGTTTTGTTTTGTTTTTGTTTGGTCTAAAAGCAAAAATAATCAGCCATCACCCAACAAGAATAACAAAATGGGAGAAAATGCCTTCCTAAGGGGATGATTATAGGTGAGATGGCCTAGGGGTTGAAGCCACTGCCAAGAGGTAGACAGGGGGCAAAGTCCTTGGCTTGTGCATTTCCTGTTATAACAAGAGCAAACTCGTCCATCATTTTGAACAGTGGCTGTTCCATTCCCCAAGGCAAAAGCTTCTCTACACTTACTATTCCAGCCACATATAGGCAAGGGTAATGTAATATAATGTAAGTAGGTTTCCCTCATGAGCTCAATTCTATGTGCTCTGATTTCAAATTAGTATAACTTGAAGAGAACAATTTAAGAGAAATGTCAAGTACAATTTTCCTATATCCAAACTGAATACATGCTAAAAGAATTTTCTTTACACAAGGGTTCGCTTGACTCAAGAAACATCCATGCAAAAGAGAAAACCATCTCACACGGAAATAAAAATGATCATTTTTTTTCAAAAGTTCAATTTATACTTAAATCCATAAACTGCAATATACATATAAATTCAGTATATTTTAGCTCCAGCTTTAAAGAAAGTCTGAAATGGCTTGGAGTTCTAGAGTTCTACATCTCTGATTGGCGTGTTCCACTGTTAGTGAAATTTTATGTTAGAAGTTATTTGGAATTATTCCAACGTGAAGTTGATTCAGGATCCAGGTGCATGTTAGAGAAAGAAGGGGAAAAATAAGGATTTGAAGAGAGATTTTACTTCTTTACTATTGACTGAGAGAGAAAAAACCTAGGAGCGAGAAAAACTGTTTGCTTCTCAGCAGATTAATTTTTAATGTTGCTGGCCAATTATTCTAACACAGGAGCAAAGCAAAGAGTTTCCTCAGGGATGTCTTCTTATCTTTATGAGAAAATAACATAAATGAATCATATCGTGTTAATAAAGCACTACACGTGCGTATAAAGTTTAAGAGATGGAAGAGATTTTTGAGATAATAGAGTGCATATGAAAGAAATAAATATTTACTCTAAAAATATCTGAAAATTCAGACTTGTATAAAAAAAGAAAAAAAATCATAATTATACCACTTAAAGACACCATTGCTAACATTCTGGTGAATTTCCTTCCTGTCTGTATGTCTGTGTCAATCTATTCAATATTTTTTAAATCAAAATTTGGATGACATTATGTCCATTTTTACTTTAAATTGTATCTTTGTACAACCTATCATGTTGTTAAGTAATCTCCAAAAACACTGATTTTATCATCATCCTATTTCATTTATAAGATATTTATCATGCACCAGGTGGTAAAGTATAATGATGTATTCACTCATGCAGTCCTTAGGAGAGCCTGAGGCAGCATTATTATTATTATTATTATTGTTGTTGTTATTATCCCATTGTTACTGAACCAGGCTCGTTTTGCCCACCACACAGCATGCCAATCACTGAGATGACAAGTTTTGCAGCAGAGAAAGGATTTATTCGCAAGGCAGGCAAGCAATGAAATAGGAGAAAATTTTGGCTCCTGGAAAATGGGGATTAGGGCTATTTGTGTGATAAGGAGGCAGGGCGGTCTGAAGTGTGGGGATAGATGACTGGAGGTGAGGAGAAGCGAGGTAATTGATGATGTGCACAAGCGTGGTCAAGCTTCATGGCTCCTCATAGGACACATGTTCACAAAGTGGTGGCGTTGGCATGATCTGAGGGTGTTTTCAGCTCCTTGACATCAAAGGGTCACCTGTCGGTCATCGGCGCAGGCCCAGTTGATGGGTCGGTGGTCTCAACCAGCCTGAACTGCACAAGGAGTTCACTCTCATTCCTGAAAAACAACCTAAGCACCTGTTACCACGGTGACCCAGGTGTCAGAGGTGTTATGTATAAGGAACCTAGTGGGAGTCTGATAATATGCTGTTTATCTACATGACTTTTAAGAATAATCATTAATGGCTATTTGGCCACCAGTTTCACCCCATTTTTTTTTTTTTTACTAATGAGGAACCTGAGGGTAAGGGAGGTTGTTGCCCAAAGCCAATAGATGACGGGGCTGCGACTTGAAATGATGTGGGTCTGACTCTAACGCCAGTATTCCTAATGATTATGATACACCACCTCTACGTGAGAAATGTAAATGGTCCAAATAAAATGACAAAAACTTTTCTTTTTGCTTGTCAGGAGATCCAGTAACTTCCTTCAGGAGCCTTTACCGAATAAATCACCATGACATTTGTATGAGTTGCATCTTCCTTCAGAGAGCACATACTACTCCCTGTTCAAGGTCTTCCATTTTCTTCTTCACGGCTCTGCGTTTTAAAAGGGCAACACATTTGTCTCTGTGCTTGGGGAACACTGTAAGCCTATCTTAAAACGATGTAAGGAAATCCAGAGAACAGTATATCTGGTTCTTTTAATAGTAATATTATGTGAATCATAAAATAAAGCCGTATAAAGTGTTGCTCTGTATTTTGACACTTACCATATGTTACATTGTGTTATTTCTCTCTTTATATGTGAGTCCTGATCCCTGCCTAAATTGTAAACTCCTTCAGTATATTATCTTTCTTGCATTTTCAGAATCTAGTGCATCGTCTTGCAAAATAGTTACTCAACGTTTGCTTGAAGTATCAATAATTAAATACTAAATACTTAAATGTTAAATAATAGTCCTTTAAATGAATTAGCCTTTATAGATAAGGTTATCTCTGTGGCAGAGATAATGCTAAGTGATCAACAAACCAGGTGCACTTACCTCCTCAGCGCTCGGGGCGACTACATAGCCCAGTCTCCTTTGCTCAAGTTGGACCGTGTCCGTGTGACTTCGTTCAGCTGAATAGAATGTGGGCGAAAGTGATGTCTGTCCTTCCAGTCCTGGTCCTTACTCCCTACAACCTCCTCTGTGATGTGATCTCTCTCTCTCTCAAACACACACAATTCGTATGGAAGACAGAACAACTAGATTCATGGGTCCATGAATCTCCACCTACTGAATACTAAATTTGACGTGATGTGAGCAATTGGGATTTGGGGGTTGTTTGCCATAGCACCAAATGTCCTATTGTATTTATCTTGTATTGAGTTTCATTTATGCATTAGGCGCTATGCCAATATATCCTCTACTATCTCCATTTCTCTTCCCTTTGCTCCTACTGTTTCTTCAACCTGAAATTCCCTCCTTCCCTTTATTAAAACCTTACATATGACTCAGCTCAAGTGTCGCTTATCTGAAGCTTTCTTTCATATCACAGGTGGAATAACCTTGCTCCACTCTAAACTGTCACGGAAATTTATTCCCTTATTTCACTCTTGTAGCTGAGTATTTGCCACCATTTATCCCTAGTGCTTAACCTAGTGGTTGGCATTTATTAGCACTCAGTAATACTTGTCAACAAATGAATAAATGAATGAATTAATGGATGAGTGCATTTCATTTCTCCCACAGGTTTGATAAATTCTTTCTGTGTAAGATCCTCTCTCCTTTATCTTTATACTTCCCAGTGATGGGCACAGAACTTGGCACATGGGAGGCACTCAAAAAATATTTATGGAATGGCTCAACTGCTGTTGATGATGACAGAGGTCTGATTTTATTTTTTAGAGTACGTGTTCATCAGAGTTTTATAATTCTTCAAATATTTAGGGGCCGGCTCTGCGGCCGAGTGGTTAAGTTCGCGCGCTCGGATCCGGCGGCCCAGGGTTCGGATCCTGGGCGCGGACATGGCACCGCTTGTCAGGTCACGCACGTTGAGGCGGCGTCCCACATCCCACAACTGGAGGGACCTGCAACTAAGATATACAACTATGTACGGGGGCGGGGTTGGGGAGATAAAGCAGAAAAAAAAAAAAAAAAGATTGGCAACAGTTGTTAGCCCAGGTGCCAATCTTTAAAAGTGAAAAAAAAATTTCATTACTTTCACAGATGAGAAATTTATCATTAAATTCGACCTAAATTCCTTTCTGTTGCAATTGCAAGTCTTCCGTGATTCTTGGTTACCCTACATCATAGCGCTTTGGGGCAGGAAGAGGTTCAGTCCTCATAAGCTATTTCTGGCTAGTTGATGTATTTACAGAAGAGATGGGAATGATGCAACTGCTCTCAATCAATACTGCTGCATTATTTCAGGAAACACAGGGTTTTTGGAGTCCTCAATCATATATTCCTTTTCCCATGTGGCTTCTATAATTGGTCACAAATTCGTGCTTGTGTGGAGATGGGAAAATAGGGATATAATTATTTAGGGAGAAATTAGGGAGGTTGCAATCAGCGGTGCTGGCTTTATTGCTGAAGGTTCAGTAATTAGTATATAAATAGAAAAGCAAATGTAAAAAATCTGTTTTCCAATTGTAAAATCAAGAAATATGTATCACGTGAGTAAGTATGGTGGTAAAAACTACATGGAATTAATTATTAGAAATATGGCCATTATCCAAAGTATAAATGTAATCTGATTTCAGAAAACATAGCTAAGCATTGAAAATGCCTATCATGATTGTTACTGAGCTGAACAGCCCCAAATTATGCCTGAAATTTAAAAATATATATTTATTGAAAAATATTAACAACAGCAAAGTAACCTTTTACCTTTTAGTTGTACAACTCCCATTCAAATATATTTTGGTGAAAATTTAAACAATAAGGAAGAGGTACAGAAAAAAGGCCCTTTTCGCAACCTCCTTCCCACTCCAATTGCACTCTCCTCTTAAAAGTAAACTCTCTTGAGAGTGTGTATTATCGCTGCAGACTTCTTTGCAATTGTGAGCACTTATTTGCCTATACAAATATGATGGATATGATGGAGAGCGGTTTTTATGTATTATCCATACATATCAGTTTGCCTCATTCTTTTTAACTACTGCTTTGACATCCATCATGTAGACTTACTATATTGTATTTAATCATTTCTCTTTTGATAGAGATTTACATTATTTCTGAAGTTATCATTGTGAACTGCTATAATGAAATCACTGCATATGTCTGTTTATGCACATGTGTGAGCTATCCTGCAGGTTGGAAAGTGAAAAGTGGAATATCTGTATCAAAGGATATTTATTCTACTTTTAAAAATTTGATGGATATTCCTCAATGACCTTCCACCAGAACTCTGTCTAAGTATTGTCCCCACTACAGTGTATGAGAGTGCCCCTTGTCAGTTCTGGACATTAAAAATCTTTGTAATTTTTTTTTTTTTTTACCAATTTTCTAGATAAAAAGTCTCATTATTCGTTTAACTTGAATTTTCCTAATTACTAGGGAGGTTGAGCCCCTTTTGCCATTTATGGTTCTTTTGTGAGTTACCTATTTATTTCACTTTGTCTGATTTCATTGGGTTAGATATCCTTTTCTTACTGATTTGTAAGAGACTTTTTAAATTCTAGATAATTCTTTGCTATAAATGTTGCAAATATTATCTTCCAGTCCATTACAGGTCTTTTCAATTTTGTTTGTGCATCTTTTGTCCTATAACAGCTTTAACATTGTAGGTAGTCCAAACTAGCAGTCTTTCATACGGTGGCTTCTGGGGTTTGTACTTTGCTTATGAAGTGTTTCTCCTTCCTATGATTGTAAAAATACTCATCTGTATTTTCTTGTAATACCTTTGTAATTTGTTGCTGTTATGGTGAGAGATAAAGATCATGGTCAACACAATGGAATGTCTCATTCAATGGCCATTCCACCCTCCTTCCAGATTTCCATATAACTAGGTTTTTTGGATCTGAGTCTGGTTCTACCAATAGGAGGTACTTATAAAAGACTTGTATTTAAACTGAGTTATTTAGAGAGAAAGGATGGGTATTCATTTGGCAGGCTTGGATCGTGGCAGAGGTAGCAAGTTCTGGAATCAGCAACTATGGTGGCTGCTTCTAATTAGGCAGATGGATTCCTGTTTTGGCAGCTTCCAGAGATGGCAGAGGGGTGTGGTTCTGAAGCAACAGCTGTGGGAGCAGCTTCCTGATTCTGCAGCCTCCTCTTGTAGTGCGCGCATCAGTTCCCTTAGCTGTTGAATTCTGTGGTGTGGTTTTGGTAGTCATTTCTGGAAATTCAGCCTGAAATCTTTTTCTTCATTTATTCACTGAAACAATTTTGTGAACACCACACTCCCTCAATAAATTCCTTTTATCTCAAGCCAGTTGAGTGGATTTTATTGTCTGCAACTAAGAACTTTAACAAAACATTATGTTTTTCACCCAAATCTGTCCATAATCACATTTTAAGGGTCAGTTTCTGCACTTTTCTTTTCTGTCCTATAATCTAGTTGTCTACTTCTGTGCTCAATACTACACAGTTATAATTGCTGTAGTTTCATCTTATGTTTAAATATAAGTAAGGATGTCTCTTTTCATTAATCTACTTTTTCAAAATTTCCTTGGTTATTCATGCACATTTTCTTTTCCAAGTGAACTTCAGAATTAGTTGATTGAGTTTCAAAAAAAATACCATTATTATTATAATTTCATCTGAATTAAGTTTAAATATTAATTTGATAAAATGCTTTAAAGCAGCAGTTTTCAAGCTTTTTGATTCTGACCTTTATACTCTTAAAAATTAGAGGACTTAAGAAAGCTTTTATTTATATGGAATATATCTATCAATATTTGCCATGTTAGAAATTGAAACCAATAAAATTTACAAATATTTATTAATTCATTAAAAATAAACATGACTCATTATATTTTAATATATAACATTTATTATGAAAAATAGCTATATTTTCCATAATAAAAAAATAGTAGGAAGAGTGACATTATTTTACATTTTTGCAAACCTCTTTAATGTTTGGCTTACTAGGAGAGAATTGGATTCCTATATCTGCTTCTGCATTCAATCTGTTGTGATACGCTGCTTTGATTGAAGTATATGAAAAAAATTCAGCTTCACACAGATATATAGATGGAAAAGGAACAAGTGTCTTAATAACCCTTTCAGGTAAGTGTGGATGTTTTTCTTCGATACTGTGCCACCATCTGGCAAGTAGTCGTTTCATAGAGGTTAGTAAAAACGTGGAATCTGAAATCTTATCAGCGAAGTTTTTGTACTCTAATTCATTAAAATCCATTGATCTGTCTTGCACTTTAAATAGATCTTCTCCCCATGCGTTTTGTAACACGATATATTAGTCACTTGGCAAATATTGCTTTACTGAGTTAGGCTGACCTTCCAAATATTAGCACATTTCATTATACAAAATTTAAAATTCCACTCATTCATATCACCACTGATCTCATCAGAAAAGTTGCCCAATATTGGAAAGCTGACAAGCTCACTATGGTGAATACAAATTCTCAAAAGTTTTAATTTTCATTTAAAAGCTTAAATTTTGGCATTAACAGTAAAGACTGTCAGTCATTTTCTTTGATGCTACAGGCCCACTTCATCTTACTTTCAAAAAGTGTTTACCAAATACTCAGGCCTGAATAACAATAGTTTTTTGTCATTTGTTCTTCCAAGTAAAAATGGTGTTCCATGAACAAATAGACGGGTTACCAAAAAAAGTCTAATTTTGAGTTAATAGAGATTTTTGGAGTTCAGAAATGAGGATAAGGAATTGTGGACCTGACCTAGATTGACTTCATTACCGATAACACATTTCTTAGTTCACACTTTGGAGATCCTCTTGATGGATGAGACCGAATAAACAATTTATTTGACAGGTGTGTATTGAGCACCTGCCATGTGCCAGACACTGTTGTTCTTGGTCTGAAGTAGAACAAAACAAAGTTGTAAAGCTTACATTTCAATGAGGTGAGACAGATTACAAACATTTAAACAGATAAATATAATCCCAAATAGTATAGGATCTAGGAGGAAAAATGCAGCGTGATACAGACAGAGAAAATGACAAAGGTGTGATCACGGGGGTAGGGATGAGCTGGGAGAGGTGTGGATGGAGAATGAGGGGCAGCGCTATTTCAACAGAGTGGGTCAGTGCAGGCTACCCTGGCCTTTTGGCCAGAGATCTGAGTGAAGTAGGTAGCAAGCCATGTGAATATCTGAGGGAAAACCTGTCTGGGCAGAGTAAACGTCGAGTGGTCTAGGAAAAGGCATGTTCTAGCACGTTTGAGGAAGTGTAAGAAGGCCAGAGCCAGAAAGCAGCAGAAAGCAAGGACGAGAGTGGAAGGAGAGCCTACTTCCAGATCAAGTCTGATAAGGACGTGGACTCTTATTCCAAACATGACGGCACATCATTCGTAAGGGTGTTGAGCAAGCAGAGCAGTGGCACAATGAGGTTTATGTTTAACAGAATTACTCCAGCTGCTGAGTGGCGAAAAAGGGGAGTAGATTGGGTCCTGGGGTTTGGTGCTCAATATCCATTTCAACTGCTTTCTAGAGTGCCTTCCCATCCTACAGACACAAGAAAGCTAAAAACCACATCCCCCAGATTCCTGTCTAGCTGGGGTTCCGGAGGTGATGTAGGTTCCACCAATCACAAGAACTCACATGAAATTTAGTAAGGTAAAGGCCAGGGGCTGGCTGGTTCTTCTATTTTCTGCTGGCAAGTATCATTGCCAAGAGAAGTGGCATCTCCTGATCATGATGGCTTCCTGTTTGTGGCAAAGCAGTATAGTTTTGGATGCATCAGCTTACCAGTTGAGTGATTATAGAAGTGGCAGTAGCTTTCTTGGTGGTCTGGTTCTACAGTGTAGATCATCAGAGTTTTTACTGGGGGCTCAAATTGGCGTTTGTTTCTTCAGCCTTCCCACTGATTCTCTAAACCATTGAAAGGACTTCTAGTAAGTTTCTTTCTGCTAAACTGGCAAGATTAGATTCTGGTCTCTGCCTCAATAGGGAAAGCCAAGATGGAGACTGGGAGGCTAAGTAGGAGGCTACTGCAGAACCTTGCAAGATAGGTGGCGGTGGGATATCAGAGGTGGGGATGGTAAGAAGTGTTTGGATTCAAGATATATTTTAAAGGATTTTGATGGATTGGATGTTCAGTGTGAGATTGACAATTGTCAAGGATGATTCCAAGGCTTTTTGCTCTGGGAAACTAAAGTAATGATGGTGGTACCATTTTCTAAGAGGGCAAACTTTGAGAGTGGAGCAGGTTTGAGAGAAAAAATCCAGAGTTTAATTCTGCAAAGTATGAGATGCCTATTAGATATTTACATGGATATATAATATAGGCAGGTGAATACAAGAGACCAAAGTTCATGGGAAAGGTCAAAGTTGGAATATATGTCTTTTAGAGTCACTGGTATAAAAATGCTGTGGATAAGATTGTCTGTAGAAGAAGTGTAGAGAGAAGAGAAGGGGAAAGGAGGAGAGAGGAGAGAAGGAGAGAGGAAGGAAGGGGAGAGGAGGGAAGGGGAGGGGAGGAGAGGATGTGGCAAAACCAAGCTGTAGATATTTGGAAGAGGAAGATGATTCAACAAAAGAGAGAGAGAAAAGCAGCAGTGAGGTAGGCAATTGTTGATGCTCTCCAGCCAGAGATGCCAGGGACACACCTGTAATTGAACAAAGCTGAGTTTAGTACCCATTGCAGCAGGAGAGAGAACAGACCATGGGGAGCCACGGAGTCTCAATCAGAGGGTGCTGGAATGACTGTTATAAGATTTGGGCTTGTGTCAGGTGATTTTGGGGAGGGTGAAGTGGGACTTTGGTCTGGATTGGATGCTGTCAGGAAGAGAGGATGATTCTAGGATTGGATTTCCGAATAAATCAGTGGAGAAGAAGAGTAAAGACAAGAGCATGGGTAAAGCCGTGATTGATAAAGGAGCAGCAGGCCCTTGGATTAGCCAGGAGAGGGGGACGTTTGTTATTTTGTTGGTTTGGACAACATTCACGTGTAGGATTGTGTTATGACGGCATTGTGAAGCAGTCCTGGGGTTTTTTTCTTTGTTTTAATGCCTACGTCACAGAGTGGCCTTTTCTGAGGTTGATGTTCTGTGAAACTGTTTACGTTCAAACGGAGAACACTGGGCCCAGCTGTGAGTACAGGGCCAGCTCCCAGCAACCCCAAGGCCTGACTGTGTGCATCAGGTCAGCTCCCAGATGCCAGGGGCTGCTTTTCGCTTTCTCAGAAGAAAACTAGGAGACTGGTGTCACCAAAGCCAGGACATCAAAATGATTCGAGAAGGGAAGAGTGATCAACTCTTTAAAACACTGCCGAGAGGTGTGATTAAATGGAACTGAGAAGTCCCTACTGGATTTGTCAATATATAGTTTTTGGAGACCTTGACAAGAATGTCGAAAGTCAATTGGATTAAAACTTGTAAAAAAATCTAAGTTCTAGTTTCGGCCGTGTTTTAAAAACTAGTTATTCAACCTTGGAAAAGTCAATTCACTTTTCTGAATCTCAGCTTTCTGTTTGTAGGATGAAGGAGTTCACCTTTATGGTTCCTAAATCGCTGGGGTGACAGCATGGTACAGAGTCTATAATATAGAGCAGAGGTTCTCAAACCCGAGCATGAACCGGCGTCACCTGGAGGGCTTGTTAAAATACAGCTTGCTGGGTCCTACCCCGTCCGAGTTTTGATTCAGTAGAATTTGCATTTCTAACCAGTTCCCACATGAGGCTGCTGCTGCTGCTGGTCCATGGACTATGTTAGTGAATTACTGGTATTGACAAAAAAGAAATGGAGTCTGTGATGATACAGACCTGGTATCAAATCCTGGCCCCACTTTCTTGCTAGGATATCTCGAGGAAGTCACTAAAAGTCTTGGAGTGTCAGCTGCCCCAATGCTATGAAGTTCAAAAGTTGCTGCTCCCCACCCCTCTGGCCTTGGCCACCTCTGTTCCCAGTCCATGTCCTTTTTGAAGCAAGACTTAGCATTTATCAACAAAGCAATCCAATGTCTATTTTATTAAAACAGGATTTTTTTTTGGTGGGGGGAGCAATGGGAGAGTAAGAATGGAGGAAATGGTTTACACTGCATACATTTAACAAGTAAATTATTGTTTTTTTTAAGTCCTATAAACATTAATTTTCCCTTTTGATGTCTCTCCTCAGTGACCAGCCTCCTGGCTTCCTTCCATTCATCCTTGGACAGTCTCTCACACAGACTTTTCCTTCCCTTCTTTTCCTCTACTCTTATCCTTTCTATTTTTATCTTCTTTTCTTTTCTTTCTCTTTTTCTTTCTGTCTTTTTTTTTTTTTTTTTGGTGAGGAAGATTGGCCCTGAGCTAACATCTGTACCAGTCTTCCTCCATTTTGTATGTGGGGTGCCACCACAGCATGGCTTGATTAGCGGTGTGTAGGTCCACATCCAGGATCTGAACCTGCAAACCCTGGGCCACAGAGGTGGAGTGTGCAAAATTAACCACTACGCCACTGGGTCAGATGCTCTCTGCTTTTCTTAAGCAGAATATTTTTGCTCCAGTGTCTCCAATAGATACTATACTTCCTCCCAATTTCAAGATCAGCAAACAGTGGACTTTCAGGTGACCAGAATTTATACTCTCTAAGTAACGCTTGAGGGGATTTAAAGGATAAAGACATTTAGCTTGCATCATATAACAAGTTAGTAAGACTATATACCTTTATAGGTGTTTGGAGGACTAAATGAAATGTGAAATGTGACGTGCCTAGCTTCATACCTGACACATAGTATGGGATCGATAAAAATAAGTTCTTATTTCTCCCAACTGCCAGATCTCAATTTTTGTGATTTATGATTTTATCTTTTTATGTTTTAAGAACAGTCATGGAGAAGCCAGCCCAGTGGCACAGCAGTTAAGTTCGCATGTTCCACTTTGGTGGCCCAGGGTTCACCAGTTTGGATCCCAGGTGTGGACCTACACACCATTTGTCAAGCCATGCAGTGGCAGGCGTCCCATTTATAAAGTAGAGGAAGATGGGCACGGATGTTAGCTCAGGGCCAGTCTTCCTCAGCAAAAAGTGGAGGATTGGTAACAGATGTTAGCTCAGGGCTAATCTTCCTCCAAAAAAAAGGAGCAGTCATGGAAAATATCTAACTCACTATTGGAGAGCATTCCCAAATAAGCAATCTTACTCATCTTGGGCTTCCTTGTCTTCTCCACATGATTGATAAGGACCCACAAGTGGGTTCTGATGACTTATATTGGTTTCCTTGAGAGCCAACCATCAGGGAATAAGCTGATGGATTAAAGTACCGTACAGACAATTTAAAAGGCTCTCCACGCCCAGGAACCGAACTCGGGCCACTGAAGCGGAGGGCACCAAACTTAACCACTAGGCCACGGGGCCAGCCCTTAATGGCTCTTTTGGTATATTGTCATTTCCATCTCACTGTCCTTATCGGTCAGTTCCCACCAGTAGCTAAAAGATTGGAAGGCTTAAACTTAGTGTTCTAGCTTAAATTCAATGTTCCAAGAGCCTTCCAACCTGACAGCTGTAATGTCTGTAAGTCTATTAGTCTACGGTTCCAGGAATTTCACAGAGATGCTTTGGTCAGACGATTTCCAGCAAGGACGTATTAAAATGCATTTGTCTCATCTGTCTGTGAAGACCTTGAAGTGGAAACAGTTCGTTGGAGGGATTCAGCCTTGGGTCGGCTCCTCACTCAGCTCTAAGTGTATGACATTTGAAGCACTTTCCTGCCAACAGAGGTGGAAGGTAACTGTTGATTCAAGATATTGACAGTACTTGGCAGGACTCCTTACATGTAACCCAGACACTGGAATGGATTTTTAAATTAAACTCCCTACTCAATCTTCTCTTCAGTCCCCAGATCTGGGAAAATATTTTATTAACAGTCAAATGCTGAGATAATATCTAAAAGCTGCACCTACCTATTAGGGTTCCATTCTGGACCTTTTGGCTTGTTAATCACTTTTTCCACCATTCTGCGCATCTCTGCCCACCACCAACCATCCCAAATGTTGCTCCCTTCCTTGGCTTCAGAGCTGTCTCCCACAGTCTCCTTGAAGCTGAAGGGCTCTGCCTTCCTCGTTTTCCTTAGCCCTGGAAGGCAGACCATAGAGCCTTACACAAGGTAAAAAGAAATCCACAAATATTTAAGCATAAAGAGGAAACCAAATACTTATGAGATCCAAACTTTGGAGTCCACTGAAGTCATTTACAATCTTGGAATAAGATTCTTGCATTTAGGTGTTAACATCTGGAAGCAAACTGAATCTCTTTATGTAGGAATACTCAGACTACCCTCCTCTGAAAGCTTCTGTTTTCTTACAGGAAAGCAGAGTGTTCTCTGAGACTGCCTCACTACCTTCAAAACGTTTCCCCATGTTCAGGGCTACGTTTCCCAGTTCCTAAACATCACCTTTCCAAGTTTAAAATGCTCCTCTCTGAGTCCAGGTCCTAAGGTTTTGGACCAAGAGCCGTAGTCTGTTGGCATTTTCTTAGTGAAGAAACTCTCAGTCCAGTCAACATGTCCTTGGGCTGTCAATCAAACTCCACATGTATAAACAGGTCCACCAGGATGCATCTGTGTGCAAGCCAAGGAATCAGGACAGTCAAGGGGCATGATACTTCTAGGATATTACACTGCAGTCCACGTTCATAAAGGGCGGAATTAAGTGAGGCATAATTTTAGCCGCATAATAGTTGTGATGGTTAGGAAATTCTCTTCATTGAGTTTCTTTTCTTTTATTTCCTTCATTTCTTCCTTCCTTCCTTCTTTCTCTCCTCCCTTCCTTCCTCCCTTCCCTCCTTCCTAAATCTGTAGAAAGGAACAGGTAAGACTGAATTACTAAGCTGTGCTGGGAGTTGTGTACATTCAGTTGGGTCACAAGTTTCTTGTTATTTTGAGGCAATTTGCCTCATTAGCAAATGACATAGTATTCCTGGTTGATTCCTCTGACTAAGATTTCTATTAAGTTAATAGAAGAGATTAAATTAAGGTAACTGAAAAGATTTGTAATCCCTTTAATGTAATCATTCATTTCTAAATCAAGTTACAATGACAAGCTTAGGGCCTGACTCATCTTCCTCCTCTGATGGGGAAGTTTTGTACCAGGCAGGACCCTCCTCTGGGGACTGAGGGAATATCAGTAGTGCTTTCAGCTTTGACTTCAGTGAAATAGACTCGGTGAAAGTGATTCGCTTCCTACAGGTGACAGAAGCAGTGACAATGAAAGAGATAACGGGGGACATTGTGGGGAGTCTCTCCTTCACTTTCCTCATACTCTCTGTAAATGGATAGGCAGATGTACCTGGGTAAAGAGAGTCCCCAGCTGATAAATGAAAAACTTCACACTAATGACCAGCCCATCCGGGCAAGAAGGAGCATCTCAGAAAGGACGGCCTTGTGTTTGAGGGGATGATGTTGGAGGAAGCAGGGAAGGGCTGTCCCTCTGGGAAGGGATGAGGAGCAGCCCCAGGCAGGGGAGCCTCCCCCTTGGATTTCCTCCTGCCTAAAAATTCTGTTTGATTTTTTTATCTTCCTATCTGTTGGAAGTCAGTTTGCATAGGGACGCAGACGGCCATAGGAGGCTATACTCATTCGTACATCAGTGGGTCTTACTCTAATCATTTTAATTCCTCAATATAATGAGGCATTGGAGGGCAGGAGAGGATGTGGAAGGTGGTATAAATTCATTATATTTCTAATCTTCATGTAGATACTAAATTTTAGTCCAAGAAATCAATAAGTTATGAAATTATGTTCTTATGAAATGAACCACCAGAAGCAGCGTGAGATAGAAGCTGGTAAAAGTGGTTACTTCAGGGGACTGTGACTAGGTTATGGGACTCTAACGTCCCATTTTAGGAGCTTCTAGATGGTTTGACTTTTTTTCTTCTACAGGTATCAATTTAACAAAAACAAAAGAGCTAGTTTAACAGGTCACTCTCGTCAGTAATAGTTTAAATAAATTGCAGTCCGTCTACACCATGAAATATCGTGCAGCCAGTGGAAAGGGTAAGGGAAAGAAGGCCTATCTGTTCTGATAAGAAGGATTCCAAGTCCTTTCTTGTGGTGAAGCTGATGACAAAAGTAGTTCCAGTACAACGTGGACAATACGATCTCATTTATTTAGAAAACAAGTGCACGTGTTTATGCGGGGTGACCTTCCTTCCAGGTTTGCCAGAATAGTCTTGGTGTGTGCCTTTTGTTCAAGAGTAATTACTACTAGTTCCCCCTTCCACTTTTGAAAGTGTCCCAGGGTGGATGACGAATTCTGGGGTGACCTGACCCTGTCTGTGTGCGTCTCTGTTTGTATAAACACAGACAGCAGTCTGTGAGGGTCTGCCCCAAGCTGTGCCTTGGATGAAGGCAGAAGGGAGGACATTCCTTCTCTCCTGTCTGTATTTCTGAGTTAAATTTTACAGTGAGCAAGGGTTATTTTGTCTTGATTTGGTTTGGGAATTTTTAGAGAGGGATTCACAAATAATTTAGGAATATATTCTCCTCATAAAAACTCAAATAATACACATAAAACAAAATTCCCTTGATCATCTCTCCTATCTCAGCTTCCACTCCAGGGATGGATTCTATAATCTTATAAATGAATTTAAAAGTAAGTGGGATTGGAGAGGGCCCCGTGGCCGAGTGGTTAAGTTCACGCGCTCCACTTCGGCGGCCCAGAGTTTCGCGGGTTCGGATCCTAGGCGCAGACATGGCACCACTCGTCAGGCCATGCTGAGGCGGTGTCCACATAGCACAACCAGAGGCACTCGCAACTAGAGTATACAACTATGCACTCGGGGGCTTTGGGGAGAAGAAAAAGAAAAAAAAAGTAAATAGGGTCAATTTGCATTTTAAACTTAACTTACGTCTTAGAGAACTATGTCTGTCCATATAGCCTCTTTCTTTTTAACTGTTTCATGGTGTTCCATAGTGCTGTGAGCTGAATTGTGTCCTCCCAAATTCATATGCTGATGTCCTAACCCTTAATACTTGAGAAGGTGACTGTATTTGGAGAGAGGGCCTTTAAAGAGGTAATTAAGGTTAAATGAGGTCATTAGGGTGGTTTCTAACCCAATACGACTGGTGTCCTTAAAAGAAAAGATTAGGATACAGACAGACACAGGAGAAAGACAGATGGAGAGGATAGATGTCTGCAAACCAAGGAGAGAGACCTCAGAAGAACTCCGCTGACACCTTGATCTTGGACTTCCAGCCTCCAGAACTACAAGAAGATAAATTTTTGTTGGTTAAGCCACCCAGTCTGGGGCACTTAGTTATGGCAGCCCCAGCAATGTTACTATGTGTTACTACACACACAGTAACAACAGACCATAATTTATCTAACCGTTGCCCTGTTGATGCACATTTAGGTTGTTTCTCTTTTTCCTTTTTTTTTCTGCTATTATAAAGAATGCTGCAATGAGACTTCATATACTTTGTGTGGAGATGTAAGAATTTCTCTTTGTGCAGATGTGTGAAAATTTCTCTTTAACAGATCCCAAGAGGTGGAATTTCTGGGGTAAAAGAACATGCATCTTTAAAATATTTTAAAATCCTACTAAATGGCCCACAAAAAATGTCTGTAATAATTTTACTCCCACCAACACTGTAAGAAAGAACTTATTTCTCCATATTCCCATTCATGTATGATATTATTCATTTTTTAAAATTGCCAACTTTGGGGGCAAAAAAAGTTAAATTTGGCATATATTTTACGTTTGATGTTTATTGGGTTTTTTTTTTACTTAGTTAGTGAGTTTTGTATTTTGTAAAAAAAATCATAGGGGCTGGCCCGGTGGCCTAGCGGTTAGGTTCACACATTCTGCTTTGGTGGCGGAGGTTTGCTGGTTCGGATCCCAGGCGTGGACATGGCACTGCCTATCAAGCCATGCTGTGGCAGGAGTCCCACATATAAAATATAGGAAGATGGGCACGGATGGTAGCTCAGGGCCAGTCTTCCTCAAAAATAAAAAAATCATAACCTGTCCACAAGGATTGTCAGGGAGGGATGGGAGGTGCTGCTGGTCCTGAACACAGTAGTTGGAATTCTGGACTCAAGGACAGAGGATTCTGGACTCCGTCATTGTTTGGTGCAAGTGGGAAACAGGAAGGGGCTGAGTGGCCTGGATGCTCCATTTGTTGTTCCCCAACCGTTACCTTGATATTTACCCCAGGGTCCCCTCAGCTCTCCAATCACCCACCGCAAGGTACGTTTCAATCCATCCTCCTTGGCAGTTCTCTCTTACCTGTGTTTCAGACTGCCACCCTTCAATCAAACATGCCATGTCTTGATTTCAGGAATTTTTCATAATTTCTGTTCAATTGAGAGCATACTGTCTTGTTTTCTGGCACATTACAAAGTATATATACACTTGGAGCTGGCCCCATGGCCTAGTGGTTAAGTTCGCTCGCTCTGCTTGGGCGGCCCAGGGTTTCGCCGGTTCGGATTCTGGGTGCGGACACTGAAGTGCTCGTCAGGCCATGCTGAGGCGGCATCCCATGTGCCACAACTAGGAGGATCTACAACTAAGATATACAACTATGTGCTGGGGGGATTTGGGGAGAAGAAGAAGGGAAAAAAAAAAAAGATTGGCAACAGTTGTTAGCTCAGGTGCCAATCTTTTAAAAAAAAAAAAATATATATATATATATACACTTAATTAGAAACAGAAGGATAGCTTCCTCAATCTGTCATCTTTCTCTAATCTCTTGGCTGTATGGTACAATCTCATTACGAGTATATTTGAGATGGAGAGATGATAGATAGATGTAGATATTGTTTTATTTTTTCAGTCACATTTTACTCAATTAATATCCGATTAAGAATGAGGATGAGATAGAAATTGAAAACCAAGTGTCCTACAGAATGAGCCTCTGTCTGTGCTCAGCGTGAGTCGCGTGTTTTAAGGTGTCTATTTTTTGGTACAATATGGCCCCTGAATGCAAGCCAACCACTTTATCTGATGCTTAACTGGGGAAACGACAATCTGTTCCAATGATGGTGGAGGGTCTGTGCTGGGCTAACTAAAGAACAGTAGGCTGGTCTTCAATATAGATCTTCCCACAGAATTGTCAACAGTCATTTTGACTATAGAATAGTTGATCTCTACATGTTGGCTTCAGAACCCACCTCCCACCCCGGCAGAAAGGTGTCACTCTATTGTGTTAAGAAGATCATTTAAAAATTTAAAAAAGAATAAAGAACAGCACCTAGTTGAGATCATTTGCAGACCATTTGTTGCACAGCTCAGGAACTAACCAAACAGGAGTTTAGGGCTTTGTCTGAAAACCATATTATCATCTTTGATATTATACTTATTGGGAAGTATATTCTAAGTTTCATCAACAATCTTTATTTAGTCAAAGTACTGGCTAATTATTTGTGTTTTTGTTTCCAGATTCCTGCCAACAATTTAATATTGATTTTTGGCCATCTGTCACTTAGCCGTGTCTCTCAGATTTGTTTCAACTACATAATTGCTAAAAATGTACTTATCCAAATCATAAATGAAAATGTTAAATGGCAGAACAGAGACAAGAACTGTGTGGTGCCTTGCAAGAGGGCACTTCACCCCCTGCAGGTTATAATCCTTAGAATTTGGGAGATAGAAGTGTTTTTCAGAATGGCTAAGGCAGCATTCATATTGATGAGATACAGAGACCTGGAAAGTGGCTTGAATGGTTCAAGGACATACAACTAGTTTTTCATTTATTCAAGAGATGTGTGCGTGTTGTTTAATCTGTCATGTGAACTCACATTTAGTGGAAGAGCCCGGATCCTCCCCTGACTCCAAGACCAGTGCTCTTTCCACCGATTCCTTTGACAAAGAGTCATGAATCCTCACTGCTTGAAATCACATCTTTATGTGACTCTCAAACGCCTATGTACCTTTCATCTGTCTGCAAACATTTCATGGGATAGCCAACCAAATACTTTGTTAATATTAAGATAAATTTGACTGTAGCCTTCCCCTGCCCTAATAAGTAAATTGTTTTTTGGATTGAACTTGGCATTGATTGTATTTTAGCAAACTCACTTGTTCACTCCAACCCCAGTCCTAGTCCATTCTCCTTCTATTCACCCAACTTAGGAAATCTTATCCACTGTGATGGTTCCCAAATATATATCATCAGTCCCTATATTTCCCCCAAAGTTTCAAACTTTTCTCTTCCCATCTATACCACAGGGCTCAAACTCAAGATATGGAAAACCAAACTCATTACTTCTTCCTTGTCAGACCCATTTCTTGTTCTGAATTCCTACTATGCTCGATACCATCACAATTCACTTAATATTTTGGGCTAAAACCCTGAAAGGTTTCAATTTCCTACTTTACCTATTTGCTCAGCAAGTTATATTGATTCTATCTCCAAATACTTTCATTTAGATGCTCATTTTATCTTGTTTTGATAACTACAATAGTCTCTTAACTGATTTCCATGTTTCCACACCTCTGATTTCCAGTGTTCTAGCCAGAGTGTTCTTAATCCAGTTCTTACCAAACTGGGCAGCTGTGGAGCATTATGTTGCAGTATCCTACAAGATTTTTCATGAAAAATAAAGTTGTTTATTGTGGTAGGCAGAATTCTAAGATGGATCCTCAAGATTCCTGGCCCCTAATTATTCAGTCAAACACCAATCTACTTACTGCAGTGAAGAGATTTTGCAGATGTAATTAAAGTCCCAAATCAGTTGACCTTAAAATAGGCAGATTATCCTGGTGGGCTTGACCTAATCACATGAGCCCGCTGGTCAGAGAACGGAAGACAGAAAGAAAGATGTGCTCCTGCTGGCCTAGGAGAAAGCAAATCTCCATACTGTGAATTATCTGGGGTGCCATGTAGAAGGAACCTCTAGGAGCTGAGAGCAACCCCCAATTGACAGCCAGCAAGGAAATGCGGACATCGGTTCTGCCACAGCGAAGAACTGAATTCTGCCAACAATAAGAACGAGCTTGGAGGTAGATTTCCCCCCAGAGCCTCCAGGTGAGAGAGAACACAGCTTGGGCAACAGCTTGACTTTAACCCTGTGAAAGACTGAGCAGAAAAACCCATCATGCCACGCTGGACTTCTGACCTGCACATCTGTGAGCTAGTAGATAGGCTTTTTTTAAGTTGCTAAGCTTCTGGTAATTTGTTACACAGTAATGGAAAACTAATATACATACCTAATTGTATTTTGGAAACACTGAGCTAAAGAAAGTTAACAAGTTTCTTTATTTCAGGAATTCTCAAGTGTATGTCATGCTCATTACTGTTCTTGTGAGTTTCCAAGAAGGAGATACATTATGACATGTTTCCTGAACCCTGTTGACCGCAGACATGGGTGAGGGACTTTGTTCTACAAAAACCAGGTTGGGAAGCTTCTCATATAACCATTCTATTTTTTTATTTTAAAACCTGTGATGTCTTGCTATCATTTTCCCAATAACGTTCAAACATCTTCATTTGGCTTTTGAGGACTTGCAGCCTATATTTCCAGCATTGCCCCCGTTATTTTCCTACATCCAACGTGGCTCTCTCTTGCAGACCAAGTCATGCTAGTTCAGGCTTCTTTGACTTTGTTTGTGTCTCGTTTTTTGAGACACTCTCAAGTATCCCTTCTGTGATAAGTCTCTGCATTCTCAGGCAGATATACTTGCTGTGTTCTTTAAACGCCCGTTGTACTTTGTATGTAGATCCCTTATGTCCCATGTCACATTATACCATAGTCACAGTTCACCTCCTCCTACCCGACTGTGAGCTGCTTGAGGGAGGAGACTATATTTATTCATCCTGGTATCCTTCATGACAGAAATTACCTCAGGCTTAGTTTTCTGAGGTCTCTGGATGTATTGCTATTTCTTTTATAAAAATTGGGGCAACATTAGCCTGTCTCTAATCTTCTACCTTTTTCTCTTCTTGGATTAAATTTTCAGGTGTTTTTTAGTGACGAAGACTCGCTTTGAGCTAACATCTGTTGCCAATTGTCCTCTTTTTCGCTTGAGGAAGATTAGCTCTGAACTAACATCGGTGCCAATCTTTCTCTATTTTGTATGTGGGTTGCTGCCACAGTATGGCTTGATGAGTGCTGTAGGTCCGCACCCAGAATCTGAACCTCAGAACTCGGGTGGCTGAAGCAGAGCCCACCGTACTTAACCATTACGCCACTGGCTGGCCCCGTAATTTATTTTTTATTTTTATTATTGTGACCCACTAGAAGAAGTAGGGAATATAGAGAAATGGAAAGAGGGATAGGAGGCAATCCTAGGGAATAAGAATGAGGGAATGTTCAATGTGTGAAGGAAAGTTTCCGAAACTGAAAATCTAGCTACTCCTACCCCTTCCAGAAATACCTTGAATATTATTCTCTTTTTCATACCCCAACCCAGCTGCCTGTTTTCCTTTGTTCTCTCCCTTCGTAAGGACCACTGACAACTTTCACTTCATTCTAAACTGACCCCATCCTCACTGCCTGCTCCACACGTAGCCACCCAATTATGAGCGTTTCACGTGTTCTGAACAAGAATCAGAACCCTGGGTATCCTTAGTGGATTCCAATTACAGTCCTGTGTTTCTTAAGGATGGGGATACGTTCTGAGAATCGTTAGGCGATTTTCGCTTGGTATGCACATCGTAGAGTGTATTTACACAAACCTGGATGGTATAGCCTGCTACACACCTGGGCTCTATGGTACTAATCTTATGGGACCACCTTCCTATATGTGTGGATTGTCATTGACTGAAACGCCGTTATGCGGTGCATGACCGTACAATGTTAAAGCAATGGTAAACCAACAGAAAAGGCACATTGTTAAAATAGTTCTTTGCCTTCTCTCTTTTGCTACTTTGTGGAGTTATTTTAAACCCTTCTATGCAATGTAGAAAATGATGATACTTAACAGATATCCCTCTTTACCCTCCATTCTCTGCTCCTCCTTTGCGTTAATCCTTTGGACTAACAAATAGCCATCTATTCTTCCATACACTGCAGCTTCCCTTGCAGTTAAGTTGGGCCAAAGTTCTGCCCATTAGAATCTGGGGGAAAGTGAAGTAAGTCACTTTAAGTGTTGGTCCATAAAACACCCTATACACTCCTTTCGCCCTCTCTTCTCCCGTCACGGTGACCTTGGAGTCCCCGTGCACCAGAGGGCAGTCATTTCAAATCAGAGAAGGGACGACTGACCAGCCTCACTTCGTGTGAAGCTGTTATATCAACACTACTCAAGTTTCAGGGTTTAGTCGTTCATGCGGCAGAGCAGAGCCATTTCCTGTCTTAGTGTGTTAAACATTTAAAACTTGAAAATAGTTCATAAAAATTTACTGGCTGCAAATATGTAACTGAACATAAAAGATGAATTTGAAAGAAGTCATTCAAGAATCCGCATTTTTTTAAGTGAAGCTTTGTTAAAATTTAAATGCGGCACAAATGCTATAGAGGTTCAAGATTATAATTAAAGGAATCGGAAGGAAATCAAATTCCCACGCACATATTTAATTTTATCCAAGAACTAGGTTGTACCCTTTCCAGCATTCTTTCGGAACTCTTAATTATAGAGAATACTAGCTCAAGGAACAGGAGGGTAAACATCTGCTTCCTAACACGAAGCCAAAAGCTCGAGACAAATAGGCTGAATCAGACTAAAAGTAAAGAATGAGAGGCTAAAATTAAACTTCTTCACCAGGCGCTCATGCTTCTTCTAGTGACATAGTCTTGTCTCAAGTGCTTAATGGAAGGATCGTGGTTAGGTAGGGAGGGCACCTTTGAGAGAAGCCTTCAGGATGCTTCCTTAGCCACTCCCATTTTATAACACTTCTTCCCCCCTCCTCACACACAGAGGGGTGGTGTGCTTTGTCCTCAGATCCTTCTTTCACTGGCCTCCCTCTCTCTCATGCCTGAAATGTCAGTATTTATCACTTTGGTAATGGATAATAAAAGTCTTTCAATTTTGGAAAGCCGTTGTTAAAATGCGTAGATCCCCAAGGATGTGTTACACCTCATAGGAGATTTCTGCCCATTTTGACTGTTAGCTGAGATAGAAGATGAAAGAAGAACGGAAGGAGCAAGGGATGGAGGGCAAAGAGAAGAGGAGGATGACCAAGGCAAATTCGTGCCTGTCACAGTCTGCCCTGGAATTGGGAATGAGGCGGTGATGTACTCCCTGTCCGAAGAGGGGTCCACGGAGCAGTTGCATCCACCTTCAGTCACACTTTCCTTTTGACATAGCGAGGGCTTGGGTTCTTACCATGGGATCTCAGAAAGGCCCCAGATGTAAGAGGGCCACTGGTGGCTACTCAAACACAGTCGTCTCTCTTTCTAGACTTTCTCCATCTGTGCAGAAGGATATATATAAATGGACCTAATAAAACTTTAATTTCAGCTCTAACGTTATTCATTTTGTTTTTCTTCTTTTTCTAATTTCAGAATAACATATGAAGAAGGTAACATTAAAAATTTTCATCCAAAATTACTACCAGGATTCAATTTGGCTTTTGTTTGTAGATTTATCTTTGTTTATGAAAAACACGGTAGGTTGGTAAAAGTTTTTTTTTAAAGGTTATATATTCTTCTTTTTTTTTTGAGTAAGATTGGCCACGAACTAACATCTATTGCCAATCTTCCCCTTTATTCTTTCTTCCCAAAGCCCCAGTACATAGCTGTATATCCTAGTTGTTAGCCCTTCCAGTTCTTCTATGTGGGATGCCGCCACAGCATGGCCAGATGAGTGGTTGTAGGTCCATGCCCAGGATCCAAACTGGTGAAGCCTGGGCCACCAAAGTAGAGCACCTGAACTTAACCACTCAGGCATGGGGCTGGCCCGAAAAGACCATATAGTCTATAATTTCACTTAGCAAGACAGTTGAAACTTCTACATATTAAATGTTATTTTTATTACTTTTTATTATTACTAAATAATAAACTCAGAAACTTTTTTCTTTCTTTCTTGCTTTGATTTTTTTAAGGATTCGCACCTTAGCTAACAATTGTTGCCAATCTTCTTCTTTTTTTTTTCTTCTCCCCAAATCTCTCTAGTTGTGGGTCCTTCTAGTTGTGCTATGTGGGACACCACCTCAGCATGGCTTGATGAGCAGTGCAGTGTCCGTGCCCAGGATCCGAACCAGTGAAATGCTGGGCCGCCGAAGCCGAGCGTGCAAAGTTAACCACTCAGCCACAGGGCCGGCCCCAGAAACCCTTTTCTTATAAGTGACTATTAGAAAATTATTCCAGAGAATGTTAAAAGGGGCTGCTAATTCATAAATAAAGAGAGAGATGAGCAAACACGTCTGTGTCTGGCCCTCAAGCAGCCACCATTCCTCACCAGCTTCATGAGGACAATATATTCACATAGACAAAGCAAAGCAAAGGAATCTTTTATTTCCACCCCACAGTAGCGTTCTAGAGAAAAAGGCTGGACCTGAGGCATTTCCTTTTGCTTTTTGCTTAGAATCAAAACAGGTCAAAAGGCTTCCTCCTCCCATCTCCTTCACCCCAAGCCCAAACCCCAATGTCCCATCTTACTGTTCTAATAAGAAGAAAGAACATTCACCGACAAGATGAAACAGAATATGGAGGCTAGGCAGGTGTTTACCTCAGGTTCTTCTCAGCAGCTTCCGTGCTAGGTGCTGGGCGTTTGGGGAGGGGCGGACAGCCAGAGAGAGCCATGCCCACCACGGCAGCTCTGGGGGAGGGTCAGTCTGAAGGCCTGCACCCACACGCAAGTGCCCTGTTCCCCCTGTCCAGTGAAAGCTCCTCCCAGTGGCACAATAAAATGTCCTAGGACGCGACCAACCCTAGGCTTCCTTCTTAGGGAGTGGTGATGGGAGGGCCTCTTATTCATCCCCAGAAGTTCGCCAATTTTCCTCCTCTTATTTCTGAAATGGGAAGTTCTTTGTGAATACACCCACTTCGCGGGGAGAAAAAGAAGATTATTAAATGGTTTATGGAGGGCCAGTGCAAGGATTAGCATTATTCAGAGTTTCATAAGGAGCTGAGCACCCAGATGGAGGACTATCCAAACCAGAGACAAGATTGATAATTTCATGAGTCTTCAGAAAGAACCTGGAGCGCTGGTTTAAACCAGTAATCTGAACTGGGAAGGACACGTGTCTTCACTGGATCAGAAATTCTCAGCTGAAGTGTAAACGTGTCATAGAAACTTGTTTTAGAAACCCAGTCCACCAGGGAGCACGGCTTAGAGAGAACAAGAAGGAAGTTTCCTGGAAACTGTAGAATTCAACAATGACAGTGCTTTCATTGTAGTCACACAATAGTTGGTAAAACTGCCTTAGAGTAAAAGCTGGCTATGCTGAGCTTTGCTGAATATTTGTCAGGCAAACCAAAGGGGAACAGAGGGGACCTGGATAGGAATTCCAGGGACTAGAGCCAAAGGACCTCCAAGAGGGGTGAATGAGGCAGGGACCTAGAGGATTAGAGCCACAAAGACAGGTCGTCTCATCTAGCTGTTGTTTTGGTTGAGAAGACTGAGAGCCAGAGAGGTGAACCGGACCAATTTAAACACCCCTAGCTAGTAAGTTTTCACCGTTCCCAGCAGAACAGAGGTCAGCGGGATTTGGGGGGACCAGGAGAGAGACAGGACGGAGCTGTGCCGTAACCCTGGGACAGAGAGGAGAGCAGAGGGATGAGAATCCATCAGGCCTCATGGTGGCGTCCATCCACCTAATCCTGTGTCATAAACACAGAGGACTCTGCGACTCATTCTTCAGGTGGAACTAAGTCTCCACCTGCCTTTTTAATTGTCTATTAAATCTACATGTTAGATTTTTACTTTAGAATGTATTTTATGGAAATTTTAGATGTTTTTAAATGACAGACATTTTACCTGGTTGTCTAACAGGTCTGTTCTCTGTTCTTTTGTGTGATGGTCAGTCAATCATGGCTGCAAGCTGAGACACAGGAGAGGCTCAGGGAAACAGTTCATTACTCTCACAGGTCCTAGAAACAGGAAGCACGCCTGCAGGGCCACAGGGGGAAGGCTCAGGGTGGGCAGAGGCAGAAAGGGGGAGCACAGGGAAATAAGGCCAGAGCCGGTGTTGGGGTCTCCCCAGAAAAGGCAAGGCAGGGAGGGCAAACAGTTTAGGATTCACTGGTTTGAATAATTCCTGTGGGCCCTCAGCTATAAGGGTGGTCCCTAGATGCCTGGTACTGGCTCCTGGGGTGACTGAGGCAGAGGACTATGGCCTCTTGGGTGCGCTGGCCAGAGAGAGGAGGTGTGGCTCTGCCTCGGGCAGTTTGCAAATCAAAGTCAGTTCAGGATGAGCCCTTTGCTCTCTCTCAAGATTGGCTAGTCCAGGGAGGGGCAGTCTCTCCCCAGCCAGGAGGGTTTTTAGGGCATTAAAACATCATAATATATGGGAAAGCAACCTGGGGCAGCCATTACCCAAAACAGTATGGAGATTTCTCAAAAAACTAAAAATAGAAATACTATATGACCCAGCCATCCCGCTACTCGGGATCTATCCAAAGAACTTGAAATCAACAATTCAAAGAGACTTATGCAGCCCTATGTTCATTGCAGCATTACTCACAATAGCCAAGATGTGGAAGCAACCCAAGTGGCCATCAACCGAGGATTGGATAAAGATGTGGTATATATATATACATATACACACAATGGAATACTACTAAGCCATAAAAAAGACAAAATAGTCCCATTCGCAACAGCATGGTTGGAACTTGAGGGTATTATGTTAAGTGAAATAAGCCAGAGAAAGACAAAGACCATATGACTTCACTCATACATAGAAGATAAACAAACACACAGGCAAAGAGAGAATGGTTCAGTGGTTACCAGGGAGAAGAGTGCTGGGGGAATGGCCACAGGGCTGCACTTACATGATGATGGACAAATAATAATGTACACCAGAAATTTCACAATGTTATAAACGATTATGAACTCAATAAAAAACACTATAAAAATCATAATATATAGAAAATAAAAAATACAAAAATACAAAGGCAAACTACACAGAATCATACAAATGAAACATTAATGGTCTCACACACACCCTCCCCCCACCCCTTATGCACTTCCATCTCATCGAAGTCAGATTAGCTCTTTGGTGTGGGTTCATGCACACCTGTGCAAACATATGTAAGCAAACATGTTGACTCAAAGATAGGATTTTTTTTAATAAACATAGTTTCACACTGTTCTATGCATCTCTCTGCTACTGTGCTTTCACTTGCCTGTATTTCACGAACAGTGCCCCACATTAATACAAGTAGATACAACTCACTACTTTTAATAGCTGCTTTATATCGTATAGGATATAAAGCATATCTTTATTCATAGAATATCATTCTATGATATTCATAGAATATCTTTATTCAACCATTCTCTCTTTATAGACACATAGGTTATTTTCAGTTTCTTTTTTTTAATAACTACACACATCCTTTCATAAATATCCAGATACACAAATCCTCATGTTCCAGCGATTTTATTTCCCAGTGGGATGGTTGGGTCAATGAGTGCATTGTAAGTGTGAATAAATATAATCAATAGTGACAGGTTTTTTTTCCAAAATGTTCTAGCAGTGGAAACTGATATCAGCAGCGTGTGACGTTTTGTCACATTATGACCAGCACTGGATATTGTAAATGTTTTAATTTTTATAAATCTTATAGGAGATAATGGCTTCCTCGTTTTTCTAATTTGTATTTCTCTTGACTACTAATAACAGCTAGCATCTCAGACAAAAAGAATCTTTATTGGATTTTATAAGACCTCTATTTTTCTCTTGGTCTCTTACGAGGTTCGTTCCCCCTGAGGAGGCTGGTTGAGTCACGGCAGCCCACACCGAGATGCAGATCCTTGCTCTTTTTGCTACATGTCTGCGTTATCCATCTTCTGTCTCCCTGGAATGAGATGAAATAAGACTCCAACAATTTCCAAATTCATTTGACTCAGGCTGCTTGTAGGATATTTAAAAAATTCTGTTTGTTATTATCTCATCTTGGGAGATAATGAAAAGAGAACAGCTGTCAGCTACTTCCTTCTGAATGTTGTTGTAATTTATTTTCTTTGAGGAATTATCACTACATTGAATGCATTTAGCTATTGAATATTCTTTGGTCTAAAATGTACCATCATTTCGTCCTGTCACGGAGACCTAGTGACACCAATGTTGTGTGGTTTTGGTCTTCTCAAACCTTGTCTTGCTAAGCAGGATGAATTGGGGAACAATCATAATTAAGCCCTGGTTTCTCTGAGGGAGCCTAAAGTAAATAAACCCTTACTTCTGATATACTGGCCTCAGGGGGAGATCAGCAAGGTGGCAGTGGCCTTATGTTAACAGCCAGGAGCAGCGTCCAAGATCAGTGTAAAGGGCCAAAGTGGTTGTATTAGTCAGGGTTCTCCAGAGAAACAGAACCAATAGGATCTCTCTCTCTCTCTTTCTCTCTCTCTCTCTCTCTCTCTCTCTCTCTCTCTCGATTAGCTTTAAGGAATTGGCTCATGTGATTGCAAGACTGACTAGTCTCACATTTGTACGGCAAGCCAGCAGGCTGGAAATTCAGGTAAGGGTCAACTTGCAGTATTGAGTCCAAAGACTGAAGACTCAGGCAGAATTTCTATGTTGCAGTCATGAGGGAGAATTCCTTCTTCTCTGGGAAAACTCAGTCTTAGCTCTTAAGACCTTCAATGGATGGGATTAGGCACACCCACATTACAGAGGGTAATCTGCTTTATTTAAAGTCAACTGATTGCAAGTGTTAACCACATCTAAAAAATACTTTTACAGTAACATCTAGACTAGTGCTTGACCAAACAACTGGGCACCATATTCTTGCCAAGTTGACACACAAAATTAATCATCACAGTGGTGTTTGTTTTATTTGCTTGGGATGAATTCAAATGACACAACTACTATTTGTTTCTCTGTGGAACAAGCAATTTTATGTGAAGCCTGGGTATAGTCAAGCTATAATCAAAGAAAGATCTCTAATATTCCACTCATTTTCAGCATATCTACTTTCATGAAAAACAAATGCCAAGACCATGAGCATATTCTGCTTTAGGAAAGGGGTAGAAAAATAAGTGGAGAATGTATGGTTCTCCTATTCTCAAGCCTTCCGTCTCTTCTTCCTTTGTCCACTTAACCCAATAGATTGACCTCTTTTCCTTTTTAAAATAGCTGGTATTAAGAGTGTTCAATTGAAATAGAATAAACCATTTTTTCTTGGCACAGTTTTTCTAGCTAATGGGAAAAAACATTCTGGAACATATGGATACATTTTAGGTGAAATTTGCACCTGAATTGCTGGCTTTAGCATCAGTGTTGATCAGATACTTTGGAGAATTTTTAAATGTCTACTTCTCCTTCACTTATATAATTAAAAAAATAAATGTATTGAGGTGAAATTAATCGTTTTAAAGTGAACAATTCATTGGCATTTAGTGCATTCACAATGTTGTGAACACGCCACTTCTGTCTTGTTCAAAAGCATTTCCAGCATTCCGAAGTAAAAGTCTTACCATTTCTCCCCACTCCTCCCTCCACCCAGCCTCTGGTACCCGCTAATCCGTGTGCTGTGGCTACAGATTTATCTATTCTGGATAGTTCTTATAAATGGAATCATACAAGTATGTGACATTTCGTGTCTGCCTTCTTTCACTTAACATAATTTTTTAGAGGTTCGTTCACATTGTAGCATGAATCAGTACTTCATTCCTTTCAATAACTGAATAATATCCCATTTAATGTTTATACCACAATTTGTTTTTCTATTATCTGTTGATGGGCATTTGGGTTGTTTCCACCTTTTGGCTGTTGTGATTAGTGCTACTATGAACACACGTGTACACGTGCTCGTTTGAGTACCTGTTATCAATTCTTTTGGCTATTTACCTAGGAGGGAAATTGCAGGGTCATATGGCAATTCTATATTTAACTTTTTGAGAAATTATCAAACTTTTTTCCACAGTGGTTGAACCATTTTACATTCTCATCAGCAATGTATGAGGGTCGCAGTTTCTCCACATCCTTGCAAACACTTGTTATTTTTTGTTTTGTTTTTTAACTTTATTTTCTTCCAGCCATGCTGGTGGGTGTGAGGTGGTACCTATTGTGGTTTTGATTTGCATTTCCTGAATGACTCTTGATGTTGTGTATCTTTTCACGTGCACCTGGGTAATTTTAATTTTGTGATTTCATCCTGAGTCCTAGGTACATGATAGAGTTTCTCATCTGGTGCAGCATAGCACAGGTCACAGGTACGCAAATTATTGACCCCCTCGGCCTTTGGTATTAGTAAGGGAGAGTTCAGATGGCCAGAGTCTCTGGGATCGTTCATGTCAGGCTGTGAGCAGACTCCTCCGCTTTCTCCACTGGGCCATAGGATTTTATCACTTTCCATGTGTGCCAGTATGTGAACAGTTTGGGGGTACTGATTTATAGGGGTGTAGAAAACCACAGTTCTCTTGATCTAGCTTAGTTATTGGAACAACAAACAGACTCTGAACCGTTTAATAGCACTGGAATTTGTTTAATTTTTTCAGAAATCACAACAAAGAACTTTCTGTAATGGCTCACTAAGAATAGCCATTCTAAGGTTATGTTCCTAAAATAGGGCCTTCTATTAATGTAATTAGAAAAATCTA
The DNA here is from genome assembly GCF_037783145.1 of Equus przewalskii. Classification (NCBI taxonomy): domain Eukaryota; kingdom Metazoa; phylum Chordata; class Mammalia; order Perissodactyla; family Equidae; genus Equus; species Equus przewalskii. The sequence continues at coordinate 15,369,377 of NC_091858.1, read as the reverse complement.
GTGATATATTACAACAATCATGACAAGTTGTTCAACTTTGGAGAATTTTAATCTTCAAAATGGCATACAACATATGAATACATGAAATTCCAAAATGCAGAGCACTGTGTATTTGTTTTACATCATGATTTATGGGAAATAGATATTTTAGATAAAATCCCAATTCTAGGCAGTGTGAGGATCATCCATCTAAGGTTGACATTAGGCACGCTTAATGCCGAATATTTCAATAGCTCAGCTTGTCAGTTATTTCACATAATTGGTGCTTAATTAATAGAGATGTAGATGAGACAGCTATAGCTGAGGCCCAGAGATGAGGATACCTGCCCACAGGGGCGGGTCAGTAGATTGGGCAATATCTGATAATGAGGAAATCCAAAGAAGTACCAGAAGACAGGCAACTGCCATCAGGGAGGACCAGTAGAAAACAAAAAAACATCAGTTTTTGAAATAGACTCAAGATGCCAGGAAAAAATTCAAAGTAAAAATTTGGGACATCGATCAGTGAACCAAGGAGAGACCAATGAAGAGGAGAGGTATGGTTAAATTTGGGTAGAAGGTGGAAGCCTTGCTGAAACTGAGCAAGTGCAGTGTCTTAGTCATCTCGAGCTTTTATAACAAACTATCACAGACTGGGTGGCTTAAACACAGACATTTGTTTCTCATAGTTCTGGAGGCTGGGAAGTCCAAGATCAAGGTGCCAGCAGATCCAGTGTCTGGTGAGAACTCACTTCCTGATTTGCAGACAGCAATCCTCTCATTGTATTCTCACATGTGGAGAGCGTGGAGAGAGGTCTCGTGTCTCCTCTTCTTCTTATAAGGTCACTAATCCCATCATGAGGGCCCTTCGTGACTGAATCTCACCCTGATTACCTCCCAAATACCATCCCACTGGGGGTTAGGATTTCAACATACGAATTTTGGGGGTACACAAACATTCAGTCCATAACAGGCAGTGACTCATTATCCCTGGTTATAAGGTAACCGTGGATAAACTGAAATGCTGGGTTGATGCTGAGCCAATAAGTTATTGTCTTTAAATGGAATTGGGAATCATAACTCAAATGAGCTCACAACATAATAACCTATTTGGAGTTATGTAGAAGAGCATTTAGTGCATTTCGAAGCCCTTCTGAAGCACTGGGCAGTAAGTGAAAGATGTGATACTGGATGGTGTTGGTGATGGAGAAAGCATTGAGACAGGCCACTCCAAGTCAGGGTCTCCAGCTTAATCCACTCCTGGAGGGCAAAGAGAAAAAGTTGATAAGTGTTAGATTGTGTGGGTCCATAGAAATATCATCTGAAACAAGATTCAGACCCTCAGCCTGAAGGGTCATGTTGACCAAGTCAATCTATCATTCTAGGTTCTTCTGGTTCTTAATCCAAAGTTCTTTTCCCCACCTAGGACATTTCTATGCTCAGAGAAAATAGAAAAGCTCCCCTCCCCAAACTTAGCCATTTGGTTAGTTATATCAGACTAAAATAAACATCAAAGACAACCTATGCTCAATGAAATCTAGAACATAAAGATTGGTAAAGAAGACTGCAGGAAGTGTCTCAACCAGGCATATGCAGACAGCCAGCCATGACTGACAGCATTCTTCTCTTGTTAACCTGAAAAGCCTCAAAACGAGTTTACTTGGGAATAGCCAAAAGAATTGCATTTCGGGATGAGCATGCTATGGCATACCACAGGCAAATTCCAACAAACAAAGAAGGGGAACTGCTTTTATAGAAAAAAGGGAGATTAGGGAAGGGCTGTGCTAAATGAAAGTCCATGGGGGAAAGCAATAGTTCAGGGCAGCAATGGTGTCCCACTGGCTAGGCTATTGCTGAGCGGGGAGAGACATCTTCCTTCGGTAGTAAAGGGGTTGTACTTCCTGTCCAACATGCAGGTGTCCCTCTCTTCCTGTTTGGTGCAATTGACCAGATATGACAGGAGTAAGAGCTCCCCCTACAGGCCACCTTGACTCCAATTTAGTTACGGTTTCTTTTATTAATTTCCACACTCTCAACCCTGGCATGGAGCCCTTCAAAATTTAGAGCCCCGGGGAAATGGAAATTTTCTAGTTCTGGAACCACTTCCCCTAGTATCATTGTGAGCCCAGTAAATGCATCTCCCTTGGCAAAAGAGTCAGGGCCAATCACAACCAGGAAGGGAAATCTAGTTGGCTCAAATGCACTTAAGATAAATCTCTTCTGGTTATTTACAGAATGACTAACACTAAGGGATGTTTACAGGTTGTTAGAAAACTATAGCCAGTCTGCTCCTTCTTACGACAGATTGCAACTCACAAAAACCTCCCAAGGAAGCCAAACGTGTTGTCATGCCATATTGAACACAATTTCCTTGTATTTCCTAATAATGCTGCTTTGCAGAAGAAATTAAGTTATACAATTTTTTTTCTCAGCTGAGTGACAGTAAGCTTGACTATGACATAAAACCTGGCTTCTGGAGAATGTATGCAAATAAATAGTAAATCCTCTTGCAAAACCAAATGCTGGAATATTATTACATACTTTAATGGCTTTTATTCCTAACATCAGATCTCATAAGAGCCAGTGACTAGAGGGAAAACCTACAAAGAAAAAGAGAGTAAAACAAAACAACAGCATCGACAACAAAAATGTTATTTGTAGCATCATTTTGTGCTGTCATAGAACATTTACTTAAAAAATAATACCAGGATGGCAGAAACAGTTTTGCAAGTCATAAGGAACATCTTGTTATAAACATTGTACCCACTGTAGAATGAAAGAAATTGAAGGCACAGAAAAATCAATTCAAAGGTCAAATTGTCAATGCGATGTCTGTGAAATTCACATATTTGCATTGATGCAAATATCTGAAAACACCAGTATCTGCTGACCTGGAGTTTAGAAATGACCCATGATGGGTGTTTAAGAAATGAGGATACCAGGAAAATTATTTGCAATCATAAAGATATTCCCATTTTGACAAAGGAAAGAAAAAGAAAAATATGCCAGGGTCTTCTATAAACAAGGTGCTCTGTATAAATAAAGCATTATGTTAATTTTACAAGTGTAATGGATTATTGATAACAAGTTATTCATTCCTTCATCAAATAAATAATTTTGAGTACCTACAGTGGGCCAGGCAATGTTAGGAACTGGGGATATATTAGTGAACAAAATAAATAACGCCTGCTCTCACGGAGCTTACATCCTAGTGGGGGTGGAATGCAGAGACAATGAACAATAATAATTAAGTTTCCATGGTGTATTGGAAGGTAAAACATGTTATGGAAGAAGAGAAAAAAGAGCAGCTTGGAAGGTGTTGGCAGTGGGAGGAGGTGGGCAAGGGAGGGGAGAGTTCAAGTTGCATTTTAAGTGCGTGGTCAGAAGAGGCACCATAGAGCTGGCGCAGAGCTAAGACTTGAAGGTGGGCGTGAGCCATGTGAACACCTTGGGGAGAATGTTCCTAGCAAAGGCAGCAGCAAGTGCAGAGAGCAGAAAAAGAGAAGACCTGAGAGGCAAGGGAGTGTAGTATCCTGGAGTGCCCTGAGGCTGTAGTAAGAACTCTGGTTTTTCCTCCAGGAGCAATTGGGAGCCTCTGGAGGAGTTTGAGCAAAGGAGGGACCTGATCTGACTTCTATTTTATTTTATTTTATTTTATTTTTTTAAAGATTGGCACCTGAGCTAACAACTGCTGCCAATCATTTTTTTTTTTTTCTGCTTTTTTACTCCCCGGATCCCCCCAGTATATAGTTGTATATTTTAGTCATGGGTCCTTCTAGTTGTAGCATGTGGGACGTCACCTCACCATGGCCTGATGAGCAGTGCCATGTCTGTGCCCAGAATCTGAGCCGGTGAAACCCTGGGCCACTGAAACAGAGCGTGCGAACTTAACCACTCGGCCACAGGGCCGGCCCTTGACTTCTATTTTAGAAGGATCACTCCTGTGGCTGTGTAGCATGTAGACGGCAAGGACAAAACCCAGGTGACCAACTAGTGCCTCAGGCCAGAGAGAAAGCAGCAGGGTGTGGAGAGTGTTCACATTCTGGAAGTCTCATGTATGACATACTCTCTGGCTGCTTCTAACACTAATAAACTGAGACCAGACAGAGTGAATCACTTCTGTATAGCTATTCAAATAAACTCATCTTCAAAGGTAAGTATAAACCCCCAAAATTTACAACATAATGTTAGTAAGAATTTGCTCTTGGGCTGGCCCGGTGGTGTAATGCTTAATTTTGGCACACTCCACTTCAGCAGCCCAGGTTTGCGGGTTGGGATCCTGGGTGCAGACCTACACTGCTCGTCAGCCATGCTGAGGCGGTGACCCACATACAAAATAGAGGAGGACTGGCACAGATGTTAGCTCGGGGCCAATGTTCCTCACAAAAAGACAAAAAGAATTTGCTCTTCAGAAAAATGGACACTATTCTGCTAAAGCAGCCTTCCTAATGAAGATCATTTTTATTTAGGAAATTATTCAAAATACTTTTTCTTTTTGTATTCATGCCTCAGAATTAGTTATTATGTATCTAGTATAATATTAAGACGTGGTCTTTACCTAAAAAATTATTTGGAATAATCTAGGCTTCAAAGTTTATTTTTTGTCAGTTTGACTACCTATATTGATCACATTAACCATATATTTGTGAAATTTCTTCCCATTTTCTACTGTTTAAAAGCCACAATAGATAGAAGGAGGAAAATCCGTTTTTATTATTCACTTAAAGAGCAAAATGACTGTGATAGGAATGTTTTACCTTAAAATATTAACTCAACGACAACTCCAGAGCCTCAAGAACACTAAAATTAAAATTAAAAATGGTGGTTATCATTTTCTTTTATAACATTTTTGCCTCTGGCCTACCCAATCTAGTTTAAAAGCCTTAAAAAGATGGCAGTAGGATGATTCTTACTTATTTTTTCAACCTAAATGTCTCTTTTCTACTCCCTAAATTAAAACAGAATCTATGACATTGCTAAGCAGCTAAACTTTTGAATTCATTGACTTTCCAGATAGCAAGCGGGTTTAGCAACTGAGAAAAGAGAAGATGCTGGATATTAAAATCAAGGATCACAAAAAAATCTCAGTACTAAATACTGAGTGTCATTAATACAAAGGCTCACAGTGCCAGGAAAGCTATTAAAGTCTAAATGATTTTATTCAGCTAAGATACAGTTCTTACAGAGCCTGTTTACTAATGGTGTGTATGTGTGTGTGTATACAACGGGTGTTCCAATGAGTAAATATGAGAGTGAATGTGTACCAGCTAAGGGTACGTTAACTGCTGAAAGAAGAAAACTCGTGAATCTTAGTGGCCTATCAGAAGACAAACTTATTTTTACTAATATGCAGTCCAGTTGGGTTGGGGCATTACTGAGCCTTTGTCATTCAAAATCTTTCTTGGTTTTATTTTTCACTGTTTGAGGTCTAGAAGCAGTCAGCTTTTCCAACCCCTCAAGGCCTTGAAAATTTCTAGACTATTCCATGTCATTTGTGCTTGCAAATTGTCCAGTTCTTGCTTGAGCCCCACTCTTTCTTCTACTGTCAAGTGATCACAGCCTGTAACAGCCAGCATTCCCTGCTAGCTTTGTTTTCCAGCCTCTTTGCTTCAGCTGGCGGCTGGTAGACTACCTTCTAGGTTGTCCCAGGCCACCGTTTAAAAGTTTTGATCCTGCTCAGCATGGCTCTCCAGGCCACCAGCCTCTGTTCTACGCCTCGTCATCTCCCACTCCCTGAACACTAAATGGAGCTTTCAGGTCTTTGTAAAAGCTGTGCTCCGTTTCAGTGTTCCAGTTTCTGTATTAATTACAGAAGGATAACTACCACAGAACATAACCCCCCAAATCTGGGTGGCTTACTGGAAGTCTATTTCTTGCTCACATGAAATTCACAAGAGGATTTAGTGGGGGAGTTAGAGTTCAGATTTAGGCGAGAATTAGGGTTTGCTTCGAAAAGAAGTAAAGGAGATTTTGAATCCTACTCCCTGTGTCGGATTTCTGAAAAGAGCCTGCTTTTATCTTAAGTGCATGATTTCTTTCTTGTGATTTGTATTTTATCCAAAAACCTCATGCTCTTAGAAGTTGAATAAAATGCCAGACCTCATAAAAATAACTTTGAAATACAAGCTTTTGCTCTACCAGCTTCCTCTCGTTCTTCTAAACCATTTGGATAATGAGATTGCCCACAGATACGGGGAGGAATCAGTGATCATGAAGCGAATAATGAACAGTCTAGCAAGATGAACTCATCCACGCTGATCGGAAGCAAGATGGAGGCTGCGCTCGTCAGAGGTTATCAAGGCTTAGTAGCTGAGAGGCTGGGCGTTGGGGTAAAATAGAGCCGCATTCAAATTTCAGCTCAGCTGTTTACTAGCTCTTCATCATGGTTGCATTTCTTAGTGGCCTCCCGGCAAAGCAGAGCGGGAGAGGGTCATAAATTTCAGGACCTCACTCTGGTGTTTAAAGAAAGAAGGGCAGACAACACTCTTAAGAAACCATGATCCGGGTGCTGGGTAGACTTATTGCTACCAAGGTATCATTCATTCTAAGCTTTCTCAGCAGACAAAGCTAGGATACAGATGTATGTATAGACGTTCAAACAGACACATGTCTGTGCAGGCATGTGTACGTGTGTGTGCACATACACATGTTGCACATAGTTTCAATGTTTTCACTTACATGCACACCTGGATTCATTTTAGCAGGATTTCTGTTTTGATTTGGAAGGGCTTTTTGCATGCTATTATAACAAATATTCAGATAGCAAGGAATTAGGAGGTATCTGGTACACAGCAAGCATCAGATATTTTTTCTTACTTATTATAAACATGGATGGTGTAGATGAGCTCTTTGCTCATTAGGCAAATAATCAGAAGGATGCGATTGACGAAAAGAAAAGTTACAAGTCATAGTCACAGGATGGAATCTGGGATATGCTTCTGTATTCCTGCAGCAGAAGTTACGGTGTATGTGAAAATAACAAAGTATAGATATATGTTCAATATGCGTAAACCTTTGAGATTGTCCTTTTGTTTTAAAACAAGTTGAGATTTCTTTCTTCCTTTTTTTTTTTAGGAAGATTAGCCCTGGGCTAACTGCTGCCAATCGTCCTCTTTTCACTGAGGAAGACTAGCCCTGAGCTAACATCCACGCCCATCTTCCTCTACTTTATAGGTGCCCATCTTCCTCTACTTTATACGTGGGACGCCTACCACAGCATGGTGTGCCAAGTGGTGCCATGTCTGCACCCGGGATCCGAACTGGTGAACCCCAGGCCGCCAAAGCAGAACATGCGCACTTAACTGCTGCGCCACCGGGCTGGCCCCAAGTTGAGATTTCTGTTTGAAGGGCAAAATGACATCTAACTTGCTGAAGGGCCTCTCACTCCTGGAAGGAACATGAGTCTGGCATAGGCAGATCTCCCCAAGGATTATTCCTAGATGGGGTATGGCCATACCTTTGCTAGATTTCTCGGAATAAGAAGTTAGCCACTACAAGGCAAAATATTATTTTAATATATAATTTATTAAAGTAACATTTATTATTATCTTGAAGAAGATTAAGGTAAAGCGATGACTGCTTTCACACTCTCAGAGGTAATTTCTCAAACTTATGCTATTGACGAACCCTTAACAAATTCACAGATGCTAATTCTTCTGATCTATTCATAAATCAGTTTGATGGGTTTTTACTGTATAGTGAGCAAAATAACGTACCTATAATGGGCAGTAAAATTAATCATTAACCTAGGGATCATGAAAAATTAACTTGGAATGAGGTGACAGATATCATGTGGGCCATTATACTTTGTTAGAGACAAGACTTGCTGATAGTTCTATAATGCTACCCTACTCTACTTCTTAATTTGATTGAAAAGTACCACAAGCTTTATGGCCAGAGTCATTATTATCACTTTTTGTAGATAATTATGTTTCTGTATCTTAACAAAATAATTTGTATCATCGAGTGTTGGTATTTGAGTCTCATGGGCACAACTAACTGTATTTGGTAGTTGCCTTGCGGCCAGAGAGAGTTAATGAGTCACTCTAGTGTCCAACTTATTATAGAGAATGTTGGTATTACCTCTGTGTGACATGGAATTAAGTAATTTTAGAGGTAGGTAAAGATTACCTAGAGATGCTTTAACATCACTCCGTAATTTTACAGATAGTTTTACAAATGAAGGATTTTAAGCTCAGAAAGGTGAAGGAACCAGTTCAGAATCACAATTTATGAAAGAGCTAGATCCAGAAGCCAGACATTGGACACTGGTCCCCCAGTGACTCATGCGTAGTGGGCCCTCCTTAAAACGTAATGAGTGAATGAAGTGTACATGATCAGATCTATGTATCAGGTACTCTGAGTAAGGCCTGCCTAGGACGCCATCAACTGGAGAAAGAATTCAGCATTCAGAACCCCAAGAGACTGCAGATAGTAATTTTAAGGAGAAAAGGAAAAGAATAATAACTTGCATTTGACACCTTTATCTTTACTTTCTCTAAGATTTGTTGCTTTTGTAGCCATTGCCACCCTAAGCATAATATTAGAAATGCGTTTTTATAGGCAGAGATCTTATTTTTTAAATAGCTTCATTTTGTAACTATGTTATTAAACCATAGTGCTTTATCTCTAAAAAAAAAATCGATTAAAATTATGTTTTGATCCTTTCTTGTGTTTTTGTTTTCTTTGCTGGTTGGTTGGATGTTAGATAATGATTTATTTATTCTGGTTTGTGGTTTAATATCAGTGTTGCATAGGATATGGCGAGTTTGCTAATGATGCTAATTAAGTTTACACATTTAGTTTTTTTTATCGCTGATCCCCCACCTTGGTGTTGAACTGCTCATTATGCCCTGGAGCCTGGAAATACGCTCCTTTTTATACATCAAGTGCATCCACTTAGCATTCAGAATTAGCGTGGGTTTAGCTCCCTTCAGACATTTTATGTTCAACTGTACAAAAAGCATGACTAAAATAACCAGGATTCAGAAGGAGTTTTTATAGAGCAGAAATAATGAGCCTGATTCTCTGACTCACAGGTCACAGATGGAGCCCACTGTTAGGTTCACTGGAGAGCAAGAAAGGCAGAAAACAACTTATTCTTGCCTCCTGATGGAGAACAGGTAACCACCTTGTTATTTCTATCCCCAGAGTCTACTGCACCCCTGACAACTGAGCTGCCCCCCAAATCCCTTTGCTCAGACTTCCCAGCCTAACCAATGTTCAGAGAGTCTTTCGAGATGCAGCAAAGAGGCCTGCATAATCTGCAGAAGCCAGTGCCCTGGCACAGCTACCAGGCAAGGCTCCCTCCCTTCATTCACTCTTCCCCTCCTGCAGGTAGGAGGGGCTTCTCCGAGCTCATGGACACTGGCAGGGTCTTTGCGATGATTAGGTCCGACAAAAGAGCAAGTGAGTTTTCCTTCGTTTTGACTGCTAATTATTGTTAATCTCATTCAGGGAAGGGATTGAGTTTTTAAATCATAGAAGGTGACTATGAAGAAGCTAAGACCAAAAGACAGACTTTCCCAAGGTCTATAACCAGCTAGTGGCAGGACTTGCATTTATTTCTCTTTCTACCACACCACCTTTCATTTCTCTGTCTCTGTAGTGTCTAGTACATACTAGTTGCTGAATAAATTGCTATGGATTTAATTTGATTCAGTTAAGTTAACCATCATATTAGTTGACCTAGTATTGTGGATACACTTAGATATACTTACTTCTCTTTATGTCAGTTATTTCCTACAAAGATTTCTGCATAAAAAGCAATGAAATGTTCTGAAACATTTTTTTTGGGTAATTTCCTAGAAATTTTAGTTATAAACTTCAAAAAATATTTTTTATAGGAAAGAGTAGAATGTCAGGGATCTGAATCATAGACATTGCTTATAGTTTTCCAACAGGCACCAGGACCAGTTTTTAATCCAGCTCAGTGAAGTAAAAGTAGACAGTGCTACACTACAAATTCAAAAGTGTTATGATGTAGCAAAATCATGTTCCAACCTTAGAATATTAAAATGAGTAGGAAATATCAAGTCAGGTCAGTTGCAGGATTTTGGAAAACATGTTATTGAAGAAAACAAGTAGTTTTGGAAAAGAGGCTATAGAATCTCTTATGACATCATTTGTCCCACTTCAAATAATCTTACATAAATAATGAATTTGAAATGTGATTTGGAATTTGGAAAAGAGATGTGACTGGGAATCAGAGACCTGGCTTCTAACGTTGACCCTCACTAACCTGCTCTGTGACCTTGGGAGAAGCAACTGTCCTCTCCTGGCCTGGAAAATGAGGTGAAGTTTGGACAAAGTGTTCTCTGGCTTCTGCTTTCACACTCCAGGATTTTCTACTGTAAGTGATTTTCTACACACATTCAAAAAGGCAAAGATTATTATCGAATAATAATTGGTTCTATCAAAAACCAAGATTTTAGAAAATTAAGTCCCTTTTTTTTCGGTTTGTGGTCTTTAGTGTTTTGTCCTTTTAAAAATTGAATATTAGCTTTTAAAATTATAAAGACAGAAGAAACGAAAAAACAAAGCTTGGGTGACATCAGTGAAAATGACAGAGTAAGGATCTCTGAAAACTCTCTCCTCCATGAATACAATGGGAGAACTGGCAAAAATGGTTAGAATCAACTTTTTTCAGACTCTGGAAATTAGACAAAGGCTTGTAGCAATCCAGGTGGCTTTTCTTCAAGAAAAATGTCTGGATATTGGTAAAAAACAGTGAGCTTTGTGGCAGTTTAACATGTTCTGTTGCTATTTCCTCTTTTTCGGCTTTGTAGTAGCCTTGAGAACCAATGGCCTCAATCACAGTGAAAACCAGCAGCCTGGCAGGCATGAGAGGGAACAGAACAAGGGTGGACTGTATTCAAAGCCTCATTTCCAGATGATTGTCATTATTTGATCTGTCTTGTGGTTCTCTGGAAGGCCCCACTTACAAGGCTTCTTTATTTCACCTGACTCAGAGCCCACCCAATGCAAAAGCTTTTTCTCCTGGGGTTTTTGTTGAAAACAATTAGAGGCAATTGTTTGACTTCATGGCTGTCTGAGGTATTGGATAACAGTTGAGACAAATAATAGGCTAATTAAAAAGTTTAAAAGGAAAAACTGAGGAATGAGATGTCCACAAAGGCTTTGAAAAGTTCTGACATATAACTGAGGATCTACAATGCCTGTGCATATTTAAGGCTGTGCACATGCTCAAGAAAGACCTATGGCTGACTTTGAGGCTCTGCACAAATAGGAAGTAAATGTTAAAGCAGATTTGTCAACTGTGGCTGAGTGTTGAGATGTAAGATAAGCTCAAAGTGATCCACACATAAACACATCATAATCAAACTATTGTAAGACAAAGACAAAGAGAGAATCTTGAAAGCAGCACATGAAAAGCAACCTGTCATGTGCAAGTGATCTTTAATGAGAGTAATTCTGATTTCTCATCCGAAACCAGGAAGGTCTGAAGGCAGTGTGATGACATATTCAAAAGAAAATATTGTCAACCAAGTATTCTATATCCAGAAGAACTATTTTTAAAAAATGAAGAATAAATTAAGACATTCCCAGCCAAGTAAAAACTAGGAGACTTGTTGCTAGCATGGCTACCCTACAAGAAATACTGAAGGAAGTCTTTCAGACTAAAATTAAAAGTCTCTTGACAGTAACTTGAATACACATGAAGAAATAGAGAGCACTAGTAAAATTAACTACATAGGTAATGTAAATATAAAAGGAAATAAAATAGGTAAATATAAAGGTAAAATATTTAAAAAATAGGTAAATATAAAAGACTATATATATATATATATATATATATATATATATATATATATATATATATAACAAAAGTTGGTAATGGAGGAAAAGAGGAACAAAAAGACATAATACACAGAAAACAAACATCAAAATGGCAGATGCAAAATCCTACCTGGCAACCTCTTTAGTTCCTGGATAAAAACTAAGGAATTTTTATTATCATTTCAACTCTCAGCAACACATTTCACCTCCATACAGTGAGATCACACAGAGGAGACAATCTAAAGACTGTGATTAGGTCAATAACGAGAGACAGTAAATTGCTAGTCTGCTTTAAAATATATTCACCACAGGGGCTGGCCCCGTGGCCGAGCGGTTAAGTTCGCGCACTCCGCTGCAGGCGGCCCAGTGTTTCGTTGGTTCGAATCCTGGGCGCGGACATGACACTGCTCATCAAACCACGCTGAGGCAGCGTCCCACATGGCACAACTAGAAGGACCCACAACAAAGAATATACAACTATGTACCGGGGGGCTTTGGGGAGAAAAAGGAAAAAATAAAATCTTTAAAAAAAAAAAAAAAAATATGGTCTAGAGAAATGAATCATTTAAAAAAAATATATATATATATTCACCACAAGGATTCATATTTAGATTGTTTAATAGATATCTAATAAATAAACTGAGGGGTTGTTCATAGCCACTAACCTCCCTCTATTTTTCTTTAAACATCATATGTCTTTTCCAAGAACTGCTTACAATATTTTCCTTAGATTAACCTCTATGTTTAACTGGCTTCAATGTTTAAAGTCTTGTTATTTACTACAATTCCCCCATTCTTTAACTTTTTCTCTGGTTTTTCTCTCAGTCTGTTCAGGTATATCTCTGCGTGCTTTTTTAAAGAACTGGCATGTAGATGGTAAGCTTTCTTGTGGCCATATATGTCAGAGAATGTTAGGACTAGGGTAAGGTAAACCAGGCACACAGGCACAAAATTTAAGAAGGGCAGACTCTCAGGCCCCCAGAAGGGAGCATCTCCTTACGAAAGAGATTCCCAGGACTTCTCCTAGTCCAGACCCTGTGTCTTATATTGCCTTCCCTCATGAGGTTAATTTACCACTTTTGGATTACAAGTTTTCTTCTCAGAACTCTATTGCTTTGTTGTATTTACTGTTAATATAGATGACATAGGGGGCCAATCTAACTTTTCACTTTATTTGTAATCTTTCTTTTTCTTCCTGGACATTAGTAGCATTTTAAATTTTATTCCTGAACCTAAAACCCACCATGCTATTTCCACCTATGGCTCTGTCTTCATGTATTTTACCCAGTAATCAGTATTTAGTATCCATTTAAATATGTTCATGTAGGCATTTATCTAGCTTAAGAAAGTTTGATTATTCCTTTTTATGATTACATCTGTTTTGACCTTCTGTTATCTCTTTGGATTTCTTATTATTCATAGACTGTATCTCCTGGATCCAATATATCATTTTTCATCTCTTCAGTTTGTTCCAATTCTACTAGTCTAGCTAAGAGGACAAAAAAAATTATATTTACTAACAATGGACATTTCAAGTTTGGAGATCCAGCAACTTAGAGAGAGGCAGTGGGAAGCACTGGGGAAAATCTCAGCAGTGAGCTCATTTTCTGTACCACTTCTTCTACATATTTTATGTGGCCACTTATGCCAATATTAAGCCCCAATTATTCTTACATGGCTCTCTGAAGTGCCTCCCTTCCTATCCCGTAGGTTTTCTAGTGCCATGGAAGTTTTAGGCGACATTTGGGTCATCTCCACTGTTCACATGGCAGCCCCATGGATCAAAAGCATTGACTCACAGAACAAAGAGGGCCTCCAAGTGGTTTATCTCCTAACATTCCCCTAGGACTGCCCTGGGTTCCTACTCTCACCCTCTGTGTTAGAGGATACGAGTGGATGCTTCCAGCCTGTCTTAATTTAATTCCTAGGCACACTGCTCTTTTCCAGAGGGGAAGACATAGGTCAGTCGACTTGGCTGACGTCTCTTGAGCAAGAATGAATTCTGCAGCAGGTGGCCCTAGGAATTGAACTATAATGTTGATTCTTTCCTGGGTCTTTAGCCTCCACCCTGCAGATTTTGGAATTACCAGCCTCCTTAATGAGCCAACTCCTTGAAATAAATCTCTTTCTATATATATTCTCTCTCTCTATATATATATACACATACACTTCCTATTGATTCTGCTTCTCTGAAGAACCCTGATTAATGCAGAGGAGAAATAAGGGTACTCAGAGTGGATCATTTATATGTTTTATTCAAAGAGTAAGGATAAGAGACATGATCTGATTTACATTTTTAAAAGGTCATCTGGCTTCGGTGGACAGATCGGATTCAAGACATATTTTGGCAATGGGTTGGATGTACAGAATGAGGGAGACTCCAAGCTTTCTGGCTTGTGCACTTGGATGGATAATACTGCCATTTACAGATACACAGAGACCAGAGGAAAAAGGGTGGGGGCACTGGGAATCCCTTCAGTTTGGGACATGTTAATTTTGAGATGCTCATGAGAGTATCAAGAAGATAGTTGGATATACAGGTCTGGAGCTACGAGGTAAAGTGTGGACTTGAAATATATGCAAATCTACTCAGCACTTGCTAAATCCAGTTTTATATGCTGCTCTGCACTTGAAATCAGTGATGAAAAATGTGTAGAGAGTTTGCAGATGGTTTTCAAACAGAAGTGAGGGATTCAAAATAAAATCTACAAGAAAGATTGTATCAGTGGCTTCCAAACGTTCACACATCACAGCCCAGTGAAATTAAGATAACAAACACACATTTGGGAGATTGGTATGAGCTTGCCAACTTTCGTTAACTAAAGATATTTTTTTTAAAAGAACCACCTGCTATCATCATAATGTCGTAAAAGAAATAGTCCACTTCCTCTCTCCCTAAAACCCCAAGAAATATATATTCTTATATTGAGTCATTCTTTTAAAAAGGAATAAATTTAGCTTCATGAAAACAACCACAACATTATCCTTATTTTTATTATTTTTCTGTAAATCTATGAAAACTTTATCTCACAACAATTCTATGGATAAATGTTTGACAAGCAGTGGGATACAGGACTTGGGATATTTCAGCTTCGTGAGAAAAGAAAGGTGAAGGTTGATGTACTTTTAAGCTCTTCATATAACCTACATGCAGCTTCTGCAACCCATCCCCCATGTCTTTCTGTCCTGGTCCCTCTCCTGCCATCGGGCTCTGCCGCAAAGCTCGTCATGCCCTGGGAGCAACTCCAGCTCAGGACATGAAGTTCCTTCCTCACTTCTCTGAAGGCCAGTTGGAGCTATGGGAAAGCTCAGCCTCCCTTTCCTACATAATTGAGACCTAGGGGTGTTACAGCAAAGCAGAAACTGTGGCCAAACTCAATGGGTCTGTTTCTCAGTGAGTGCAGAGTTGAAAAGCACAACCAAGGCTGAAGTGGGTGAAGAAAATGGCTTATTGCTTGCACAGCAATGGAGAACACAAGGGATAGCTCCCAAAGCAGTGCCCCCTGCCGCCTTAGTGCCAGTGGAGACTTGTACTCCAGAGTGCAGAGGACGTGTTACATCTTTAACAACTGGGCCTAATCAGGGTGCATGCGCAGGCCATTACATAATGAGTTCAAGGCACCATTGCATAACGAGTTTTCAACATAACATGCCATTACATAACAGGGTCAAGGTCTCATTACATAACAGGTTCAATGCAGCATGCCATTCATGACATTACGGGTCTGTGGCAACTTTTGGACATTTAGAGCTGGAGCAATTTTCAGAGGGCCTGCTGCAACCATGTAAGTTTCACTGTAGGATGGCAACATCTGCAAAAACAAGGACATCAACTTCTGAAAAACAGCACATTTGGTTTCCTTCTTGTCTGGAAAACATTTTACAGTCTGTGTTTAGCGATGGAACAGATTTTCGGTAACCCTTTCCTTGCCTGGTTTCTGATTACAGATTCCCCCATGACCATCTGACCAACCTTTCTGGGTTTTGTTCACCTTCTCTGGGAGATATTCATCTACCCTAGGGTGTGGAATGGAAATCAAATCAGTCAACTCACTTGATCAACCAACATTTTCTGGTGACTCCTCTGGGCCTGGTACAGTGCTAGGCACTGGGAATATAGAGGTATGAGACATGGTCTCTTTCATTCAAGGAGCTCAAAGGAGAGAGGGATATGGCTGGCTAGGGCCTAGCCTCCTGTAGCCTAATGAGAAAACACAGAATTGCCTTATCTAGTAGTAGGTAGAGCCTGGAGTGCCAGGCTAGTATTTAAAAGGCAAGTTCATGGACTTCCTACCAAGTTCATGATCGATGATTTCCTTTTCCCACCCAAGACCTATTTCAGCATCTCTGTGTGGACTGAGTGAGGAGGCAGTTGGGAGGTGAGGCCTCCCCACTGATGGCCTATATCTATATCTGTTATATAGCCTCATCACCAGTTTGAAGAAAAACAAAAAAGAAAGCAACTGAAATCCTAATTATCATTCTTTCCTCTCCTTGATCTGGAACCAGCTGTTTATCGCCTGGTGCGGTTCATTTGGTGTTGCTAGGGTTAGCAAGAGTAACCTGCACTTTAGCAGGAAGTGAGAACAACGGGATAAAGGTCAGCTTTCCCTGCCACCATGGAGCCTACTTCTAGCCCAGAGCAACTGGACCCTGTCCTGAATGCACGTGGCATTTGGGAAGGGACTGAAGTAGAAAACCGATTGCCATAACCAAGTCCCTCTGTTGGCCAGCACCAAATGAAACTGAAACACAGATGAGTTCAGAGAAAGTTTGGGTAGAGGAGAACATGGTTCACGCTGGCTGGTTGTGAACAGAGGCCCAGGCTTAAGTGCTGGTGGTGACTCTGGCCCCTTCCTGAGCATTGTCCCAGCTGCTATGCTGTCACAGCCATTCTCTGGAATCCCAAAGGTCCCTCCTTATTCATTCCAGGGGAAGGCTCCTTGGGAGGGGAGTCCCAGCAGTGATAGCCTTTCTTCTCTAAGGACTAGCACCACATCTAGGCTTACAGCAGGCAGCTCATGCAGAACTGGTGGGAGCTGATCACCACACTGGAACCCAAGACATGCTGGTAGGCTACTGAGAAGCCTCCATTACAGCGGAGGGGCTGTCACAATCAGATGGTGAGCTGGTCAGTCACAAACAGAGCCCTGGCTTTGGAAAGAGGCCTGAGCCCTTTGCTGGCACAACAGGCAAAAGGTTGGTCACAGTGATGTCATCTAAACTGCAACAAATTAAGGAACTGAAGAGGTTCGAGGCTAAAGAGAGTGGGTTCCTCTTTCCTGAGGGCACAGCTGCGAAGCTCTCATGCACAGTGAGCTAGAGCTAAGGAACACTGGACCCACAGCTGTCCCCTGGAAGTGGGTGGCCAGTGATAGTGTGAGCTGAGCACCTTACCCTCAGGTCCCCACAAAAGCCAAGGATTGAGGAGGCAGTGGCAGTAATGTGCCTTCTCTGGTACAAGGTGGACCGTTGAGCGCTGGCATGGCTCCTCCTCCATGCGAGAGGAGAGACTGAACCTGTGGCTCTGAGCCCTCCGACCCGAAGGGTTTCTCACCCCGGGAGACAATAGGGGACCATTGTCTATATCACTTCAGATGCAACTTTTTGATAATGAGTGAGGCACCCGGGAGCAGCACCTGCTACTAAGTTGTACCTTTATTCCAAATATCCTTTGCACTTTTGCTGACCCTCAAACCTGGACTGCAGTTCTGAGGTCTAGCTGAACACTTGGGGAAATGGCTATATAAAGCAGGAAACCATTCAGTGTGGTATGTGCTGTGTTAGATGTCCACACCTGCTTTCATGGAAGCACATACCAATGACCCCTCACCCAGTCTGAAGTAGGCCATACATGACCTTGTGCTGAATCATGAAGAAGGAAGAGAGGTTATTCAAGAGAAGGCTGGTGGGGGTGAGCGTATAGGATGGAGGCATTCCAGGGAGAAGGGACTGTTGTGAGCAAGGATGTGGTGTTCTGGGACCCAATGGTGGAGTTGCACAGTCTTTGTTTTCAAAGTTGTTAAATGCACCCCAAGACTGTCAGGCAGAGTTTCCAGAGAGAATTGTCTATTAATGCATTCAGTCATTCAACAGACATTTACTGAATCCCCACATTGTATGAGCCAAAAGGCATTAAAAGATTAATAAGGCTTGTTGTCTGTCCTCAAAGAACTCACAGTTTTAGCAAATATTATCTATAAAGAGACAGGTGCTATGATAGAGGTTAGAACAAAATGTTACAGGAACATGAAGGATGGAGTGATTACTTTTGATTAAGCAGGTCAGGAAGTCTTCATGGGGAAGAGATTTTGAAATCATTAAATAGAACAGCAAAGGGCCATTTGTATTGCCAAGATGTTCAAATATGTCTGTACTTATTTTAGTTTGTCCTATTTGTGAAAACGCTTCAACTGTTGAGATGCTTATAAATTAGATGTTAATTAATGAAGTGAAAATGATGCAAGGAACAGATCAAGATTTATTTTAGAATGGCACGGCAGAATTGGGCTCCTTTCTAAAGTCAAGTTATGCACATTTATATAAGAGAATTGAAAATGTTATTTAAATATGTTAAATATATTCTAACAGATAGTGACTATTTATAATGCCAACTAATTTTCTAAGATAACATATATTTAACATCATGCATTTCTAGTCCTAGTTTGAAATAATTTTCTCTTCAATATTAACGTTTTTCTTCTCTTGTGCATAAATATAGTGTATTTGCTCTAGCACAGCTTCTCAAACTTGATGGACCCTACTCTGCTTTCATTTTCTATCTTTTTAAACAAGTATTGAGTCATAACATACACACCTGCACAAATCTTAAGTGTATCATTCAATCAATTTTTACATATGTATATATTCATGTAATTACCATTTAGATTAAAATATAAAACATTTCTAGAACCTTTGAAGGCTCCTTCATGCCCTCTCCCAATTAATACTCAACCCTGCAGAGCTGACTACTGTTCTGATTCTATCACTGCAGATTAGTTTTGTCCATTCTTGATCTTTATATAAATGGACTCATGCAGGACATACTCTTCTGGGTCTGGCTGCTTTTGCTCAATGTTATGTCTCTAAGATTCAACCATGTCACATGTAGTTTTCATTGATGTGTTGCTATATTCCACTTCTATTTCTGAATATACCAAAACTTATTTATCTCTTTCTGTTGATGACATATTTCCTGTTGAGCTATTATGAGTAAGTCTTATAGAGGTCTTTTGGTGGACCTATATACTTATTTCTCTAGGGTAAACAGGAGTGGAATTCCTGGGTCACAGGATAGGTATACGTGGAACTTTAGTAGACATGGCTAAATAAATTTTCAAACTGCGACAATTTAAAGTCATATCAGGGGCCGGCCCCGTGGCCGAGTGGTTAAGTTCGCACACTCCGCTTCTGCGGCCCAGGGTTTCTCTGGTTCAGATCCTGGGTGTGGACATGACACTGCTCATCAGGCCATGCTGAGGAGGCGTCCCACATGCCACAACTGGAAGGACCCACAACTGAAATATACAGCTATGTACTGGGGGGATTTGGGGAGAAAAAGCAGGGAAAAAAAAAAGATTGGCAGCAGTTGTTAGCTCAGGTGCCAATCTTAAAAAATAAAAAATAAAAAAAATAAAGTCATATAGGCAGGGCATGAGAGACTTGGTATTCTCAACCTTTTAAATTTTAGCTATTCTAGAGAGCGTATAATATATCTTATTGTGGTTTTAATTTTCCTTTCCTTGACGACTGTGTTGAGAACCTTTTTATATGCTTATTGGCCATTTGGATATCCTCTTGTGAAATGCCTATTTAAATCTTTTGCCCATTTTTTAAAAGTTGAGTTCTCCTTTTCTTATTAAACTGTAG
Organism: Equus przewalskii; assembly: GCF_037783145.1. NCBI lineage: Eukaryota > Metazoa > Chordata > Mammalia > Perissodactyla > Equidae > Equus > Equus przewalskii. The sequence continues at coordinate 15,349,730 of NC_091858.1, read as the reverse complement.
GATTTCTATTCTAAACATAAGTCCTTTGACAGATATATGTATTGTGAATATCTTCTCCCAGTCTTCAGAGGGCCTGTTCACTCTTTTAATGGTGTCCTTTTGGTGAAAAGAAGTTCTTGACTTTAATGAAGTCCAGATTGATCAATCTTTTCTCTTGTGGTTAGTGCATTCTGTATCCTTTTAAAGAAATATTTGCCTCCTTAAGAGAAAAATTCTAATGAAATGAAAACAAAAAATTTTAACATTTCTCAAAGAACCCTCAAACTCCCATGACTACACATTTAGATTCCTACTTTGAGAGCTATGCTCCAGTATATTGTTATAGAATCTTCTGGATAGACAGATAGATCCCCCCAAAACAACATCAAAATACCAACATGGGAGGATTTCATTTTTAAATAAAATGGGCAGAGAGTTTTAACTTTAGAGGAGCAGTTACTCAGAAATATTTTATTGTAAATAATATAACGTAGGGGCTGGCCCTGTGGCACAGGGTTAAGTTCACACACTCTACTTCAGCGACTGGGGGTTCACTGGTTCCGATCCTGGGTGTGGGCCTAGCACTGCTTATCGGGCCATGCTGTGGTAGGCATCCCCATATAAAATAGAGGAAGATGGGCATGGATGTTAGCTCAGGGCTGATCTTCCTCTAGCAAAAAAGAGGAGGATTGGCAGTGGATGTTAGCTCAGGGCTAATCTTCCTCAAAAAATAAATAAATAAATAAAATGTATACAATATAAGTGTATATTAAATAAACATTTTTGTTCTACGGTGTTTCAAAGATTCAATAATATGAAAGAGTTCTGAAAAAAGAGTGTGAGATGAGAAAATCAATTCACTTGAAAGCATTGGAGCAAAACTCTGATCCTTCCTCCCCTTCTATGCCCAATTTGGAACACCAATCCCTCCCTTTAACCTACTTCTTATCGTCATCCCACCACACACACACACACACACACACACACACACACACCCCCACACCCACAGAAGTCCCGAGGGAAGAACACAACTGAAATATTTATAGTTTCTAAACTTGCTGTAACTTGACAGTGCACAAACATAACAGATGGTCTATGATGACTAAACTACTGTTGAATTTGTCTTTAACGGTTAATTACACATTCATTTATTAAAATCTAAAATACATGGAGAGCCATTATTTCCAACAGTGGTATACTCATATTTTCATATTCGAATTAGTCATTTCATCATACAATTTTATAGATAGATAACAGATTTCAAATAACTGGGCACACTAAAACACAATTACCATTTGATATTGAACATAACTTTTCCTGTTGTCACGTCTCTGAAAAGCTTATAAACATCAGGATGATGGGAGGTAGTGTGCCTTTATTCAGTAGCACTCAAAAATTCAAAGTCGTCTTTCTATATGGATTCTCTGTATAAATGGGAGTTTATTCTAATTATACACAAAACATTTCTCTCTCCAGCAAAGTCCCAATTAGAAATAAATAGAAACACCAAGTTTATATGCCTTACAAGAGTCAGAGCAAATCACTGAAATGGGGTTGACGCTCTATTTAAAAACTGGGCAGAGAGACCTTCCTTCAACGTCCAGACTAAGATAATTCACAATAGTAAGACTGTGTTTTTTGAGTGTGGTCCTTTCTCAATTTGCTGTGATTATTTTGGGAAGAAACCTCAGCGCAAGAACAGTAAGTGTCTTTATTTTTCTTTGTGTATTCATTCCTTTCTTTCAATGCTTCATTTATGGAAATTTTTCATTTTGTGTGAATAATAAATGCAGCAGAGGGTTATGAACGCTTTGATAGAAGGGGCTATGGGAAGCAGTGGACCTCGAGTGAAGAAGGCCAGTCCCCTTGGGATAAGGAGGGATTTCGGAACGGTTTATAGAGTCATGAAACAACTCTCGAAAGATGAATAGGTTCTTCACTTCTTCTGGTTCGTTTTTCCTCTATTTTCTTTCACTGTTCTCTTCACTGTTATTCTGTTTTCTATAAATCTTTTAGTGAATGTCTTATCACTAGTCCAACTGGTAGAGGTGTGTTTTGTTTTAGGGGGCAAAATTATGCTCAGAGGCTGAGACTGTCTTTGCCAATACTTTATTTAACACAGGTTCACTGTGGGAATTATAACAATTTCACAAGTCAATAGCATACAGAATAATGTCTCTTAATAAGCCAACAAAGAAATTACATAACATACTCCAAACCAATGACAGAGTAATCACATTATTGTTCCAGGCAAGGGGAGATGAAAGGAATAAAGTCCAAATTTATTTTGAGGCATACCTTTTTATGAGTAGGTACTAGGGAGAGGAAGCTTAGCCATCGGAGCTGAGCTGCCAGTGCAAAACAGAAGTCCCCTGTTGCTAGAGCATGTTGCTAGGGAACCATGGCAACTGTTGATAGGCAAGATAGGCTGCTCCGAAGGTTGTCACTCCAAGGACCCTCAGATGTCCCTTTTCTTGAGACTGCTGCCTGCTTTAATAGCACTGTTGACCAAAGAGTTGCCTTGGCCATGGCAGGAACAAGTGTCTCCAGATCTTTGGAGAGCTATTTAGGTCAGTAAAGTGTTGTCCTGCCCAGAGGGAAAGCTCTTGGTAAGTCCTCGCAAACTCTTGGTATTTAAAGGTTAAATGTCCCTTAGCCATAGTTGCTTCTTCACATGTTCTTACCATCAGCCCCCAGCGATGCCCATCACCAGCTAAGTTACTGAGTGCTTATCAACAGCCACAGAAGTAAAAGGGTGACATCTTGACACAGCTAACTTCACTCTTAGGTCAAAACATTGTCCTTTCAGCCGCAAACACGTAGACCAAAACAACTTCACTTAAGGCATCAACAAGTGGATTTGAAATCATAATAAACCAACACACGACAAAGTGGAAGACAGTAATCTGGAGGATTCCTTTAGTCTCAGTCCTGCCGAATCCATGTCTGCCCCTGGGCTCAATATCGATAGAACACTCACCAACAAAGGACGTAAGAGACCGTGTAGGGCTGACAATGACAAAATCTCAGATCAGAGAGATGCCATGTATTTGCAGGAAAGTTCTGGAAGTCTGACTTGGATGGCAAAGAAACAGAGAATCAGTCATCTTTGGTTTAGCTTTGAAATCCTAATGAAGGTTGGGTTTTCAGTTATCCATTCTGTGTTGGACTATTCCTGCCTGCTCTTAAGGACATCTCATTCTGTTTTACTTGGAGCAGGACTGAAGTTCAAATAGCAAGGAGCCTAATAATGCCATTTTTTCAAACAATTAGATACCCCCAGGTGTTTTAGTTCAATAATTAGGATGGATGAGAAATGAGTCCTGGTGAATTTCCTCGGGTCCAGATCACAAGGATACTCTGGTTTCCAGGGAGGACTGGATCTCCACCGTCTTTCTTCCTGTCAGACTTTTTCTGAAACTCTACATCTGATTGTTGAATAACATCCTCAGCAGAACAATTCTGATAACTAATTTATGTCTATGTACAAAAGGAAAATGAAGAAACCTGGGGAGAACAATCTGAGCTGAAGACGTTATGTATTATTCAACAAAAGCCCTCTTCATTATTGCTAGCATAGTTTGCTGGACTTGTCAATCCTGCCAAGTTATTTTTATTTTTAATTCTTTCCCAAAGGGTTATGCTTACTTCTTTTTCACATTGTAACAGACACATTTCCTGCTTCATGCTTATTTCTCAGTAGGTTTAAATGTGGAAGACATTTTTATTAAATGGGAAAGAATTTAGAATTTTTTAAAGTTTAAGTCTCTCGATCTGTGGGAAGGAGGGAGAAAAGGAGTGGAAGAGGGAGAAAATGTATGTCTGTTATCTTGAGAGATGCAGAGATTGAGTACAGGGTGAAAGGAGACATCTTCAAGAAAATTACAGTCGTCATAGGCCTTTCTCCAGTGGGTACTGAAAAGGTTTAGGTCTTCTTATGGCCTAGGATTGCCTAGATTTGGGATAGTAAGCTATTAGCAACAGTACTCTCTGATCGCTTCCCTGTGTGAGGACATATAGGCTCATGTGGAAACTTTATAGTCTTATTACAATTACTTTCTTCAAAATGTATCTTTACCAACTATATTTCTATTGTCTTAGCTTCTGGTTTTGTCTTTTAAGAGCCTCACATTAAAATTCCAATACTCTTGACATTGTTGCCAGCAAATATCGTGATGCTTCAACAGAAAATTACAGTCAAGATTCAAGCACCCAGGACGGATAGAATAGAAAAGGCTCACCATTAACTGAGCTTATTCTTATTTTGATATGCAACTCCTGACATTTGTTCTGAGTCCCAAGGTCTCTAACGATGTTACAGAAGACACAAGGAAAGTCACCTTTACTTGCACGTTGGTGCAGTCAAAAGCCACTTATTCAATTAAAAGTTCAAAAAGTTCCCTTCTTTGAATAATCTTTTGCGTTATTTGAACTGTTTCTCGATCAGAGCTGATGTTCTTGCCTCGTCTGGTCACTGTTCTGTTTCTTCTGGTAGTTTTACTTCCACAGCTCGCTCTTCTAAGTTTGGTGAGGCTCTTTCATGATACTGATTTTTCTGAAAGATCAGGAGATTTTAGTTCTTTTTCCATATTTATATCTGTTTCAAGATGAAGAGAGTGGAGGCAAGTGAACGGAAAAGACTCGTCCCTGGGTGGATGGTCGTTGGTGCTGACCAGTACGTAGAGGGTTCATCAAAGTCTCTACTTTTAACATTTGTTAATATTGTTCTAATATTTTCATTGTATTTTATGACCAGTTTGCCATCTGTCTTGGGGTAGGTGGAACTTGCCATTCTAAATAAGAGAAAAATAGTCTACTTGCTGATGAGGCTGGTTTTGGTGATATGGGTTTCAGTGAATGTCGCAAAAGCAGCGAGTTGAAAAGAATGAAGTCTCATTGCTGGCACAAAACAGGGCTCTCTCTCTCTTAAATCAAAATACTATCTTACTTCTTTTTCACCACTTTTTTCTAGCAAGGAGTCTCCCTGCCTAATCCTTTTCCAGTGGCCACTATGTGTTCCCTCCAAAAATTTACAAGCCTTGAGAGATCCTAGAATAATAGCTGTAAAACAAATGTCATTGCTGGTTCAAAGTGCTATTTTGGATGAACGAGTGGAATGTTGCAGTAGACCACTCCAGGTTTTACTGAGGATCCTGGTCTTATGTTAGGATTACTTCCTGCAATATCTCATCGAAATATACTGTACATTATCTAGGGCACACAACATCCAGAGGCCACTCAGATCAGTTACATCCGAATCCGGGACGGAAATAGGAAGGGGCTTGGGGCCCAGTCATTTTTATGAACAGCCCACAGTTGAGAAATGTTCACTGTTTCATCTTTCTCTTTGTAATTAATATAAACCAAAGTTCTGCTGCTAATGATCTTCAAACTGAAATCCTGTGTCTAGATTTAGAGCAGTGATCTTAAACTTTATCAGACTTTCTGGGGGTGCCCCTTGCTAAAGTGCGTCTCCGTGGACCACACCCACAGAGACACTGATTCAGCATCACTGGGTTGGGGCAGGGCTCTCCTCTGGTGAAAAGAGTCCTCCACATAGGCTTTTGAAGACCGAATTTTGGGAACTGTTGAGCTAGTGATTCCTTCCCTGTCTCTGTCAGTCAAACGCCAATTTGGTTGATACTTCAAATAGGGAAAATGCACTCCATATTTAATATAGGGCTCCAAAGGGGGCGTCTACAAGGGACCAAATGATAAAAGGCCAAGGTAAAGAGTTTAGATTTTATTCCCAGTGTGAAAGGGATGTTTTTTATAGGTCTATAGGTAAGAAAGTGATGGGATCTGATTCAAGCCTCTTCTAAGGCCCTGTACCTAGTTTTGTTTTTGTAATTTTGTATTCTTTTTGCTAAAGAAGACCCCTAAATCCTGGATCTGCCTGGTGATACGGTACATACAGGGCCTAGCAGAGCGCCTGGCACACACAGGGTCCACAGCAAATGGAGGTGCTCCCTCGTCATCCGTCTCTTCTTGAAAGTCATTATCTCACCTTATCCACTTATATTTCCCAATCTCTAGCTTAGTGACTGTCACCAAAGGACATTCTTAAATATTTGTTGAATGACTGATAGAAAGCAGAGCAGGAAGAAAAGAGAATTGATTCATTGGTGTTTTCCTTCTCATCCAACTAAGAGTATTAAGTGACTGATTTTTTGTTTATTTTAACTCTAGCAAATGCAAAAAATCTTCTGATGGATGGCAGAGCTTTCTTGACATCCACAACTGTGCTTTTTAATGGGCAGAATAGGAAGTGATAGATGTGAATTTGATAGGGGAATCTATTATTTCTGATTTTGTCAAAATGCTGGCAGGAAACAATGTATTAATAAATGCAGGGGCCGGCCCGGTGACCAAGTGGTTAAGTTCATGCGCTCCGCTTCGGCAGTCCAGGGTTTTGCCAGTTCGAATCCTGGGTGTGGACATGGCACTGCTCATCAGGCCGTGTTGAGGCGGTGTCCCACATGCCGCAACTAGAAGGACCAACAACTAAAAACATACAACTATGTACCGGGGGGCTTTGGGGAGAAAAAGAAAAAATAAAATCTTTAAAAATAAATAAAAATAAATAAATAAATAAATGCAGTCTGTTGATCAATATGAGGCTAATAGGCTCCCAACCTTTTAAGAAAACCTTCGTATCTTTTCAAAGAAATTACCTGTAAGAAATAGGAGGACTTCTATTGCTTGTTTGACTCTGTATAGCATCCAAAAATAAGCAAGTTTTAGACATTTTGCAAACATCAATCAACATTCCTGGATCTCAATTATCACCCTAAATAAGAACTTTAAAAATTAGCTTGTCGAGCCAGCCCTGATGGCTTAGTGGTTAAAGTTTGGCGTGCTCTGCTTCAGTGGGTCAGTAGCCACGCTGTGGTGGCAGCTCACATAGTAGGACTAGAAGGACCTAAAACGAGAATATACAACTATGTACTGGGGCTTTGGGGAGAAAAAAAAGAGGGGAAGATTGGCAACAGATGTTGAGTCAGGGTGAATCTTTCCCAGGGAAAAAAAAAAAAAACAAGAAAAAATAATCACCCTGTCTTCGCAATTTATTTATCCAGAAATGTCATGACCACAATCTCACCAGAAATATAAATTTGGTTGAAGAAAATTTTTTTAAGGCTTTCTTTAACCTTGACTTCTGGGAAGCCTACTTTTTCCTAACTTTCTGATGATTTCTTCTTAATTTCCTTTATGGACTCCTATTATTCTTTTTCTCCCTTTAAACTCTGACATTTTCTGGGCCTATGTCCAAGTTTTCTTTTCTTTTTTTATGTCCTCCCTGGAAAATTTCACCCCCTTCTCTAGCTTCATCTGCCTCCAGTGTCTCCTGGTCTCTCCCTCGCACCCCAAGCCCTCTCTTGATCTCACGAGTCTCCTAATCGAGTGCTCCTGGAAGTCTGGGACACAGATTGCAGAGGTTCATGAATCATGGTCGAGAGGTACCTGGCTTAAGATGGTGGAGAAGAAGTGCTGCGTTCTGGTCACAGGGCCCCTGATGAAGCCGATGGCATAGGAAAAGTCTGCAAAGCAAAAGAGGTGCATAAACAAACTGTCTAATGGTGAAACAGTGTAAAGGTGGATAATATGTTCTGATTAGTTTTGCCATTGAAAATGATAAAATTAAAATGAATTAATTATTTCTATTTTCACGAATTCAGTTGACTACCCCCATTAATCTGAGTTAGAGTGGTATTTACTTAGAGTCTTTCCCTTCAAAATAAATTTCTTACAATTATGTTTTAAGATATAGTTAAAACGTTGTACCTTAAAGGCTTGTGAAAAATAACTAAGTTGAAGACGTTGTGTTCCATCGTTAGAATGATGTACAAACTTCAAATTATAACTCTTCCATTCCAAAAGCTCTATTAGAATGGTATCCAAAAAGAATTTTATCTGATTAAATTCAGGTCACTGAAAAAATTTCAATAAAGAATATTCTCTATAGCAAATGGTACTTTTATTTGATTATTAATTCAGTTGGTTTTCATCCATTTTGAATGTTGGTTCTAGCATCCTCAGATATATTTAGATATTAACAACCTTGACAACGTAAGGAAATAGCAAATTTTAGGTGGATTTATAATTAGTTATAAAGGATCATGTCCTCTGTCTCCCTATAAGGTTTGTCACCATCCCATCCTTACAGTTTCAATCTTCTCCAATTCCTTCCATTATTATTACCCCAATACCCATGAGACAAGGAAAAATATCACAATTCACTTGTCTTCACCAGAAGATGAAGTTTTCTGGCATGGTTAGCCACTTATCTTTGTTATGTTCTCGATCTCCCTATGGATCTCCCTTCAGTGTAACAGAAGTTTGGTACCAACGGGACATCATAATGCTTCAGAACGTAAACTCTGCAATCTTAAAGTCTAGATTCAAATTCAACTCCCTCTTATTAGTTGAGTGACCTTGGATAAGTTATTTAACTTATCTGAGCCATTGTTTCTTCACCTTAAAAATGAGAATGACCATGACCATGTGCTGTTGTGAGAATTCAATGAAATAACATGAAAAGCATCAAGCACAAGACCCAATACATGTAAATCTGAAATAAATGGTAGCCTTTTTTTTTTACGATTGGCCCTGAACTAACATCTCTTGCCAATCTTCCTCTTTTTTTCTTTTCTCCACAAAGCCCCAGTAGATAGTTGTATCTCCTCGTTGTGGGTCATTCTAGTTCTTCCATGTGGGATGCCACCACAGCATGGCTTGATGAGCAGTGCGTAGGTCTGTGTCCAGGATTGGAACTGCCAAACCCTGGGCTGCCAAAGTGCAGCATGTGAACTTGACCACTCAGCCACGAGGCCAGCCCCAGTGGTATCCATTTTGATTATTGCTTTTATTTTTGTACAAGGGAATCAGTGATCATTAACACTGGTAATTGTGCCAACAACTGTACCACATACCCTCTCCCCAGCTTGCAACTTTAGAGGTGGTCCAGGTAATTCAAACTGTCCCTTGCAAGTTCTGCCCACTTCAAAGTTAGCCTAGGCCAGTGTGGATCATAATGAATTCATTCATTCTATAGATATTATTGTCAAGTGCCTACTGTATTCCAGGTATTGGGAGAGGGGCGGAGGATGCAGGAGTCAGCAAGCAGATGGTTCTGAGACTTGACTGAAGACCTTTGCTTCCAACCATGATGGAGTAACTGGTACCAAACTACTGCTAGTATGGCCAACAACTGGAAAGCTAGTCAAAATACATAAACTGTTTTCAGACATTGGACGATAGGCAGTGCAGAACCGTGATGGCTGAGAGAAGGGAGACCAAGTGCACAATGACTGCCCAGCTTGCTGGCTGGAGGTCTTTTCACGATTGTGATGTAGGGAAGGAATATCCAGGTAGGCCATGGCCATTTGGTTGAGCTGAAGAGACAGAGACCAGAGTTCAAGGAAGCTGAGGCAGCTGGAATTTGCAGGCAGAGCACAGAAGAAGAGGGAATTACACCGAGAAAGGGCTCCAGAAATTAGCAAATGGATCCCCTCTGAGACTTCAGCTGAACATGAAGCTGCACGTGCATAGGGTGAGACTCTAGAAAGCTGGGCCAATCCCAGCTATCAGGGAAGGAGCAACAAGTAGGGAGCTAAGAGCTGAACAATATCAGAGCTACGCAGGGCGGAGAGACAGTGGATTTCCAACCAGCCAGAGTAGACATACCTTGTTGAGTATCTGAGCATTCAGAAGAGACCTCAGAAAGGCCACTTCTTAGGACAAGTTGTCCCTAGTTAAGATTACTCTAGATCCACCCTAATAAAGCTCAAACACAAGCTTCAAAAAGATAAAGTTGGTCCACAAGTAAATTATCTGACTGACAATAGAATACTCAATACTCTTCAAAGGAATAATTCATTATGTCTAGTATCCAATAAACTATTTGAAGAAGCAGGAAAATATGATCTATATCCCACAGAAAAATCAATTAATAGAAATAGATCCAGAATTAGTAAAGAAGGACTTTAAAAGAGCTATTATAAATCTGTTTAAGGATTTAAAGAAAAACATAAACCTACTGAGAAGACAAATGAAAATTATATAAAAGAGCCAATGGAACTTGCAGGGCTGAAAAACACATATCTGAAACAAAAAATTCCTCCGATAGATTTAACAGCAGGTTAGAAGAAAACATCAGCAAACGTGAAAACAGTGCAATAGACAATGAAACACAGGGAAAAGGTTGAAAAAAATGAACAGGCATCAGTGACCTCTGGGACAATATCAGGCAGCCTAACATACGTCTATATGGGTCCCAGAAAGGAAGAAGCACAAACAAATCAGAAGGAAATAATGGCTCCAAAATTTACAGATGCGTGAAAAATATCAACCTACAGATGCAAGATACTCAGAGAACCCCAAACCAGATAGATAGAAAGAAAATCACACCAAGATACACTCTAATCAAACTTCTGAAAACCAGTAAAGAGAAACGCCTAAAATCCACCAGAGGGGGGAAAAGTGACCTATTCTATCTACAGGATAATAAAGATTGTAATTATCACTATAATTATCACTCTTTAGAAACAATGCAAATCAAAAGGCAGGAGAATAATATATTTTTAATGCTGAAAAAAACAGAAAAACCTCTCAATTCAGAATTCTATATTCAGTAAAAAAAAATCTTTGAATAACGAAGACAAAGTATTTTTCCAAGACAAGCAAACAAAAGGCAAGAGAACATATTGCCAGCAGAGCTGCACTACAAGCAATGCAGTGAAGGAAAATCATTCCAGGAAAGGACTGAAATCAACTTAAAGGAATTGTGAGTGCCAAAAATTTAAATGTGTGGGTTAATATGAAAGATTCTCTTTTTCATTTTAAAAAGATAGGATTTTAAAAATGAAAGAAAACATTATTTAAAAAGGTAGTTGTTTAAAATAAAATAATAACAATGTGGTTTATAATAGATGTAGAACAAAAATGTATGACGATAATTATATAAAGGATAAGAGTAAGAAAATGGAATTAAACCCTTGTAAGATTCTTACATTACATATGAAGTAATAGAATATTATTTGAAAATGGACTGTGACGTTAAAGGTGCATATTATGAATTCTAGAGCAGCCTCTAAAGATTATATAAAGAGGTATAACCAAATAAGGCAACAACTGAATAAATCAATAGACAAAATTGAACACTGAAAAGCACTTAATTCAAAAGAAGTCAGAAAAGGGGGAGAAAAGAGGCCAAGAAGAGATGGAGCCAACAGAAAACAAAATACTCAGTTGGTAGTATCAAATCAAATTATTACATTACATTATAATAATTACATTAAATGTAAAGTGGACATTTCCATGTTAAAAGGCATAGATTGCCAGACTGGCTGACAAAGGAGAACCAACTCTGTGCTGTCCACAAGAAACTCACTTTAAATATAAAGACTCAGATAGGTTATAAATAACCAGCTGGAAAGAGAGAGACCATGCAAATACTAGTCATAGGAAAGCTGGAGCGACTATATTAATACCAAACAAAGTGGGCTGTGGGACAAAGAATATTTCCAGGATCAAAGAGCGATATTTCATAATGTTAAAGGGTCAATTCATCAAAAAGACGTAACAATCCTAAATGTAGGTGACCTAGTGACAGTGCTTCTGAATACACAGACCCTAATTGTCTACCAGAATCACCAGTGGAGCATCTTAAAAGCTACTCAGGCCCAGTTCATTCCTCATGTCCGCTGTTTTAGATTCTCTGAGCCTAGAGCCTGGGCACGTGTTGTTCTTAAAAGCTCCACCATGTCTGATGTGCAGTATGGCTGGTACCACAGGGCCACTCTGCTCCGGGCTCTGTGCTCAGCATTTTATAGACAGTAACTTCACCAGTTCTCACACTTAACATGAAGAGTGTGACTAAGAGGAAACATACTCAGAGGGGTTATGCAGGCTGTTCAAGGTCACACGGCCAGGAAAGAGCCAGGGTTCAAGGCCAGGTCTGTCTGACTCCCAACGCCCGTGCCCTCTCACATCAACACTGCTTCCCGTGGAGAGACCATCTTTCCATCCACATGAGGGCGGGTAACTAAGCCCAATACTCTCAGGCTTGAAGGCAAAAGAGGCACAATTTAAATGGAACTGACTTTTAAGTTCTCATGCATCCCCAAAATGAAGTATCTATTTAAATTCCACAAGTGTGTATACAAAACACACAGAGAAGTTACCTAAAGTTTCCATAGTCCAACAGGCACGGTACAGAACTCCATTGTCACCCATAAATTAAAAATGAATTGAGGTGAGTTTCCGAAACCGTTTTAAATGAACACAAAGACACCATCTCCAAATCCAGTTGGTTTTGCCCATGGTTCTGAAAGGTCATTGTTACACATAATTTTCTGAGATATGTTTTTCTATCATGGAACTGTCTTTCTAGAAATCATAAAGCAGCTGAGGATCTGCTCAGCCAAATATATATGTTTCTAACCAAAAATATATATGAGGGTTCTACCGAATTATCTCCTGGCACATCTGACTCACAAATCCTTTAGAGGTATTCAAGTGAGACTCAGAATCTGATGGCCTGATGGTGACACTCTAACAGGAACTGAGTTCTTTCTTTAGGACACGATAATTTTATATAGTTTCAGTAAACTGTGACTGCATAGGTTGTGTAATGTGAAAAAGATCATTTGAGAAAGGTAGACGACAAGCGCCTGTGGTTTTATTACAGAACAAAAGCAAAAGAGGAATCAAGTCTAGCTTGGGATCAATGCTGAAGAACGATTTTGAGTGAAGAAGAAAAGTTGGTGTTGCAGAAATGGTTCATTGGCTCTCAGCATCTGTAGGCTGCTCGCCAGAACTACCCTCCTCTCTCCTCTGTGCTCTGTAATTAAACAGGAGGAGGATGCCCACGCAAAGAGCAGCCTGCAAAATACTTTATAACTCGGGCCATTAGCCAAAGTCAAAATAGCGCTTGGGAATGGGTGCAAGCCACCCATGAAAACCTTCCAGTTCAACCAAACCAAGAAAGGGCTATTCTTGTCTCTTCCGAACATCAGCTACTGAACAGAGGATAAAATATGAAGAGGCAAAGATGTGCAGGCTCATTTCATAGAACCCTCTGGAAAAGCCAGCATGCTAACCAAACTGAAGACCCCTTTCTTCAGAAAGATTGGAAGAGATTGCCAATAGCCCTTCTCAAAGAATAATGTCTACAAATGGAATATGTATTTAAGAATAGGAAAAGGAAATTAAATTAGATTAAATTGACAAAAAAATACACCTGAAGATAAAGTAACCTTATACATGACATTTTTAGGAGTCAAAATATGAACAACACTGTGGAGGGAAAGTATATTTTTGGCTATCAGAATAAGCAAAATATCTAAAAAGTAAAAAATATCCACTAGTGGCTTAGTAACCTTTTTTATTTCAGGGTTTTGTTATAAACCACTTAAAATTATATCCATGTGGCTTTTCCTGCTAAATACTACTTTAAGAAATTTTCTCCCAAAAGAGAAAGATCTGAAGGAATTTGCAAAGTGGCCATTAACAGTTATCAAAAAGTCATTCATTGTAGAAAAGTCTCTGATCACAGGAGACATCAAAACCCAGAAGGATTGATTAGGAGAGACTGCTTCTCAGGCAGAAGAGAAAAATCGAGCAAAGAGGCAAAGATGTTCTGCCTGTTCTCTAGGTGTCCAACCCCAGGTTCCTGGGTGGTGATGCATTTGTCACTGCTAACATCTCCATCTGTGATGAGCTCCTATTTTGACTGCTGTGACAAGACATTCTCTTGATTTTCTTCTCCTCTGCCCACAAGCAACGTTTCAATCTCTGCCATAGGTTCTTCCACTTTGGCCCAATGGGAAAGCTCTTCCCTTTTATTTACCCCTCTTATGAAACTGACTGGGAAACACACAGTCTTCTCTTGGGTCCATGCTCTAAACTCCAGTCTTAAAAAGTCAAATTCTATGAATATGTGTATCTTCTGCAATTTTCCTATGTAACAGCAGCACCTAGAAAACTTTACATATATACAGTGCCCAAAAATATTCTTAATGAATCTAAAGTGGTGGAATTATCGTTTTGACCTCAAGATGCTTTGAACATTTTTATCCCAATGGCTGAGTCATCAAGATGGCTAAAATGATTGCTCTTTTGTATTTCCTTTTAGGGTAGAATTCAACTACTTACTCTGGTAAATGAATGGAGTGTAGAAGTGATTGGCAGGTGTGACAGAATTCACCATGGCAATGCTTCTTGAGGAAAATTGGTGGCTGAGCAAATTGTCGGTTAGCATTAAAAGCATAATAACCTCCAGGCTGTCCTTTCAGGTTAAGTTACACAGAGTTTCAGAGGAGGAATAATGAATCAAATATTTTATTAGTTCAGAAAGGCTCACTCACAAAATATGTATTTATCACTTCAATTTGTTCTTTGGCTGCCACACAGTTTAGTAGCATCAAATTTTTCTCTGTCTGTGGCATCTGGGTCAAGATCTCTGACCAAATATGACCTTGGTCAGTGCTCAAGTCAGCCAACACACACCAGGTCAGACCGTGGAAGGGTCACAGGCTCTCTTCAAAGATTCTCCCCAACAAGACCAGCAACATAATTCAAGGGGCTCAGAGCAAAATAAAGATGTGGGACCATTTGTTGAAAAATTATGAAGAATTTCAAGACAACAACAGCAGAGAATTAAAGCAGGCCATAGCCTTTCCATGAAACTGCACAGGGTACATGCCCATGAAGGCAGCTGGGCTCCCCCATCTCCTGGCCCCCTCCTTTCTGCATTGAAGCTGCTGTTTCTTCTCTCCTGCTCATTTGGAAGAGGGTGAAAGTAGGGAGAATCTTCCCCAAGTAGTCGAGTCTTACGGAGTCCTCATATCTTCTAAATTAGAGAAAAGAAAAAGCCTTATTCCACTGCAGATTTGGTTATAAAAGCAAATTCTGTTTCTTCTTCTTCTTTTTTTTTTTTGGTGAGGAAGATTGGCCTTGAGCTAACATCTGTTGTCAATCTTCTTCTTCTTTTTTTTTCTCCCTAAAACCCCAGTACATAGCTGTATATCCTAGTTGCAGGTCCTTCTAGTTCTTCTATGTGGGATGCCTCCTCAGCATGGCTTGATGAGTGGTGTGTAGGTCTGAGCCCAGGATCGGAACTGGTGAAGCAGAGTGCGTGAACTTAACCACTTGGCCACAGGGCCAACCTCAGCAAATTCCATTTCTGAGAACTGGCATACAAAATTATTAGCCTAAAAGAGTCAGAAAACAGTTTAATGAAAGGAGGCCTGTCCTGGCAGGGATGAGACTGAATAGCCTTTTGGGTTTATTCCATTTTTTAAATTTCTAGAAATCTGTGAAAATATGTAAGTATATCATATAGCTATCATATACCAAATCCGGGCTCTGATTGTTTTAATAAAAGGAGAAACATGTCTTTTGTTTATACCAAGCCATTGTCTTTTTCCTTCAAGCATATTAACATTAATAAGAAAAAAATGAAAAGTTCATTTAAAAAACTATACGAGAATCTGTCTCGTCTCATCCTAATTGTGGTATGGGCACAAGAAAAGCAGCCGTGGATGAGGGAGCTGTTTCTCTGATGAAGTGTCACTCAGTATTGCCCTACATGTGCCCGGCAGATTGTTAGTGTTCACGATAAAAGGACTCGATACTCGAATAAGACTGGGAACCGTGCACTAGAGACCTACATGAAAGTCTCCTAGATGCCCTGCAGTTAGAAAAGGAAACAAAAACACAAAGAAAATCTATAACCTGTTTACTCTTTGTAAAACCCAGTTTTGCCCAAATAGATTTAATCACAGAGTTCTTTCTTTATGTAACAACTATTGAAATCGTGGTGTTGAGAACTGGTGTTGAGAGAGGACACTTGGGGAAATGCGGATTTAATGAATCCATGAGTTCAGAGGAGGGAATTCGTATCATTGAGCATCTTCTAGATTCTAGGCACTGTTTATGCAACTGACGTGCCTTAACTCAATTAACAGAACAGCCAGCCCCCAGAGGTGGTTATCATGATCTTGATTTTACATACAAGGTGAATACACTAATTCTGATGGACACACAACTTAAAGTGGTGCTGGCTTCTGAGCCAGTGTCTGACTCTAGAACCCATAGCCCCTTCGTCTACAGCATCCAAAACTTACTACCAGTGAAAGCAAACAACATCAAATATTTTTAACACCTTGTCAATGCATGCCTTCAGTTCTTTCATAAGATACGTAGTATTTTCTTGATAAATTTTTCACAAATGAAACAGCAAATTGGCTTTCTCACGTGGCCTGCCATTTGTTATGAATCCCAAGAGACACATCTTTCTCTGCGCAGCAAAGCTAGGCTGAACAATTGTACCAGGTTACTAAGATACAGAATGCAGAATACCTCTGTGGAGAATCAGAACGGAGGAGCTGGTCAGAGCACTGCTAAATTGAAACTAGCACCGAGAATGTTGTGAATCTCATAGGTTCATTTCAGAGATAAATGTGTTGGGATCTTAGCCTTTAAAAGAAATTTACAGACTTTTATTAATCAATTACCAGAGGCGGCTGGATCAAAATCAAAGTGGAATCTTAGGAACTTCCAATCAGATCCAGATTTACTCTCTCCTTAAAGCCGAAACTGAAATTTGCTGTTGGGCATTTTTCCATTCCATCTGAAATAATTCAATGTGTCATGCTTGCTAGTTTTTGCAAATTTTCAGGAAACATTTCATCTTTAATTGGTGAATCATTGCACATATTAATTTCAAAGGAAGTATTCCAGAAATAAAACCAATCTGGAACTGAGAGTGCATAGAGTAGACACTTGTGGAAGCAGACATAGAGAAAGACAAACATATGGTAAGTCAGGGCAGACTAAAGAGGATGCTTGGACCTGAGATTACAGTGAGAGAAGACTCATGTAGACAAAGCTCGAGCCGTGTTAGCACTTGAGGGATAAATCGGAATTAAGTAAAGACCCCTGGTGGATTGGCCGTAGGGGAATCTACTTGAAAACACTCACCCATAGCTAGTAAGCAGTAGACCCAGGATGACAAGAGTAACCACTTCTCCTAGCAGCTGGAGTGCCTAGTCACTGTATCAGAACGCAGCGTGCCTTCTCCAGCATGGGTGTTAGGGTAAAAGTCGCAGTCACCCACGCAATGCCACGAAAGAGCCACAATACCATGGGGACATCACAGAGAAGCTCATTCTGGAACACACAGGAGAAGAACCCCTGAAAACTCTCAGAAAGGGCTGAGGGGCTTCTTGAGGGTGGCTCATTTCTACTATTCAATTTGAGACTAAACCGGAAGTGCAGCTCAGTGTGATAAGGGGCAGGCTGATGAGGTCCGTTGGAAAATGAAACACTATACAATGATCTAGTTTGGGTTGTATTGATTATACTGGCTACTGTTTGTGCCTATCCAGGCCCCTACCTCTCCTGTAACAAAAATCCTGTCCACCTGACCGTGTGTGTGGACCCATGACCCACAGTTGGCCAATCCTAGTGTGTGATGCCCACACGTCACTGTCACCAGTACAGATATGAGCACATAACCAAGACCAAACCAATTAGAACATATCCTTGAACTTGTTTAAGTCTGCATTCAAATAAATAGTAACAAAACATTTATAACATAATTGGGGAAATTAAATGCTGACTGAATATTTAATGTTATTAGGGAATTGCAATGAATATTTTAGGTGTGATGAACCATATTGTTCTTATCCTTTGGATGTACACACAGAAATATTTGTGGGTGAAATGATTTGAAATCTGATATTTGAATCAAAATCATCAGAATAATTCAAGGGGATGTGAGTAGATGAAACAAAATTGTCCGTGTTAAAGCAGGATGCTTGGCACATTGGGGGTTGTTACTCTATTTTCTCTACTTCTGGGAAGGTTCAGATTTTTTTCATAATTATAAAAGAAAAGAAAGAAATTCCTGAGACTTTATTCACTGAAGCTGGAGGAAAGAAGTTCTGTCTCCTCTTAGATCGCTATGCTCAGGACTGGTCGGCAGCCATTTCTCCATGATTGGAGAAGGCTTATCTGTAGTAAAAGATGAGACCATGCTGCGGAGGGAAACAGTGACAATCGGTGGAGAATGAGAGAGAGGGTCCTGACTCATACGGTGATTTTGCAGGATTTTATTTATTCACCTGGAGAGCTGATCACAAATGAATCTGATCACCTGTGATCCTTTTGCTTAAAAGGTACATTTGAGAGGCCAGCCTCGTGGCGTAATGGTTAAGTTCACACGTTCCACTTCGGTGGCCCAGGGTTCACAGGCTCAGATGCCAGGTGCAGACCTAGCACCGCTCATCAAGCCATGCTGAGGCGGGGTCCCACAATAAAAATAGAGGAAGACTGGCATGGATATTAACTCAGTAACAATCTTCCTCAAGCAAAAAGAGGAAGATTGCAACAGATGTTAGCTCAGGACCAATGTTTCTCACACACACACACACACACAAAGTACATTTGTTTTATGTCAAGAAATGTACATATCTATGCATAGAATACAACACCGGAGGATATATACACATATATATATCATTTAATATATATGATATTAGTCCATCTACACTTTATTTTAGAACTTGGTAAGAAGTAAGTATACAACTTTTTGTCCCCAAATAATTATCCCAGCATTATTTATTGAATAATTCACAATTTTCCCACCAACTTTATATGCCACTTTAATCAAATCCCGAATACTTAGGTCTATACAATCCATTATGTTCTTTCGATCTGTATGTTTTGGCATGTGTCACACTGTTAATTGTTGTGCTGTATATAGTATGATATAAAATCTGAAAGTTCAAGTTCCCTTTTGTAAAAGTTATTCTCACTTTTCAGTATTTTAAGTGCCTTTCTGCTGTTTTATTCCTTCAGGTAGAATTTAGAATAATCTTGTAAAATTTTTAAAGACTATATTGAGATTTAGATTGTAGTTACATTATATTTATATATTTTTGGGGGGATTTTAAGAGCCTTGAATACTTTAATAGGCTTTCTAAAAGTTGCCTCGTTTATATATTCTAAAAGGCCTAGATAAGAGAATTCAAAATGCATTGTACTTCTGATTTTCTTTTTGAAAAAACTGTCGTGACCTTTTAAAATTCGGAGTTCTTCATTTGATGTTCCCACTAGATTTGTTTTGTACAAGGTTCTCCTTTATTTCCAACAGCATGGATAATGCAGATTTGTTCTGCCAATATAACTTTATTTGAATAGTCTTTATCTCTATTTATTTCGAATGTGTGATTGAGTTTCTGACAAATTTTATGAAAGCCACGTCCTGTATTCATTTGGATCCCAGCTGTACCGCAAGAGAGAAGGCAAAGAGCACATGTTTGGGAATTGGGCTCCCCCTGCTGGCAGGTTTAGCACTTTGTAATGCATCTTATTCTCAGTTTTGCAATCCAATTCTGTTTTATCACATACTGAATCTAAGAGACTGAAGCGTCTGCTAACTCCTCTGCTAGATGGTCTGCGTGGATAAGATTTATTGATGTGAAATTTAAAAGACCATATAATTAATTCTAAAGTGTACAAAGTACAAGTGTACTATCGTTTGAAGACGGTGGTGTGCTGGTAAATGTTTACCAGTCAGCTCTCCGGAAAGCACTGATTTGTGGTATTTGCTAATTTCTGTGGTGTAAATACTTCCACCATGGCTCATTTCCAGTTACCAGCGTGAAGCGACTGAACGTGGAGCGGGGAGGAGATGCTCGTAATTGGCTTCGACAAGCCGGCTCCAGTCCACCCCTGGCTGAGGATGTGGGAAGGCTTCAGCTGGATTTTATATTGTGCACAGAATATAAGAGAGGGAAAAGCGCATAGGCGAAAAACGTTAAGCACTTTAAAGTTAGACAGATCCAAATTTAAATCCTGCTTCTCTGCTTTCTGAGCACTGTGTTCGTTGAATTTAAATGTTCTTGTCTCTAAAATGAGTTGGTAATACCTCTCTTGCAAAAATTAAATAGGATAATGTATATAAATCACCTCAAGAGAAGATATATTTCTAATAAAAGGCAAGTTAACTATTTACATACACACAGAGGAGGACGGACCGTCTGAACTAGAGTAAGAGATAATCAGACACAAAGATGCTTACCACGTCCTGAAATTGGAGCTGTGACACTGAACAGATACTCATGTTCTCTGTACCCAGCCCTAAAGGACCGGTGACCCGCAAGTGGGTCCTTTTGTCCAGATCCGCTGCCGCCAATAGAACAAGACTAGGTCGGAATAGCACAGCAGAAACATTATTCATCCGTCAAGGAACAGAGGAGGCGGAGCTCATGCTCTAAAACACCTCCTCCCCTCAACTGAAGGTGAGCAGGATTCTTATGAGACGTGAAGGGGGAGGGCTCTCCGCGTCATCGCTCGGGGCAGGGGCATTTGGGGAATGCGCAGATCTTTCTTTCTGGCGCACGGCACGTTTTGCATATGTTTCCTCTGGTCCACGGCACCCCATCACCATCTTAGTTTGGACCGGTTGTGCAGTTTGGCCATCTGGTAACGTTCCCTCTTGGTTCCTATAAACACAGCTTAAAACAAAGCGTTTGACGTGGAAAATGTTTTCGGGACTTCTCTGGGTGGCGTGATCTCAGAGCGTTTCTAGTGTAGGAAGAGTCTGCTCAGTTGGCTGTGAGGAAGTCATTCTGATTATAATTAGAGATACATCCTGGAGGAGTGTGGAGCAGTAATAGCAGATAAATAATATTATATTTTGGTTTTGGTTTCCGCAAGAGCAAGACAAGGCCATTGATTGTCTAATGGTGGAGAACAGAGAGTTTTGGGATGCCTGGTCCTGGAGCAATGGCAGAAGGAGCAAGACGCACCTGCCTCCTTGTTGTCTCCTGTCGCTGGGCCGGATTTATTTCTAGTCCTTTCTTTCAGTAGGGGTAGTCTTTTGCAAGCTCTCCGTTTCTGTAGGCCTCTTGGTTCCAACTCACTACCTTGCGAAGACCCAAGACTTCATTCATCTCCAGTCTCTGTTCTGATGTTGAAAGAGATGCCCTAGGGAGCCGAGGACAAGCAGACCGCTAGATTATAGAGACGAAGGGCCCGGCAGCCGCTCCACGGCCCAGCCTCTCCGGGATTTCCTCAGAGGGCTCCAGGGAGTTCCGTCGGGAACTGAGAAAGGCTCGCCAAGCTCAGTCACCTGCCTGGTCCTCTGTAATTTAATTTCTCCACAACATTAAACTCACAGGATATCAAAATATCTTTTTCCCCCTCTGATAACTGCGTTCTGGGAGCCAGGAATGGGTTTCCCAGATCCTTTTCCCTTGGAGCATTTCTAGCTGGAGATGCATGTAGAATACCAACACGTTTTTTTAAAGCTTTGTCTTTTTAATAAAAAATAAACTGTCGGTGACAAGCAGTTTTCTGAATCCCAAAATAAAGGAAAGGGGAGAGGAGAGAGGTCAAGAGTCAGCCAGAGGAAAGGCGTGAACAAGGCCCAGATTACCCCAGGGCAGATACCAGCACAGTCGGCCCCAACTGAAGCAGGAAGGAAGGCAGTCAGACTTCAGAAAAGACTTCCCGGGAGTCAGAGATGCTTGACTGACAAAGGGAGCAGGAGAGGGCAGCTCACTGCAGAACCCTAGAGACCCCTGAAATGAAGCAATACGTTGGGGAGCTGCATGGAGCTGTCTGCCACCTGACAGCTGCCTTTGGAAAATCTGCCCCCAGAAGGTAGCTCTCAGGAGCATGCGCACAGGGATCCATTTTTGGTCTCAAATCTGAGGGGCCCATAGGCCGAGCCAAACACTTACATGTGCCTTTATTTCAAAGCTGTCAGAAGAGAGAGAAACGTACTTAGTGCATCCAATTTTAGCTCTTTGTAATTGGGGTTCCAACCAAGTAGAAGGTAGGTTGTTATTTTTTAAAAGAGAATTTTTTCATTTAAAAAATAGTTTCTTTAAAAGCTTTTAGAGGAAAGGTTTCAGAAAATGTCAGAGAGGCCTCTTGAAGGAAAAAAATTAGTTCGTATATTTGTATATTCCTCTTATTCTTTGTTTTAATTGGAAGCTGAGCTTGGTAGATTTTTAAAAAGCATTTAGCAAAATTTTGCCTTGGGGCTTTGGGCAGCTATTTTTCTGGCTTATTTTGTTTGAAAAGTTTGTTGTTTTTGTTTAGAAACTGAGGCTAGAGGACTTTAAACAAAATTTAGTTTCCAAAAAGGCCCTCCTTTTTTTCGTTTTTCCTACTTCAGGTCCAGAAATGTGGTGGACTATTTCTATAAAGACGCATTTTTTACTTTTGGACTTTAATTAGTTTGTTTTTAATTGGAAACTGTGGCTGGGGGATTTCCACATGAGTTTTTTAAAGCCATGTCTAAATTTTACAGCAGAGTCTTCCTTGCTATTTTTATTCTTTTCTTTTCTTTCTTTCCTTTTTTTTTTTTTTTTTGGTGAGGAAGATAGACCCTGAGCTAATGTCTGTTGCCAATCTTCCTCTTTTCGCTTGAGGAAGATTGTCCCTGAGCCAACATCTTACTAATCTCCCTCTGTTTTATATTTGGGAGACCACCACAGATTGGCTTGATGAGCAGTATATAGGTCTGCTCCTAGGATCCAAACCCATGAAATCTGGGTCCACGAAGCGGAGCTCACGAACTTAACCACTACACCACTGGGGGGGCCCCTAATTCTTTTTTATATTAGATTTTAGTTTTCCTAGCTTTTGTCTGTTACTTTGTTTTATGTTGGAAACAGTGGCAAGGGAGCTTGAAACATTATTACATGTTGAAAACCCTTTAAAAGCCACTTAAAAATTGTACAACCAGCCTTTAGGCTGCATATTTCTGCTGTTTTTGTTTTACTTTAAAGCAGAAGCTTTTAAGTGCATGTTGTATGTTTATACCATATGGTATTTCAGTGTGAGTTGTGTTTAAATTCATTCAGTCTCTATTTTATTCAACACATATTTACTGAGCTCCTCCTCTGTGCCAGGTTCTCCTCTGGGCTTTGGGGCACAGCAGTGAACAAAATCACGTCGCTGGCCTCATGATGCTTAGACTCAAGTGCTTGGTAGGACACTCTGGGAGTCGGGGCAGGGTTTGTGGCTGGGCAGGAGATGGCGGATGAAGGGTTTGAGAGTCAGCGTTCATGTGGAGCTGGAATTGGGGGCGGGGTGTAGTTGTAGAGTTGGGGTAAGGGGCTTTCACCAAGAAGAGTGGGCTACAAATGGGAGACAGAGGCAGAAAGGAGGGAGGCTGGGTTTGGATAATTGGACTGGGGACTAATAGGATCAGGGTTTTACTGGACATCATCCAGTGAATGATGGGTAGAATGCACCCCCATTTTTACAGGTAGGATGTCCCCTTCATGCTGACTAGACAATAAACATGTAGAAATGCAGCACCCTCCCCCCCCATACACACACACGTATAGGAGGGTGGGGTAAATTCATTCATTGTTTCTTTTGACAAATATTTACTGAGCTCCTACTCTGTGCTGGGTACTTATCCAGGCTTTGAGATATGGCAGTGAGCAAAGCAGACAAATCCTTGGCCTCATGATGCTTTAATTCAAGTGGGTGTATATCTAAATAAATACTTTAAAAATAATGCATAACTGAGCTAGAATCAGGTCTGGAAATTAAGACCAAATAATACTGATGCTTTCAGGGATGTGGGATGTGAGGCTCAGCAGCGTAGGGAGTTGAGTTTGATGCTTGAGTGGGGGTAGGAGATGAGACTCTGGGTCCATGCAAGGAGAGTTATAACTGAGATCCCTTTGAAAAGCCTTGACACTTAGATTGGACCAGAAAAAAATCCACGCGTTGGCACAGAGAGACAACAAGGAAACTTATCTGCCTCAGTGTGGGGATCTGTAGGGAAAAAATTCAGCCCTAAGTATCAAAAGCCACAGACCAGAACCTCACCTGAATTTAGGATGTGAAACTGGAACAGCCAAGTCATCTGGGAAAAAAGTTTAGAACCATTAGCAGGAGCAAATGTAACACTGCACTAAACTGATGTTACCACAACCCTTGTGACAGAAGATTCTCACAGAAAACCAAGCCCTGACAAAAATAAGCTCGTTATAAAAAATGTCAACTTGCAAGAGGAAACAATGAGTGAGAGTCAACAGAAACAACAGAGGGTGAGTTTACAATTCTGAGAAGTCAGTTTAATGGAACAACAATCTGAAAGAGAATATAAAGAAAGCCTGTTTAAAATAAAGGTATGAAAAGAGAACCAAAACTTTTAGACCCTGTGATAAAAGGGCAGAAAGCTTTGCAAAACAATCAAATAGAAATTCCAGAAATAAAGAACACAGACATTTAAGGTTAAAAAAAACCCTGGGGGGCCAACTTAGTGGTGTAGTGGTTAAGTTTGGTGCTCTCTGCTTCGGCAGCCTGGGTTCACAGGTTCAGATTCCGGGTGCAAACCTGCACCACTCACCAAGCCATGCTGTGGTGGTGACTCATATACTAAAATAGAGGAAAACTGGCACAGATGTTAGCTCAGGGCCAATTTTCCTCACTAAAACAAACAAGCAAAACAAACCTGTGGAAAGTTAGATTAGACATAATCAATGAAAAAATTAGTGAACTAGAAGATAAATGTGGGGGAAATTATCTATAAAATAGATGGAAATATTAAAGAGACGTTAAGAGATATGGCAATTAGAATGAAAAATTATAGATACATATAAAATGAGTTTTAGGGAGGAATGATAGAGAGATAAAATGCTCACTACAAATGATAAAAGGAGCTGTTCATCAGGATGATACATTTCTAAACTTGTGTGAACATAATGATAAAGAAAATATTGTCATAATTACCAAAAAGAATTGTAAAAAGACAGTAATTTTTGGAGTCTTAACCTTCCATAGCATGTGCTATTTGATAGATTAAGCAGAATCAAAATTATAAGGTTGTACAGTAGTCCTCTCTTATCTACCAGGGATATGTTCCAGGACCCCCAGTGGATCCCAGAAACCACAGATAGTACCAAGCCCTATAAATAATATGTTTTTTCCTATATATACATACCTATGATAAAGCTTAATTTATAAATTAGGCACAATAACAGACTAACAATAATAACTACTAATGAAGTTGACCTTGAGGCCATTAGTAAGTAAAATAAGGGTTACTTGAACACAAGCACGGCAGTACTACAACAGTCAATCTGTTGGCTGCTAAGTGACTGACAGGCAGTTAGTCTATACAGTGTAGATATGCCAGACAAAGCGATGGTGTACGTCCCAAATGGGACAGGGTGGGACAGAGTGAGATTTCCTCACGCTACTCAGAAGGGTGCACAATTTAAGACTTATGAATTGTTTATTTCTGGAATTTTCTATCTAATATTTTCAGACCACAGTTGACCGTGGGTAACTGAAACCATGGAACGCAAAACTGTGAATAAGGGTGGACTACTGTGGAATACATAAAAAACAAAAGACGGGCTGGATTTATTGAGTGTGTACAGAGCTGAGCCCTAGAGAATAAATATTCTTTTTAAGTACTCTTGAAACATTTACAAAAATTGACCATATGTTTGGCCAAAAGGCAAATTGCAAAATATCCAAAGAAAAATAACAAAAACATCATGGTGTCTTAATGCAAGGCTTCAAAATTAAAAATAAAGAAAGTGATAACTCCACCAAACAATAAAATGCCAAAGCGATTTAGACATTTTAAAAGCATGTATCTAGGTAATTCACAGATCAAAGCAAATTTTGTATGAAAAATGAGAAAATATTTAGATTGTATGACAATAAAAACATCACATATAAAAACGAATATGATGCAGCTAAACCAGTACTTAGAAGGAAATTTAAAGCTTTACATGCATGTTTTAGGTCATTTTTGGCCAAACATAAAGAGAGATTATCCTCTTCTTTACAGACTCAAGTTAATTAATAGGTTCTTTTAAAAAGACTCTCTATTATAAAGCATTTCAAAGATGTGAAAGTAGAAAGGATGCTATAATGAACCTGCATGCACCTACGATCCAGCTTCCATAGTTACCACTCATAGCAGGTCCTGCTTCGTCTATATCCCCACTGCCCCCTCGCACATACCACTGGATTATTCTGAAGCAAATTACTGGCATCATATCATTTAATCAACAAGTATTTCATTATGCATATCTAAAGATAAATACTCTTTAGAAAAAGAAGAAAAGTATAACCACAATATCACAATCACACCTAAAATCTTTTTTTTTTTTTTTTGAGGAGGAGGATTAGCCCTGAGCTAACATCTGCTGCCAATCCTCCTCTTTTTGCTGAGGAAGACTGGCCCTGAGCTAACATCCCTGCCCATCTTCCTCTAGTTTATATGTGGGACACCTACCATAGCATAGCTTGTCAAGCGGTGCCTGGCCGCACCCAGGATCCGAACCAATGAACCTCGGGCCACTGAAGGGGAATGTGCGCGAGCACTTAACCTCTGTGCCTCCAGGCTGGCCCCCTAAAATCTTTTTAGTAAGGATTTCCTAAAGTAATCAAACATTTAGGCAATTGTCCCATAACTGATCAGATTGTGACACCACACTCTGGGTGGCTCCCCACCATACCCCTGCAGATGGCTACTTTTCTCTGCTGCATTTTATGTCTTTTTTTTTTTTTTTAAGATTGGCACCTGAGCTAAAATCTGTTGCCAATGTTTTTCCTCCTTTTTCTTTTCCCCAAAGCCCTCCAGGACATAGCTGTATATCCTAGTTGTAGGTCCTTCTGATTGTGCTGTGTGGGATGCTGCCTCAGCATGGCTTGATGAGCAGTGCTAGGTCTGTGCCCAGGATCTGAACCGGCAAAACCCTGGGCTGCTGAAGCAGAGCATGCAAACTTAACCGCTCAGCCATGGGCCGGTCCCTGCATCTTGTGTCTTTAGGATTGGCTTGTTCAGGAAGGGAAGGAATGGGAGAGAAACTTTCTTATTCTCTTTTTAATGTCTGCAAGTAAGCATATTCTTGTGACAAAGGTAATAATACAAAAACTCTAGAGCTGTGCTCCAATCTGAACAGCTTTTTTGAATCTCGTAGAATAGGACAAGGTATGTGAAATTTATAAAAAGAAAGAACTCTACAAAAATGATATAGAAAACATTTATGTCTCAATAAATTGAGGGGGAGAAATGGAAGTCACTAGCCATATGTGTCTATTTAATTTTAAATTTAAGTTAACTACAATTAAATAAACTTTAAGCTTCAGTGCCTGAGTTGACCAGCCACATTTCAAGTGCTCAATAGCCACATGTGGCTAGTGGCTATTGAATTGGGTGGTATACATTGTAGAATATTTGCATGACCATAGGAGGCTGTGTAGAATAGCTCTTTTTGACTTTCCTACTCTAATTATAATTTATATTAAATTATCTCCTGGAAGTAAAATGGCCATAGCCTTGCTTTAACATGATCTTCAGTGAGAATTTACCAAATTCGTACATTCACAAATGAAAAAAAATGTCTCATGGAAAATGTGCTGCACAAAGTTGTCTAAATTCCCTTAACACAATGAGAAAATGATGAAGAATCAAAAATTAATAAATTAAGTGATTATATCCAAAGTAAGAAAGAAAGAACTATGGAGTAAATGCAAAGAGAAAAATGAAGCAAATGATGAAGTCAAGAAAAAAATCAATAGAAAAGATAACCACCAACTTTTGTTCTTTAAAAAGATTAATAAAATACACAAACTTTAGCAAGATCAGTCAAAAAGAAAAGAAAGAAAGAGAAGGCATTCAGCTAAAGAATATTTTGTAATGAAAAAAGTGGCATAATTGTCAATACAGTAGCAGGTTTTACAAAAGCGTAAAAAAATACCATGAACAACTTTATGGGAAATAAATTTGAAAATGTAGACAAAATGGGTTATTTCCTAGAAAGACATGACTTACAAAAATAGTTCTTGAAAAAATAGAAAGCATCAGCTTAGACAATTTAATAGGTGAGTTCTTTTTAAAATTTTTAATGGAAAATATAATCTCAGTATTTTATAAATTGTGGCACTGAGTAGAAAAAAGAGGGAGTGTCTCTCTTCATGCATCTTAAGAGGCTGAAATAACCTTAATAACCAAACTGGTGTAGGGGAAGCAGAACCAGACCTCTACCCTATAGTCTTTCTGGCTGATCTAAGAATTAAATTGATGTGAGACAGAATAACAGGAGAAAATCAAACAAAGTTTAATAACTTGTGTACATGAGAGAAACCCAGGAAAACTGAGTATCTCGCCAAAATGGCAGAAGCCACCCTTTTAAATACCATCTTCAGCTAAAGACAAAGGAGGATGCTGGGCATAGTGGTTTGGGACTTCAAAGGGGAAGAAGGCAATCTACATGGAGATGGAAAAGCAAATGTTTGCTGGGCCATCTGTAGACAATGAGACCCAAGAGAGAACTTTAATAAAAATAGGCTTGCTAGTCCCTTCCTGTCTGCTAAACCTAGTTTATATTATACTATAGTTCTCTTAACAGTATTAGCTCCTTCCTGGAACAGGCCTTCTATCTTAAATTCTTTTAGGCAGTTAGGGGGAAGGTCACAGTTTCTTTCAGAGTCTTTTGTTCTTAAAAACAATCAAGACAAAGAGATACATTTTGGGGTGGCAATTTCTGATCTCCCACACTAGACAAAAACAATAAAGAAGGGAAAATTATTGGACGATCTCACTTTTGAACAGAGATGAAATAAAATATGTCACCTAAATCCAATATGGCATTTTAAAAACTCATCAGGAACCAGTAGAAGTTTTCTCAGGAAAGCAAGATAATACATCTTTAGAAAATAGAAAATTCATCACATTAATGAATACGGAGAAAATTAATAGAATCGGGAAAATCATTATACTAAACTTCAACAGCCATTCATGATACAACCTTCAGCAAACCACGAATAGAAGAATCTTCCTTAACTTGTTAAAGCATATCTGTGAAAAACCTACAACAACTTGCTGAAATTTTAAAAGTACTTCCTCTAAGGTTAGAGGTCAGACAAGTTGCCCATCTCCATTTTTAGTCAACATTGTACTTTAGCTTGTTAACACAATAAGACATTAAAAAATAAAATAAAAGGGATAAGGATTGAATAGAAAGAAGCAAAATTATCATCAAACATCTATGTTTGGCTACTTAGAAATTCCAAGTGACTATATTGAGACTGTCAGAATTTATGAGTTCACCAATGATGCTAGAAACAAAACAAATACACAAAAACCAACAGCATTTTAAAACACCAGCAGCATGCAATGACAAACCATAACTCAAAACAGAGATAGTATTTATAGTTAGGAACAAAACTAAAATGTATAGAAGAATAAAGCCAACAAAGTATGTCCAGATGATTTTTTTTAAAGAAAATTATAAATACTTATTAAATGGCACAAAATAAAACCTAAATGAATGGTATTGAAGACTTATTATCATATAGACCACAATTCTCCTTATGTTAAGTTAGCAACACTCCATAATTTCAGTGAAATTTCCATCGGAATCTGAACAGGATTATTTTTATTTGTTTATTTTATAGAATTTGATGAGGTGATCCAAAAATTCACATGGAAGAGTGAAAGACTAAGAATAAGCAAGACTTTGAAGAAAAATAAGAAGAACAAGAAATTCATTGAGCCAGGCCTGATGGCATAGTGGTTAAAGTTTGGTGCTCTCCACTTCAGTGGCTGGGGTTCAGTTCCCCATTGCAGAACCACACCATTCATCTGTCAGTACCGTTGCAGAACCACACCATTCATCTGTCAGTAGCCATGCTGTGGTGATGGCTCACATAGAAGAACTAAAAGGACTTACAACTAGAATATACAACTATGGACTGGGGCTTTGGGCAGGAGAAAAAAATGAGGAAGATTGGCAACAGATGTTACCTTAGGGTGAATCTTTCCTAGCAAAACAGAAAAGAAAAGAAAGAAAGAAATTCACAACACAACACAAAGATCTGGATTAACTATAAAGCTTTGGTTTATTAAAACCATGCGATGTTGTCATGGGAATAAATGTGTACCCAGAAAAGAGGGCAGAGGAACAGAACTCTAATGCCCCCTCTGTAAATGTCTATAATGACAGAGAGGACATTATATAAATTAATTGGGAAAGGATACAGCATTGAATAAATGGTGCTAGCCAGACAGAGAAAATTAAATTAGATTCCTACTGTATCCTGGCCACAAAAACAAATTCAAGATGGATTGAAAACTTGTAGGTGAAAAGCAGAACTGATGCTTTTAGAAGAAAACATAGGAGAACAACATGTTTACCACATTGCAGGGGTGGAAGAATTTCTTAAGACCTCCAAAGTACAAACCATAAAAGAAAAGATTTAAATTTAAGCCTTCTGATGAGAAAAGATGCTCAAAAGTGAAAAGCCAGGGCATGTGCTTGGAGAAGCTGTATGCGACCTAATAACCAACATCAGATTATATAGGTTGCCAGTCACCTCCTCACATATCTTTGTCAGAATGTCATCTTTTCAATGAGCTCCTAACTGGCCATCATGTTTAAAACTGCAACCTTCCCACCTTGACATGCTCTATCTCCTTTCCTTGCAGTATTGTTCTCTGCAGGAATTAACACCTTCCAATCTGCTGTACAGTTTACAACCTTACTTTATTTCTTGTTTGATTCTCCTTGCAAGAACGTGAGCACTATGAGGGTAAGGATTTTTTTTCTGTGTGATTTACTGCTACATTCCTGGCACCCAGAATAATTTCAGGCCCATAGTATGTGTTCAACAGATATTTGTTGAATGAAGGAATGTATCTGTATTTGTATTCATCATTTTTTAAAAAAAGTCCTCCTAATAAATAGAAAAATTCAAATAACTCGATATGAGTGGGCAAAGTATTTGAGGAGTAGTTCACAGAGAAAGAAACCCAAATGGTCAATAAACATGAAATAGTCAATCCCACTAGAAATCAGCACTTAAACTAGTAATTAAAGCCATAAGATTCACCAAAAGTAATATATAAGTTAATGTGAAGTGTTGCTGATGAGGCTGGGCAACAAGAACTCTTATCATCCGATAGAAGTGTAAATTGGTACAACTGTAGAGAAGAGTTTGGCAATAAGTTGAAGTAAGCTGAAGATGTGCACACTTAGCATTTCAGTAAGTCCCCTCTAAATGTAGAAAGAGGATATGCACAAATACAATTTATGTAAGTTTGTAAAGGTAAACAGTAGTGTGAGCAATCCTCACGGTAGCTTGGCCCCTGATTTAATACCATCAGCCATTGGCACCTGCCCTCCTTATCAAGTCCTCCTCTTGGCTTTACTAACCTTATGGTAACAAGACCGCATGTTTTACATGGTTCAATTTTGGGGTCTCTATTTATATTGCTTCTTGTTATATACATATATGATAAACATAAATAAAAAAGAAGAATACAAGGAAATGATGTGCTCCAACTTCAGGAGAATGGTTATCTCTGGGAGGAAGGGAAAGGAAAGACCTGGGTGGTGCTCTGACTATATCAGCAATGTTTATTTCTTGTAAGAAGGCAAAGAGATTGCCGAAGCAAATCCAGCAAAATATAAACATTTCCTTAATTTTCATGGTCGGTATAAAGTCTGTTCCATTATTTTTCTGCTTTAAAATAGCTCATAATTAATAACTAAGAACAAAAAGAAGGAAAAGGAATGAAAGATAGGCCAGCACTGGTCTTAGAATGAGAAGTAAATACAAAGCGCATCTCTGCTGCTTTCTCGATACAACCTTGGGAAAATGGCATCATTGTCCTGGGCATCTTTTCTCATCTATAAAACAGGCTGACGATCCTTGGTCAACATCAGTGTTTTTCAAACTTCAGTCATTCTGTTCTGCTTCAGGATTTTTGCCAATATTCCCTTATTGCCTGTGCTATTTGCTGTCTCAATGCAGAGCCTAAAGCTATCTTCCATCCTTCTTGTGATCCACTACTCTTCTTTGGAAAGCATGGCTCTATTGTAGTGCAACTTGTGGACGAAACGAGGCTCCATATGTGAAAACAATCATGTGTGCACATATTAAGCATTCAATAAATATAGTAGATGTGTGTTGGATCTTAATCTACGTATTTTGTGTTATAAGTTACTTCCCATAATTTAAAAGTATTTATCCAATCCTTCTAATTTTACATTTTAAAAATCTGTGATGATATTAACCTAGGAAACCATGCTTTTGGGTTTTCTTCCTTATTTTTTTCTCTGCGCTTAGATACAGTAAATATTTCTCCTACAGTCTTATTTATAGCATTGATTTTGTAATGATAAATTTGTTATTCAATTATAAGAAAATGAACGTAACTTGAGAGGTCCTAAGTTGTAGCTTTCGGTGAATAATGAATGATTCTCAGGTGTTCCCAGGTGAGAGGGATCAAAGCCCCACGCATCTCTCCCTACACCCTCCCTTGCTTCTTTCTGGTCCCTACATCTGAGGCTTAGTGATGATTTTTCTGGAGCAAAGGCTTTGAGTGAGGTGAGAAATAAGGAAGCAGTGTCACAGATGATGACTCCAGCTGTAAGTCGAACCACCTTCTCATGAGCATGGATTGCAAAAACCAATCTGTTATATGGAGGCCATTTCAGCCACACCCACATGAGTAAACGCACTTGGGTCTCACACCAGCACCAGCAGGGCAGCGGGGAGCCTTGCTTCCAGGACGGCTGCACAGAGCTCTTGTTGTTTAATGAGGTCCTTTGCTCATGGACTTTCTCAAATAGGCTCCAAGCAAGAGCCGTTTTGGGCTAACATTTTCACTCTGATCCCAGTTTTCAGTGAAGCGACCAGGATACAGATAACTTAACATCCCAAGCACAGCCTGCATTTTGAAGAACAACAAGAAATGTAATCTAAACTCATCTGCTTCTCTCAGGGAAGCCCTTCCTTAAAGGTCTGGCAGGGAAGGGATCTGAGATCTGGAGAACATCTCAAGGTAAATCTTCCATGTTGTCCCTGTTCATCAACAGAATGCATAAGTCAAGAGCTAGCGCCACGTATCGGGGTGGCTCGATCAAAAATATTTTAAGAGTTTACTCTGTACAAGATACCAAACTAGGAGCTTTGGGGCAGGTATGGAAGACCCAGCTACAGCCCCTGATTTCAGAGTTTACACTGTATTAGAGAGAAAGGCATGTGAGGACAAAGTACCAGCATGCACAAGAGATAATGAGAAATTCGTTTCAACGCTTTAAGGGAGATCACAGAACACCTACATACACGATTCACCTCTGAGTAAATGGTAATGATAGTCACTGGATAGTGGCCTAGTTAGTATTCTCCCCACTCACCGTTGGAGTGTTTCCTTGTCTTAGGCATCCTGTGAAGTGCTTTTCAAATGTAACTCCCACACTCCCGAGTCCTTCAGCTTTCTGTGGGTCCCTTTCCTTTAATATTGAGACAGAATGCCCTGAGCCTCCATCCCTCATAATGTACACAATCCGACACATTCCACAATATCTTGGCGACTTTCTAGTGTGTTCGAATGAGGGAGTGAGAGTGGGGTGGTTAGTGTTGCATTCTCCTGCCTCCTCTGCCCAGATTCCTTCTCCCTGATGCTCAGTGCCCCCTCTCAGCTGACCACTGGCATGTTGGTCCTCTTTCTGCCTGCTTTATCCCACTCATGAAACTCTTCCCTTCTTCCTCATTCTCTAAAACACCACTCACACTCATGCGTTATAGCAACAAACGATTCTGAAAGTAAGAGGAAGAAAAGTAAAGGGCATTAAGTACAGAACAGAGTAGAAAACAAGCTAAGATTGAATAGTTTACATCTAACACTTTCTCTTCTTCTTTCCAAAGACCTCTTCCACCTATTCCTCCTTTTCTCCAAATTTCAGGCTCCTCGACCTTACATCCTCTTTCCTCGACTGACTATAAATATCTGGATTTCAAATATTCTACTAAGCCGAGACAATCAGCTCTCTTAGAATTCAGTCCTTTTCCGTGATCTATACTTGTGGGGGAGAAGGATGAGAAAAGTAGCTTTGCCTTTCAGACCCAGAAGACATATCAAGATATTTTCTAAACAAAAGAGCAGTTCTTTCCTTAGGAAATATTCTTCTGTCTTGGCCAGTGACTCAAGTGGAAGCAATCTAAAAATAACACTCTTGCTCTCCCACACTTCACATGCATCCACATATACACCTGGAGGAGGTGATTATTACCCCCACTTTGTAGATGAAGAAACAGGTCTTAAGGAGATTACTGTCCATAATTCACCCAGTTTGTAAGTGATGGTTAGAATCCATACCTATATCTCCTGTCTCTAGAGCCTTATCCACTTGACTATCTTATTTATACATCTATGGTGCAGAAAGCAAGGGCTACAGGCATTCAAGGAAAGTTGAGATACTGGCAGAAAGAAGAGGAAGGGAAATTTCAATTTCAGTTGGAAGAAGAGACACATAAGTGAGAACTGATCCAAACATGAGACTGTAAAGATCTCACTAAGGGATGGCAATGGGTAAAGAGCTTTGGCCATTCGGTGGGGAGCAAAGAGAGAACTAAAATTGGCTTCATGTTTTCCAGTCTGGTGACAAGCATCATTCATTCATCCAACTAACAGGTCAGGCGCTGTCTATGTCAGCCATTGGACAAAAGGTTGGGAACAGTAGCAGGAGTAGAAAAGGGATGAGAAGATGAGGCGTCTACAGGTAGGCGTGAGGAGGCTGCAGTGAGGAGAGCTTCCCCTTGAAATGTCCAGCAGGCAGCAGCAAATACCAAACTCATTTGCCTAAAAGCTGGAGGCACTCAGTGAACACCAGGTGGCAGCATGGACTCGGAAGTTAGAGTGAAGCAGGGCCAACTAATATCTGGTAAGTCTTCTATTTTGCATCTGAAACAGATTAAAACAAAATACCATCATTCTTAGGAGAGTACTTTAAAAAAACTCATAAGTAATATCAACTCATTAAATGCTTGCTTTAACATTTATAAACAATCTTTCCCTTTTGGAGGGGGGTTGTTTCAGTCGAAGGATATGAGTATTAATATTGCTTAGTTTTTGCATAATATAATTTATCAAAATACCCAGCAAAAATATGCTTATGATTAGGGTAACAGTCTTCCAGCTGGACAGTACTCTCAATATTAAATCGTACGTTACCATGTTCACGGTTTATAAGCTAACAGTTACCTATATTGGCAGGGATGAAAATACTGTGGCTGTGAGAATCCTGAGGTTATAATACTGCTAAATGAGGTGGATGTTTTGTTACATAATTAGCGCATTATATTCCTGTGTGTTTCGTGGAGATCTGTTCCTATATTTAGCATAATCCTTCTACCCATTGTTTTCTAGCCCATCCCAGCCCCACCTTCCCTGAAATTAAGCACACTTAATAACCTCTTTGCTCTTGGGTTGTTTCATCTTTTATAGTTAGTTCTCTACCTTCTCACTTCATGTACTCACAAGTCTCCTTACAACACAACAGTGTGCTATTATTAGGGAGGGAACCAGTGTGAGAGCTCAGCAGCCAGCCAGCCTGATGAAGGGAGGCCCGCGCCGAACAGAAACAGTACCTTTATTCCTGCAAGCTAAGTCTTCTATAGCCGCTTTATAAAGATGCAGTTTCTAAGCAATGCCAGGCTCACACTGCGGCTATGATGGTTTGTAAGTCCACGATTTGTATTTTGCTGTGTAGGGTTATTCTTAATTGTTTAGTCAATGGTAAATCGTTCATTCCAGCTGTGAATTTAGTTCTTCTGTAATTCTCTAAACTAATCCATTTGTTGTCCTTGTATAATTCTAAATTATTAAGATTATTCAGGTATTGATCCACAGTTTACCCAGTAAAGTAAAAAAAAAATTAGAAGCTTGTGTTGTAAACAATCCACCCATCAAAACAAGTGTCTATTTCTGGGATTTGGTGGAATTTAATAAGGCAGAAAAAGAAGAGCCAGCTATACACATGGGAAAACTGGCTCAGAAAAGAGGAGGAGGTAGAGGGACAAAAATCCAGAGAAAAACATCAGACCCGCACAGAGGGATATTTACAAAACAACTCTCAGTATCATGAGAGACAAAGAAAATCTGAGGAACTGGTCCAGCTTAAAGGGACATGGTATCTGGATGTAATGTA
This sequence comes from Equus przewalskii, assembly GCF_037783145.1. Taxonomy (NCBI): domain Eukaryota; kingdom Metazoa; phylum Chordata; class Mammalia; order Perissodactyla; family Equidae; genus Equus; species Equus przewalskii. The sequence continues at coordinate 15,313,746 of NC_091858.1, read as the reverse complement.
CAAACCTGGATCAGATCCTGCACCAGGATGTGAAGGAAATTATTGGGATAGTGGACAAAATTAAAATATGGGCCATATATATTGTATCAATGCTACATTTCCTGAATTTGATTCTTGTACAGTGGTCATGTAAGAGAATATCCTTGTTCTTAGAAACAGAGGCAGAAGCATTTAAGAGGAAAGGGGCTTAATGTCTGCAACTTATCGTCAGATAGCTCAGAAAACACAGAGAAAGAGGTGAAAAATCAAATATGGTAAAATGTTAATACATGTTGAGTTTAGGTGAAGTTTAAAGATTTATGGAAGTTCTTTGTACTATTCTTACAACTTTTCCATACATTTGCAATTATTTTAAATTTAAAAGTAATCATGATAATCATAATAATTCAGTGAAAGGTGACCTAAAACTTCACACCAATTACATTTTTCTGCTTCAGATTAGACTAGCACAGTGGGCCAGTTTTGTCTAACCATCTATGGTAGCTATAGAAATAAATATGCCAGGGTCTGTGTCTAAAGTTTCCATTAAATATCTTTGCTTTAATTATTCACACATTTATTTGTTATCTAATATGCTATTAAGGATTCTTTTTTTACCGAAAAGTTATCAGGAAACTATAAAGACTTTCCTTCTGAATCATTGACAGTAAGTTACCAACCTGATACCCCATAAGGGCAGAAAACTTTAACATGCATTTCTTACAAACAAGGACAGTTTCCCACACAACTACAATACAGCCACCAAAATCAGAAAATTAACCTTGATGTATAATTACCATCTGATCCCCAGATCTCCACCTTGCTAATTGTTCCAATAACGTCCTTTACAGCAAGTGGATCCAGTTCAGAGCCACATAATGGATTTAGCTTTCAGTCTTTTCATTCTCCTTCCCTCCAGAACTGTTGCTCAGACTTTCATGACCTTGGCACTTTTAAAGACTCTAAGTAAGTTATTTTGTAAAATGTCCCTCAGTTTAGGGTCATCTGTTGTTTTCTCAGGATCAGACTCAGGTTATGCATCTTTGGCAGGAGCATCACAGACATGATGCTGTGGTCTTCTCATTTCACACGATGGGTGGCACGTTATTTCCATTGGTCCTGTTCTGGTGATGCTCACTTTGATCCCTGGCTATGGACTGCCAGCCTTCTCCAATGTAAAGTTACTCCTCTTCTCTTTGTAATCAAATTTTGCGCAGAGGGATTTCTCATCAAACTTGTAATTTATTTACTCATTTATTTATATCAGTATGGACTGATGGTTTTCTATTTTATTCAATAGGTTATAATCTCCTAGTATTATTGTTTACTCTAAAGCACAAATTGTGTCAGACTCGGCCAGTGGGAGCCCCTTCAACCTGGCCCTGTGTTTCTTGGACATGTCCCCATCATTCTTTGAGCACTTTCTTAGTTTCTGATGCAAGAAAGGTTTTCCTGTCCCACCTTGTACTTTCTCTGCCCCAGGCCCGGAATCGGTCAGTCCTCCAAGGAAGCTGGTTCCTTTTTGTGAAGAGTGGTGTTGAGAAAACCAGATCGGAGGGCTAGGCGTGCTGCTCACTGTTTATGGATCGTCACTGTGCTCAGACCTCCTCACTGGACAGTCAGGCAAAATATATATGTCTGTGTGTACATTTAAATCTGTTTATATTTCCTTTCTACCTCTCTATGTTGAAAAACCATATGTTCATACTACCAATTCCAACTCAACACCGCTAGGTTCATTTCGTGAGTAAGAAATCTGTCTCCCATTATTCTTTGTACATCTGCTTATTTGATCAATTCTCCAGTATGTGAATGATCTCTGATTGCTGTCACCGCCCACTGTCCCATGTAAATGCTTTTCCCACCACACCTCGGCTCCAACACCCCAAGGTTTGGCTGCCACCTCTGCCTCCTCCATGGAACCCCTGCTGGTGCTCTTAGGGCTTTCATTCTCCAGGCTGCCTCTGCTCTCTGCAGAGACACCCTCTTCACCCAGTCTAGGCTCCGACCCCACACACCAGGCCACTCATTTCTAAGGAGGTCCTTCCTACCCTATTCAGGTTCTAACATCCTCGTTGAGGACACACCCGCAGAGAGATGGCCTCTTCACTCTGCCCAAGGGTTAGAGCTCATTCTTCTTGGAATCACAAATGATTGTGAGCATTCCTTATAAAATCAAGTGAAAATAAGTAGGGAAAGAAAATTTACACGGAGTAAACTGCAACTGAAAACAAAGCAATGTGTTTATAAGCTTAAATAAAGCAAGCTTGAAACAAATTATTTAGTTATCAAATAATAGCCCATTAAGCTTTAAATTCTCTGAACTCAAATCGTGTGACATCCGCCTGAGGAGTGGAGACTTAGAGAGCATGGGATCCGGAGGGTGAAATAGCAGAATCTGCTCTTCCTCTCTTCACAAGACGATGGAATGATTTATGAGCTTCCCAGATGATATCAAGAATTCAGGCAAGGTGCCTCACAGCCTGCTCCTTTTTAATGAAGTCAGGCGTTGATTCTGTTTTTATCATTAAACAGCAATCAGATGCACTGGATCTTTTTTTCTACTGAATGACACATTTCAGTAAATACTGAATGGCCCGGCATTTACTTGAACAGTTAGATATCCAAGATCGCCTGGTGTGGTAGTGACGGGAGCCATATTTGTCTCTGCTCTGTCCCCTGACTTTTGAGTGGGCGTGGATGATGCCATTTGCAAGGTTCCTTTCTGAGCTCCACTCTTGGCTCTTGATCTCTATCTGAACTTCCGGCTTTTCAACAGAGGCAGCATGATGCGCAGGAAAGGAGGGTGGGCTCTGCAGCTAGATGCAGTGTGAAATCTGTTTAGGTAAAGCTTAATTTCCTCATCTAGAGAACAGCATCAAAAGTTACACCTATTCTGCTAAATTTCTGTGAAGATTTGGGGTAGTTCAAATGCGATGGGGGAAATAATTTGACAATTATGTCTGTGCTTTTTTAACTTCTGAATTTCCTAATACGTGGCCTTGGTCCTCCGACCCTCAGGGTACCCATCCGCCCGAAGGCAGGAGATTACCACTTCTATAAAAAGAATACAAAACAAAACTAACAGCAACAACAAAATGACCGATAATGTTCAGTTTCTGTCATTTAAACTATGGTTTAGTTTAGTTTAAGTGAAACAAAACATTTAGAGCTTTAAAAAACATTAGAAATATGGTTTAAATGAAGCAAAACAAAAACCTTTCAGGCAATGCTTTGTCACAAGAAAGGATTAGCTGAATTCACTTATCTTTTTCTTTAGCTTGGAGTTTGAGCTTAGGGGCAGACAGAACAGAAGAGGAGAGAAAGCTGCCCTTTTCCAGCCCTGAGACGATTATATAAAGGACTTAGGGAGAGAGTGAGAGAGAGAGAGAGAGAGGAGAGCGAGATGGGGAGACGGAAGTGCCCTGATTCCTCCCTCTGAAATCTATTATAGAAGTTGAGCGCATGGACTCGTCTTGTTGCTTGTTTGGGACTCAGGGAGGAGGACACCTCATACGTAGCCACATCCCAGACGAGGAACAGTCCATCCAAGTAAATTTGAAGATGCAATGTAGTCAAGTAGAGAAATGGCTTGAAGTGTAGCTTCCCAGGCTACTCTCCTTCCCGTGAGATAAGGACTCTGTGTTGAGGGCCGGTGGACCTGCCATGGGGCTGCTAGGATATGGGAAAGTGACCCACAACAGAGGCTAAGGGCAGACTCTCTGGCCAGGTGACCACGTGGAGGATGAAACAGAGACTCAGAAGTCAGCAGGAGATGGGAGATGAGGAGAAGCAGAGCCAGCCTGTGAGAGTTGACTTGTGCTGCCCAGAAGCGTTACCCGAAAGAAAGACCCATGCGTTCATCAGCCCAAAATAGCAGGTTTGGAAGTAGTTGACTAAGCAACATCACTCTAGAGACCAGCAGATGTTGCCAGAACATGCTCCAAATTCAACACAAGACCAGAGTACCCTTTTCCCCCCGAACTCAAGAGGTTATGTGGCCACCCCTTACCACCTTCTACACCAACTACGCCATCTTAGGGAGAAGGCAGAGAGAGAGGGAGTGATCTGAGAGACAGAACATTTTTATCCAAATGAGAAATTTTTTATCCAATGGGATTGTTTTATTTTTTAGGTTGGACTAAGTGTAAACTACACTAGAGGTTTGTTTTGTTTCGTCCCCCTCCCAGAGTCGGGGAAGGGGGAAGTCTATAAAAAGTCTTATCTGGTCACAGACAAAAGCCGATGCCATGCATACCTTACTAAGTCACATGATACTTTTAGACCCAACCCAGTCTCAATGACTTCCATTAAAGTAAGCAGCCAAGAAACTGAAAACAGGGCCTGAACACAGCCAAGTCATGTTCCAAGAGTGGTTATTAACTTCCCATCTGTCACTAGCTCCTGCTGCCAGCAGTGAAGAGTGTGCTGCCCATGGCCCAGGATGGGAGGCTAGGGGAGAGCAATGGGCTCCATTTCCTTCTTTGTTGATCGTACCCAATCAATAAGCTTCTTTTCCATTTTTTTGAGGGTGTGACGTTAAGAGTGCTGAATATCATGAAAACAAGAGAAAGTGTTAGGGAAGTTTTGCACAAGCTAATCGAAGACGACTTTCTGCACCTCTGCCCATGCTGGGCCAACAGTATCAGCCATTTCATTTCCATAACTTTCAGAAAATGATAACAGGGACATGCCTATATGTCATATCTGAGTAGAAAACTTACCTTGTAAATAGAGTCCTGTGCCCAACTGAATTCTTAGAACTTGGACCAAAGGAAGAAAAAACAAAACAAAACCAAACAGGAGAGGAGAGTTCTGAGCCTAGATGTTTACTTTGTACCACCTGGAACAGTATCGTACAACCTCAGTGACTCAGCCTGTGAAGTTACTTTGCCAAAACAATGCCTTTAACCGTACTTGGAACATTATTTGTGTTTAATTTTAAATGAAACTGATTAGAAGGGTATATGTTTTATTTACCAACGAGGCCAAATTGCTCACTAGTGTGAGCTGTGTTTCTGCCCCAGCTTTGCAGGTGCCGAAGTCTACATAAAAAAACCTCTAATTCTGAAGGGAAAATAGGAATTTTCCTTCTCAAAGAGGAAATAGGAATTTTCCTTCTGGCAGGTCCCTTTTTGGTTAATTTGATAAGTATTAGGAAGAAAAAGGTTGGCCATGTTATCAGGAAGAAAGTATTATTAGAGATGGCATTATATCCTGAAAACATTTAATACCCTGCGTTCCGGTCTCCAACACGCCATCTGGAGCAGCTACTTAGGGAAAATTACAGAAAATTGATAGGAATATAAAAAATTGCCTCACTTAATTTATTAACAAAGAAAACTCTCTTGATGAAAAATAGCATTTCAAGCGTCATTTGCGAAGCATGATCTGACAGATAACAAATATAGACAATGAAGAATCACAAGCTCGAGTTTCTCGTCAGAACCACCATCACATCTGCACTATTAGGAGTCAGGGACCTTCTCAGAGACCGATTTCCCTTTATATGAAATAGAGATAACTTTTTAATAAAGAAAAATCAGCTAAAATGTCTTTTGAAGCGAAGATTTAAAAACTAACTATCAACTCCTCTCTCATACTTTTTTCCTATATTTTCTGGCTTAAACAAGGATGAAGTGTTCTGAGTAATTAAACACTGTGTTTATAAAGTCTCAGACAAATAAACTTTCATTACAATAAGCTTGTTTCAAAAAGCTTCTCGTGTTTTCTACCAATTAGATTAAGATGAAAAAAAAGATTAGAATGCTTAAGAAATGGTTCTCAAAAATAGACAATGGTGAATACACCTGCTGTTTGCTTACTTCTTGCCAGATGCTACAAAAGGCCTGTTAGAAAGTGGGGGAAAATTGCTGGTCTCACAAAGATCATTTCAGCTCTATCCGGGCCCACTGGACAGCTAACACCAGCAGAATCATTTTGGACCAAGAGGGTCAGCAAGATGGTAAGTTCACGGTAAACACTCTCCGTTTTTCCTCTAGAAATGTCTTTGGATTTTTTTACAGTGGGTGGATAGAGGTCAAGTGATGGAAATTTCTTGTGGCTTGATTCATTTCTGGTTTTACTAGAAGAATTACTCACCATTTTCTGTTTGAGAGGAAGCATTCACCATGCTGAAGCCTAGAACTTGCTTAAAAAATAGAAACAGTTCTAACCTCAGACTCATAATTTGGATGCATTGAGTTTTGCAGCTGTATCTAGTTATCTTTTGAAAGTCAGTTCTCTTATGAGTAAATAGATTCTGCAATGTTCGGTTGTTAGGAAAACAATAATACAAGACCAAAGCATTTTTTAAACCGCTTTATTAATGTATTATTGACATATAAAAAGCTGTACATATTTAATGTATGACTTGATGAGTTTGGAAATAAGTATATACCTGTGAAACCATTGCCACGATCTGTGCCATAAACATATCCATCTCCTCCAAAAGTTTCCACTTACCCTCTTTATTTGTTATTATTATTTTTTGCGATAAAAATGTTTAACATACCTACCCACTCAGCAAATTTTTAAGTGTACAAGACAGTATTGTTAACTATAGGCTCTATGCTGGACAGTAGATTTCTAAGATTTATTTATCTTGTATAATTGAGACTTTGTACCTTTTGACTAATACCTCCCTTTTCCATCCCCCTCCACCAGTGCCTATCAACCATCAGTCTACTCTCTGCTTCTACAAGTTTGACTATTTTAGATTCCTCACACAAGTTAGAGGACAGCATCTTTTAAAGTTAATTGATCATGTGGTGGTAAATTAGGAGAAAAGTCTAGACAAAACATAGAAACAAAGATAATTGTAAATCCAATATATTTTGGTATAACCAAATTCTATGACTTAGGCAGATAATAAGTGGTGCACATTCTGTCTAAAACAAAATTTTCTGAAAGAATTGTGTTGCATCCAATTTTTTTTTAACATGGCTCAAACTATTACATGGATCTGTAAGGAATGCCTATGAGGAAGGCTATGTACTTACTTCTTTGCCTTTTCTGGGTCATATTTAGGAATTGATCCCATCTAAGGGAGAAAAAATTCATCCTCTGTTGATCCCTAGTACGGGATGGTAGTGATTGAGCAGCTTCAAGCTGGATCCCATAGTGCCGTTGACCCGCCGCCCTGCGCCCTGACATACCTGCTGGCTTCCTTTACGTCCGTCACATGCACAGTCCCTCAGTCCTCCCCACTCCCACCTCTGGGTAAGTCATTCACTGACGCCTGTGACAAACGTTATTTCATAGCCAAAAGCACTCCATCATTGCACAGAGAAGGTCCTTTTCAGGGCATGGGATACTATTTAGTGCAAAATGTGCTTTGATATCTTCAAAGATTAAATGCTATTTCATCACTATCTGACTTCAAAGTCCCAAGCCATCTAAGAGCTTCTGTGATCTGGTCTCAACATTCCTTTCCAGCTTGTCTCCAGCACCCTCTCACGTTATCCCACACTTTCGCACAGCTGGAATACGAGGGGTTTTGTTTGTTTGTTTGCGTTGCTTAATACCCCCACATTTTAAAAATTTTCTTTGCAAAATTTTCCTTCTCTTTCAGTTTTGTCTATTTGTATTCCACCCACCCTTCTTCCAAGCTGCATTTAAATGGCATTTCCTCTGGCCTTCCCTGAGTCTCCACCAGCCCCTAGCTAGATGTAATCTCTCCTTCTCCTCTGCCTTCTGATACTAGTTAGCTAGTACATCTTTTAGAGAGACTTTATCACATTCTAGTTCACTTTGTTATTCTTTGCAATTCTCATCTTCTCTAACAATAATGATAACATAATGGGAACTACCATTGTTTCGAGGGCTCACCGTGTTATAGACACCGTGCCAACTGGAGCTTTATTCCAAATGACTCTAGAAAGCAAGCATTATGATTTCTATTTTACAAAGGAGCAAATTGAGGCTTACAGAGCTCAAAGCAGAGTGGCCCAAGAGCACAGGGCGAGCCAGTAGGACTCAGTAAGACTTCAGTCCAACCAAGTCCAGAGCCCATTCTCTTAGCCACTGCCTTATTACTGGGTCAGGAAGGTCTTTAAAAGGGAGATGAAGCAAACTCATAGTTACTCAACACCTAAACTGTGCCTGGCACTGGAGCAGGGGCTTGCGTGTACATTATTTCATGTATCTGTGAGTTCCACTGTACCATCCACACTTTGCAGCTGAGATAACCCAGCTTCCCCATAAATATGTTTTCTGAAAGGGAACTAGCAGTGCATTTCACTGGTGAACGATTGAGAGCCAGAATATATAAACACGTCCTCTAAGTCAGCGAGGAAAATAATAACTACCCTATAGGAAAATGGGTGAAAGATACGAACAGGCAATCAGTAAAGAAGAAACTGGAATGAACAAAAACATACGGTGTGATGCTCAGCCTCATGAGAATGAGGGAAATACCAGTTAAGGCAAGGAGATGCCATTTCACACCCTTCACCTTGACAGAAAATAAAATGCCTGACAACCCCAAATGTTGGGGTAATGAGAAGTTTCGTATACTAGAAGTGGGAGTGAAAATTGCTATAGCCATTTCAGAGAGAAATTTTATAATGCCTGTTTGACCTAACGATTTCATTTCTATGCATATTCTCTAGAGAAACTTCCCCAACATAATTACAGATATGTTCACTCTAGTAAAGTTTGGGGGTAGATAAACTGTGGTATTGGAAGGTAATGAAATATTTACTGAGTTAAAAAGAATAATCTGGGGCCAGGTGGTGGCATAGTGGTTAAGTTCACGTGCTCTGCTTTGGTGGTCTGGGGTTCACGGGTTCAGATCCGAGATGCAGACTTACATAGTGCTCATCAAGCCACGCTGTGGTGGCCTCTCATATACAAAAAAATAGAGAAGATTGGCACAGATGTTAGCTCAGGGACAATCTTCCTCACCAAAAAAAAAAAAAAACAACAAAAAAAGAATAATTTGTATGTATCAAAAAATAGATGAATCTGGATAACATAATAGTGAATAAAAAGTCAAGTTCCAAAAGTATGCTATTTATGTAAAATTTAAAACACACAAAAATACCCAATATTGTTCATGGATAATATGTATTAAAACCTGTGTACAATATATGTCATAAAAGTATAAAAACATGTTAAAAGTGAAATCGCCAGGTCATGTAGAACATTATAAAATTTCTCTCCAAAATGGCTATACCAATTTTCATTTCCATTTCCAGTATATGAAACTTCCCATTACTCCAACGTTTGAGGTTATCAGGCGTTTAAATTTTTGTCCGTTGGAGGGGTGTGAAATGGCATCTCATTGTTTTCATTGGTATTTCCCTCCATTCTAGTAAGGCTGAACGTCATGTCACATGGTTACCTATGGGAAAGGAGATAGAGGAATGAGATTAGGGCTTGTATTAGTTTTCTATCTACAGTAACAATTACCATGAACTTAACAGCTTAAACCAACACCCATTTACTGTGTACAGTTTCTGTAGGTTAGAAGTCCAGGCGGGGCTTAGCTGGGTTCTCTGATCAGGGTCTCACAAGGCTGAAATTAAAGTGTCAATCAGACCATGTTCTCATTCGGAAGCTAGACTAGAAAAGAGTCTGCTTCCAAGCTCCCTTGAGTGGTTGGCAGGATTCCTCCCCTTGCAGCTGCAGAGCTCACGGCAGCTTGTTTTTTCAGAACCAGCAATGAGGAGAAAGGTTCTCTGTTGTTGCAAGTCTCTGATCTCCAGACCTTCTTTTAAGGGGCTTCCTGATTAGATTAGGCCCAAACCGGATCATCTCCTTTAGTAAACTTAAACTCAACTGATCAGGGACTATAACGACACCCACAAAATCCCTTAACCTTTGCCATATAATGTAATCTAATCCAGAGAGTGACACCCCATCACCTTTGCCACATTCTATTAATCAGAAACAAGCCGCAGGCTCTGTGACTCAAAGGGAGGCCACTAAACAAGAGTGTGGGTCTTTGGGTATAACTGAGGGCAAGTCGACCACAGGCCTAGAGCCCTGACTTTGTCCACAATATGTTCTCTCCCCAAAAGACAGAATCTAAATTTTTAACATTTGTTCAATCTTGATGTTGCTTGTGCAGATATCTCTTATGTTGCTTCTGGACCTTTATCATCGAAATAGCTCAAAATGTAAGCAACGAAATTTTTTTTTTAAACTAATAAGTAAGCTCACACAAAGCATAGTTCAAAAGACCAGTAGAAACAGAAGAGGAGGCTGCAGAAAGGGTCAGGCTCGAAGACATCATTGCTTAGTCTGGACACCTGATTCTGAGAGCCCCTGAGTACAGTCTGGATTACTTTTTTTGGCCTGTTTTAAAAACCAGTGGGCCTATGGATCCAATGTCTGTCCTTCATGCCCAATTAATAAAATGCATCTGTGTTATGTTTTTATTTGATGAAACAGGAGATGAGCTCCTTGGTTCCCAACTGCTGATGTTAGTAACTAGACAGCATCTGGCTTATTCTCAGAGTTGCCATCTAAGAGCCACTGCAAATCCAAGAAAATCAGGACTCAAGGTCATTAAGCCCATTTTGGGGCACATTCCTGCAAAACGAAAAGGAACACCTCCTCCAGTAACTTGTTGACAAGGTGACAGAAACTGATCAGGCAAACATCTGGTCAGACGTGGCTTAAGTCTACGGCCCAAACTCTAAAAATGCATTTGCTCTGCTAGCAGTTAGCAAAGCATCACAAGTTTCAACAAGATCTGAACAGACTGGAGGTTTGAATTATATAAACATATTTTGGTGCCAAGAGAAAACACTGTAGAGTGGTTTAAGCAACTCAGAGAATAGAGGGTCTGAGTAAATTTTTAAGCAAGGCATGAGAAACCTGTTGTTTTCTGGAAAATTAAGGAATAATGAAGGTATTAATACCTGGTTTAACATTTTCAGTGTCTCTTCCCTGATACCCTACTTATTTTAAATTGGGTTGACATTTTATTTGATTTACTTTAAGGTGTTTTATTTGTTTGTTTTACCTCTTTCAGAAAATCCAGTGAAAACAAACAGAAAAATTAGAAGGCCCTTCTGGAAAGTACTTAGCTCAACCTTCTCTCAGCTCCATCCCTGTGGAGATTCAGGGGATCAAAATCCTCCATCTCTAGGCATAAATGGGGCCCAGAGAAAGTCACACCATGTAGGCCTATGATTTCTGTATGAGAGGGTTTTATTTGAGCAAGGACTGTCTTCACTGGGAAAAGAGATTGTAACAGAGCAGCCTGGGGACAGGGAGAGGCCTAGGTAAAGGAAGTTGCCATCTGACCTTCTCAAGCTTATGCCAGTTAAAGGGTTTTTTCACTGATTATATGTCTATGAGCGTCAGGTACTTTGCTCTATGCAGAGCAGCTACTTCCTCTTCTTACGCTGCATTATTGTTGAATGATTACCCTAAGACTACTATAGTAGTGATCTATTACTCTGTAGCAAATTACCTCAAAACTTAGCGGTGTAAAACCACAAACCTTTATGATCACGCACAGTTTCTAAGGCTCAGGAATCCAGAAGCAGCTTAGCTGGATGTTTCTGGCTCAGGGTCTCTCAAGAGGCTCTAATCAAGGTACTGGTCAGGGCTGCAGTCATCTGAAGACTTGACTGGGGCTGGACGACCTGCTTCCAAGATGGCTGCCTCATATGGCTGTTGGCAGGAGGCCTCAGTCCCTTAATAAGTAAGCCACTCTGTAGGCTTCTTGAGTATCTTTCTGAGAGGGCAAGCGGCTTCTCCCAGAGGGAATAATCTGAGAAAGAGTGAGACAAAACCACAATGTCTTTTATAACCCGGCCTCTGAAGTGACATAGCATGATTCCTGCAGTGTTCTATTGGTCATACAGACGAATCCTGACACGATGCAGGAGGAGCTGACACAGGTTGTGACTGTCAGGAGGCAGGGACCATTGGATGCTCTGTTGTAGGCAGGCCACCACGACTACCCAAAATGTAAATTATTGATACTTGTTTCAGTATTTCTCTCTCCCTGTTTCAAGTGATTCATTTTCCTTAGCACAGTAAATTTTTACCATCTTTTGGAATTAAAAACAATCTGAAAACATATATATGTTAGTGCTTGACTTTATGTGTTGCCCTTCCAGAAGTATGTTCACTTTAAAAGAGAGGTTTCTTGCGGGGGTGATGAAAATATTCTGAAATTAGATGATGGTGAGGGTTGCGCATCATTATGAATATACTAAAAGCCATTGAATTATATACTTCAAAATGCTTAAAATATGCTATGTGAATTTTATCTCAATAAAAAAAATTTTAAAAGAAGGGCCTTGAATAGCGTTGATATCGAGCTTGCTGATCCAGGAAGACTTATGGTTGCTTTTAGCTCTTTACAGTCTGTCTGTTCCCTCAGCTCAAAACTTGGAATATGATTAATCCAAAGACTAGCAGGTCCTGGGAAAAGTGATTGATGGAGCTAACTAACCGTCACGGTGGGTTGGGGGCTACTGGAAGTAATAGTAAGCATTGCTGCAGTGTAATGGCCACATTTTCAGAGTGCCGTTGACATACCTTCCTGTGATCCGACTCACGTGATCCTTCTATCAAGAAATATATATAGCATATTTTACTCTGGTCTAACAAATATTATCAATAGATTTGTGTATTATTTGAGCAGCTCCCCCAAGATCACTTTTGTCAGGGTCTTTTTTGCGTGATTTGTGACTTTACTGGCCAGTTGTTTTCCATTATGTTGCATTGTGTTGTCAGTTACTTGGAGAGGCTCCGTTATTTCTTTCCGTTGTATTTAATACCACCATTTGTGGCTATGAGACCTGAATCTACCAAAGCTCCTTGAGCAGTTTTGTTGTTCTTATGCATGCACCATCTTTATCAGTAATCAGGAAAACAAAGTCAACATCGACTAACACTGACTGCCTACCCTGTACCAGGCATCATGTACACCACAGCATTTAATATCAACCAACTGTCCTGAATAGTTGTTAGTCTTGAGCCTCAGATGGGTTATTTGACTTTCCAAGAGGTCATACAATCAGTTAAAAATATATCACTTTAGGGCCTGCCCCAGTGGCCTAGTGGTTAAGTTCAGTGCACTCTGCTTTGACGGCCCAGGTTTGGTTCCTAGGCACGGACCTACTCCACTCTGTTAGCAGCCATGCTAACAGGTGCTGGTGGCCCACATACTGAAAAAAAAAAAAAAAAAATAGAGGAAGAGTGGCATGGATTTTAGCTCAGGGAAAATCTTCCTCAGCAACATATATATTCAATAAATTGTAATCAATTTCAACTGAAACTAGTGAAACTGAACTCATCCAAATGGATATGTGCAAAAATTGTGTGTTAGCTGGCACTCTCCTTCCCAATTACCAAATTCTCTAGTATCTGACCCTTATCATCTTATGAGTCAGAGAAGATGTACAGGAAATGGGGATGAGTAAGCATGTGACATTCAGACACGTGCTGATTGTATCTTCTCCACCCCTCCCCATTTCTTTTTTTCCTCTCTCTTACCAAGTCCTGAGCAGAGTTGCTGGTATGAGATCAAAGACAACATCACTTACATGTGTTGGTCAAAATCATGGGGTCAGCACAGCAGATCTGCTCAGTCCTCTCAAGGCCCAGTCTCTTAGAGACCTCTTCCAGGCTCTGTTTTTCAGATTTTTGGTGGTGACTGGTAAAACGGGGAAGCGTGACTCTCCAGATTAGAAGGACCCATTACGGGATAAAATGCTTTCATTATTCCTCTTCTGAATTGACATTTTTATTAATCTTATATATAAACACAAATTGAGCAGCAATAATAAAACTTCCATAATCATTGAACTGTTCAGGCCTTGGGAAGAGTCAGGCAAATGTGTCTAAGCAGGCAATGATGCCCAGCTATACTGACGTAAGAGATCTATGTCAACGCCAATGTCAAAGGGAGAGAGATGAAGAATACTCCAAAATGTCTAGCTAACTGCAATGCGATTTGTTGCTCAAATTTTCTAAGAGATAAGTACAAAGACATTCCAGAGGTAGAGGGTCAGAGGATTTATAGAACTCTGGTCCTTCTGGGAAGTGAAGAAGGGAACATCCGGAACAGAAAAGCCTTGTACCGAGGCTCGCAGGTGAAGCCTTCTGATCATCCCAAGATAACCCCTGCTCTTTGATACCTTCTACAGATGAATAATCCTGGGGTCCAGCACAATCAGGTCGCAGAAATCTCTCTGAAAGGAACTCATCACATATTTCTGTATCAACAAACCCCACAATTCTTGGTAGTCCCCTTTCACCAGGACTGAAGGGTGAACGGGGAAAGAAAAGGGGAAATAAGAAATTACTTATTTTTTATGGCTGCCATGATAAAGAAGTTTCTGTTGTGAGAGCCTGGATATCAAGAGTTTTTAATTTGAGTGTCTTCATATACTTTGGGGAGGAAGTTCGAAATGCTCTTGCATGCCAAAAGCCAAACATTTCATTGGTAATATAGACTTTTGACTAAGGATTATATTAAAAATATTTAGGGACCAGTAAAGTAACATCAATTGATATGTAAACTTTAAAATTTAAAGAATATATTTTCAGACATTCTTTTAAAAACTGAAAATTCATGTATTTTATAAAATGACTTGCCAAGTGATTAAATTGTGGCATAATTCCTCAAATCATTCTAATAATTTCCAAATCATTTGTTGATTTTTAAAAATTATTTATAGGATCTTCTGTTTGACGTGGCTGTCACTAGCCACATGATGGCCCTTTGTGAGCTCTGATTTGACATAAGTTTCTTCCACATCAAACTTCTTCACACCTTGCCCGTTAAACTGATCATGACAAGGTGATCTGTGATCTGTGAAGTGCCTGAGAGTCACTGTCTCTCATCTCAGCTCTCAAATCTCCCCACTGCTCTTTGAGGCTTCACTCCTTTCTTGCCACGCCCCCTGACCCCTCATTATCCAGGACAGGACTCCTGGGGCTGGTTGCCTACCGGGAACCTGTCCTGGGATAAGTGGACCAGAGAGTGAGAGGAGAGTGGGAGGAGAAGAGGAGGTGAGGTGGGGGAGGAGGGCTCATTTTGTCGCCAGGAGCCCACCTCTTTATCTGTCTCCCACCACCAAGGCAGTGGGAGATGGCAGCTGCTGGTCCTGTGTGGGTCAACCAGTGATCAGCCTGTGCAGGTCTGAGCTCAGCTACCGAGCAGCGCACAACAAAACAGAGGGGGAAGAAAAAGAGAGGAGAAAATAGCAATGCTATAGTAAAATAGCAGTTACTAACAGGCCAGGCAAGTGCTTTGGGGCTGCCTGGAGACAAGAGGGTCCTGGCTGAGGCTTGGTCTGCCTCAGGAAAGCGCAAGCAGGAGGGCATGCCCGGGGGAGACACAGCTCTCTGTCCATCAGTTCACCATCAGTGGCAGATCAGAGGGAAGTTCATATGGCTCCTTCCTGGTCCGTTTACCCTTTGGCTGTTAAAGAGGTTCCGGGTAGAGTCCCTTCCCATTGTTCCTTGCAGTACTCGTGGGTGGCCACCCCCACCCATGGATAAGGAGAAGGTGTCAAACAAGCTCCACCAGGCCGCCTGAGGGGGCTGTTACTATGCAGTGAGATGTTGGAACCCAAACAAACACCTGCTATGCCCAGAAGCTCCCCAGTTGCTTTGCGGGGTTTACCAGAAACATCCTTCTCGGTTCTGCTCCACGTCCATCCTCTCCCACCCAATAATTTTAAAGCTGAGAGAATTCCCCGTCACCTGAAACAAGACGTCTTTGGCAAAGTCCCTAACTCTGCTCTCTGATATTCAAACCAGAAAAATGTATTAGAATCGTTGTATGTGCAGTTCCTAAGACAATCTATATGTGCTGGGTTTATATTGTTAATCAATTTTCCTGCTTATCACAATTACTGTTATACTAATAACCAGTGGGACTTAATATATTTCAACATTCTTACAATCCCCAACCATGCTAGTTGGTGCTAACTGAATCAGCTCTGCCTGGGGCCAGAAAATATAAGAACCTACAAGTCACTTAGTTGGCCATTTCCCAAAGAATGTTCTATGGATTTATCAAATCTATGTAGTATATTGGGGAATAATATTTTGGGAATGTTAAACCAATGTATTTTTCTATCATTTGAAATGACTAGTTCCTGGGTCACTCCGGGGTTCCCATATCAAGTGTTACTCCTGGCCAACTCAGACCATACAATGGTTTCCATGGTAGGGAGAGGATACCTTACCAGATGAAAGCTGAGTTGTGAGACTAAGAGTCCTGAAAGAAAACATGGAAATGTGAAAATCAGAGAGGACTATGAAGGGAAAGCCAACTCCTTCTGAACAAGATGGATTCTGGGAAGGGAAAGGAGATAGAGGGAAGGGAAACAGGAAGTCATCATCCTTGTTTTACCCTTTCCTCTCCTGACCAAAGTACCATGGGGAAGAGAGGATCGATATGATGAGGGGAAAGCTGAAACAGGAGGGACTTTTATGACCTACACCATTTTTGGAACTCTGGGAGAAGAGAGCACAGTGCAATGTGGCCCCAAAACATTGTCAGTCGAGTTTCCTGGGCCAGTGTTAGCTGCAGTGATGGCAGAGACACAGGTGTCCAGTTCCACTGGGGTCAACAGTCTCTCAGGCAGCATCTATGCAGTGACGAGATTGCTATCTGCACCAAACCTGTTTCAAGGCAGGATTTTGGCCCTTGTTTCTGGCTAAGTGACCTCTACGCTTAGTTTTCTGGCTTACACAGAGATTCTACACCTACTCAAAATCCTTTCACCACATTTCTTTTCTGTTCAAACAATACAGAGTTGGTTTTCCTTATGAGCTACTATGTACTACAGTTAAATCATAAAATAACACAAGGAAAGGGATTCTGTGAGAAACAGACTCTAACATGTGAAATCAGTGGAGTGGAAGAGATAGGGCTCCATTATGTCAGATTACATGACTCTTGTTCTGCAAAACATTTAACCAAACTATCACCTATCATACCTTTGGTCACAGACAGGACAGAGTGTAGCGTTAAAAGAACTAGCAGGAATGATTCTGGATGGTTTTTAGTGTGGTCTATTTTTCAAGCTTTCACAAAGTCCTACAATAAAGTGATGAGCTTAGGTTGAAGATGACCTTCTGAAAGCAGAGGAGACTGGAGACTGCGTAGGAGATAAAACTGGGGGGAAAAGACAAGCTTCGTCGGCCACACGCTGCCCCAGTACTTCCCGTTAGCCACTCTCTAGCCAAGAAAACAGACAAAAGTAAAGGGAAATGCTGGATTGTGACCAGTGCATTGTCCATACAAGGCTATTATTTTAAGTAAAATCAAGGCAGTGGCCATTGATTGAAGACCGAGGGAGTAGATACAGCGCAGAGGATCCTGAATATGGCACATGAATTCTCAGACTGAAAGATTGTGCAGACACATGCTCTGCTGTGCTCATTAGCCCATGAAATGGATAAGAAACAAATCAAACCTATTCCTATGACACTTTTAAGGGAACTATTCTCTGAAGAAACCCCAATATTTGCCAACATTAGCCAGAGATCATCCAACTTCTTCGGTAACCTCCAGCCCACTAAGTCTCTGTTTAGGATGCTGGATCATGAGAAGCTTTATCTGAAACTGATAAGACTTCACAACCTCCAGAGACACTAGAATTAGGGCTTGACATATTAACTGAAAGAGACAGTGGGTTGTTTTCCTTTCAGAAAACAATAATATTAATTCAGATAGGCATGATTATCTTTGGAAGTGTAGACTGAAGAAGAACATGTTTGGGTGTTGAGTAACCAAAGGGATAGTCTGTCTGTAGTAGAAATAGTTATATGCCTATCCTACAGCTACTTTCATCACTTCGTTTTTATTCACATGGACACCCACTTCTGCAAGATCATATACTTAATACAACAAAGCCTAGTCTGAGGTCCTATCTAAGTCACTCATGGTGGTCCCATTCTTTTAACTAGTGATTGATTGGGGCAAAAACGTGGGATATAATTCTGGCCAATAAGGCAAAAGGAGAAGTCTGATGGGGGACTTTTGGTCCTGAGGAAGACAGGCAAAAAAACAAGGCTTCTTTCTTTGATATTGTTGTTCACAGGTGTGTTACTGGGAACTGCAGTTATGTCTTACCAGCCAGAGGATAAAATCAAAATACAGGGAAAACAGAATCATACACAAGTGGACCCAGAGATACTGATCATTCCATGAATGGAGCCATATTATCTTGAACAGATTCTTGTTATGAGACAACAAAGTTCTTTAACATTGAATCAGTTGGTTTGGAGTTTTCTATTACTTGCAGCCCAAGTCATTGTTTTTTTAAAATATTTTTTGTGTGTGTGAGGAAGATTGGCACTGAACTAACATCTGGTGCCAATCTTCCTCTTTTTTTTCTTCTTTTCTTCAAAGCTCCAGCACATAGTTGTATATCCTTGTTGCCAGTCAGTCTAGCTCTTCTATATGGGATACCACCACAGCATGGCTTAATGAGCAGTAGGTAGGTCTGCACCCAGGATCTGAAATGGCAAACTCCTGGCCGCTGAAGCAGAGCACATGAACCTAACCATGTGGCCATGGGGCCAGCCCCACCAAGTTACTTTCATGATACAGTTCACAAACCTAATGCATCATCAAAATCGGGAGGAGACTTTTTTCATACTGTACATATACACCAACAGATTATGTAATGTGACATCCCCTCCCTTTTGCTGCCTCCCTCAAGTTGAGAAATAGCAGATTCTAAATTGTTATGAAAATACAAAGAGCCAAGAATAACCAAGACAATCTTGAGGATGAACAAAGTTAGACGACTTACAAAATCTGATATCAAAACTCACATTAAACATTGAGGTCTTGGCACATGGATAGGCAAATAAACCAAAGGAAAAGATTACAGTCTATAAAGAGACACACACATATACAGTTGTTTGATTTATGACAATGATCACACTACACTGCAATGGGGTAAGATGGTCTTTTCAACACATGGTATGTGGATATCCATATGGAAAAATCAGATGGTGTTTGGACACCTGCGTAGAGAAAAATTAGTTTTGACCCTCATCTCACACCATATACAAAAAATCAATTCCAGAGGCACCATAGATCTAAATATGAAAGAACAATAAAGCTTTAGAAGATAACATAGGACAATATCCTCATGACCTTGAGATAGGCAAATACTTTTAAAAATGGTGTGCCACAACTATAAAGGGAAAGATTGATAAATGAGACTACATTAAAATTGAGATCTAAAAGTCACCCTTAGAAGAGGGAAAAGTCATTGGCTGGCCCAGTAGTGTAGTGTTTATGTTCGTGCCCTCTGCATCAGGGACCTGGGATTCACGGGTTTGGATCCTGGGCACAGACCTACACACATAGAGTGGCCGCATCCATCCACTCTGTGGCAGCATCCCACATACAAAATAGAGGAAGATTGGCACAGATGTTAGCTTAGCAACAATCTTCTTCAAGAAAAAGAGGAAGATTGGCAACAGATGTTAGCTCAGGGCTAATCTTCCTCACAGAAAAAAAAAAAAGAGAGTGAGAGAGAAGGAAAAATCAAACCACAAATGGACAGATATATAGAAGATATAAGACATTAGATATAAGATGTATATCTGATGATGAATATATAAGGAACTCCTACAAAGCAACAAGAAAAACACAGACAACCCAAGAAAATGCACAAAAAATATAAAAACGGACACTTCCCAAAGGGAATATCCAAATGGCTGATAAGCATTCAGCAAGATGATCAACATCATTAGTCATTAGGGAAACGCAAATTAAAACAACAATTTGATACCACTACAATTGAACCATAAAGACTTAAATTAAAAGAAAAAAAAGTACTTGCAACAAAATATTAGTGTGAGGAGCAAGTCAAGGTCTCTCACACTGCTGGTGGGGGTGTAAATTGGAAAACCGGCCCTTTCTGTGAAAACTGAACATAACTATACCTTCTGACCAGCGGTTTGCTGATAAATGTTTAAGACTCTTCAAGTGTAGTTTCAATATAAATATTGCTTGATATTTTTGTTTAACAAGTAAGAAAAAATGAAACCAAAAACACGTATTTTGGAACTTCATTTACTTAATTATGTGAGTGATTCTTTGCTGAATTGGATAAGAGTTTTCAAATATTCGAAGAATATTTTCTCAAATTTTATGCTATTTACAATGTAACAGCTACAGATGTAATACATTTTTATGTTTAATCTGCATTACTAATATTTTCTCCGTATTTCTTAAGTCTCAAAAATCAGCAAAACGAATGAAATCTTGAGTTTCAGTGTTTGCCAGTTTCTGTGGTTTAAATGCTATCAACACAACCAATATTATGCTACCAACATAATATTCCAGAATGCAGAGTTGAGAAGAGATGCATGGTAGCACACCATTATATAACATTTCTACCATACAGATATAATAAATGCCAATAATTTTGAAAGCACAGCTAATACCAAAATGTAGTTTAAAAAAATTGGAGAAATGAAAGGTTTTGAGTATTTATTACTATTATTTTAAAAATAATTTACTTTTGGGGCCGACCCGGTGGCACAGTGGTTATGTGCTCACGTTCTGCTTGGGCAGCCCCGGGGTTCGTCTGTTCGGATCCCCGGTGCAGACATGGCACCACTTGGCAAGCCATGCTGTGGTAGGCATCCCACATGTAAAATAGAGGAAGATGGGCACAGATGTTAGCTCAGGGCCAGTCTTCCTTAGCAAAAAGAGGAGGATTGACAGCAGATGTTAGCTCAGCACTACTCTCCCTCAATAAAAAAATAAAACTAATTTACTTTATTTAATTAGAAGTTTATATAACTTAACTTTTAATAATGTCTACATTTAACAACCAGATTGCAGATTTCCTAAAGATTAACAGTAGGCTCTTAAAAGCTGGTGCAAGCCTGCTACAGCACACCACTGTTTATGACCCAGAAATTACACTTCTTGATATATATCCACAGGAATATGTACATGTGCTCTCTAAAAGACATGCACAACAATTTTTATTGCAGCAATGTTCTTAACAGTCAAATATTAGAAATAACCCAAAGATCCATCCAAGATAGAATGGAAAAATAAATTGTTGCATTTTCAACCACGGAGTATGAGTCAGCAACAAAAATGAATGAATGATTGCTTTAGTAGCCTCAACAAACAGAATGTCGAGCCAGGTACAAAAGAGTAAATATTACCTGATTCCATTTGCGTAAGTCTGGAAAAGAGGCAAAATTAATCTATGGTGATAAAAGTCAGAAAAATGGTTATTTTCCGGGATGGGGTAGGGTAGGGAGTGACTGGGGCCTTGGAGAGACTCCTGGAGTGCTGCCAAACCTCGATGCTTTTTCTAGTTGTGGTCCCGCGGGGGGTTCATCCACAGCAGTTCACTGGGCTATATCCTTCACGCTGGGATGTGTGCGTGTTATACTTCATAAGAAAGTTGACATTTAAAAAACAGTAACTCAGGGAGTGATTTTTCTCACTGCCCTTGCGTTCCAACAGAGGATGTTATGTGATATCCCCTCGTTTAAGGGAAATGACTGATTTGAAGACAAGTTCATGGAAAAAGTAAAGAAGAGAAGCTGCTTATTGTTGAGTCTCTGGATGAAAGGAAAACCATATTCCGCCCCTCACCTGGGAACATCTTTCGCAGAGAGTGAAAAATGCTTGGTTATAAGGACCTATTCTACTCTAAGAAAAAATGTGCGATAAGTAAGATCATAGTAAATTAAAGCTTAGGGAAGGTGGTAGAAACCACCAAAGAAGGGTCAGGGATGCGATTTCTATTGATGTTCTCGGGGATTCCAGAGAGTGTGGGAAACCCACGTGGGATGATCACATCACAAACGAGGGAAGGTTGCTTCAACAAATGCGCTAGAACTTTCGTAGCTCCTTGTGTGGAATATCCTGATTTGGGGTTTGAAAACTTTCAAGAATGCCGATTCTGCCCTCCCAGGCTTTGTCTTACTTTAAGTACTGTATCATGGAAGGATTCTGTCCTGTATGAGGTTTTTTTTAAATATGCGAATTATTCTCTGTAGATTTTGGCTCTGTTTACTTATAGAGCTGAGAACAAAAAGTCACACTCCACAGACTCATTAAATGATACAGGATATTTTGAAATTTTAAAGAAATCAGTCTGGAGAGGGTGTCCAGAAAAGGGAACCCTCATATACTGCAGGTGGATGTGCAAACTGGTACAGCCAATGTGGAAAACAGTATGGAGATTTCTCAAAATATTAAGAATAGAGGGGTCGGCTCCATGGCCGAGTGGTTAAGTTCGTGTGCTCTGCTGCGGTGGCCAGGGTTTGAATCTTGGACATGGCACCTCTCGTCAGGCCACGTTGAGGCGAGGCGGCGTCCCACATCCCACAACTAGAAGGACCTGCAACTAAGATATACAACTGTGTACAGGGGGGTTTGGGGAGATAAAGCAGAAAAAAACAAAAAGTTGGCAACAGCTGTTAGCCCAGGTGCCTATCTTTAAAAAGAAAAAAAGAATAGAACTATCATACAATACGGCTATTCCACTGCTGGGTATTTATCCAAAGCACACAAAAACACTAATTTGAAAAGATATTTGTACCCCTGTGTTCATTGCAGCATTATTTACAATATCTGAGACTTGGAAGCAGCCCAAGTGCCAATCAAAAGATGAATGGATAAAGAAGATGTGGTATATCTATATGATGGAATACTACTCAACCAGAAAAAAGGCAAAAGCATGCCATTTGCAACAACATGAATAGACCTTGAGGGTATTATGCTAAGCAAAGTAACTCAGACAAAGAAAGACAAATAATTGTATGGTTTCACTCATATGTGGAAGATAAACAAACAAACAAACACATAGATAAGGAGAACAGATTGGTGGTTACCAGAGAGGACTGAGGTGGAGGGAGGGCAAAAGGGGGAAAGAGGCACATATGTATGGTGATGGATGGAAACTAGACTTCTGATGGTGAACACAATGTGGTCTTTACGGAAGTCAAATATAATGATGTACACCTGAAATTTACACAATATTATAAACCAATGTGACCTCAATAAAATCACTTAAAAGAAATCAGCCAGCTACATTTTATTTTATTTATTTATTTTGCTATTTCTTTCTCTTTTTTTTTTTTTTTGAGGAAGATTAGGCCTGAGCTAACTGCTGCCAATCCTCCTCCTTTTGCTGAGGAAGACTGGCCCTGAGCTAACGTCTGTGCTCATCTTCCTCTACTTTCTATGTGGGATGCCTGCCACAGCATGGCTTGCCAAGCAGTGCCATGTCCGCACCCGGGATCCAAACTGGTGAACCCCGGGCCGCCGAAGCGGAAGGTTCGAACTTAACCACTGCGCCACGGGGCTGGCCCCATCCAACTACGTTTTAAATGGTGGAATATCATA
Source organism: Equus przewalskii (assembly GCF_037783145.1). Classification (NCBI taxonomy): domain Eukaryota; kingdom Metazoa; phylum Chordata; class Mammalia; order Perissodactyla; family Equidae; genus Equus; species Equus przewalskii. The sequence goes on along the minus strand of NC_091858.1, from coordinate 15,290,429 downwards.
CAGGAAATTGTAGAAGGTCATAGTTAAAAGGCATTGAAGTCAAGTAAGAGGTTTAGGTAGAAAGAGATCTAGTATTCAGAAGACTGCCTGTTTTGTCAACGTTCATTAGAAGGGATTCACTTGGCCAGTACTCATCCATTAATCTACCCTTTCTCCACATTTTAACTACCAAGAATCTCTTCTTAAAATCTCCATCTCCCTCTATCCCCATGTTTTATAAGATTCTGTATATCAAAACATTTCACACTATAAATACTTTATTTTTATGTATTTAAAAAGATATATGATTGCCAAAGAGAACATCTACCCAGCATGAGATAATCAGTATAACAGAAATTATGTAATAAATTCAAACCAAAGGAAAAAGAAGAACATTTTAGTTACACTGTGCTCACTAAATGAAAATATGATTTTAAAGATGTTTGCAAAATTGAAACTAGCGTGCAAATTCCTATGACTACATCCAACGCTTTTCGAGACCTACAACAACAGCTTCTAACCACAGCTCTGCTATTTCCTCATCATTGTGTCAAAGACTTTAAGAGTGGTAGTTTATGGACGATGGGTGCTGAGTAATTTTGGGTATACTAATTAATATCTAGTCTTAAAAAAGTCTCCCACAGGCATTTTTCAGTCTTTTACCTTGAGTTAAAACATAGAGAATTGTTATTAAAGCAAAATGGACATTTTTCCATTACTCAATACTTCATATGCAATTTAAGAATTGGCTCTACTGACAAAGATTCTCCTCACCACCTGATGTCAATTAGTTGACAGGGTAAGGGCAGCAATTACAAAAATGCTTATCCTGGGGCTGGCCCAGTGGCGTAGTGATTAAGTTTGCACGCTCTGCTTTGGCGGCCTGGGGTTTGTGGGTTCGGATCCAGGGCATGGACCTACACACTGCTCATCAAGACACACTGTGATGGGGTCCCACATACAAAATAGAGGAAGCTTGGCGACAGATGTTAGCTAGGGGCCAATCTTACTCACTAAAAAAAATAATAATAATTCATATCCTTATCTAGTAGGGAGCTAAATGGGGTAGAGAAAGATTGTCTAAAGTAAGGTATGAATATGCCAAATTTCAATTATCCACATTAACCATGTTTCTCTTTAAAGACAGTGACAACACTTCGATTATCAGTGAAAAGCTATGAAGCACTTTTCTCTATCTTTATCACAATGCTGGGAGGGAAATCAAGCCATGGATTATCATCTCTGGTTAGACGTTTGCCCAGCGCCAACTCAGGCCTGCTGACTGCTAACTCAGAGCTCTGTCCACCGTGACATCATGCTGCCCAACACATAATGAAGGGTTCCTTAGCATTGTCAGGGGTTTAATTGTATCCTCCCAAAAGACAGGTTGAAGTCCTAACCCATGTAAAAGAGGAAACCGCCATGTGAAGGTGACGGCAGAGATTGGAGCGAGCGGGTGCACAACAAGAAACAAGGACTGACAGCCACCTTCAGACGCTAGGAGGAGGCAAGGAAGGTTTGCCCTCTCAGAGGGAGCACAGCCCTGTTGACACCTTGATTTCGGACTTCTAGCCTCCAGAACTGGAAGAGAGTAAATTCCTGTTGTTTTAAGCCACGTAGTTTGTGGTACTTTGTTATAGAAACTCTAGAAGACAAAGGCAAGTATGAACGTTTAAATTTCAGTTAGAAACAAGAAGCATGGAGCCTAGTTATTTCTCTGTAATGAAAATGTACTCACATAAATGAGCTGGGACATTTCCGCAGCATTGACACAAGCTAAAAACAAACAAACAAAAAACCAGAAAGGTATTTTATACAGAACTATCTCGAATGTGGTTGTAGCTTTCCATACCTCACTATCAAAAGCATCTTCGTGGGAGATGAAACCTCAGTGTGACTCCAATCCCCGTGAAATCACACTCTTTCTTCCACAAGTAGTATAACACGTTGTACGTAATAGTCCTAGCTTTTGTTGGAGACTTGAGAGATGAACCAGAGTCAATGTAAAAATGACAGTATTATTGGAATTAGTGCTTACTGAACAACAAACTTCAGACGGGGAGCAGCTCAAACAATAAGATCAGGAAGAACAACCACCTTGTCCCACTGAGGCTATAAAAATAAAACACCTATTTTGCCCTATGAGATAGTCTGCAAATATTTCCTGCTGAGACCTGCTGAGTATTTCCAAATTCTACTCCACAAAAGCTAGTCCATGAACTACTCCTTACAAAGAGGGGTTAGTAGTCCAATAAGTTTAGGAAACACAGTGTTCTCTTTCTGTGGGAGATTCCCTATGCACATTTCCCTATAAATCCTCTGAGAGAGATTCCAGTTAATAAGACAGACAAAAATGTTTTGGCTAATATTGTATTTCCCCAAATTATTTGGTCATGAAACTCCTTTTTCTTATAACAGTCATTAGTATCTAGGAATATATCCGCTTCTAGTTATTTATCCAAAGAACATGAAAACACTAATTCAAAAAGGTATATGCACCCCTCTGTTCATTGCAGCATTATTCACAACTGCCAAGATGTGGAAGCAGCTTAAGTGCTCATCAATGGATGACTAGATAAAGAGGATCTGGGGTATATATATATATATATATATATATATATATATATATATGCACAATGGAATACTACTCGGCCATGAAAAAGACAAAATTGTGCCATTTGCAACAACATGGATAGACCTTGAGGGTATAATGCTAAGCAAAATAAGTCAGACTGAGAAAGACAAATTCTGAATGATTGCACTCATATGTGGAAGATAAAGATAAAGAGACCAGATTGGTGGTTACCAGAGGGGAAGGGGTGGGAGGAGGATGAAAGTGGTAAAGGGGTGCATATGTATGGTGACAGATGGAAACTAGACTTTTGGTGGTGAACACAATGCAGTCTATACAGATGCTGAAATATAATGACGTACACCTGAAATTTACACAGTGTTATAAACCAATGTGACCTCAATAAAATAATTAAATATATATCTGTATATCTAGGAATATACTTTGAGAAACAATGGGCTGTGATATTCCTAAATGACACCAAGCACACTAAAGTTTACCTAATGCAAGAGAAATCCCCGAACTGTTTAGTGTGCTATGTATAAGCTCGGCTTACCAGAAGAGGCACACGAGAAGATTCACCGAATTACTGAGGATAAGGTGTGGATTCAGGGTTGTGGGGCCTATGCAATCTGGGGCAACGCTTTAAGGAAAAGAGTACAAAACAACCACGAGAACACAATGCTGAGTTTCCTCCTTCGGCCTTGGACTAGTCCCAAGCACATGAGGGTTTCTGAAGCTTAGGCATCATTAGTTTCATGGAAAATCCACCTCTGCTTAAAATACGGTTGGCTACATGAAATAAAATGGAAACTCAAATCAATAGCGGCATCAACGAGATAAGAATGTATTTCTGTCTCATGTAATAGTCCAGAGAGAGACACTCCAGGGATGGTGTTGTGGCTGTGCTGTGTGAGGTTTCTTCCATCTTGTTTCTCTGCCATTCCTAGGATGTTGCCTTTGGCACTGAATCCTGCTCCAGACAGCAGGACTGAGGAAGGGCTGGAAGAATGGCCATGTCCTGGACTTTAGGGACCTGCTCTGCAAAGGGCATCCAGAGCGTCATCTTACATCCCATTGGCCAGAATTTTCTAACGTGGCCTCCTTTAGTTGCGGGGAACTTGAGACAGGAAGTCTCTGTTCCAGGTGGTCAGGAAGACGTCAAGGGTTTTATCATCGCAGAAAAAGAGGAAAATCAGTAACAGAGTAGCTAGCATTTTCTGCCTCTCTCTCTTTCGATCTCATTAACTTTTTTTCAGCTTTATTGAGGTATGATTGATCTCTCATTAATTTTTAAACGTACAAACTCAGAGCTTTATTATTGAGCATTAATATCTCGTGCACTGAGGTATTGATGTCCCTAAAACCATCAGAATAGGCTGATACTCATGTATTTTTAGAAAAGTAAAGGCTTTTTAGAAGAAAGTAAAATAGAAAAGGCTCATGGACTGCAGGGGTTCCTACATTCTTTGCAAGCAAACGATCCTTTTCGTTTCCCTGTGAGGCCCCAGAAGACATGACTGAACACGAGGTGAAGGAGATGCCAAGTGAGATGAAAACAGCCCCAGAGGGAAGCTATTGCCAACTGCCGACCCTTCCCCGCCCCCACCCTTGGAATCCGGGAGAACAGGGGGTCTGAAAGGGAGGGGCAGCTGACTCTAGCTGGCGTAAAGAACCTTAAAGCTTTTATTTTTTCCGGATGGAGGGAAGCAGGAACATAAATACTTTACTGGAGTAAGGTTTAAAAAGGAAAAGCTGTACTTGGATTGTCCGGAAGAGAGAAATGAAGTGGAGGATGGTCTGAGAAATTTGAGTAGGTTGATTTCTGACTATCTGAGCTGTATATTCCTATTAACAGCCTGGTCTTTCTGCCCTGTCGCCTGTCAACACTTCAGCCAGCAGGGAAAAGATTTCGGGAATCGTCTTTGGGCATGTGGCAGGCTCGCCCAGGGCCAGCTGTGGGCCCCTTTGGCCTGTTGGGATTGGAATTGCTCTTTCAGAAGTGCACCCTGGAACAGAGGGGCCCTGTTGGTTACTTCCAGATTCTGAAAGAATCTCTGCCTTTAAAGACGGTGTTGAGTTAATGTGATGCAAAGTTCCTATACTCACAGTTTTTTTAGTTTTATTTTTTTAAAACCGAGCTTAAGAGCCATGTGGTTGAAACTAGCATGCACTTACAAAAGGGGTCTGTCTACTCCTCCGAGATGTTTAGATAGCATTCCAAACCCGGAGGTGGCATAAGCCTGCCCAGGTAAAGCAGAAAGGTACAGGATACGGCCTAGGAAGAATCAACATTACCCTCAATTATGAAAGACATTTCAACAAACTCATTTGTCGAGTCTATTAAACTATCTTAATAAGAAGAGTGTTCTATAATAGAAAAATCAGATTAAATCTAAAGAAAGTAATTCTTAACCAGGTGGAGGAAAAATTTTTGGCAAGGTCTGAACTTCTGGCAATGGCTAGGCAAAAGTTAGAACAAATGATAAATAGGTTATATAATACTTTATTCAAATGAAGGACAGTCTTTAAAAATACATTTGATATATGCAAAAATATAAAGTTAGGTCATCTGATATTTTGAATAAATGAATACATGTACTGTTTTACAATCTGGATTAGTTAATTGATATGGTGCCCTTTTTAGGTAAGTAGTGATTAATGATTCAGGATCATGTGAACTGATGTAGAAAGTCAAGTCTGTTTTGGCACATTTAAGTCCATTCCATCGATCAGATGTGTTTTGTTTGTGTTCATTGTGCAAGACGCCGGGGTGGGGATGGAAGGAATACAAAAATGGGCAGCTATTGTTGCTGCCTCAGCAAGTGAATTATCCAGTGGGATGAGATAACTCAGGTTCACAAATAAATATAATTCACCATATTTCGTTTGTTGTTAGTGCTGTTGAATTGATTCTGACTCTCATCGCCCCTGTGTACAGCACAGGGGAACCCTGCCCAGTCATCTTGCACCATCCTTTCAACTTTAGGCGCTCTATCAGACAATTCACCACTGCTATTCTTGGGTTTTCATGGCCAATATTTCGAAAGTGGGTGGCCAGGTCCTTTTTCCTGGTATGTCTTTGTCTGAAAGCTCTGTTGAAACTTGTCCACTATGGGTGGCCCTGCTGGTATTTGAAATCCTGGTGGCAAAACTTTCAGTATCACAGCAACATGCAGCCCCCAGAGTATGACAACTGATAGATGGGCTGTATGGTTCCTGGACCAGGAAACGAACCTGGCCCATGGTGGTAAAAGCACTAAATCTTAACCACCGGACCACCAGGGCTGGCTGGCTACCATATTTTGTATATTGATGCTAAAATATGGCTACATGTGGTAGTAGCAGGCACCTTTTTTAGTGACTGACTTATTGTGTGCCAGGCATTATATTATATAATTTACTTGATGCTAATTACTAGGACATGACGATCCCCTATATGATATATGAGGAAACTGAGTAAAATAAAGACGTAAGTCACTTGCTCAAGATCAAAACTAAAAAGCTGGGGAGCTAGGTTTCAGACTCAAACTGCTAGGTCATTGCTCTTCACTCTATAAGACACAATTTGGGAACATCAACAAGAACTTGCCTATTGCTGGTTGGGGCAGTAGCAGACTGTCTCATGGGAGCGGGATCTGAGCTGGGTCTTGAAGGATGCATAGGTTTATGACACAGCGATGGGAGAAGATAAGGTCATCAAAGTCTTGGAGACAGAAAAGTACAGAGGCTGTTTAAGGAACTGAAAAGTAATCTAATTTGGTGGCAGCTTGGGGAGTAGAGGGAGACAGGTTGAAGGTAGGTGGGAGTCAAGCAGAAGTCCAGGATGACAATTCATGTATTGAACTGGGCCCGGGGCAAAATCCCAGCTCTATGGCCTGGTCTTCTCTGGAGACTAGAGATTACAAAGACTCCTGAAATCACTTTCCAATTCTGTGTCTCCGCTTCCCGAAGAGGGGAAAGGGCAGGAATAGGAGAGGGGAGGGGAGAAAGGAGGAGGGGGGAGCAGGAAGGGAAAGAGCAGGGGGAGCAGGGGAGAGAAGGGGGTATTCTCATCACCAGCCCCAGGAAAGGCAGATACCTGGAGAGGTTGATGGGGTGGGGATGACAAAACTTTCTGGCTTCATATGTTTTTAGTTCCATATCCCAAAGAAGGAAACTTTTCCAAAATTCCATTTCATTCTACAAATACTTGTTCGGTGCTTAGTGCATGCAAGAAACTGTTCTAAATGTTGAGAGAGAGTTGGGCAGAGAGAAGGAAGAGATAAAATAGCTTCCTTCTTCCCACTTCCTATCTCTGTCCACAAGGGAAGCAAGCACTTCCATCCTTCTGTCCCTGCTGGTCCTCCACTAGCTCCTGCCCAAAGCAGAACCAGTGGTTTCCTGGTTGGTGTGAACATGAGGCTCTCACTGGGCATGTTTTACCTGTGGTCAGAATGCCTGTGTGTTAAAGGACCAGCCTATCTGAGTGGGTCTTCTGTAGTTTCTTGTGTCCACATGGTAGGCTCTGTGCTTGTGTCCAAGGACCTTGATGCAGCCTGCCGTCTTGCAGTAAGACCTTCTTATAGCCTTCTTGCTGTGTGTTGGAAGCTAAGTGGACCCCCTGATAATCTTAGACTCAGGGACAGGGAAATAAGAAGCCTGCCTTAGACTTCCTCACTTAAACCTTATTCTGCAAATCTGCCTTGCATTGGGATTATTGAGTCCTTGCCCAACTATTAATAAAGTGGCACCTTGTTTTCCATTGGTTTTTGTTCTTTGTGGGTATAGATTTTTTGGTTAGAATCTCCATGGAAGAGGGGAAAGGGCAGGAATAGGAGAGGGGAGGGGAGAAAGGAGGAGGGGGGAGCAGGGGAGAGAAGGGGGTATTCTCATCACCAGCCCCAGGAAAGGCAGATACCTGGAGAGGTTGATGGGGTGAGGATGACAAAACTTTCTGGCTTCATATGTTTTTAGTTCCATATCCAAAAGAAGGAAACTTTTCCAAAATTCCATTTCATTCTCCAAATACTTGTTTGGTGCTTAGTACATGTAAGAAACTGTTCTAAATGTTGAGAGTGAGTTGGGCAGAGAGAGGGAAGAGATAAAATAGCTTCCTTCAAGGAACTAAAGTACCAAATCAAGTGAATTTAGTTTCTCATTGAAGATTAGTAGGAGAATTCACTTCTTCCAATTTACTGCGAACTCCACAAAATATCAAATGACAAATTGACTCATAAGAGCTCTTAGAAGTGAGAACTGGGTGTCTTCCAGGGGGTTATATAAGACAATACCATTTATAAAAATGAACTCCTCTTGTAGTTTTTTTCTTGATGCTGAAAGCTTCCATTCCCCTTCTCACCTCTGGAAACTTTTAGAAATCATGCCAAGAGGCTACCCAAGAAACGTGAAGCAGGCACAGGTGACTCCCACAGCCCAGGGTCCAGACAAATTGCACCATAGATAACAGAAAACAAATGTTCAAAATAATTGTAAAAAGAGGAACGAGAGATTTCCGGAAGCTAACACTTTTTAATTAGATCTGAGAAAACACTATCCCAATTGTTAGATTTATTTCCATCTTAGAACATAATCCTTAAAACAGCATGACTCTGGAAAAGTCTTTGCAATGTTCTTTCTCACTGTGCAATGGCACCTTTGCCTCCTCCTCGCATATTATGCAACTAAATAGAATATAAACTTCATTCTTTCTTACAGAAAATATCTATAAACATCTACAGGCATATCCTTAATATGTTTTGCTGATTTGAATGCTTTTCTTCTGCTACTTATGCGATTGGTTGGTTGGTTGCCACGTAGCTCCGGTGTTCTGTGACTGCAGCCCAATTATTAGTTTCAAAAAGAAGTGAAAACCTGAGAGTTACCAGAGCTACGAGGGAGAATCAAATAGATGCAAGGCTGGGGGAAATAAGTTGGGAAAGGGCAAAAGCAGTTTTCACTGCTGACTTTTTGACAGTGGGCCTGAGATACACCTCAGCTACCCATTTCTTCCCCCTCTTTGCCTCCTCTCAGAAGCCAAAACTCCTATCAAATAAAGAAAGCAAGCTAAACATTTAAGTGTAACTGCTGTCATTTTTACACACGTGGATGGGGAAACACAATACATACATATGGAAAGGGACTAAATGGCTACCAATGGAGGAGCATCGAGTCATGTGAGTTTTCCAAAGCATGCCCTCCGTTGGCAGAGATAATTGGTGACGTTTTATCATGCACAGTAGGAGTGTGGCCTTTTGGACTTGCGGTCTTCCTCATCCTTGGAGCAAATATAGAAGGATTCTGTACATTCTGCCATTTTCCTGGGTATGAATTGATGGTACCTAAGACACTGTAGCATTTGGTTCTCACAGGGAAGAATGAAGACGTTAAAATGAGCAGCAGATCACCTGCTGTTGCCATCAGAAAAGTTTCAGAGTGTCCCTCTGCTGACCAGGGTGAAAATCTCTGGTTAGCTCCGATTATGCCTTTAGGTAGAGGGATGGAAGGTAGAGGGAATTAGGTTACTGTCCTCTTCACTGCCTCCAAGCTACCACTACCCCACTCCAGTCTATCCATGAGCAAGTAAGGGCTCTCGCACGTCTACCTTTTTTCAGCAGCCGCAAGAAGAGATGTCCTTAGTGTTGATTCCTAGGGCCATTATTCCTTCTCAATAAGGTTACACCTCAAGTGGTCTCACCATCTTTAAAGACTGAACTGAAGCTTCTCTTAGTCCAGCTGCTTTCCCACATCAGCCAAGACCTCACTGTCCCCGATTCTAAGGAAACAGCTCACTTGCTCAGCAATGAGTCAGACTTGCATTGAGCTCACTCTCAGCTGTATATTCAGGACTTACAATTGGCTTCCTTTTTAAAGCCCTTATTCTTCAGTAGTTGGGCTCCTATACTGTCTTAGTCCACTCAGCCTGTAGTATAACAAAATACCACTGACTGGGTGGCTTATAAACAACAGAAATTTATTTCTCACAGTTCTGGAGGCTGGCAAGTCCAGGATCAAGGCGCCAGCATGGTCGTGTTCTGGTCAGAGCCCTCTTCTGGCTTCATAGCCTGTACCTTCGCCCTGTGTCCTCGCATGGAGGAAAGGGTGTGGGAGCTCTGGGAGGTTTCTCTATAGGAACAGTAATCCCATTCACGAGAGCTCCTCCCTCGTGACCTAAGCACCTTCCAACAGCCCCATCTCCTAAGACCAATACCCTGGGAGGGTTAAGATTTCAACATATAAATTGGGATGGCACACAAACATTCAGACCACAGCAAGTACAGTCGTCCCTCAGTGTCCACTGGGGATTGGTTCCAGGACCCCAAAGATTCCAAAATCCATGGATGCTCAAGTGCCTTTTATACAATGGCGTGGTATTTGCATATAGCTTATGTACATCCTCCCATATACTTTAAATCATCTCTAGATTACTTATAATACCTAATACAATGTAAATGCCATGTAAATAGTTCTTCTGTTGTATTGTTTAGGGACTAATGACAGGAAAGAAAAGCCTGTACATTTTTCAGTGTAGACGCGACCATTGTAGGCCTTTCAATCTGCTGTGGGTTGAATCCTTGGATGCCAAACCGGAGGATGCGGACAGCAGATTGTACTGTCCTCTCAGAGACTTTATTTCTTGTCTTGTACTGTGGTCTCTCTCCGTTGTGCCTGGGTTTTTCTGTCATTGATCTAATTTTCTCCTTATGCACAGCAACCCTTATCCTGTCGATGCCAACTACCCATTCACTTGGGCTTTTTATGAATATCTGACCCACTCTTAGTTTGGCAGTTACCATGGGTTTTTGCTTTGTATATTACTTGGTTTTCTCTTAAGGACTCATTCTTCGTTTTAAGAGTTCCCTTTAAGCTCACATTTCTGGGTACAATTTGTTCCTAAAATAGCTGACCCTTGACCTTACTTGCTTATTCAGAAACCTGGCTTTCTCTTGACACTGCGGCTCTAATTGGATACTTAGTCTTTTCTTTTTCCACTTTGGCTCATTTTCCTGCCGTCTAAACTCTGGTTCGAGAAGACTAAATCCAACAGCTGAAAAGAACACTTCCTTAATTGGGGTTCTCTTTGTAACCGCGTTGTCAATAGCATTATGCTTTTCTGCTTTCTCTAAAATTAATATTGCTTCTCGTGAATTTACTTGAGTACTTTTGTTTATGTTTGATTTTCATAAGTCTTAATTTTCAAGCAGTTAATATTATTGTATAATGACACTGATAGCTAAAGCTTGAGACCTTCCGTGAACTAATAAATTATTAGCTTACAACTGAGCCCCATGTAGGATTCTGATTCTTTAATTTGCTAATGGCCTATTATATGAACTTAGGATTCGAACTGAGCCATTCCAGGGTCAATCCACCCCAGTGTCCAGCTATAAATAATTACTGCAAGTAACATGTAATGGGAATATGCAACTGTCCTCCCTAACAAGCTTTAAAAGTAGCTTTATCCCAAAGTGCTAGTAGCAATTTATGGCCCTGTTAGTCACAAATCTGTCCATGCCTTTTATGATTCCATTTGTGTTTCCTAAGAGAGCCACTTCTGCTGTAGACATCAGTTACTCTCTTTGGCTGTATCAAACAGAGAATGATGGAATGAGAGAAAATTTTATTATTCATGCTAATAAAATGTAAGAAAGGTATGGTTTGATCTAGAAAAGCAGACATGGATATAATTTAAAAACGTTTTTATATATGTGTTACCTTTAGCGGAAAGAATATAGACTTCAAAATCAGGCAGATCTAAATTTAAATTTCAGCACTCTCCTTTACTGTCTTCATGACCTCTCTGAACCTATTTCTTCATCTCTTAAAAAAATTAATATTTATCTTGAAGATCTGTTGTTAGAATTAAAATAATAATAAATATACTCAGTACCTAGTAGGTACTCAATGTATGGGAGTAGTAGTAGTAGTAACAGTAATTTGGTATACCTCCTTTGGAAATATTCTCTCATTAAAAAAAAATGAAGAAGAAGGGAACTAAAGAATTAGAGTTTTGATTGATCTTGGCAACATATAGGCAGAACTCTCTTTTATTTAAAAATTTAAATAAAAAATTCGCTTCCTCAGTTGCACCAGCCACAAATGTTCAGTAGCCACATGTGGCCAGTGGCTACCGTATTGGATGGAGTGGACAGAGAATATTTCCCCACTGCAGAAAGTTTCGTGAGCAATGCGAGTCTAGGCCTGGAGATTCTCTGTAGGCCTTACTGCTACTGTCAAAAAACAACTGTCTAGGATTAGGGAGCCCTGCAGAGTGCTGGGACCTAGACAATGCCTGTTTCCAGTTCCCCTTGCCCACCACCTCAATTGACTTCTCAGTCTCTGCTCCCTTATCCCCTCTCACAAAGCACAAGGCACATTCTTCCATTCTTACGTCATCTCCCAGAAGACAGTCTTGTTTCAAGGTGTCTGTTCACTAAGTCCAGCTCAGATTTTAATCTTTGGGAGCATAATACATAACCCTTTACAGAAATAACTTAGTTTTTAAATTCAGAGTAATGATTGAAATGCCTCTCATTGTAGAATTTCAGGAGGAAAATTTGTGGTAGGGGATAAACTGTATACTCCTTGAAAAACCATAGTATTGGGGGGCGCTGCCCAGCTCCCTTGTGTCCACAACTGGTTCTATTCTGATTGCACTAACAGGCTAGATTAAAACATGAAATAGCTCTTAGAGGGATCCAGTTTTTAGAGACAAATATGGCAGTTATACTCAAATAGTACATTGGCTGGTAAGTTTCTTTTAGCATTTATTCTTCAGATACTATGTGCCACATAATGCTAATGAGGCCCGTATAATAGTGAATATGAAATGGCTAAACCATAAAACCTTGAGGTTCTGCTGTCAGAGCACTTAATGATGTTTGACTGGGAGTGTCATGGTGTTAATTGAGTTTGAACAGGAAAGGGTCATATCTACTCAGATCGGATCAGGAAATTACTCTTCCTGCTGAAATTGCTAAGTTTTAAATGCTCCTATTGCTACAATAAGGCAGAAATCAGAAGTCTGAGTCAGAGGGAGAAAAGCAAGGTCAAGTAATAAAGAGAGGAGACATGCCCATTATGTGGCAGGCATTTAACAGGGCTCCTTAGAGGAAAGCAACCCCTTTAAATATAGCTGGTAAAGACGGTATCTAAAACGAGCACTTTGAACATTTATAATGCAAGAGACTATTTTCTGCCATGAGAGTGACAACCTCAGCACAAAAACACCCTGGGACTGGAGTCACACAGAGGATATATAAAAAGATCAATAGAACCAGGAGGTTCAATATAAGATGAGAATTCTGACCACTCTAGAACAGAAACAGTTCTACTTGTCACATCAAAGGAAGGAAGTCAACAAGTCAACACTTGTTGGGAAGAAAAGATACGAATTGGTTTTAGAATTCTCACTGTATGTTAAAAATAACTCCATTACATTATTAATTAAATTCTATAATTGTGTATAGTTCATGATATACAGTGTGAATTAGTGTTTTTCAATGAATTATTTGGTTCTTTCAAGTCCTAGTTAAAATTCATCTACTCATAGATAGATGAATAGATCACATATTTATCATTCCTATTCATAGATAGCTATTTGGATTGGCTGGACTCAACTCACACTTGAACTTGAGATTGTGTGCCCTAAGTTGCAGTATGAGAAAAAGCACACTCTACTCAAACACACTTTAATAAGGCTTGTTCCTGCTTAGCCAGCTAACTTGAGTGAGGTGTTAGAACAAATACAAAGTTGTGACACACTTCCAGAAGTTAGCAGTCTAGAGAAAGCAGCAAGGCTCCCAAAAATGTATTCCCATTTGCCATAAGGGAGGTAACTGTTTCTCTTTAGCAAATCTGTTTTGTGGAAGCCACTTGGTCAAGCGACTAATTCACTAAAAGCCGTTTCAGCAAAAATGGGTTCACTGTGATCCACTTACATTCCTGAGGGTTTTTTATTTTTTAATTTTAGCTCCTCCTCAGTGTCACAGCAGTCATCTCCCCAGGAATTTCCAAGCCCGGCTCAGTTGAATGCGAATCTCAAGTGTGTTTCAAATTTCAGATATGAGAATACTTCTCGAATGTGTAATGGGAAAGAGTGAGCTTCGCTTCAGTGCAACTTAACTCTCTTCTCTATTTTTGAGGACTTATGTCCTACCCCAGTTCTTTCCCATACATTTACTTCTGCTTCCCAGAGCAAAACACCAAAAGGCCTGGTTTAAGGTATTTGTCTCTCAGCATTCCCTCCGTTAATTGCTTAGGTGGTCATTCAGTAAATTGGCTTTTAGCAACTGGGTCATCCAGTGAAGTGGTCATTAATGTTAAATGATCATTTAGGGCTGAACGGAGTCAGCTTCACGTCTTTTTCATCTTGAAGGTGATGTACGCATGGGAGCCACTAACAAGAATTTAGACAATCTATGACATGCTCGGACCTGCACGGTGATCTTCTCATGATGTTTAAGTTAGTTTCCTGATTTTGCCTCATTCTCATACCAACTCCATGATTTTCGCCATATCATCATAGTACACCCACTATGTTTAGTTTTTTTGTTTATTTTTTTTACTTAACCTGACTCATTTTTAAATTTTAATTCATTCATTTTCAAGGTAACTTTAATACTATTTTACAGAGCAAATATCTCTGAATTCATCAGTTTGACATGCCAGTTATATGTTAAGTACACGTAAAAAAGATACAACTATTTGAATAAAAAATCTTCATCTCTGAACCACCTAAACTCACCTCACATATCATTAGAGATATGAATACACACTCTGGGAAAACAGTTTGAATAAAGGAATGAAGAGGGGCCACCGTGTGGCCGAGTTGTTAAAGTTTCATGTGCTCCACTTCAGCAGCCTGAGTTCGAGGGTTCAGATCTCAGGCGCAGACCTACCCCACTCATCAGCCACTCTGTGGAGGCTTCCTACATACAAAAGAGAGGAAGACTGTCACAGATATTAGCTCAGGGCTAATCTTCCTCAAGCAAAAAAAAAAAAAAAAAAAGAGGAAGATTGGCAATGGATGTTAGCTCAGCGTGAAATTTCCTCACCAAAAATAAAGAAATAAAGGAATAAAGAACATGATAACAGAACGTCCTGTTAGCAGTTGCCTGTACCACAGCAATATCCCACTGGACCAGTAGTTGTCAACCACCGCTGCACCCTGGCTCCATTCCAGGCCAAGTGAATAAGTATCCCCCAGGGGAGTGACACACACGCATGATGTTTAATAACAGGTTCTGGTTGATTCTAAGTGCAGTCAGGATTGAGAACCATTGACCGGACCATATCCTCCTAGTCAAGAACCAAGAGGAGTTTGTTCAGTGCTGTGTTCCCTGCCACGGGAACAACAGCTGGCCTAAGGCGATGTTGAGTTAATTAATACCCCGAGAGCAGTGGCAGACAGCAGCTACTATCTTCACCGGAGAAGCCAAAAGATCAGTTACAATTGTTCTGCGTTAGTGGACTAAGACCAAGACTCAGCGGCTTGTCTTAGAGGACTGTGCTCTGGATGAAGGGGTTAGGAGTCACCTTGAACGGTATCTTTTGCTTTTCTCCACGTTCCCTCTTTGCTACTCTGCCCTCGTGGTCCAAACAGGATCTCTGAGACCTAATCCGTCTGTTTCCGATTTCCTCTTTGTGCTTGAGCGCAGTCACTCCCCTTTTAGCTGCCTCACAGTCCTCACTCTTAAAATAAGGAAAATCAAATTCCTGAGCCAGTTAACGGGGTCACCAGCCTTCTCTGCTGGAGGTACGTCCTACAAAAGCCCTGATGAATCATAAGAGCTTGTCTTAAAAATGTCTTCAGTTATAGTATATGTTTCTACAAAAGATCAAAGAAGTAGCATTAATCATCCAAACCTTTCTTTCTCTCTCCCCTTCCTGCCCAGGCTAAGCATACTTGCACAAATACAATGTGAGCTTTCACTGGGTTGACAAGGATGTTTATAAATGTGAGCGTGTGTGTGTAGGTATGTTTACCCAAGTGATTTAAAAATAACTTAAGTGAACTGAGTAAAGTCAGTGTATGCCATGCTCACCAGGAATATTAGGAAGCAAAAGCCCTTCAATATCTGAATTAGCTGTGGCACTGTTTCAGGAAAGAACTGGCTCCCGTCTCTTGCATAAGACTTATGTAAGAGATTAGATGCGGTGCCTGAACTATTCCAGTTATCTACAGCATGAGGAAGAAGAAAAGTAGGCTACATTGTTGTTACTTGCTTAGCTCTGTCCGGGTGGGGGAAATCCCTTTTCTTCCCTTCTTGTGTCCTTATGGCTGGACTAGTAATAAAATTGATGCAAGACCAGATTAACAGGAGAAAAACCCGGTTTAATACGTAAGTATTGGAGATCATAAAGAAATGATGCTCGTAGAGTGAACAAAGCAAACAGTATATCTATCTTTTACAAAAAGAAACGATAAATGTGTGAAGAATTGCCGCGACAAAGAACTTAGTTTTGGGGTATGTAAACAGAGAGAAATTTAAGCAGAGTCTAGACTTGGCAGCAGTAAATGAGCAAGGTTTCTTTATGCAGGCCTGAGTCCCCCAGCTCTGGTGATCAGGATGCCGGAGAGCCCCTCTCAAATGGGAGCTGAACCTCCTGCTTTCAGAGGCAACAGAGACAGGAGGGTCAGAAAGCCTTTCTTGCTTCTCAAGTAGCTTTAATAAAAAACAGTATGCTATTGTGGGATATTTTGGGTGGCCTGCCCTGGGCCCCCAAAGCTCTCTCAATTTCAAGGGATTTTTTGCTTCTGGAAGTAAAGCATCTCCAATTCTTTTTTTAAAAAAAGTTTTTCTAGTGTTTGTCACACAAAAGTATGTAAAAGTAAACCAAAAAACAAAGCTATGGTGCAGGCAGTAAGTAATTTAGAAATTGGGTAGATATTTAAATTTGTTCATATAGAAATAATAACAAGAATAGCAGTTTTACACTGAAACTTGAAACTCCAAGGCCGCATTCCACACATAGCTATTACATAGCACTGAAGAAAGAATTCGATTTTCCCACATCTCATAAAATAGCTTCTCAAAATTGAGAGCTCGCAATTTGTTGTCATAATCATTATATTCTGAAAAGGATTTAGATCAAATCTGATTTCCAGATATTTTGACCAAAATAGAAATGAAAGTCAGCCATGACTCAGATAGCCTTCTCTGTACCGTTAAAAAACAAAATTCAACTGAGTAAATGTGAAGATCTAATTGGCTTTATTTAATGATTCATGAATTGGGCAGCATCCCATCTTAGCAGTTAGAAAGGAGCTCCATGGAGCTGTACAAAATGAAAGTCTTTTATAGGCAGAAGTGGGTGGAAAAAGGAAGTTTCCAGAAAGGAGTGGATTGTTTCAGGCAAGGTCCTCTTCCTTTGGGGGAAGTGGGGTCTATCAGGCAGATTACCTCACTCATGCTGACCAGGTAATTCCAGATTGACTGGTTAAAGGTCACATTCCTAGGAAAGGCTGAAACCACAATCAGGTTAGGTATTTAGTCTGGTTTGCTGACGTGGGGCTTAGCACAAGTGACTCCATTTTGGGCCTGTTGTTTCTCTTTTAACACTACTATAAGGTTCTGCTTAGTTCTCATTTATAACATATATATTTTTCTCATGGAGCTGTGTAGTGTAGAGAAAACAACTTGAATATTAGCGTCAAAACAACCAGCTTAGGTACAAATACAAGCATCATGACTTACTTGCTTTATGACCCAAGAAAATTGCTTCATTACTCTGAGCTTATTTTCTCAATTGTAAAATGAGAATAATAATGTCTACCTCTTAGGGTTGTTATAAGGATTTAGACTAAAATAACCAACATTTGTTGAGTGCTTATGTGGTATTGTGACTTGTAATAAGAAACACATTTTTGGTCTTCTGTCCCAGTCCCTGACACAGAGCTCCTAAAACCCTTGGAATTTCCTAAGCAGTAAGAGTGGTAAAGATGTCTTTTGTCATAGCAAGCCCCTTTCAACCACCCCAGAGTTTATGTTAATGAGGCGACTTTTGGAAAGCTCCTTAGGATGGGTACCCATAGCTAGGGGGACCAACCCAGTGATTAAGGATTGGCTCTCCAGAGAGGGGAAAGGGGCTGGAGGTTGAATCCATCACCAACGGCCAATGGTTTAATCAACCAGTCTATGTCATGAAGGCTCCATAAAGACCCCAAAAGGGCAAAGTTCTGACAGCTTCCAGGTTATCAAACAAGAGGAGGTACTATTAGGGTGACACACCCAGAGAGGGCATGGAAGCTTCAGCCCCTTCCCATATACCTTGCCTTATGCATCTCTTCAATCTGACTGTTCCTGAGTTATATCTTTTCATCAAAACTGGTAATCTAGTAAGTAAACTGTTTTCCTAAGTTCTGTGAGCTGCTCTGGCAGATAAATCAAACCTAAAGAGGAGGTCATGAGAATCTATAATTTATAGACAGTTGGTCCGAAGCACAGCTGACAACCTGGACTTGTGATCATTGTCCAAATGATCGGGTGGGGAAAGGGGACAGACAGTCTTTCAGGACTGAGTCCTTAACCTGTGGGATCTGACTCCAGCTGCAGGTGGATGGTGTCAGAACTGGACTGTAGGACACCCAGCTGGTATGGCAGAATTGCTTGGGGTGGGGAACTCTCCCTCGTATTTGGTGACCAGAGTACAGAAGTATAGAGTGTCATAGTCAAGTAGAAGAGAAACACAGGAGTGTTTTTCCCAGACAGCCTATTATGTAAGTGGCATGTTCTCAGCACTTTATCCAGAAAAAATAATTCATTGAATCCTCATAGCAATCCTATGAGGTAGGTATTATTATCCTTCCTTTCTCGATGAGGAAACTGAAGCTCAAGTCACCCAGTTTGTAAGTGGGGTAACAGGATTGGGACTGAGGTCATGTGACTATAGAACTTGCAAGTGTGTGAGAAAACAAATACATTAGTGCTTAGAGAACCCCAGGGCCCATATTCTCCTGAATGGTCATTACGTTTACCTCTCCTCTTTCCAGAGAAGAAATATTGCGATGAGGGAATGTATGGTCCATGACTCTCTAGTGTCCCTATTGAGCCAGGACATACGCTTAGCTGGCATTTACCACTTGTTTCCAGCTGCCTTTCCAAGCAATCCCAGCAGGGCCCAGGCTCTGAGAATTACTACAAGCCTCACCCGATCCCTGGGCTGGGTTTCAAGTAGAAGGATGGCGGTGCTGGGGACTGGGTCTTCCGTGCACCATATTTTGAAATGCCTGAGGTAGAAGGCATTGAAAGCAGATTTAGCGATCTATTGAAAGGTGGAATAATTAAAACCAACTTGGAATATCTGCATAGAGAAAATCCATGCTTTATAGTAGTTATCAGGGAAAAGAAAGTGCGCATATGTTTGGCTTCTGTGAATTAAGACATGAAGTCATAGATGTTTAAAGACGAAGTGTGGTCAGAGTCATAAAACATTAGAAACATTGTGTAATGAGGTAGATAATCCATGTATGCTAACCACAGAGCCATACCTAGAGCAAACATCAGGTCATTTATAATTGTTTTACTACTGCATTCTATCCCACAGTATGTAAACTTTTGAGAACCTATGGTTGGAATAAGAAATGTGCCTTTCCCTAAGTATTTCTAGATGAGAGGGAAGTTTAGGGTAAACTGCACTGATTTCAGTGTCTCACCCCAAATCAAAACCAAAAAGCTGCTCGGTGCCCCTGAAATGCGATTGAGGATTCCCAAGGCAGCTGGACCAGCCTCGAGCTGTTCTCAAACCATTGGCTTCCCTACAACCTCTTGCGGGGAGAACCACAATTCCAGGGTTCCCTCTGTTTCATGACTCAGCTACCTCGGCGGCACAGACTCCCTTGGTCCTTATCATTAATTATCATGGCTATGTGCCTTCACTATAGAAATCTGCCCAAGTATGGTGAATCACGTACAATTTAAAACTATTATAACCCAAACGATTATAGCTTTGCTCGCAGATTAGCGAAATAAATGTTACTCAGCCCCACTGAGAAATAGTTCTATCCCCTTGGGTTTCTTTAGATCTGATTGGCTTGAAAGTGACATCTAATCGTGGAGTCACTGCTCAGTGCAGTCTGCGTAGGTGAAGTATTTTTACGTTTGTTTTAGTGTTAACTCTCTTTCCAAAGGCCCAAGCACATCAATTTGTAACGTGTGACCCAACTCAACGGGGTGGAACTATATCCCAATAGACTGAAAGCCGAAGGTGTGTGTTGGCACGTGTGTAGTGGGATCCCCACTCCCCCGTCGGGTTCTTCCTGGTGCCCAGTGGCCACAGTGAACGGCTGACGTGTAGCCAGAGGGACAGCACCAATGCCAACCTGGATCATAAATATTAGTAAAGCTTACTTCCCGTCCTGTTTTTAGACGAAAAACAAACAGAAATAAAAGTTCCCCAGTGAATCTTCTTGTGCGCACCCAGAGGAGTGTGCACCCTACTTTGCACACCACCCCTCCCTTATGACATAATTAAAGAGTCACCCAACTCTAAAAATAGAGCTCCTCCAAACCCATTATTTTAAGGATTGACATCTATAAAGCAAGGGTCCTTGAAAGATTTCCCAGAGTTGTTTATTCTGCCTCCCTAACAAACCCTCCCTGGAAGTTACAATTTAATGCAATGTTGGTTTTTGGCCATTGCTTTCCCCCTACACCATTTGGTAGTTTTGCTGCACAAGATTGCAGAGTGGGCTTATTCCATCTGAGCATTTGTGGCGCGCCCATGAGGGATGGACCAATTCTAGCATATAATAGCAATATATTTCAGTTTGCTAAATACTGTCTCTCAAGTGGGCCTCTGGTCCCCAGGGAGCAGTGGGATATGTGACCACAAGAACAGTGCAGTTGTAGGTCAGATCTGGTTTTACACGTAAAGATCAGTCGTCTCGTGTCACACTTAGATATGATATGATTAAGATATTTAGGTATGATTAAGATAATGTGAAATATATTTTGTGGTAAGAATAGAAACATTAAATCACTCTGTCATGTCTATGCAAAAATTTTTTACTGTAAGTGGTTTTTATTGTATGGCTCTAGAAACAGTGGACATTTTCTTTAAAGATGAGCCACGAGGGGCCGGACCCATGGCCAAGGGGTTAAAGTCCCGTGCACTCAACTTCAGCGGCCTGGGGTTCACGGGTTCGGATCCCGGGTGTGGACCTACTCCACTCATCAGCCATCACGTGGCAGCATCCCACATACAAAGTAGAGGAAGATTGGCACAGAGATTAGCTCAGGGCTAATCTTCCTCAAGCAAAAAAAGAAGAGGATAGGCAATGGATGTTAGCTCAGGGCAAATCTTCTTCACAAAAATAAATAAATAAATAAAAATAAAGGTGAACTATGAGAGGATTTGTTGATTTGAGGACGGCACTAAAGTTACGCTAAGACCAATGAGCCTTCTTTCTGAGCCGTACCACCATGGAGACAGTTCCTAGCTGAAGAGAATACCAGAATGGCTATCCATGAATACAAGACTCAATCTAATGTTAATATGTCCTCAAACTTTTCTTGAGACAAGTGTGTATTAATAAGAATAGAGAATAAGGAGGAATTCAACTATCCTTTAGTGTGTGAATAATGACAACTCTAAGACCTTAGGTCCTAAGAGCAGTGGGATGCTTAATTTCTGGTTTCAGAAGATCAGTCAGTCTGGTACTTTGTGGCAAGTAGTACCCATCATCTGGGAAACTTGAGGGTGAAACCTCCTATGCCGCTTTCCTAATGTCATGAACTCTTGTGCCTAACTGGAAAGCAAATCATCTTGCAGCTCTCAGGAATTAAACTCTTTAGTGAAATTCAGCAGCTGGGAGAAAATCCCCTCCATTATGTGTATTTTGTGGTTGAGGGGACAAAGTAATAGATATGCCACAGTTTTTTAACCACCGATGGGATGGATTATCTCGTTAGGACTGAGTTTCTATATGCTGCAAAACATGGAGCGACACTGAAATTGGAGAAGCCGTTGTATGTTTATGTGTTTTCAAACATACAAAGAAATCGAAGGAGCAATACAGGGAATATCTGTACACTCACATCATAGATCAATATTAATATCACTTACATTTTACTCCCTTTATCTTTATGTATTTACACACACACACACACACACACACACCCTTTGTTTTTCCAGCATGCATTGCTAATCCTTGCATACCTGATTATTTCATTGGTGGTTTTTAAATGGTGATTTTTAAATGGTGATTTTTAGTCTGTCATTTCTTCAACATATATGAGCTGCCATTCTTCTGAAAAGAAAACCTTTCTTTCACTCTGCAACTGGTGATGATCATAACTCCTCTCAAAAAGATAAGGTGAATGCTTAATTTTTCATTAAAAAATTTCAGAGTAAGATATTGGCATGATAGTAGCCAACAATGGTGATAAGTACTTCTTTTCCTTCCTCCCTTCCTTCCTTCCTCCCTTCCTTCCACCCTCCCTCCCTGCTTCCTTTCCATTCCTCCTCCTTCCCTCCCTCCTTCTCTCCCTCCCTCCTCTCTTTTCTTTCTTCCTTCTTTCTGTTTTATTAAGTATCATTGAGGACTCGAGAAGTCTTATTTACTCATTGGATTACAATTACAGCCATTATTTTTTTTGAACTTCAGATACTCTAAAATTTGGCCAGTTGGAGGCCCTTCAAACTGTGTCTTTTTTAAATTTGTTTTGCTTTCTATTTTGCAATAATTTCAAGCTTACAGAAAAGTTGCAAGAATAACACAAAAAGCTTTCTCATTTCATCATGCAATCATTAACATTTTACAACATTTGATCCATCATTCTCTCTCTGTTTGCTGTTTTTTTCTTTTTCCTGAGCCAT
Source organism: Equus przewalskii (assembly GCF_037783145.1). Taxonomy (NCBI): domain Eukaryota; kingdom Metazoa; phylum Chordata; class Mammalia; order Perissodactyla; family Equidae; genus Equus; species Equus przewalskii. The sequence continues at coordinate 15,268,078 of NC_091858.1, read as the reverse complement.
TTGAGTAACTTGTAGTCATGTTGCTCATTAACTATAAACACTTTAGTGTGCATTTCCCAAAAACAAGGCACTCTTACATAACCACAGGACAGCCACCAACTCCGGAAATCAACAATGATACAACATTACCACGATCCCGTTACTGGTTCTGTCACCTCCTCATTCAGGAAGAAGTTTAGTGCCCAGCTCTTGGTGGAAAGAAGGCAGTTTCAAATGTTACAGTATGTAACCTAAAAATGAAATATGTGTTTCCTAGGCAGTATTGCAATTCTAGTAACTGTATCTAAAACTGGAACATTATTTCACTGAATATCCTTGGATTAAGGTCTGGAGGAAGAAGATAATTGAGAGAAACTAGCCATAAATCCAGTTCATTATTTTTGTTTTTCCTCAGCAAAATGCATTCTTTTTCCATATAAGGATGTAAACAACCACAAATAGTTACAGAGATTTCCTTAAGAGCACGAGTTAGAAAGAAGATCCCTAAGGACATGAAGGGCCCTGCTGACTTTGAAACTGCTTTTACTGTACTTGTTGATCTTTACAGCTGCAAACTTGGAACTTACATTAAAGTTTTCACATATTGTAAGTGGGCTCCAGGTTTCGGTCTGTGCACGGCAGAGCTGACTCCCTAAGACACTAGAAGTTTTGGTGTTAGAGAGCTTCAAAAAGTCTTGAGCCCTCCGGGGCCTGTAAAAATATAAATATTGGGGCTTGCTTATGCCCCTTTCACCTTAATGGCATTTTTATTATTTTGTTTTCTACCTCCCACATGCTGTTTTAAAAGTGATTTATTTTCTTTTTAGTTTTTTCTTAACTTTTTTTTTTTAGTGAGGAAGATTGGCCCTGAGCTAACATCTGTACCAATCCTCCTCTATTTCGTCTGTGGGACACCACCACAGCATGGCTTGATGAGTGGTGTGTAGGTCCACGCCCAGGATCTGAACCTGTGAACCCCGGGCCACCAAAGCAGAGTGTGTGAACTTAACCACTATGCCACCAGGCCGGCCCCTTCTATTTAGGTTTTGAAAATAATATTTTTTAAAGACAAGACCAAGTCTGAACATGAGGTGGTTTAATTACTTATTAACATATTCATGTGAAATTTTTTAATTATAACGTATATACGTGTATATATATATTGTCAATCTGTATGTGAAACATTATGGTGATTGTTTTCAAATTGAAATACTTTGCTCATGGATAAAATAGTTACAGGCCATTGATTCTAGAGCTATTCTACTTAAAACCCCTCACCTGATTTGTTACTTATAGTTGGTGTGGAATAGATACTCACACAGCACTTAGGTGTAGAGATTCACTGATTTTGTGGCCTTCTGCTCTTGGTGGCCATAGCAGGATTATACCAGAACCTGGGACGATCCCCCTTCCTTCATGCCTTTGTGTGCTCACGTGACTTAATGACATCCACCTGAACTTCTGACATGCGGGGGTGACTGTCTTGCTGGCTTCTTTTCATGCTTCTCTTTCCAGCAGCATCCATTCAATGAGTTCCTTCCTTGAAAAATAGGTCCCCAAACCTCCAGCCCCCTACACTCCCAATCAGGACTGGAGAGACCCTGCTGTCTTTTGGTGGCTTGCTGGCTGCCCTGCATTTAATGTGAGTTTGATCTTAGCCCTCTCCTTCTGGTCCACGATCATTAAACATTTTATGACCTTTTCCCAATCTTAGGCCTACCAGTTCTTTTTTCTCTTTATCTGAGGTGTAAGATAAGCCAAATTATTTTTCCTCTTATAAACAATTAACAATATATTTGGGGGCTGGCCCAGTGGCATCACGGTTGGGTTTGCATGCTCTGCTTCAGCGGCCCAGGTTCCCCGGTTTAGATCCCGGGCATGGTCCTATGCACCACTCATCAAGCCATGCTGTGGCAGGCATCCCATATATAGAGGAAGATGGGAATGGATGTTAGCTTAGGGCCAATCTTCTTCAGCAAAAAAAAGAGGAAGTTGGCGGTGGATGTTAGCTCAGGGCTAACCATCCTCAAAAAAAAAAGTATATATATATATTTTGAGCACACACAACAAATAATACCTTTAACATAGAATACAAGTGTTTTCTCAATATATATTTGCATACTTATTACTTGGTCATTTTTTACTGCAGGAATGAAAGGCCAGTTTACAAAATTTGAAAAGCCTTGTTAATTTTTTTCCTGTAAATCTTATTCTTTATGAGAGATCCAGCCCCATTATGAAAACATTCCATACAAACCCTAACCAATGATCTCAAATCATTGCTAAAGTGAAGCGACAGCTCACAACTCATGAAATGTCTTTGTTTTGATTGTAGACCCTTGGCTTGCATGCTGTTTATGACCCTTTGTTAGACTGAGAGGAGGGTGATATACAAGCCATATGACCCATGGAACAACAGAGAAGAATCAGTCTTTCCCATCTGCATAAATATGCCCCAGCCATGCTGCTTTGCACGTACACCAGCTTGCACTTTTCCATTTCCGGACAAACCAATAACTATTTTTACTTATTTATGACATCCTATCTTCCAAAAGAAGTTGAGGTAGCTTGCAAAATTGACTAATAGCTATTGGAAAAACACACTTCAGGGCCAAAGTCAGGTTTTATCTGGAAGAAAGTTTTATCACACTAAGCCTAAGAGTGGATCAATGCCAGGAGTGAGCTAGAAATTGCATGGGAAGACTCATTAATGCTCATTATGTACTTTCTGAGCTCTCAAAACACAAATGCACTCCAAAAGCTGCATAATATAGCAGGTTACATCAATCCAGACCACTTGCGATTCTGGAAATGTGGTTGACAGCTTCAGAAATAAAGGACACTCGTAACAAAATACACAAAGCTTGTCTTGTAAAAAGAGCTGCTCCTTGCCCAAATAAAAATTCAGTCCAGCTACAAACAAAATTTTCCTATGAAAGAAAATGTGAGATTTGCTGATTTGTTTTTGTCACCCTGAAGAATTACCATGCCAGGAAGAATTCTTTTTTTTTTTTTTTTTTTTAATATGTACACAAAGAGGCAAAGATTCCCCCCAAATAAGATCTAGAACTTTAGGATAATATTGCATTTCCCAGTTTGGAGTCTTTTGGGGCCTTAAGCTGTTTTGGATCTTTCAGAAGAGCCTATTTTAAAATATATCCCAAATTTGGATATCCTAGTCCAGTCCCCACCATTTCTTACTTGGACTATTGCAGTAGCTTTCCAACTGGTCTTGTTTCTTCCACACTCACCACTGTAAGGTCTAATCTCCACAAGGCAGAGAACGTAGCCTCTGAGGATGGAAATCACGTCATGAACTCCTCTGTTCAGACCCTTCAAAGACTTCGACTTCCCACCTTACTAAGTGATGTGACTTTGTTACCTCCCATGACCTTCCCCTCCTACCTGCTAGACTGACCTTGTCTCCGCATCCTTCCTTTTGTTCACTCTGTTCCTGCTCCTTTAGCCTCTTTATTATACTTCTGACATGCTGAGCCCACTCTTGGAACTTCTGTTCTTTCTACCTGGAGCCTTGTTCCCCCAGTTATCCCTATAGTTCCTGCCTCAAAACCTTCAGGACTCTACTCAAATGTCACTATACCAAGGAGAACTTTCTCTAACTGCTCATCTTATATGAACAGCTCTCACTTTCTCTCTGTCAATCTCCATCCTTGCTTTATTTTTCATCTAATACCTTATCATCATTTAATATATTACACGTATTTTTATTCCTTTATTTACTATCTCCCCCAATTGGAATATAAGCTCCATAAAGACAGGACTGTTTTTGTCCTTTTGTATTTCCAGCATCTAGAACATTGCCTGCAAAGTGCTCGCTCTTGAATGGAGAAACACATTTACCTACAAGCTGAGATCTGACATTTATTTGCTTTTGACTGAAATTCCAACTGTGTGTGATAATACTGGTAAGCTCATATGATCAAAAGTTCTGACTGGAAGTCATTTATATGAGCGCTTCATTACTTTTTTTTTTTTTTTTTTGGAGGAAGATTAGCCCTGAGCTAATTACTGCCAATCCTCCTCTTTTTGCTGAGGAAGACTGACTGTGAGCTAACATCCATGCCCATCTTCCTCTACTTTATATGTTGGACGCCTACCACAGCATGGCTTTTGCCAAGCAGTGCCATGTCCGCACCTGGGATCTGAACCGGAGAACCCCAGGCTGCCGAAGTGGAACGTGCGCACTTAACTGCTGCACCACCAGACAGGCCCCATTACCTTTTTTTGTATCGTCATGCCCCAAGCAGTCTTTTTAGACATATTTTTTTTCCTAATCACCCCCATGAAATTTTAATACCATAGATATATTACATATGTTCTCTATATATCTCTATATCTGTGCTTTATACATAAAAAGAGTGGAATCTTTTCACCTGCTCCAAAAGGACAAATTTTGTCCCCATTGAGAAGGCACGATCAATCTCTACATTGACTAAAATTGGGAAAACTAATTTCCTACTTAAAATACTGCAGTTAGTCTAATAGATAAAATCTTCCTAAATATGGGGTTCATAGGAGAAAAATAATGGTCCTATTTGATTTTTTAAAAAAAGGTGAGAACCGAGTGAGTAGCTGCTCACTCTGACTGTCACCTTGCCGGTCAATGTCTTCTATGAACCAGCTGGATTCCTTCTTCTACGTAGTTGGCAAACTACGGAAAATACAGGAAACATACTGCACACGGAGCCTCTGCCTTTAGTTTCCAGGCTAGCCCAGTGGCTATATTGGTTTTCATTGTATCTCTCTCTACACGCACTCTTTACATTATTCTATGCTCTATGATATTTTCTCCTGCCTCATTCATGAAGGGGCTCAGACCACAAGCATGCCAAAGTTAAACAAACAAAAAGTAATAATGAAATAACGCACAAGGAAACTATGAGAAGTGTGATACAATAAGAACTATATATTTAGTCTTTGTCAATGTTTCCTGACACAGAGCTTCTAAAATCCTTGGGATTTCCTGAGTGACAGAAGTGATAGGAGCATCTTCTGTTATTCATAGGAAACCCCTTTCAACCATACTTGAGCTTATGCTAATAAAGTGACTCTTGGTGGCTCCCCAGATAGCTTCAGGATGGGGGCTGATTGCTAGAGGAACCAATTATGTGATTAGAGGGTTGGCACATTCAGCCTCGCCCCTGGACACCAGGAGAGAGGAAAGGAGCTGGAGATTGAGTTCAATGATTCCATCCTACAGAGTGGGACGTCCAGAAAAACCCTTAAATGATAGAGTTGGGAGAGCTTCCACGTTGGTGAATGCGTCAAGGTGCTGGAAGGATGGCAGGTCCAGAGAGGGCATGAAAGCTCCATGCATCTCCCCCCTCACTGCCATACCTTGCCCTATGAATCTCTTCCATCTGGCTGTTCCTGTGTTGTCTCCTTTATAACAAGCTGGTAAATGTAAGCAAAGTGTTTTCCTGAGTTCTGTGAGCAATTAGCAGACATTTAGTCCTGTCCAAATTGTCCATAAGACATTTGGTCCACATCAAAAGGTCATTGGCATTTGGTCCTGTCCAAAATGCCCATGAGCATTTTTTGGTCCATGCCAAATGGTTTTGGACAAGACCAAATATCAAGGACCTTTTGGCATGGACCAAATGTCTTACGGATGTTTTGGACAAGACCAAACGTCCTCCAAGGCTGTGAGCAGTTCTAGCATATTATTGAACTTGAAGAAGGGGTTGTGGGAACCCCTGATTTACACCTAGTTGGTCAGAAGTACAGGTGGCAACCTGGGACTTGATACTGGCATCCGAGGGCAGTCTTGGACTGAGCCCTTAAACCACGGAGCCTAATACTAACTCCAGGTAGTTAGTGTCCGAGTTGAATTGAATTGTAGGACACCCAGTTGGTGTCCAGAGTGGGAGAACTGGTTGTTGGTGTAGAAAAGACCCACACCTTTGAAAGATGAGTAAAAACATCCCAGGCAAGGCCAAGGCAGTATGTAGTTAAGGGCCAAATGACTAGTCAAAAAGCCAATGATTTTCAAAGCCTATCCTGCAGAATCTCCAGAGAGGTGCTCAGGGGCTGCTGCCAGGATGGAGAAGCGGCAGGAGTTAGGGCTGGAGGAGTCCAAGAAGTGAGGTTTAAGGTCCACTGCCGTTACCCTTTAATCTCGACCAAGACATTTCACCTTCATACATTTCTTATGTTGGCATTTTGCGTGCTTTGTTTAAAGAATAATGTATTCATTTAATCTATTCTATGAAGTTCTTTTATTGTTTGAACTGATTGAATTTGAAAGAACAGTTTCCAAAGGTATGACTTTTAATATCAGCACAGTAAATATAAAACTATTCAATCCAAAGATTTAAATGTCACAATGTTGTGACAAAAATGTAATACTGGTGATGTGGGCTGGACGAGCCAAAGGGTTGAAAGAAAGATTTCTTGGACTCTCAAGGTCTGGTAGTAGTGTTCCTTCATTCAGAGAATAGCATGCGGACAGGACCCACGGGCAGTGAAGACCTGAAACGTGTTGAGGGTTAGGGCTAAATTTATAAGGCATGGGTATGTGACTTATTTTTACCAGACGAAGGAAAGCTGATGTAACAAGTCGTTAAAATGGTGTCAGTGCAGATGGGGTCTGGTTGTTGTGTGGTCATATAACTGTAGATATGAATCAGGTCATACAGGTCGGTATGTAGGCCAGGATGCCTTGGCCTTCTCTCCCTGGGACAGCCTTGATCCGCATCATAAAATCCCCCCTGAACCCATTTGGCCCCGAAATCTTTTGGGGATATGGACAATGGTCAATCTTCTGTAACTACTTCCAGCTGTACAAGGTCGTAGAGTTGTCCCTAAATGGGGCCATAGGGGTACAGGCAGGAAGTTCAGTGGACCAGGAGGTTGTGCCCGTGGAGTCAAAAGCTGACAAGGTATCCAGGTCCGCTGGAGATGAGAGAACCATTTGACAAGAAGTGGTCCGGAAGGCAAAACTTTGTTGACATGTGTAAGACAAACAATGAAATAGACAACACATTATAATAAGAAATACAAGCAATATGATTAACCCAATGAATAAAGCTTTGATAGTAGTTCAGAGATCAGGACCTGACCAGGAGTCCAACCAATCATTTAGGGTTAGGATAGGGTCAGACATGGATTTAATTTGCTGACTCATATTGGATAGGAAATTTGTTTAGGGCTTCCATGTGCCAGATGACACTTTTGATTCCTAATTGGGGAAGGAAAATTGAGGCAAAGTGATCACACCAGTGGAAGACAGAATGGGTCCAGCGTTGTTGTAGGTTAGGTAGCTTAGCAGGAGGAGATATAATAAATGTAGTTCTACCCTGTATCCAGATGAAGCCTAGGGTGCATCGCCCAATCCATCCAGGCAGCAGCCAAGGCCATAAGTTGGAGCCACATAACCACTGAGTGCCGTTAGGGGCTAACCAACATGTGCTGGGCCATCTATCCCAGTCAGTCCCAATCCAATCAGTATTTTTCAAGGCTATGATATGAGATCACATATAAGGGGGAATTTGTCCCACAGGTTGGGTGCTATCGGGCCACAAATCACAAGTATGATTGTTTTGTTCCCAACATAGAGAGGCTTTTTGACTGAGCTGACCACTAGTAGGAGCGAGGCAAATATATTCGTCCCAAATGTGGTATAGCCAGGGTTATTTCTTGATTCAAATAAATAGGACTAATAAGGCCTAAAGCAGGGGGAGTGGGGAGTAAGCTTAAAAGTATGACTTTGTTGAGCTGCCTGTTTAGCTTCCCAGTCAGCAAAATTATTGCCCTTGCTCTCAAGGGATAAATCTTCCTGATGTCCCTGGCAATGGACCACAGCCACTTGCTTTGGAAGAAGCACAGAGTTTAAAAAAACCTCTGTTCCGTGTTTGATAGGGGAGTTCTTTGTATTGAGTAATTCCCTGTCTTTCCATATGGCCCCATGTGCATGTAGGACCAAGAAGGCATATTTTGAGTCAGTGTAAATATTAATAACCGTATCCTTCGCCAGGTGAAGAGCTTGGGTAAGAGCGCCGAGTTCAGCCTTTTGGGTGGACGTGGTGGCTGGAAGGGCTTGTGCCTTGATGACGTGGGAGGCGTTTACTATGGCATAGCCTGCCTTGCATATCCCCTGTTCCATGAAGCTACTGCCATCTATAAACCAGGTGTCATCCATATTATCTATGCAGGAATCCAGCAGGTCAGGCCTGTTGAGTACACTTATTCTGTGATTTCAGAACACGTATGCTCCAGATCCTGGACTCGGTAGTCAGGACCAGGCATAAGGTCTGCTGGATTAATTGTTTGACAAACGTTAAGGACGACCTCAGGGGTGTCTAGGAGGATGGCCCGATATTTAGTTAGACGTCCTCCAGTCACCCATTGATGTCCCTTAGTTTGTAACATGGCTTGTACCTGATGGGGAGCCATGACTGTTAAAGGTTGTCCTACAGTTAATTTAGAGGCCTCCTCGACTAATAGAACTACAACTGCTACAGCCTGTAAGCAGGCTGGCCATCCCAAAGCCACCAAGTCTAGAGTTGTTGAGAAATATCCAACAATTCCGGGTCTCTGGGCCTAGTCTTTGCATGAGGGTACCGAGGGCCTGGCCCTGCTTTTCAGCAACATGAAGAGTAAAAGGCTTGTTGACATTAGGCAGAGGCAGGGTTGGGGCAGAAGACAATTGCTGTTGAATCGATTAAAAGCCCTTTTCCTCCTTTTGTGTCCATTCCAGAGGTTCCGAATCAGGGCCTCTGGTTGCTTCATATAAAGGCTTTGCTATTACCCAGACCGGAGGAAGCCGTAAATGACAGAATCCTGCCATATCCAGAAAAGTGCCAAGCTGTCTTTTTGTCTTTGGTGGTCCGAGTTAGGGGATAGCCTTTTTCCTATTTATAGAAAGTGCCCGGTGTCCTGTTAAATCATAGCCCAAATAGGACACCTGTTGTTGTGAAATTTGTGCCTTTTGTGGGGACACTCGATATCCCCATTGGTCTAAGAAATTAAGGACAAGGACAGTATTGTGATCAGAATCCTCCTTTGTGGGACTATAAATAAGAATATCCTCAACATATTGTATTAAACCACCAACAGGAAGTTTGACATCCCGTAGATCCTTTCCTAGGGCACTTCCAAACAAACGAGGACAATCCCAAAAACCTTGAAGGGCTGTCCACGTCAACTGAGTAGGAAGAGCTCCATTAGGAAACTTCCATTCGAAGGAGAATAAAAGCTGGGAAGTTTCATCCAGAGGAATACAAAAGAAAGCATCCTTTAAGTCCAGGACTGTAAACCAATTAGAGTTCTCTGGGATTTGGGGAAGAATAGTATATGGGTTAGGCACATGGGTGAATAGGAATGCCTGATTAATTATGTCAAGGTCCTGGGCCAAATGATAATGTCCATTTGGCTTCTTTACGGGCAAGATAAGAGTCTTATAGGGAGATTGACATCGTTTAAGGAGGCTGTGACTGAGGAATTTTAATATGAGGCATTGTAATCCTTCAATTGCCTCTGGTTTTAAAGGGTATTGCTTCTTATGGTGACAAGAGAAGAGTCTTGCAGGTTAATAGAGACTGGCTGTGCTGTTATAGCTCTTCCTGGAAGGGAGCAGTCCCAAACCTGGGGATCAACTGCTTCCCATATATGGGGTGGAATATTAGACGGTATCTGGGAAACAACAGCGCTTGGAGAGAGAGCAACAAACAAGCCGTCCTCCTCACGTGTTAGAATAAATTGGCTTCCTAATTTTCTCATTAAGTCTCGCCCAAATAATGGAATAGGATAAGTAGGTAGGACTAGGAGAGTATGGGAAATCACCTGAGTCCAATATTGGCAAGATAAAGGAAGAGTTTGATAACAAAACTTGGAGTCGCCCTCTATTCCGACAATTTTTTGATGGAACTTATGAGTTGGGCCAGAGTGGCAAATAGGTACAGAGTAAATGGCTCCCACATCAATAAGAAAATTGATTTGTTTCCCTTCCACATCCAGAGTCACCCAGGGCTCAGTCTGTTCGATGGTGATGGGAACCGGACTGGCCTCTGGGCCCCTTCAACTGAGTCTTCAGGATTGCATCTCCGGGCAGGGAAGTGTGTTCTTGGCCCCTCCTCACTCTGGAGGCAAGGACAATCACGCTTCCAATGTCCCTCTAGCTTGCAGAGGACAAGACCCAGGAGGAAGCTCCTTCTTGGGCACTGCTTGCTCCAGTGTCCAGATTGACCGCAACGGTAATAAGGGGACTTACCCAGGCCTCCGGCATTGGTAGTGTGAGACTTGGGCCCCTGGTTAGCCTGTTTCTGTGACATATCTGCAGTGGCAGCTGCTAAAATGTGAGCCTGTACCTTACCCTGTAATTTTGTCCTTCTGTCCTTATCCTGTTTAAGAGTCAATTCTCGATCATTAAATACCTGAGTAGCAATCTCCAAAAGTAGAGACTTTTGGTGTACAGGTACAGGTGTTTGAGGACCCAAGGCCAATTTAGCCAATTTTTGGCATATGTCTGGGGCAGATTGACTAATGAAGTGCATGTTTAGAATAGTCATCCCTTCCGGAGAAGTAGGGGCTAGACTAGTGTATTTTCGAATGGCTTCAGCTTATCTCCCTTGAAAAAGGGCAGATTTTTCATCTGTTCCCTGAGTTATTTCCTGGAGTTTGTCAAAATTGACTGGCTTTGTATAGGCACACAAGCACAGAGTCTCCACAGCTATTGTTTTAAAAATTACCACTATGAATCAGGTACAGTAAGACAAAGCTCACCAGTTATGAATCCAAATTTTCTTTTGAGCCTCTTTACTAATATTTATGGAGAAGACATTTAAGATTCTAGCTTTTTGGGCAAGGGTATGCTGATGGCCCTTTTTTCCTTTTTTTTTTTTTTCAGTTTTAGGAATTAGTGATAGGCTGGATCACAGTTCCTGGAGAGGGGAGATGATAACCCTTTTTGAGATGAAGGAACAGAGTGGAATCTGAACTGCCTCTAGAGCTGCTTTCCCAGTCTCACAAGGATTTTCTAAGCCCAGTCACTCTTGATTTTCCAGAAATGCTGTCGTAACTCAAATGACATTATACGTTGATCGACCTGTCCAACTGCATCATAAAGGCACAGAGAAACCCCTCAAGTTTTCTCCAAACTGGAGTTTCTGGAGAAAAACTCATCCAACTGAAAGTGTTTCCAATTAGTTAAAATGCACCCGAGGGGTGAGTCTCTGGGGATGCTTGGGGCATTCCCCATGGCCGTTAAGACCATCAGCGTCTGACTCATCAGTTCCTCGTGGCGGTAAAGACCACCAGCGTCTGACTGACAGTGGGCTGGAGAAAGGTGCAGAAACCAACTGCGGGTGTGAATATAGTTATAAGATTTAGTCAAGTCCCACTCAGCCTGGGCATCTAGTCCCTGAGCCAGCACAAGGCAAGCCAGAGAGGCAAGAGGCAAAGGCCTGGAGCGGGCTGGGGCCAGGGCTCCCAGTGCCGGGGTTGAGAGTTAAGTTCCTGGCAAAAAGTTTTCAAGTTTTCGATTTTACAGAAGGTCCAGGTTCTGCTCAGGTCCAGCCGGAATTTAACCTCGACTTGGTGACAACAGAGGAGGAGATGAACGAAACAGACAAAGAACAGAAAAGAAGAGATCGGGCCTCACACTCACACAGCCTCTTCCCAAAGGTTGTCAAAATAAGTGTCACGCAACAGTTCCTGTGCCAGGCACACAACCTCAGCAGGACAGTTCACAGAATAAATCACAGATCTCCTGTGCTTACAACTGACTCAGCAGGTGCCTAAAACACTCAACGAGTCAACCACCAAGAGAGGGCATCCCACTTGTGGTCGCCGGCGGGGGTGGGGGCGGGGAGGTCAGGCCCAGACACCAGAGTGGGGGCTTCCAGAGGGGGAGCCTTTGACTCTTTAAAGATTTCTCTGTTTCTCGGTTGCAAAACTCAAGAGGAGCCAAAAATGGTCACTGTAACTTTAAGAGAGTTGAAAGAAAAGGGTCCATTACCTTGATATCCCTCCTGAACCTAGGGCAGCTGTCCTACCCATTTTTCCTCCTATGGGGTTCCTATAGCAAGGGGTGATGGGGGCGTCCCCCCACATTGCATCCCTTGTATAGCTTCCCTATTATGCCAGGCAATAATAGGAGCCCGATGAATGGTCCCAGAGATAAAAGAAGAATAGAGAAAAACAGTGAAGAATTTTCTGCCGGTCTGGGGGACATTCTACCCAATTGCATCCTGGAGCCATTCTCCAAAAAAGGGGTTCCCATACTCAACCAAAGGTTAGAGTTTGGTACTTTCCTTGAACTAGAGTCTCAATGAGGACTTTTCCATAGTTTGGAGCGTGGTCAGGAGCCATAGGGAAGGATCCCAATCCAGCCTTGGGAAAAGAAAGCTGCCACGAGAGCCTTGGAGATTGGCGACCATCCTAACCACTTAAGTGGTTGACCCGCACCCATGTAAAATGTATAAATTAGAGTTAGAATTAGGAAGGAATGGATTAATTGTTTCTTCATCACCTTCAGGTGCAAGGTACTGATTCTCTTCTGGCTGAATGCCACGGTTTGCCCCATAGAGTAGCCATGGGCAGCAAACATGGATTCATACAGCTGTCAGAGAAGGTTCGCGATGAATAAGTGAACTTATATCCACCCTTGAAAAAGAGGCAGGCACAAGGAAGGAAAGGGCACTTACCAGAACTTAAGCTCACGAGCCGGTGAAGCAAGATCCCCATACGTGCCACCAGAAGAAATGATGCGGGCTCGGCAAGCCAAAGAGCTGAAAGAAAGATTTCCTGGACTTTCAAGGTCTGGTAGCAGTGCTCCTTTATTCAGAGAAAAGCATGGGGACAAGACCCAAGGACACTGAAGAGCTGCAATGTGTTGAGGGTTAGGGCTACATTTATAAGGCATGGGTATGTGACTTATTTTTACCAGACAAAGGAAGGATGACATAAAAAGTCATTAAAATGGTGTCAGTGCAGATGGGGTCTGGTTGCTGTGTGGTCGTATAACTTTAGATATGAAACAGGTCATATAGATCGGCATGTAGGCCAGGACGCCCTGGGCTTCTCTCCCTGGGGCAGCCTCGATCCACATCACTGGCCTCCGAGGACACTCACTCAGCCGGTCTCTTTGGCAGCGGTCCTCAGTCTTGGCATTCGTCAAAATCACCTGCATGGCTTGTTGAAACAAGATTTCTAATTCAGTAGGCCTGGGTGGGGCTCCCGGCTCTAGGCAGGGGAACTTGACAGCAGCACAAATAAAAGTGATTTAAAATCATTATGAAAGAACCCAAAAGAATCAGAGCTTTTTTTTTTTTTCCCAAACACTCAAGTTTCGTCTGCTCCATCGGGGGATTCCTCCTGTTCACCCTCATTTTAGTCATGGTATTAAAATTAAAATACAGGTGTCAGATAAGCATCAAGGACTAAAAGTCTATTTTGAGTTTGTAGATCTTAGATTATCACCAATTCCTGTTGAGTCAAAGGAGTATGGGAGAGTAATTGAGCTGCAAATGTTCTGTTTTATATATATTTAGATGCACTTCTCTGCAAAAATATAAAAAGCAAAGCAGGGGGCCGCCCTGGGGCCAAGTGGTTAAGTTCACACACTCTGCTTCAGCGGCCGGGTCATCAGGCCATGCTGTGGTGGCATCCCACATAGAACCAGAATGACTTACAACCAGGATATACAACTATGTACTGCAGCTTTGGGGAGGAAAAAAAAAAAAAAAAAGAGGAAGATTGGCAACAGATGTGAGCTCAGGGCCAATCTTCCTCACCAAAAAAAAAGCAAGGATGTAGAATTAAAAACAAAAAAAATGAAACAATGCCATCCTATTATACAGCACCTCCTCCTTCCATCTCTCCTTGTCCCTTACCTGCTTCAATTTTCCTCAGGACTCTATTATCACATGATCTCATATATAGTTATATTTGCTTATTCTCTCTCTTGCTCTTTAAAGGGCAATCTCTAAAACTTGTTTTGCTTTGATACCGTTCTATCTTGTGCCTAGAAGAGCACCTGGCACTTAGTACACACCCTGTACATATTTCTTAAGTAAAAGAATGATTAATTGTGGTGTTGCTTTACCTGGCTTGTTCATCCTATGAAATATTGGTGAAAGCATTATTTTAAAAAATGTGACATTTATGAATATAAAAGTGATAAGTATATTACTGAATATAAAAGTAATCAGTTCCTGTTAAAACTGAAAAAATTTGAGGAAGCACAAAGAAAAAAGTCAAGATCATTAGAAATCTCACTATACATTTTCACCTATAATTTCCAGTGTTTCCTTCTCTCCCCCACTTCACCTCTCCCTCCTTCCCTCTCTCTGTCTCTCTGTATTTAAATGAATGAGATTACAGCCCATTTTGTGAGTTGCACTTTTGGGATCTTAATATATTGGAAACATTTCCCCATGTTATTTGATATTCTTCTATAGTACCAGTTTATTGACTAAATAGTATTACGCCATAAGGATGGAGTATTTATTAAATTATAACTCTCTTTCTTTTTGGAAATTTAGGTTGTTTCCAATTTTTCACAATAAATAACAATGTTATGAGGGACATCCTCCTAGGCAAATCTCCTCACATGTCTGCAGTAATGAATTTCTGAATGCTAAGAGCCAGTTTGGGCTTGCACAGGAGATGATGGTAAGCCATTTCAACAACAAATGGATGCTGTAATGCATTATTGTTAGCAAATCTTAACACTACAAGTGAATGTAACATTGGTTGATATGGATTTAGATAAATATTTCCTAGTTTCTGAGACCTTGTGTCTAGGGACTACTTGTCTTAACACAAGGGTTATGAAAAAAGTTTAAGAGATAATGTATTTCTATCTAATTTATGAATTTCTTCTTTTGTTTGCCTTAGTTTCCTAGTTTTATTCTTCATCTCTTTTACATTCCTTTATTTGAATATTTCCTTCACTCATCTATGTTTATTTATTGTTAAATAAGTCTAAGAAATTAGAGTTCTCTAAGTTCAGTTTGGCCACATGCTGTAACATTTAATGAGCAGTATCTGCATTGTCACTATTTTTTTTTTTTAAAGATTTTATTTTTTTCCTTTTTCTCCCCAAAGCCCCCCAGTACATAGTTGTATATTCTTCGTTGTGGATCCTTCTAGTTGTGGCATGTGGGACGCTGCCTCAGCGTGGTCTGATGAGCAGTGCCATGTCTGCGCCCAGGATTTGAACCAACGAAACACTGGGCCACCTGCAGCGGAGCGCGCGAACTTAACCACTCCGCCACGGGGCCAGCCCCATGCATTGTCACTATTTTTAACATAAAAATATAACTACAGTTTTGATTTCCTTTTTAGCCCAAGAGTTTCTATGGGCAATTAAAAATTAAATGTGTACATGTATAAATTATACACAGACATACCACACACACATATGTATTAACATTTAATCTGTTCTTTCTAATTTCTAGTTCTATTGTTTGGGATTACAGACTGTGTTCTGTGTTATTTGCATTGGAAAGATAGCAGATCAATTAACTGATTGATCAATAGATAATAGAATTTCTTAATGTTCTAATACAGGCTCAATTTTCATAAATTTTCTAATGCTGAACAAGGAGTTATCGTCTCTCTATATAGAGTACAAAGTTATACATACACACACAAATACACAAATATATGTGACACATATATTAAATCTTATTAATTAGATTACCTAGTCTCTCATTTTTTTCTACTTGATGTAACAAAAACTAAAGAAGAATATTGCCACTCACTGCTATGATGTTTCTGCTTCTTTCTCGTATTTACCAATTTTTTAAAAAACATCTTTGAAGTGTTATACAAAGTGTGATATAATTCAGTTTAAGAAGATTCACCAGTTCTGCATCTTCTTTGTGTGTGTCTCATTTAGTGCATTTTGCTCATTATCTTGTAATTCTACACTATCTTATACTGTTATTGTAACATTTACCTCTTATTTTTTAACATTGTCTGATATGTCTCTGTTCTTCGTTTTTTTTTTTTCACTCTTTTTTTGTTTTTATCACTTTGTTTAAGGAGCACCTCTCATAAATATGTTACATTGCAGAGTTGGACCTAATTGAAGGTCTTTGCTTTTGTTATTTTTGTCTTTATATATTTCCATTTATTGCTATAATTTATAAGATTGGCCTAACTTCTGACATCTTTTCTTATGCCTTATTATATGGTGTTGCTTCTGTCATCTCGTTTTATGCTTTTTCACAGTGATTTGTTTTTTGTTTCCTGCTGTTAAAAATACATATAAATATGTATTTTTTTATTTTTATCTTCTCTATTGATTTTTGAAGGTATAAATCTATGTAAGGGGCTGGGCTTTGGCTGAGTGGCTAAGTTCACACCCTCTGCTTCAGTGGCCCCGGGTTTCCCTGGTTCAGATCCAGGGAGTGGATCTAGCATGGTTCATCAGGCCATGCTGAGGTGGCATCCCCCATAGCACAACCAGAAGGACCTACAACTAGAATATACAACTATGTACTGGGGGGCTTTGGGGAGAAGAAGAAAAAGAAAAAGAGAAGATTGGCAACAGATATTAGCTTAGGGCCAATCTTAAAATAAACCTATGTTAAGCTATTTATGACTTGCTTTAAGATTTGATAGCCTTTAATTTTTATTTTCCTAATTATTTGAATCCAAATATATTTTTGAGTCTTTTCCTAGCTAAGATAAGGAATTTAACACACTCACAATCCCTTTGGCTTTTTATTAATATAAACTGAGAATATAGATTAATGTTAGTTTTAAATTATTATTTTACATTAGATAGTTTGTCTTCAAAGAAATATTTTGATATTATTTCACTTGCAGCTGGATTTAGGAGGGTTACTGAGATTTCATGCTACCTCCAACTGCTTTTGGTGCTCACCCCCAGTGCTCTTGTGGCCACCACTTTCCATTCCTGAGCTCTGAATTTTGCTTCATTCTTTGTCAGTTTGATTATATTGTCAAGTAATATTTTTTCCAAAAAAGTACATTAATGACACATTTTTCTAAATTATTGCATTTCTGGACGTATCTTTATTTTGCCTGAAAGACAATCTGGCTGCCTACGAAGAGCCAGATTTCAACTGATTTTGCCTTAATATTATACAGAAGTTTCTCCTCGTCTCCTGAGCTCAAGAGCTGCAGAGGCAGGTGAATCTCCCTGTTTTTCTTTCGTTTGTAAGTAGTTTGGGTCTTTGATCTGGAGAGGATTTAAATTTTTCATCCTTACAATTCAAAATATGTGCAAGGATCTGTCTCTTTGTATCTCCTCTAGTTGATTTTGACCTGGAATTAAACGCCTCTCCATCTCCATATCCAGGTAATTAACCACCTTGACAAAGTCATTTTCCGGCCTTTTCTCCAAAACCCAGTTTACCTGGATGATGATCTCAGCTCTCTCTTCATAGCTGTCTTCTTTTCTTTCATCCTTTTACATCTACCCACTTTATTTTCATTCTGTGAGACTTCTGGTTTGTTTCCTTCCTAATTCATTTTCCTCCACTCCAATGGTGGCCTACATGCTTCCAATGATGATTTTAATTGTCCTATTGCATTTTTAGTGTCCTTTCAGTGCTTCCCTATGTCACCGATAACCCTCTCCCCCTTCTTCCCTATTGTACCGTTCTCTCATCTTAGACTGTTCATTCCTTATGCTTCCAGCTTCCATTTCCTGGAAGCTTTGCTGTCTTCCATTCTACTCAAAGTGTTTTTCTTCTGGTTTCTGTAATAAATCACATTCAGTGATGTGTTTTTAATTTGTCTTCATGTGATATTTCCTTTCATTTTTTCTAAGAAAATTTTTATGAGTCCAATTTCTTTTTTGTCTGTACTTGTATTGTAATAAGTGGAAACTCATTCACTGTTTGCCAGCACAGACTGTGCATGAGTCACTGTTGCTTGCCTCCCTGAATGTAGGTGGTGACTGAATTCCCTCCTCAGATCCTTAGTTGAAGTAAGTTGACTTTATTCCAAATTTCTAACACATATTCATCTACAGCAGAACAATAAATTATTATTTTTTCACTCCCCATTGCCGATTCTATGTAATTGTAAGCAAAGCAGTAAATAAAACACAATTTCCAGCAGTCTGCTCTCCACTTCTACTCTTATAGCTCTTTACGTATGAGAACCACAGCAACCTTAAAGTGACTGAGGTGGATCATCAAACCTGTTTCTTCTTCCTGGTCACAGGGCCAGACTACATATCTCAGTTCTCTCCCAGTTAGGATTCTAGTGAGAGGAACATAAGTGGAGGTGATGTACACCACTTCTACATCTGACCAAGCAAAAGTTGCCATGAGCAGACTATCTCTTTTCCCACATTCGTTTGCTGGATGTTGATGCTCAGGGCAACTTCAGAAGCCACACGTTTGATTTCTGTTTCTTTTGTACAGCTTCACTGAGGTATACAAAAAACTATGCATATTTCATGTATACAATTTGATGACCTTGGACATATGTATATACTTGTGATAGCATCACCACAATCAAGGCAATAAACATATCCATCACCTCCAAAAGTTTCCTTGTATTTCTTTGCTCTTTTCTTTGTCATAAGAACAGTTGACTCGGGATCTCCCTTCTTGATACATTTCGAAGTGCTCAGTACCAGATTGTTAACTAGGGCACCGTGTTGTCCAGCAGATCTCTAGAACTTATTCATCTTGTATGACTATAACTTTATTCCCATTGAACAACTATTCTCCATTTCTTTTACTTCCCTCTCTAAGAAGTCGCATGTTTGAGAGGGTGGAGCCTCTGGGAACTTGGATCCCTGATCGACTGTGGGGAGCAGACCCTGCCCCACCTCCTCATCGCCATCTTCTGACTCAATTTGCACCATTGTGTGAGGGAGGAAAACACACTTACTGTGTCAACTGAATGTCCAGGTTTATTTGTTTCAGCAGTGAACATACTTAGCCCACTATACACTTTCTTCTTCTACATCCTTCCTTCTCAGTTACTTTCCAAGAGTTGCTGGATCTGGATAGACATAGACAGACATGAGGGAGAAGGTGGGAAGTTTGTAGGTAGGATGACAGTGTGTAGGCTGCATCCCAAATCACTAACCCGAGAGTAAGGACACAAAGTCCCATCTTCTAGTTTGTACAGCCCCTGGGTGTTTTGAGTTATGCACCATTATGAAGTATGTTTTTGACTTTAGACAGTTTCTGATTCTTGAAGTGAAGATTGAGGGTGCAATGAGGCAAAGAATGCCTTGGTACATTTTATCAATGCAACTTTATCTTCACTGTTGGTAATGGAAAAATTCTGAGCTCATTCTGTGTCTGTTTCCTGCCAGTCCTTGGTTTTTTGGTGATTCAAGTGTTTTAATTTTTTTGATGGCAGAACAGACACGTCTCAGAGTATGTGGCCTATTCCATAGTACGAGGCCCCTTTTTTAGGAACCTCCTCTTTGATCTCCAGGAGTCACACTCATCAGCCAGGGAAGAAGTGGATGTTTCAAATAAGAAGGAGAAGGGTAAGGACAATATCAACCTTTCGTGGTAATATAACAGTCAATAATTTAGGAACGTCTTTTCAGACACTGAAATATAGTTTAGAGTATTTTTGTCATCTGATATTTAAATAACAGCAATAATAATATCTAACGTACGAGTAATGTTGAACAGGTTACAATAGCTTTACCATAAATTATCTCATTGGTCAAAAAACAACCACTGTATATTCAGGGAAAATACAAAGGAAAGCAAATTAAAGTGTAGTGGCCTAGAAAAAAGTCAAAGGAAAAATTTAGATTTATATAACAAAACAAACAAGTGCCAATAGATATACTTTGCATTTATTTCACCTTAAATATTCTCCTTAAAAATATAATGTTCATCATGTTTTTAAGTCAAATTATCTTTTTAGATGCAGTCGGGGAAAGTGCTTATAGAGCTTCTTATTTATTCTCTCTGCTTCTGCTCTTCCCCCATCATCCCATCCTCTGTGTTGCAGTCAGAGTGGTCTTTTAAAATATAAATAAGATCATGTCAATCCTCTGTTTAAAACCTTTCAGTGTCTTTCCTTTTACTTGGAGTAAAATTCAAATCCCGCTGACCTGAATGGTCTGGATTCTGACTCCTCTCCAACTTCTTTTTTTTTTTTTTTTGGTGTAGAACATTTATTTATTTATTCCATGAAACACTCAAAGTTTAGGTCAGTGGGAAATAATTTTAATCAAAGAATTGTACATTTTCTTCCCACGTATCTTGCTTTGTAATAGGAAATGACATTGAGATTCATTTCACTACAATATTACAAAATATTTACAAGAAAATATTAAAAATAACTCAAACACGAAAGGCAAGATGGGGTGAAATAAACTGGTTTTCAGAAATCTCTACTCTAGTGCCCACAGCACACAAGAAGAGAATCAAAACAAATAAGTAACAAAGAAGCCCCTGATCGCAAGTTTCCAAAGAGCGGGAGAAGAGGAAGGAACGGGATGAGAATGGCGGTGTGAAAGGGACCGGATGTTAGCAGCACTGCTTCAATGACCAATCTATTCTGAATGAAATACCCTCTCTCATATGCAGTAAATGCTGAACAAGGCTAAACTTTAGGATATTCCTTAAACAGAAATTATAAAATACCCTGACAGCGAAAGCAGCTCTTTCACCTAAGTATAACAAGAGCCTCTTTATCCATGAACCGCTGATGTGAACAGAAGCCCGTTCTGCCATCGAAGGCTGTCACAGTAGCCCTTCCATCTCTTTCATGAAAGCTTCATAAACATCATCCTTAGTTTGTACTGAGACGGGAACAGATGGACCAGACTTGGGGGCTGCTTTGGCAAGAGGTACAGCAGAATCATCCTCTGACTTTCTTTGGGGAGTAGCAGTCGCCCCTTTATTCTCCCGACGTACCCTCAGTGCAGTGGGCACGAATCGAGTAATCTCTGCCTTGGGATTAGTGATCTGTGGCTTGGCACTGATGGTTGCTGTGGCTTTCTTCTCAATGGTGGCCGCGCTTGTATCATCCGCCTTGGGTCGCTGAATCAAATTGGGTGGAGCACTTAAAACCCCGGGGTTCGGCAAGGGAGCTGGCGGGAAAAGCCCAGGTGGGGCAGGTCCAAGTGGAGGCACCAAAGGTGGGCGCATCATGCCAGGACGAGGTGGAGGGATACCTGGAGGTGCAGGGGGAGGTAGCCTTGGTGGGGGTCCCCGAGGAGGAGGGCCAGGAGGCAGACCCGGAGGTGGACCTGGGGGAGGGCCAGGGGGTCGGCCTCGTGGTGGACCTGGAGGTAAAAGTCGGGGTAAAGGCCCTCGGAGTCCTGGCATTCCAGGTGGTCTCAGGAATGGAGGAGCTCCTGGAGGTGGTCCAGGAGGAAGGCCTGTGGGTGGGCCAGGTGGCCGTAAAGGTGGAGCAGGTGGTGGTCCGAGAGGAGGTGGTCCTGGCATGGGGGGTGCTTGTATCTGAGATGGGGGAACAGACTGTGGGGGAGCTTGCTGCTGTGAAGAAGCAGTAGATGTGCCATCAGAGAGAGATTCCTCTTTATGCTGTTTTTGTGATTGCTTTTCTGCTTCAGAATCATCAGAATCATCTTCATCATCGTCCTCTGAAAATTCCTCTACTTCGCGGCCCTCCTCAGGGATTTCCTGACCTGCCATCCGAAGCATCATGGCTTGAAGAGGAGTTAGCTCCTTCATATTCTTCTTCTTCTTCCTTGATTTCCCAGGCATATCTGCAAATCGTACGCTCAGACCTGACTTTTTTTCTTCAGTGGTGTCTCTCTCATTATCATCACGGTGCACAAAGTCATCCCCTTCACTCTCTCCATCTGATCTGTCAGTGTCGCTGTCATCGGTACTGTCACCATGCTTATCTTGATCCATGTCCTCAGGATAGCCGTCATCTTCACTGGTGCTGGAAACATCATCATGGTGACCCCGTTGAGCAAGTTCAGGACTGTACAACATGTCTTCATCTCGCCTACGAGCAGGAAGATCTAGGGCAAAGCCCACTTTACGGCCATACATTTGCAAGACCTGAGGAGGAGGCGGACCAGGGGGAGGACCAGGAGGTTTTCTGCCAGGGGGCAAACGTGGAACACCATGTCCAAGAAGAGGAAGTATAGAAACTGCCCGAGTTGGAGGTCCATAGGCTGAGGTCTTCTTAAGGATGGAGGGTGGCTGGGCACCAGGAAGTGGAATGTCCTGGATTAAGATGTTGGAAGGAGCATGCGGCATATCTAGTAAAGGGATGCTCTCCACTTCCACGTGCTGAGCATTCTTTACAGCATCAAAATATTGGCTAAGTTGAGCCCTTTTCTGTTCATATTCTACTTCTAGCTTTCTCAATTCTTTGTAAATATCTGGATTCTCTTTTTCATAGAGCCGTAGAATACGTTCAAAGGTTTCACGTAGCTTTTTACGCTTGTCTTTTAGCACCTTCTCATTTAACTGTGGCTGTTGAACTGGGTTAAACTCCATTTCATCCAATTTCTCCATGTCCCGGATAATCTGTTTGGGATCCTTCATCTTTAAAACCGCAGCTCGTACCATCATGCGCTGTTTTTTGTTCTTCTTTAATTCTCTCTTCCGGGCTTCTTTTCGGGCTTGGTCTGTGGGGTTCATAAATTTTCCACTCTTGGTGGATGATGTAGATCTCCGTCCCATGTTGACAATCTGTATGGTTTACTTGTTCGTTAAAAATAAAAACACTTCTGCTGGACTCCTGGGACTGCGAGAAGCGGGGAGGGGACGATTCTCGGCCTCTGTGACTTCGTAGGGGCCTTCACCTCTGCCTCCTGGTCAGCCATTGAGCCACCGCCATCTTGAAACCTCGCGCTCCTCCGCCATCCCTACCTCCAACTTCTTTTTATTCCACATTTTTGCCCACCCCCAAGACTTCCTCAGCCACACCAGGCCTTCCTTCAGTTCCTCAAACACACTGAATTCTTTTCCCACCTCTTATACTTCACCCATGCTGATTCCTCGACCCTGAAGCTCTTCCCTGCATTCTTCAAGCGGCTAAACCCATCTCACGTTAACGTTACCTCCTGATGTTGGGCTTTCTCTGAGCCCCTCTATGTAAATTAGGTCCCCACTGCCAGATTTTCCATTTTCGATGTATCTTTCATGGCACCATGCCACATCTGCAGCATCATTTGGTCAGTAGACTAGACTGTCCCAGTAGACTGGAAATGCCGTGTGGGCAGTGACAGTATGTGTCTCACTCACTGCACAGTGCAGGCTCACAGTAGACGCTCAGTAATATATATATTCTAAATTGTGGTTAAATACACCTAACAAAAAATTGACCACTTTAACCATTTTTCAGAGTAGCATTCAGCGGCATAACTACTTCCATATTGTTATATTATCATCATCATCATCCATCCACAGAACTCTTTTCATCTTGCAAATGCACTCAATAATATTTCTAGAAAGAAGAGATAAGAGGTCCCTGGTTCCTTTTGCAAACGGAAGAATCCAGGGTAAGACAATATCCATCCCAATTTAACCATTAGAGAAGTTCAGATTTTAATACACATGATTTTCTTAAATAAGAAACACCTATCTTCTGACAGATGCAGAAGAGCTCTAGAAATACGTGTAGACACGGGCTGGGACAATGAAGTGTTACTGATAGATCTGAGTGAAAAAGCTACCAAAAAAAGTAAATAAGAAAGTAAGTAAATTAGTGGGTAAATAACCTAGAAATGGGATATACATTTAAACTATCTTTAGCCTCTAGATACAGTAAGATCTTTTACAAATGAATGCTTATTTAGATGTTGAATTTCCTTCTAACATGGGCTCTCAGAGGAGTGCATGGCCATTTGATCACATACGCAAGTAATCGAAGTGTTTTACTCAAAACAAGAGACTCCCTAAGAGATGACTTGTATCTGGGAGGAGTCACTTGAGTTTAATTCCTACGAGATACTTCCAAAGCTGCAAGATTGTTAATTGACTTGAAACTCTTACTGCCAGACAAAATCCTAGTTTGTGTGTGTGTGTTCACAATGTTCAGAGTATTCTGCTAGGAGTTTTGAGGCTTGGAGAAGAAGAAGACATAAATCCATCCTAAGAAAAACCTTTCAATGTAATGAAAAGGAGTCAAAGCAGATTAGAGGCTGTTTAGCAGATACATACAGATAATTATATATTTATAGAATATATAAATACCAATTAAAATAAGGGCTGAAGTGGTGGGGGAGACTAAAGTGATCTGATCTAACTATGGGCAGGTTAATGGAAGACAGTGTCTCCAAAACACAATGATTTAATGTCGATATAAACACTTTTCTGAACTAACACAATTAGCACGAATGTAACTCGAATCTATATAATTTACAAGTGAAACTTTCAGACCCAACATTCGTGTTTGCTTTTTTTTTTTTTCCGATAATTTTCTTTTCCCACTTGTGGTCTTTTCTTTTCCACTTAAAAATCCCTTTAGTGGGGACCGCCCAGTGGCACAGTGGTTAAGTGCGCACGTTCCGCTTCGGCGGCCCAGGGTTTGCCACCCAGATCCCGGGTGCAAACGTGGCACTGCTTGGCAAGCCATGCTGTGGTAGGCATCCCACATATAAAGTAGAGGAAGATGGGCATGGATGTTAGCTCAGGGCCAGCCTTCCTCAGAAAAAGAGGATTGGCAGATGTTAGCTCAGGGCTAATCTTCCTCAGGGGGAAAAAAAATCCCTTTAGCATTTCTTGTAAGACTGCTTTATTGGTAATAAACTTTAGCTTTTGCTTGTCTGGAAAACTATCTCTCCTTCCATTGTGAATGATAACTTTGCTGAGTAGAGTATTCTTGGCTGTAGGTTTTTTCCTTTCAGCACTTTAAATATACTGTAGCACTCCCTTCTAGCCTGTAATGTTTACGCTGGGAAGTCAGCTGATAGCCTTATGGGGTTTCCTTTGTATGTAACTTGTTGCCTCTCTCTTGCAGCTTTTAGGATTCTCTCTTTATCTTTAGCTCTTGACATTTTAATTATAATGTGTCCTGGTGTGGGCCTCTTTGGGTTCATCTTGTCTGGTGCTCTCTGTGCTTCCTGAACCTGCATGTCTGTTTCCTTCCTTAGGTTAGGAAAGTTTTCAGCTGTTAATTCTTCAGATAGATTCTCTGCCCCCTGTCTTTCTTCTCCTTCTGGGACATCTATAATGCGGATGTTAGTGCACTTGATGTTGTCCCAGAGGTCCCTTAGACTGTCCTCGTTCTTTTTGGTTGTCTTTTCTTTTATCTGTTCAGCTTGGGTGATTTCCTCTGGTCCTTCATCCAGCTCACTGATCCTTTCTTCTGTATCATCTATCCCGCCATTGAGTGCCTCTAGTGAGTTTCTTATTTCCCTTATTGTATTCATCATCTCTTTTTATTTTTTATTTTTTAAAGATTGGCACCTGAGCTAACAACTGTTGCCGATCTTCTTTTTTTTTTTTTCTCCCCAAATTCCCCCAGTACATAGTTGTATATTTTAGTTGTGGGTCCTTCTAATTGTGGCATGTGGGACACTGCCTCAACATGGCCTAATGAGTGGTGCCATGTCCGCGCCCAGGATCCAAACCCTGGGCGGCCGAAGCAGAGCATGCAAACTTAACCACTCGGCCACGGGGCTGGCCCCAATAGTCATCATTTCCAATTGGTTCTTTTTTATATTTTCCAATTCTTTGTTGAAGTTCTTGCTGAGTTTGATCTATTCTTTTCCCAAGACCAGTGAGCATCCTTATGAATTTTGTTTGAACTCTTTGTCAGATAGATGGTTTATCTCTGTTTCCTTTAGGGTTTTTTTTCTGTGATTTTGTCCTGTTCCCTTATTTGGAACGTATTCCTTTGTCTCCTCATTTTGCCTCTTTCTCTGTGCTTATACCTAGGTGTTAGGTGGGTCAGCTATGTCTCTCAAGCTTGGAGAGGTGGCCTTATGTAAGAGATGCCTAATGAGGCCCAGCAGTGTGCTTCCCTTTCATCACCAGTTCCAAATGTTCCAGGGTGTCCCCTGCGTGGGCTACATGTGCCCTCCTGTTGTGGCAGGGTTACTCTTGCTACAGGTGTCCAGGGAGGCTAGGCTGTCCCCCTGGCTGGCTGGTTGTAATGCTCAGCTCTGTGCAGCTGCTATGGTCCCTTCAGTCACTTTATCAGGCATGGGGAGCCCCAGCACAGTTGGCTGTAAGGTCAGACCCGACATTAAGGTCTGTAAATTCCATTATAAATCATTATGTCTAAAATAGCTGATAACAATGAATTCTTACAAGAGACCTTTGTGAAGGTGACCAGGTATTCAGCAAGGTCAGTTTTTTAAGCTTTGAAGGATTTTATAATATATTTCCTTAAATCAAATTAGCTAATAAATGGAAATTATAGAAAGGCTACAGTCAACCCAAAAGAAGCAGTAAAAGTAAATGAACTGACTACACCTCTCCAGGTGGGGTGTTCTCAAGGTGAGCAGTTTCTTATTGCTGGAGCCAGCAGAAGGCCACGCTGTCCTGCAGTGCTCAGGACTGCTCTGTTCCCATCCGGTACCATAACATCATTTGACTACTGCTCTGGGTATTGACGTTGTGTAAACATGCTTACGTAAGGAAAGGAGAAATAAACACACAACCAATGTAGTGCAGGCTGCTGAGCAATGCCCTTCAGAGTACTCATGTCTTGGATTCTGCTTTACATACAGCACAAAATGCTACTTCAATAAGTTTGTACAATAAGTTGCAAGCTATTTGGAAGGTGGCACCAAAATACATAAGGTGGATATTCATCTATTTCATCTTCTTTCACTGAATTATCATGTCTTGTGACTTGGATCCATCTGTATTCCCACTAGGTACATACTTAATGGGACACCTAGTAGATTTTTTTCTCTAAAGCAAAATTGTCTATGTTTGTATGAAAGCCATGACCTATCTCTTTATTAGCATTGCACTTGGAGTTGATTGTCCTAAGCAGCCTCTTCTTTAGTCCCTTCTCTCCCGAAATGCCCAGACACATTCTGGTTGCTATTAAGAAGCTTGGCTCTGCTTTAGAATTTAGGCTTCACTTTTTATTAACTGTGCAACTTTGAATAAGTTACTTAATGCAATTTCCTCACTAGCAAAATGTGGATCATAGTACCTATCTCAAAAAATCATTACGCAGATTAAAAGAGGTAATGTACCAGTGAGTGGCACATGGTAGCTAATAAATGGAAGCTGCTTTGAGAATAGAGCACCCAGTTGCATTTGATGATGGGCAGAGAATGCTTTACAGTCCAGTTCGGGGAGCCCTCTGAAAGTACCATCACAAACACGAGCAGAGGCAGCCACCCAACCACACTGCTGCCAAAGGCCTCTTCCCTGTTACTTGCTGATCCTCACCCCCCAGGTCACCCTTTACAAAACACAGTCTTTGCACAGCTTGCGTGGGCCTTCATTGCCTTGCCATCTGACACGAGTGGGTGGAAATAACCCCTGGGTAGAAATCGTGAAGGGTCCCTGTGCCCCTGTTTGGCATGTGCAGTTGGGTCAGAACACTGACTGGATGATGCTAAGAGCTCCCCTCTCTGCCCATCTTTCCCATTCACACCTTTCTTCTGGGGCCCTGAGTCTACTGGCCTGCATGACCCTTGGGAGCTTAGCTCTTATTTTTGGTCAAGTAAACAATAGGTGTTAATCACACTCCTGACCCACACATAAATAAATTTATGGGAGCCCTTGTTTCTTGGATTTGTCTAGTTTTCTTCCTGAGAAATGATGACTCCCTCTCTCACCCAGTATTGACTAATTTCTGGACTTGCATTGGCCATGATGCAGACACTGTGCTGCTGGCCAACCATTTATATTTCTACCACTGGTTCATCACAAAGACAGGCTTTGCTAGAAAGAAAATACCCAAGTAGATGGCTTTTTCTGACTGTCTTGTTGTTGGTGAAAAGATGCTTGATTTCTAATGCCTTCTAAAAGCACACAGAAGTTTATTTTACTTAAACACATAGAAGTTTATTTTAGGGGCCAGCCCCATGGCCAAGTGGTTAAGCCTGTGTGCTCCACTTCAGGGGCCCAGGGTTTCACCGGTTCGGATCCTGGGAGAGGACCTAGCACCACTCATCAAGTGATGCTGAGGCAGCATCCCATATAGCAGAACTAGAAAGACCCCTAGTGCCACAACGATGTACTGGGGAGCTTTGCGGAGAAGAAGAAAAAGAAAAGAAGAAAAAGAAGATTGGCAACAGGTGTTAGCTCAGGTGCCAATCTTTAAAAAAAAAAGTTTATTTTAACAAAGATCCTATTTTGGTGGATAAAATATGTTATAATCACCTCCTATTCATCTCATTGGTGATGGAGGGATTCCTGCTGTAGGGTTACAGAGATGGCTGAACACAAGACCTGTGACACTGGACAGATGAGATCCACAGCAGGTTATTAGTCACACGCTACTCACAGCCCAGGGGACACTGCATGTCTCCCAGGGCCACACAGGAAGAGAGTGAAGCAACCAGGGCCTGTGGGAGGCAGACTTTGTTGTATCAAGAGAGAGAGGTGACATCTGGTTCTCTAGGAGGACATGACGGGCTTGTTTGAGTAATTCTGCTTGCTGGCAGGGAACTGAAACTGACTACTCCACGATAGTTAGGAACTGCCCGTGGTTTCCTTGATAAGGAGGGTCATGTGGCTAGGGACCTTATCCATGAGGAGGGGAAGCTGCTGTTAGGACATTCAAGATCCTCCCAATTCCTTTTTTTAAATTATTTTATTGAGGCCACATTGGTTTATAACATTGTGTAATTTCAGATGTACAATATTATATATCACTTTCTATAGAGACTGCATCATGTTCACCCCCAATAGTCTGTCTTTTTAATCCATCACCATACGTATGTGCCCCTTTACCCCCTTCTCCTTCTCTGTTACCTGCTTCCCCTCTGGTAATCCCTAATCTGTTCTCCTTATCTATGTGTTTGTTCATCTTCCACATATGAGTGAAATTGTACAGTGTTTTTCTTTCTTCGTCTGGCTTATTTCGCTTAACATAATGCCCTCAAGGTCCATCCATGTTGTTGCCAATGGCATGATTTTGTCTTTTTTATGGCTGAGTAGTATTCCTTGGAATATATATATCACACCTGCTTTATCCATTCATCAGTTGAGGGGCACTAGGGTTGCTTCCACTTCTTGGCTACTGTGAATAATGCTGCAGTGAACATAGGGGTGCGTTAAGTCTCTTTGAATCATTGGTTTCACATTCTTTGGATAAATATCCAGTAGTCGGACAGCTGGATCGTATGATATTTCTATTTTCAATTTTTTGAGGAATCTCTATACTGTTTTCCATAGTGGCTGCACCAGTTTGCATTCCTACCAGCAGTGCATGAGGGTTCCCTTTTCTCCACATCCTCTTGACACTTGTTGCTTTCTGTCTTGTAATTAAAGCCATTCTAATCGGTGTAAGGTGATATCTCATTGTAGTTTTGATTTGCATTTCCCCAGTAATTAGTGAAGTTAAATACCTTTTAATGTGCCCGTTGGCCATCTGTCTATCTTCTTTGGAAAAATGTCTGTTCTGTTTTGTGATCGGGCTGTTTGTTTTTTGTTGTTGAGTTGTATAAGTTCTTTATATGTTTTGGAAATTAAACCCTTGTCAGATAAATATGATCTGCAAATATTTTCTCCCAGTTGGTGGGTTGTCTTTTTTCTTTGTTCATGGTTTCCTCTAAGGCCCTTCCAATTTCACCAGATGTCACAGCCATACATAATATGGGGCCTTAATTCTAGGTCTGACACCAGACATGTCAACGTTGTAAACCTCTCATTCTCTTGATATAGAAAACCAAAGTAAATGAATTTTCTAACAGTGACTATAATTTGCTAAAAGACTATTTTTTCCTACATATGACACAAGGCTGGGACAAGGTAATATTGTGAGAAAGAAGAAATTATTTGGTATCTTGAGGGAATAAGGCATTTTATTTCCTTTCCTAAAATATACATGCTATTCTACTTTGCCTTCAATCTAGTTTCCAGTCATTGATTAAGAGGAGTGGAAGATAAGTTTATGGTTTCCCAATTTTGATACCTTCTCAAAACAACAGAAAGATTCCTTTTTGTATTATGCAGCCATTGCTTCACAACCTCTCCACCCCTCAACCCATTGAAAAATGATTTTGTTTTCTGGCATATTTATATTTATATTTTTGGCAACATTATAAAGCCTTGGAAGGTCAGTGCACGCCCTATACATTGCAAAAGTAATTATCAGAATAAGGATGGCCATTGTCTCTCTTCTCCATCCCATCCCCTCTCTTCGAGGAATGATTACATATCACTCCGCTGTACGGCAGCATACTAGGCAGCAGTCGAAAAAATAAGGCAGACTGTGCATAGCATCATAAAAGACAGGTCTTCAAGAAATGAAAAGGTTTAACTGGTAGAACACACAAAGGAGCGCCTAGCATATAGTAAGCTCTCATTCCACCATTTTTAAGAAGTGAATCTCTACAGTAGGTATGATTAAAATGAGCCAGCACAGAGTTCGAAAAGATGAGCACATCTACGTGAAAAACCTACAGGGCCTACTTGCTGACTGTCAAGGCTGATTCTTAAAGTGGACCATGGACTAGTATTCTTCCGAGCACAGATCTTGGATCACCTCCATCAGAATCACTCAACATGGCCTCACCCAAAGAAAGGTTGGTTCAGTCTAAGGCCAAGAATCAGCATTTCAGAGAGCACTTAAGAGATGATTCTTAAGTCCACTGCAGTTTGAGAATCACTAGGCTAAATAATGAAATATGTGCAGTTTGAAGAAAAGGAAGATGTTATAGATTGAATGTTTGTGTCCCCCTACAATTCATACATTGAAATCCCAACCCCCCAAAGGAATGGTATTAGGAGGGAGGATCGTTGAGAGGTGATTAGGTCATAAGGGTGGAGCCCTCAGGAATGGGATTAGTGCCCTTTGTAAAAGAGGCCCAGAGAGTTCCCTTGTCCCTTTCGCCATTTGAGATTACAGTGAGAAGATGACCATCAATGAGGAAGTGACCTCTCAGACACTGAATCCGCCGGAGCCATGATCTTGGGTTTCGCAGTCTCCAGAACTGTGAGAAATAAAACTGTATTGTTTATAAGCCACTCAGTTTATAGTATTTTTGTTAGGGAAGCCCAAACAGAGTAAGAAAGAAAGTAAGGGACTCCTCTTCTGCCCAGCATAGGCCCACCAGGTTACCGTCTCCCTCTAGGTGGGAATGCAGGTGTGTTCTCATTTCTCCCTTAACCTACCACACCCTTCTCACCAACACATGTTTATGAATTTCATGACGAAAGGAGATGTGCCTTTGGATTGTGCCTTACGGGTTTTTTTCATTCTTAGAATGCATTTTATTCATTTATTTTTAGTTATTTACTTACATCTAAGGCAAGCTGAACTGGAAACACCTAGGGTCTCTACGCTCTCCTTTTTTATGGGCTTCAAAATTATTGTCTCCCTGGTCTCAGATACGGACCCAGTCATCTGCAGGGCCTGCCACACTCTGTTGACTGCCTGCTGGCCTCCAGGCTGCTCTCCTCCAATGTCTTGGATTTGATGCCTGCCTCTCCACTACGTGCAGTAAGGCAGGCTCTGAATGAAGCTCATGAAGAGCCATTTCTGCTTGAAGACCTTGAACTAGTCGTAGGTCAGCTCCTCCCATTTTTTAAGACCACCTAGACTCCTTTATGGTGGGGCTAAGGCCCCCTGGACCACTGAGGGCGGCAGGCTAAGGAGCAGAAGCAAGCATGATCTTGGGTGACCCCCAGTCCTACAGTGTTGGGAATGACTTCTAGAGGGAATTCTGTCCTTCCCTTTCTTTCCCTTTGGGCTTCAGTCTTGGGTTGGGAGACTCTCTGCCTTCCGCCCTGTCCAATGTGTAGCCGGCCCTCTGCAAGGCTGAGACAAGGGGTCCTGCCACGGGACCTTTAACTGTTTCTGCAACAGGCTTGCCGGTCGTCTCTGTTCTTGCAATCACCACACACGTGCTGCGCTCTGGGGAGAGACCAGCAGCTCCTGCTGACGTGCTAGAAGTGTGCACTGGAAGAAAGCTCTTGCTCCAACTAAGTAAGACCTCTGAGGATGCATCAGAGGCACTTGCCGTGGACATGCCGGTTCCACTTCCTGCTGGATCCATGAAGGCGCTCCTGCCGGTGCTGTATTTGTGTGCCAGGTCTGCAGACCTGGTTACCTCCATGTGCACAGCACCTGTGATGGTGCCTGTCATTACCACGGCTGCCTCTTTATCGGGCACTCTTGGTGTTGTGATAAGAGGAAGAGTGTGCTTCCACGAACACAGTATGTGCACAAGGCATGTTGGATTCCTTCCCCCTCAGCATAAGGAGAGGAGGTGGCCCCAAACACCTCAGAGACCATGGGAAGGCTCCTGATGCTGGCCTGACTGTGATCCCCGTCTCCACGGAGCTCCGTGGCCACCCGGCTCTGCTTCAAACACAAGTACGTCCATTGTGTCCTCAGCTGGAATGGCTTAGGCACAGCTGTAAGCCTCCAGTGGTGGTCTTGGGGGCAAACAAGGTTTTTCCAGTGAGCAAAAAAGATCTCTTGCATCTGAAGGGAACACAGCTTAAGGTAAGCAGAGCGGCCAGTGGCAAGCTTCAGGTGGGGCTGTTGTTCCTCATGACTGCGGATGGCTATCTTTACAAACTTCAAGGGAGGCTGCCTGGTGAGCTCCAAGGTCTTCGCAGGCCCATGGCCTCTTCGCTGGTGTCTCGCCACCTCCCTGATGCTCCTCACAGCATGCAGCGGGTTGGGCCAGCAGCGTAGTACCAGGTTTTGCGAGGCTGGGGCTGGCGGATACCAGGCTCAAGGTCACTATTTGCGCACGATGTGTGCCTTGATCAGCTCTCCTCTGTTGCTGATCTGGATAAAGGCGCTCAAAGATCTGTGCGTACACTGTCCCTTGTACAGCTGTGGCTGCAGTTCCCCATGGAGGATTAAACACGCTCACTGCAAGCTGCTTTCCGCGGTGTGTGGATGCGCTGCTCAAGGTTCTCCTTCAGCCAGACAGCTCTCCGTGGCCCCGCCGCACCTCCCTCCACACCTCGCAGGCCGCCGGCGCTGCCCAGGCCTGGCTGGCAGGTGGCTGAGCTGCGGTCCGCGCAGCCCCCTTCCTGGTCTAGACGACCCCGCGGGGACAGCCAGGAAGGGATGGCGGCGCTGAGGACCCACCACTCAGCTCCTGGCTGCCAGCTGGGGACGGGCCTGGCGTGTGGATCAGGACTGCGCCCATCCGAGGGCAGCGAGACGTGACGACGCGCTCGGGGAACGGCCTCCCCATCGCGACACGCCCGTCACCGCCGCCTCCGCCTCCATCCCTCAGCCTGAGCCGCGAGCCGCCACCGCCCGCCTTCCTCCGGGGCCGCCACCTAAACCATCCCGCGGGGCCGCCTTTAACCCGCTCCTGCCCATGGTGACCTAGCGCCGTCACCCTGCCCTTTGTGCTCGTCCTGCAACACCGTTCCCTTAAGGTGGGGACACCGTCCACCCCCCACGGCCCCCAAACACCGCGACTCCGCCGAGGCCCCGCCGGAAGCGCGGTGCGCATGTGTGAACACCGCCCGTGCTCAGATGGGGTTTTTTAATTACAAAATTAAAGATGTCACATGTGGGCCCAAACTGCTTTGTTTTCCACTGCAATATTATCAAAAGGCAGGGATGTATTTGTTCAGAAATTACAGCTTGTCTGTGCTGGAAGGGACTTTAGAAATGATCTATTTCCACCCCCTTATCGTCATAGGTAGATTTGGAGAAACTTTGCCCATGGATATCGAAGGTCAAGGTGGCTTACCCTCTGCGTAAGACGGTTTTGAGTATTGTGGCATGCAACAGCGTGTCCTTCAATTCACACCATCTTAGGGAGTTGCCAATTCTTTCTATGCCTATAAGTGGCTTTATTTTTTTCAGATGAACTCAAAACAGGTTTGATTTATCATATAAACAATTCCAAAACGTTCTCCGAAGCAAGATGTTTGTGTAAACAGATAGAGATAAAAGAAAGCTTAGTAAACTCAGCTGGCTGCATTCGAGCTGCCTAGTTATATTTGGAACCAGATAACTACATCAAATTTAGGGGAAACAAGAATGGAACTGTTACTCAAAATGCCACTTCTGCTCAGAGAAGTTTGATCTAAATCTGGAGAAGCACTTTCTATGGGACAGGCCTTAATTCTTTTAGGCCTGAATTGATGTAATAGGGGAGAATGAGGTAGTGTTACCTGGATTAATAAATTCTCTAAGGCTAAAGGTACTTGTAGCAAAGTTACCTCAGTAATAAATGTGCTTGTGGGAAGCCTTAGTTCCCTCCATGCTGGATTAGAAAGAAGTGTTGTCACCTAAGAAATAAATCAGAGTCAGAGATCTTAGGTCCTGAATCGTCACAAAGACCAGGGTCGGAATCAGATTAAATTAGTGGCCAGAATGCTGGGGGTTCGTATGAGCTAGCCAGCTAGGAGTGGGAAGGGTCATTATGAAGCGACACATGTACTGGCACATTTACCTGTGCTTCACATTTTAGTTGGAACTCTGGTCAAGACATTTCTGATTGCAAGGCATTATAGTCAAAGTTATGTGTTTGTGATTTGGTTTCCTAAGGGAGTTGATGGGATGAATTCAGTAGTGACATAAGAAAATGGGAACCATCCTACTGGGTTAGATCCCTCGGCCATCCAGCCTAGTGTTCTCTGATTGACAGAAATATCAAAGGATGGATCGTGGGAAAGTATCCTTGTCTTTCTTGACTAACCTAGAAGTTCAGTGGAGTCTGACTTCCCTTAGTAGTATTTTAACATAGCTGTCGTTCTTAAACTTGTTCAAAACTCTTTAATATACATACGTATTGTTAATTTTTGTGATAATTAGTGTTCCATGCTGGATAAAAGAATCCTTCATGTTATTTGCTTAATTTATTTCACTCAAGTTTGAGAGAGTGTCCCTTCATTGGCTTCTTCAGAATTGGAGAAGAGATCCGTCTCTTTGGCCCAAGGCCCTAAACCGGCCTGGCCTATCACATGTTGTGGACACTGAATAAAGATGATCTGTGATGTATATCAGCCTGATGTTTTCCAATTCTTCCTCCTCCTTTTGTTTCTCTTAACTTCCTCAGCCACTAACCCGGTGGTTTATTCTACCATATGTCCTTATCTTGACTCTCTGATGTATGTATTTGCATCTCCTGGTTATGCTTCCATCATCTGAAGTCGTCATCTCTCCTTTTTTGGCACTGAACTGGTGTACCATTTTCGGACACAGATCATCTGACCTAACCTAGTCACAAGTGTCTTCAAACCTGACATGCTCGATCTCCTCCACTGGCTCAGATGCCCTCCTCCCCCAACTAGCCTACTGCAGTCTTTCAGATGAAATTATACAAATATTCACTTTATCGACATCACTCATTTTATGAATTGCAATCTTGAGTCCTTACGATTTATCTAATAACTCAGATTCTAAAAAAGTCACACAGGAGCTGAAAATGAACCAGGCAAAATTGCATCATATGCCTTTTTCCTCTAAATCAGGTGACAGCCCAACCAAGTTGTATAATCCTGGGAATGTACAAATAAAATAAAACCACGTGGTAAGGGGACAGTGGTAGGGTCTTCTCCATATTTGCTGGGCATGGGAAGTTGACCAGATTGCCAACATACACGTGAACTTTCCAAAGGGGTAAATTCACTCAATATCGTTCACTCGGGCTAGAGATTCCTTTGCAAGTAAGCTGATATTACAACTTCCACTTGTCTTTCTTAAATGTAATTATTATTTTGTTAGATCCTGTCATGCAAAGCCATGGCAGAGCTTCATTCCACATCTTTCATTCCATAGGTTTCCTCTCCCCCTGGCTGGGGTGTAACAGACCATAGCTGTCACAAGCAGGAGTTGAGCATTAGAGCTAGTACGTTTCTGTGTGCAGCACCAATGCCTCTTTCTCATTCCTTCATTCGACAGTTTTTTATTGAGGACCTATTATGTGTTCTAGGCACTGAAAATCCAACAGTGAATAAAGCAGTTTATTATATAAGGTTTCCCTAGAATTTACATTCTTTTGGGGTGACAAACAATACATAAGATAAATAAAATATACAGTATATTAGGAATAAATGCTAAAGATAAAAACAAGAGAGAGACAGGGAGACCAGGCAAGTCATCAGAGAGAGGATGCCATTTGCACAAAAGTCTAAAGGAAGAGAGGAAGGCAGCCTTGAGGACATCTATCAGAAAAGCTTCCCAGCCTAGGATACCAGGAAAGAACAAGGCCCTGATGAGGCCAGAGTGTCAGGAGTGGAGTGACAGCGGGGAGACCAGCAGGATACCAGATCAGAAAGGCTGGAGGGTGGGGTAGACGGAGTACTGACTTCTGGCTCACGGTCAGGACTCTGGATTCTCTTGAGTTAAAACGAGAAGTAAATACTGTATTTCGAGGAGTGTACTGTTTATGTTTTAAGGTGATTACTTGGTTGCTGTGCTGATAACAGAACGATAGGGTGTAACGACAAAAGCAGAGGTCAGTTAGAAGGCTGTTGCAGTAATCCAGGTGAGAGATGCTGCTGGTGGCTTGGATGAGGGTGGTGGCAGGGGAGGAGTGAGATGGGGTCAGATTCTGGATATGTTCTGAGGACTCGGTGGTCCACCAGATGCGAAGGATGTGGGAAAGAGAGGAGTTGAGGATGACGCCAACATGTTTTGGATCCATATAGGCATCCCACCAAATCTTCTCAAATCTTCAAAGACTGTCTCATATTCCCAGGAGTTTAGCAAGCATTTCTAAATAATAATAGTAATAATAATGTTAGATTCTATCCACGTTATTAGTGCTTTATAATTTTCAAATTATTAAAGCATTATTTGCTGTTAGACTGTTTTGTTTTCTTGTAGATTTGTTTTCTTGATTTATATATACATATATATATTTTTTGCTGAACATAACTTTTTTTTTTCCTAAAGATTGGCACCTGAGCTAAGAACTGTTGCCAATCTTCTTCTTCTTCTTTTTTCTTCCCAAAGCCCCCCAGCACATAGTTGCATATTCCAGTTGTGAGTGCCTCTGGCTGTGCTATGTGGGAGACCACCTCAGCGTGGCCTGATAAGCAGTGCTGTGTCCATGCCCAGGATCCAAACAGGTGAAACCCTGGGCCGCCAAAGTGGAGCATGCGAAATTAACCACTCAGCCACGGAGCCGGCCCCCATAAATTTCTTCTTGTTTTTTGTTTTTTTTTTTGCTGAGGAAGATTGGCCCTGAGCTAACATCTGTTGCCAATCCTCCTCCTTTTTTGCTTGAGGAAGATTAGCCCTCAACTAATGTCTATGCCAATCTTCCTCTATTTTATATGTGGGTCGCTGTCACAGAATGGCTGACCAGGTCCTCACCAGGGATCTGAACCCATGAACCCAGGCTGCGGAAGTGGAGCATGCCAAACTTAACCACTAGGCCATGGAGCTGGCCCCTGAATATAACTTTTGTTATATCTGTTTCCACTTGCAAGATTATTTCTCTTACCTAAAGAATACCAAAACTGGTTGTGTTGTTGTAGGAGGAGGGATGCTGGGGGCTTGGGCTGGGGTGAAGATGGGGTTGGGGGATGGAGGAACAGTGAGAAGGGGTCACATTCTGGATATCTGCTCAAGGCAGAACCCAAAGGATTTTCTGGAAGACCGGATGGGAACTGTGAGAGAAACAGAGGAGAAATGAAGAAAATAGATTGTCCTACTGTGTTAATGGTAAATGTATTTTTGTCACTAACAAGAATGAAGACTATTAGGTGACATCATTAATTTGTGTGTGACTCATTCAACAGTGATGATTTAGTGTTTTCTCAGTGCCCTGGGTGCAAGAACAAGACATCAGAAATCCCGGCTCTCAAGGAGCTTACATTCCAGAGGGAGGCGACAAATATTGTGGATGTACATTACGTGTCACATGATGCTAAGTGCTAAGGCAGGGGAAGGTGGCCAAGGAAAGAGGATGGAGAGTACCAGGGGAATTCATGTGCAGTTAATTCTTAGAACTTGTTAAATAATGTATAAGGTTTATTCCAATGTCTTTCTTTTTAACAGCTTGGTACTGGGAATATCAATTTGACTACCAATAAAAGAGAATATGGGTGACATATTTCTTCAGGGTATTAGAAAAGAAGAATGAAGAATGGTGCCCTTGGTAAGGGTAGTGTCCTTTGAGCATTCTGACAGTGCTCCCCACTGAGCTACCAGGGAACACTTAGCAACAAGTAGTGAACTGTCCTTGGTTAGACAGTACTCACTGCGCACGACTGGCTTTGGACACCTACTGAGCATCATCTCTATCTAACCTACTCAGGTTGTCCTCATTAGGGCGTTTCACAAGAACACCAGTAGAGCAATCACATACTGTATTTTTAGCATCTTATATAAACTTCCCCACAAATGCCCAAGTTATATAACCAGCCCCCCCACAGGCTCTCTTCCAGCCTCTCGCAGATTTACAGTAGAGGCGAGGAGGTGTGCGGTGGGGGATCCCTGTCCAGTGACCGAAAACGTTCATGCCCTGGAGATTGGGTCCCCTGCTCTGGAGAGGGCTGGGTGTGCCCCAACGAAGCCTGCTTCCAGTACCCTCCTCTTCTGTCCTCAGCCTTCATCTTCAGCTGTTTCATTTCCATCAGGTGTCATGTTGCTGTGTTCCTGAGGCTGGGAGACTCTCTGCCTCCTCTCATTGTGTTCAAACAAACCCCTAGGGCTCCACTCCAGAGGCAGAAGGCACCTGAGAGAGAGTTCCAGTTCCCTCATTGTACAGATGCCAAATGAGGCTCAGGGAGGCCAGGTGACTTCCTCGCAGGTACAGAGGCATAAATAGGGTCAACACTGGGTCTCTGGATTCCCTCTCCAGGATGACTTCTATTAAACTGGCAGCTTTTCAGTTCTCAGTATTCCCATGTATGCACAATGAGGGCTATGAGAGGTCGTCTCTAAATTCCCTTCCTTCTGTGCATTGTGCCTAGATATGCTATTGGGTATGTGCTAATTAAATCACACTTTAGAGTTTACTGTTTCAATGTATTGACTAGAATGTTACCAACTGCTATGAATCGGGAAGAGGACATAACTGTGCTTGGCTCTTTAAAGCTTAAACTCAGTCTTTCTTTTTTAATGGTAACAATGTGAAGAAACAAATGGTAAATTCACCCACGGCACAAAAAGGAGGTTCAAATACACATCTTCAGCTGACTCCCGTACAAGAAAAGCACTGCGTTACGTGATTCTTAAATAGGAGTTTACCTAACTATATCAGGAAAGGCTCCTTCTGGCGTGGTGGGGAATGATAGTGATAAGCATTTTCCAAATTAGGAAACAGATATGCTTTTCTTCTTACTCTCTTACATAACCGATCTATTTTAGAAGACAACACGAAAAAACCGAAATGAAATACAAATCTCATGATTTTACTACTTGGTTAGCAAAGACACCAGCAAGTAATGCTAGAAGGAAAAGAGGAGAGATTCACCCCATGGTAGCCCTCCTGGCCGGGGGTTGGTTCGTAGGATTCTCTCTTCTCCATGGCAGCCTGCTGGGTGAGTCAGAGACCAAAGTCCGAATTTTAGAAAATGAATGAAGAGACAGACTAATTTATCTCTCCTCTGAATTTGAAAAGCAGTCTCATCCAAGCGCAGATCTTCTTTTGGGGGCACAGAATGACAGCAGAGCGACCTGTCATAGAGTCGGTGGTGGTTCTGCCCCAGACTTCCTGATTCAGAGGGAAATTGTGCATACACAAAGGATACAGTGGCAGGACAGCCTCTTACATAAATAAGTTACATAAATGAGAACCAGTTATGTAAATGTATAAACCAGCAAACATGAATTATAACCATTCACAAATGCCAAAGAGAACACGGCAAGATTCCTCCTACAGTCCCATTTTTTTTCCTCTCCTATTATCATAATTGTACCATTTTATTTCACACCAGAATCAGATGTGGTTATTCGTCACATCTATTAGGGAAAGAAACTCCAAAGGCCAAATGATCCCTCATATTATTTTTCTGAACCATACATGTTACTTTTAGGGGAAATTCCATAATAAAACCTGCTTTGAACCATATTTGATAAGGAATATAAACATGTTTATCAATTTATTCTTCTTGTGTAATCATGTACACACGTATTCAGTATTTACTGTTGCACATTTTGCAAGCTGCTGTGCAGGACAGGACAGGAATGCATCGCAAAAGTAAATGTCCATGTGTAGATGGATTTTTGTTTGACCACTTAGGTTTCAGGTCTCAAATGAGTATGTGGGCATCTGACTTAAGTCATTCTGCTTATTGAGGGAAGGTGGTGACTGAGGAGGGTAGGATTAGATTCAAGGTTACGCTCGTGAATTAATTCCAGGATTCCCCACTCCGAGTGATTAGGAGTTGCTGCTTGGGTCTTAGCTGTAATTTGCTTCAGGCGCAATGTGCAAGATAAATGAACTTGCTTGCCTCCACATCCTGTTGGAACAGGAGCCCCTGCTTTTGCTGGGGGTGCAGTGGGTGAGTGCCATGTGAAAAGCATTCACCCTGGGATTTTTTCTTTAAAAATGCCAAATATAGGCCTTAGGCAGCTGTGGGGCAGGGAGTGAGATGTGAAGAGTGCCGCTGACACCTTGGGAACCTGTGGGCTTCCTCCCTCGAGGTGGAGGGTGACTTTTAAACTGGAAAGGCAGCAGAAACTTGGCACCAGGGGGGTCCCCTCTGGAAGGAGTGGCCTCAGGAACCCAGGTAGGGCTCTTTTTTTGTTTCTAAAGCTGGCGACTCTAGCCTTGAAGAATCATCAGACTGACTTTGCGCATTCCTAGGCCCTCTGCCTCTACATACCCATCTGTAACTTGGGCATGAATTAATGAACATGCACACGTGCACTTGACAACCGACAGGCTACACGGGGCGGATCCCCACTCTGGCGGCGGGTGTGTCAGGAGACGGTTAGCGATTTGGGCCCCAGTCCTGAGAGGCCGGCCGCCCGCCTGGCAAGAGAGCGCCCACAAGCCGCGGGAGAAGGGGCGAGGCCACGGCAGGTGGGGGGCGGCCGGCGGCGACGCGAGGGGGACGGAGTCACCCACGGGCTTTGTTAGTTAACAGCCGGGCCCTTCTTCCGGAGAAGCCAATTAGATCCCCGCTGGGGCATCATCTGACCTCGCGTCCCCGCCAGGAGGGGCTTCGGCAGGGGCGGGGTCGGCCGGGCGGCTCCTCCGGGACCCGGCCGCGGGCGGTGCGGGGGAGTCCCGGGCGCCGCAGCCGCCGCCGAGCCCGGCCCCGCCCCGCGCCCGCCAGGCCCCGCCCCCGGGGCTTCCCGGGCGCGCGCCGCCCCGCCGTGTCCGCGCGCCACGCCCCCCTGCTCGCGGGCCGCGTGCGGAGCCGCGCGCCCCGGAGCCTCCGGGACCGTGGCGGCGGGCGGCGGCGGCGGCGCAGCCCTCCGCGGGCCATGTCTTCTCCGGCGGTGGCGAGGAGCTCGGCAGCAGGGAGCCGGGAGACGGGCCCCGGGCCGCGGAGCCGGGGCCGCTTCTGGGAAGTGGGCGGCGGCGGCGGCGGCGACGGGCTGGAGCGCGCGGCCGCGGAGCCGGAGCGCTGGGAGCTGCTGCTCCGCCGCGGCGAGCTGCTGGCGCTGGGCGGCCACCTGAAGGGAGCGCTGGAGGCGTACGCGGCGGCGCTGCGCCGCGGGGCCCCGGCCAGGCCCGAGTGCCTCGGCACGCTGGTGGACTGCCTGGTGCTCAACTACCGGCTCCGCCACGGGCTGCGCTGCAGCGCGACCCCGGCGGCGGGCGCGGAGCCGGGCGCCGGCGGGCTGCTCAGCTGCCTGGGCTGCCGGGGCTTCCTGAGCGAGCCGGTGACCGTGCCCTGTGGCCACAGCTACTGCCGCCGCTGCCTGCGGAGAGAGCTCCGCGCCCGCTGCCGCCTCTGCCGGGACCGGCTGCCGCCCGCCCCCGCCGCTGCCACGGATGCTCCGGGCGCCGGCCCGCGGCCGCCGCCTCTGGCCGCCGCCATCGCCTCCTCGGACTTCAGGACCAGCGTCGTCCTCAACCACCTGGCCGAGAAGTGGTTCCCGGGCCAGCGGGAGCGAGCGCGGGCGGCCGGCCGGCTCGGGGAGCTGCTGTGCCAGGGGCGCTACCGGGAGGCCCTGGCCGCCGCCTGCGAGGCGCTGCGAGCAGGTGACCGCGCGGGGATGCGGCGCGGCCCGGCCGACCCCACCCTCCTTCCCCGACGGGCTGCTCGTCTGCGCCCCGGGGAGGCGGCTGTGCCTCCCGGAGGCCGCCTGACCCCGCGTGTCGGGGCTCCGGGTCCTCGAGGGGGTGGGAGGGGGCGGCGCCCCGGGGTGCTTCGGTCACAATGGGGATCGCCCTCGGAGCCGCCTGTGACGCGGCGCCGGGAGGGGCGCCCGGCGCGGGGTTCCCTCGGCCGCGGCCTGGCGGGCGGGCGGGCGCGTCCCGAGCCGAGCGCGGGATGGCGGGGAGCTGGGCGAGCCCGGCGGCCGCTCGCTTCCTGCCGCGCGCTTTCCGGTGATTGACCGATCGGGCCGGGCCGGGCCGGGCCGGGGGAGCGCGGCGCCAGGACAGCCCGGACGGGAGAGGATCCCCGGCGGCGGCGAGGCGTGCAACGTTTACCTTCGTCTCGCACAAAAGTCACCGGGGCAATTGGAAGCCGCGGGAGGGCAGAATTGCATAAGCTGGGTGGGAGCGTTGTGTAACGGGTGACGTCCGGTGGGCGTGGCGGGAGCTCGGCGCCCGCACCCAGCACCGGGAGGCCCCCGGGCCGCCGGGCTGCGGGCGGGCTCGGAGCTGCCCGGGCCGTTCGATCCTACCTGAAAAGGCTGGCGGAGTTGGTTCTTCTTGATGGTTTCAGCCTGCCTGTTTCAAATCATGGTTGTTTCATAAACAGCGCTGTGCTTAGTTTCGAACACACCTCGTTCACGGTAGAGATAAAGGGGTAGTGTCTGATGGAGTTCTTTGCCAGGCTTCTGTTGGCCTCTTCACTCTTGATCAAGCTGTGCAGAAAGACCCTGTCGATCTTTTGTCTATTTCTTTCCCTCTGAGCAGCAGCTTCGGCCTCCTGACCTAGGTTAGCACTTTTCTTAAGGTGGTTTTAGGCTGTGGCAGGGGACGTGGCCAGACTTATCTAAGTAAAATGAAGAGTTGTTCTTTAAATCGGTGCTTTTCTCCCCAGAGGGGTGTCACCCCCCCAGGGGACATATCGGGAGATATTTTTGGTTGCCACCCCTCGTGGGAGTGGTGGTTCTGGTCCCTCTAGTGGGTAGAGACCAGGGATGCTGCTAAACATCCTACAGTGCACAGGAGGGCCTCCCACACAATTATAAAATGTCAGTGGTGTCACTTAAGCCTTGTGTTCAGTAAGCGTATTTCAAGATTAGTGTCTATGTTGGCATGAAATAATACTCGGGGGATAATCCCCAAGAAAACAAACATCTAAAATATAAACTGATGATAGGTATGAGGTAAATTTATAAACTATGTAACTGAAAGTATCTTGTGGATCTTTTCCTGTAGATGCTTAGTCATTTTGAACTAATGACAATAGATTGTTGTTTAATACCTTTAAACCATAAAGCACAAACCCTGCATATTTTCATATTCTTTCGGTATCGTTATGGGGTGTAGGCGGTTATAAAATAAATTAGAGAGGTTGACCCAGTACAAAAAAGAACTATTTGAAATATAAAATTCTGATATAGGCGACTCTGTCCCTCTGGGTCAATAGCGTAGGAGTAGGGAGTACAGACCATCTGGGCCGTGGTC
This sequence comes from Equus przewalskii, assembly GCF_037783145.1. Classification (NCBI taxonomy): domain Eukaryota; kingdom Metazoa; phylum Chordata; class Mammalia; order Perissodactyla; family Equidae; genus Equus; species Equus przewalskii. Next base: position 15,224,397 of record NC_091858.1, on the reverse strand, counting down.
CTCAATTTATTAATGAAGCAGAAGCTAGGACAGTGCAATGACTTGTCCACCGTCTCACTGTTTGCTGGTTGTAGAGGCAACAGGGTATCCTCCAGTGCTCCTAAATGTTGGACCAGGGTTCATCCTGCCTTTGTAGCTCACCCAACGAAAATGTTTAAAGTAAATTTCCAGGGAAGTTATTTTGTCGCTAGTGTCAAATAAAGGCTGAAATTTAAGGACAGCCTATTCAGTCTTAACTGTTGCTAATTTAGTGGTTTGATCTCTTCAATTAGGCCCTCCATAAGAATTCAGGTCCTAATCCATGGGAGAACAGTGAGCACATTTAGTAATTAAGGTCTAGCTTAATGTTCTATGACCAATAATCTTTTAATGAAGATTCTGGGCCGTGGATTGAGGATTTTATTTTTAACAGAAAAAGACTCTGAAAGGTCTACTTTTTCCCTTTTTCAGTTTGCATGGGCAGCATATGGCAATTTCCGCATTCAGCTGCTTAATCCTACTTTTGCGGGACTAGAACCCAAGTTTCCTGACTTCCACATCGTTGGCCCATTTTCCCCCCATTTGTAGATCTTTCGAAAATCATTAATTCCCATACTCGAAAATGTGTCTGAATGGTACTAACGGGGATAACTTTTTTCATCCTCTGAATTTTTAGTGTGAAGCAGGAGAAAAGGATCTTAAAGCTAACAAATTATAGTTGGTAAAGTACACGTATTATGTATTCAACAGTTCAGCGGCATAAATAAAAAAGTTAACTGGTCAAGTCATAAATCTATTTGAACAGTTAAGCTTTTAACTTTTTGAGAGTTGGCTAGGCATTTGAAATGTATTTATGTAACTGTCCGGTTGTAGTTACTAATGATTCATTCTTGTTGCCAGTGAAAAAAGACTTTCACTGTAATTTCTTCATATAATGCTTATAATGAAACAAGTAAATACTATTAATTAGAAAAAAATAATCTAGTCTACAGTTAGCCCACACACATCCAAATTTATCCCTGTCAACAAGAAAGGAAAGCTTGAAAACCTTTGCCAAAATCAGAAGTTTCCCATTGAGATTACATAAGTTTCTGTTGAATTGAAATATATTTAGGTAACATTTAATCCATTGATCTTTTGATATTAACTCTCAGATGTTTCATAACTTTGTCTTTTTAGAGTTCAAGGATGTTATGTAACAGTCTTTTCTGCATTGAATCATTGCACTTAAGAGTCTATTGAAATGATCCCACTTTGCTGTCTTCCTTTTATTTTTAGTGAATTTTTACACTTGCCTCCTCCCCATATACACCCCTCTCCCCCAAAAGAAAACAACAGGAGAGTGTGGTTTATAGTTTGAACTGGTTTTTAAAAAAATAAAGGTCAGAAGAGGGAGAACATTTTATTTGAAATACTTGGAAGGAAATTTTTGTCTTTAATACTAATTACATAGTCCTTGACTATTACCAAGTGTTTTAAAATTCTTTATATCATTTGATCTTCACAAAGAATCCTGTGGAGTGCTCTTATCCTCAGAAGGAAATTGAGGCCCCTGGAGATGGAGGTGCAGTGTGGCCTAGTGGTTAAAGCTGTACATGCTGGGAGCTGACTACCTGGGTTGAATCCCACTGCAGCCCTCCACTTGCATTCTGACCTTGGGCCTGTTGTCTAACCTCCCTGTTTTGGTTTCCTTATCTGAAAAGTGCGAATAGTATCCACTTCATAGAGAGATACCAGTAATAACAACCGCCTAGGGCTCTTACGAGAATTGAGTCAAAACATGTAAAGTGCTTTTGAATGGTGCCTGACAGAATAAATATTAATTAAAATATTTTAAAAATGTAAGAGTTGTGCTACAGCTAAAAGATGATTTAGCTAGAATTGAAATCTAAACCATGTGATATCAAGTCCTATTTTTTTCTCTCTACCACATTAATAATATTACCAGAGTGAGGGTTAAATCCTGATTCTATCCTATGTATGTTAATTCATGTTAACATTTTAGCGTACATCAATAAAATATAGATACTCCAACACTTTAGTTGAAAAGAGATTAGTCAAATTATAGGTGAATAATGAATACGTTTAAAGAAAATGTAAAGGGCTTTTAATATCTTATGCAACTCAACTGGGTCAATGTGAAGAGATTTGAATTTAATTAATCAATAAACTTATTTGTGCCCTAACTTATTCTGCAAAGGACCTGAAACAATAAACATTGACATTTATGTGGTGTTTCATAGTTCACAAAGTATTTTCACTTCCATTATCTTAACCGATCCTTACAGAAGATTGTGTGAGGTAGGAAGGCAAGTGTTCATATTCCTAATTCACCAATTGAAGAAAAGAGCTCCAAGAATTTTAAGTGACTTTTTTAAGGGAAGAAGTGACCACGTTAGAATTGAAAGCAGAAACCGGGTGTGCAGGATATTGCTTCTAAATATAAAGGTGATTAAAAAATGAGCATATAAAACATACATCTTAAATATTCTTCCTATTCATTCAACAAGTATTTATTGAGTACCTACTGTATACCAAGCATCATTTTAGGTGCTGGATATACAGAAGTGAACAAAATTAAGTCCCTGTCGTTATAGAGTTTGGTTTTTTTTGTTTCTTTTAAAATGGAAGCAAATATTTATTAAAAATCACTAGAAAAAGTGCTTATTGCTTAATTGACTTCTAATTAATTGAGCCTATATGCACTATATCTCTGATTCATCTTGTCTTTAATTCAGAAGTCACTTTAAGGGTTTTTCAGTGCCTCCGGTTCACTATAAAAATGTTATAATGGCATATTCTTATTGATATAGTAGATTAACAAAAGGGTTTATATACACTTAATAGTGTCCTGTCTTGTATAAATAATTTCTGCGTTTTTACCTGTTTTTTCTTCATCAAACAAATAATTCAAAATTTACCAAAACTCACTGATCTTAGATTTCTAGTTATTTGTATATTAGCCTTCTGTTTATTCAGAACTGTTTTTCTATTTCCTGGAACAATTCTAAGAGGCTTGGATATATTCAAGTACAATTTTAAATGAATTTGTATAGCATTCTGCCTCTTTGTTGGAAAGGTATTTTTCAAAATTGTCATGTTTTGTATAGAGGGTGAATGCCTTAAGAGAACTAAAATGCAAGACAGAAGCTTGGTTCAATTTTTTCCTTTTTCTTTTGTAGGATAGGATCAGTTTTTTGCTTCCCCACCTTCTTTAGCTCACCGTTGTCCCATTCTCTAGTCTGCACTATACTCCCTAAAGATATTTCTCATTTGGGCTAAGGTTTATTTGCATAAAAGAAGAGATAGAAAATATTCTTCTAATACCTGTATCAAAAGCTAATCTCATTTCTTTATCAACTTGTTTTGAAATGTTTTGTAATATTAACAGTAACTGTTATTTATTGAACACTTGTGCGCCAGGCAGTGTGTTAACTATTAACATGCATTATCTTATTTAGTCCTCGCAACAGTCTTAAGATGTAGGTATCATCAGCAATGTGTAAGGGACAGACTGAGGTACTCCCCAAAGTGAATCTGAACCCAGATCTTCTGAATCCAGTGGTTGTGATCTTAATTACTGTGCCAGATTACTATTCCTGGGCTTTATTAATCAATCATTAATCACTTGTCACTTGGCAGCTTTGAATTTAAATGTTATAACCCAGTCCTACCATACTGGACTTGATAAAGTAATAGATGCAAAGAAATTTGGTGTTTTGGTTGGCCATTGACATTCTTGAACTAGCTCAACGTGTAAATCTAAGATAAAGATACTCAGAATGAGAAAAAGGATGTGAACAGGAAGTTTTACACTTACATGTAAACAACCCAAATAGCCTATAAATATATAGTTTTAAAGGTCACACTCACAGAAGAGAGGTCTGTTAAAATAATGGTGCTATTTTTCACTTGTATTTTTCTAGTGAACAACATAAACAGCTGTGAGACTATAAAATAAGTAAAGTTTTATAAAAGGGCTAGCAGAATGTATTGAAAACTTTGTATGTCTCTATAACTTTCTACACAGTCATTCAACTTGATAGTTGACTAAGGAAATAAGCAGATATGTAAGGGCATGTAAATAGATGCTCATGTAGTATTTTTTATATTAGCAAAAATTGGGAGTAATAATTGCAGAGGAGGGAATTTTAAAATAGATTGTGTATATAGTAGAAAACTTTGAAGCCATTAAAAATCATGTGGACTAGTAGTTAATTACATGGACCAAAAAAAGCAAGTTAAAACAATATATATGGTATATTTCCTAAAACTGTACATTAAAAATGTCATCACTTTCATACTCCAAAGAAAAGTGTCTTTTTTTTTTTTCTTTTGAGGAAGATTAGCCCTGAGCTAACTGCTGCCAGTCCTCCTCTTTTTGCTCAGGAAGACTGGCCCTGAGCTAACATCCGTGCCCATCTTCCTCTACTTTATATGTGGGACGCCTGCTACAGCATGACGTGCCAAGTGGTGCCATGTCTGCACCCAGGATCCAAACTGGCGAGCGCTGGGCAGCCGAGAAGCAGAACGTGTGCACTTAACCTCTGGGCCACCGGGCTGGCCCCAGAAAAGTGTCTTGAGGGTGAATTAAATTAACAATGGGTAGACTCCTATTCTTGATCCCCTGTCCCTCAGCATTGGAACAAAGATGAGGAATCACGAGTCTGGAGCACTTTCCCCTGTCAGCCCATGAACGGTCTTGGACAAAGACTGGTTCCCTCAGATGTGTAGCAGAATTTTATTTCAGTCTTTTTATTTGTCTAACGAGTCACCATATTCCTGGATCTGAGAGAAGAGAAAATGAGAGCATGAGCTGCGGAGCTTAAGGGGACAGATTTTAATGAATTTCCCCTGGCTCAGCAAACATGTAGCAAAGCCAGGATTTGAGGATACAAAGACGGGAAATAATGGAGGGAGCTCAGAAATAGATTTGAAAATTAATACTATGCACATGGAGTGAAGGAATGGAGTCATAGTAGCAAACACTAAGTAGTGCTTACAATGTAGCAAGCTCTGTTCCCAGTACTTTGCATATATTAACTCGGCTCTTGAGTAACCTTGTGAAGCAGATACTGTTATTAGCATGCAGGTGAACAGCCAGAGCTCCGGAGCCAGACTGCTGGAGGTAGAATCTAGAATCCACCACTTACTAGCTGTTTGATCTTGAGCAAGTCACTTCAACTCTGTGCTCAGTTTCCCTATCTGTAAAAACGCAATGTTAGACCCATGTAAGATTGTTCTGAAGGTTGTAAATCATTTAGAACAGTACATAGTAAGTAGTGGTTCTTAAATAAAAATAAATTTTAGAAACACCCTCAATTTGACAGCTGAGGAGGCTGAGGTACAGAGGTGTTTGGTAATATTCTCCAGGTAAGTGGAGGAGCCCGGAATTGACCCCAGGCAGTCTGACCTTAAGGCTCATGCTCTTGATCCTTCTGAGAGGCTGAGTGGAAGTGGACTCAAGGGCAAGCTTCTTGAGAAGAGATTGGTGAGCTGTTCTGCTAGACGAGACAGTTATCCAGACCAGGGGGAGGAGAGTGGTCTGACAAGGAGTGATAGGACTAGGAGAGAGCTCTGTGAGCAAACGAGGGAGGCAGGAAATAGAGTGGATCCTCGGGGCAGGGCGAGCAGTTCGGTATCATTGGGACTTGAAGTGGGAGGTTGATAGTGACAGGAAGTAAGGCTGGAGAGGTGGGCAGGAGCCAGGCATGAAGGAACTTGTATGTCGTACCAACCCGCTTCATCTTGTGGCTGATGCGGATATAGGTAGGGTAAAACTGGGAGGCAGTGAGAGCTGTCAGCAAGCTATTGCAGTAGTCTTAAACAGATTTTGGGAGCCTAAGCCAAGGCTATTAGTAGTAGGGTTGGAAAAGACCAGGGACAGATTTGAGAAATATTATGGGAGATAAAATTGACAAAGTTAAGAATTTGATTTGAGAAGTCAGTGGTGTTACTAAGAATACAGTGAAAAGACACTTTTTTTTTTTGGTGGGAAACACTGAATTTGAGGAAAGGTACAGCAAGCAGGCAGTTGGAAATTTGATGAATCTGAAAGTAGGGTGAAAAAATCAGGCCCGAAGATAAAGATTTGGGAGTTAGATCATGCTCAGTACGATTAGCCCAACTGCATCTTTCTTTATATTCACTTCTCCGAAAAATTGAGTCTCTAATGTGCCAGGTGCTGGCTGGGTACCGTGGCTCCTGCAGGAGTGGACTGACAGGCCCACCCTGCTGGCCTGTGCAGAGAGGTGACTGTTTGCTCTGGTGTTCTCAGGCCATGTCGAGAGCATAGAGTAAATATTTGTTGCCTCTTTCAAACTTGAGTTAATGACACAGTTGGGGCCGATTGCTTTTTTTCACAGTTGGCCTTTTGCAGAAGTTTGCATGGAGGGCACACCTTCTGTATGCTTTGACTTCTTGGAGGGCCTCAGTTAGTGCATTTGCCCCTTTTTGGAATTATGGGTGGCCCTAATCTCTGTATTGGGAGTTTGAACTCACCTGATGAGGTGTTTTTGTTTTTTTTTTCTTGGATAGAATCATTCAAAAGAATTATTCCATTAACGTTTGAAGTTCTCAGTAAAAACATTACCTAGGAGGAATTGGGGAGCAAGAGTTTTAAAATCCGACCCTCTTTGTCATCTCTTCTTAGGGTGTACTTCTCTTCTTATCACAGTATACACTAACTTTTTAGGACCCTCCCTCTCCCCCTAAGGGAGTATCAGTAGTCGAAGTGTTTTGTGTGGAGTAGGGAGGGGACACAGTCTTTCATCACTTTGGTCACAGTGCAGAAGTGTGATGTGTTGAGTGGGCTTTCTCAAAGACAGAGATCTTCTCAGTCCCTTCCTTCAGGGCTGACCTAAGGAGGCTGCATAAAGGTGACTGCTGAGCAGCGAAGGCCTTGAGAAAAGGGTCTTATATTCCATCGTTCTGAGTGTGCACTGCGTCAAGGATGGTGCAATAGGAACTTGCTGTAAAAGAAAAAATTGGAATTACAAAAGAGCCCAGTAATGGCTCCAGGCGTGGGGTGGGCTGCCTGTTGTGACAGTGAGCTCTCTCTGTCTGGAGGTGCTGGAGTAGAGGCGGGGTCTCAAGGATGCTCTTGGGAGCAGCCCAGCTGAGGGGGGAAAACTGCACATCCCGGGCCCCAGTCCTTTCCCCCTTAAGAGTTTTTTGATGCTGGTCAGTGGACCACTCATTCTTGGACTGTTTTGGCCTGCACTGCTCTCCATTTTCTGAACTCCACTTGTGCTTGTCAAATCAGATTACATGAAGCCGCTGCAGAAGAAAATAAAGTTTCCTCGTTAGATTGTAAGCTCTTGGAAGACAGGGGTAAATTAAAATCTGTTGAACACCTACAGCTCCCAGCTTTGTGCTGGGCCTCTTCATTCTTGATTGGTTAATCAGACTGAGCTTTCAATTGCTACGCATTTTTGTTCAGAGATAATGATTTCCAATTATATTGCTTTATGAAACAAAAGACAAAATATTCTAGACGTGTCGTTTTTTATTTGGGAAGTAAGAAATATTTTCATGAAATATTAATTTCATTCTTCTTTAAAAATTTTCATTAGTATAAGCTTGAGGGAATGATATAATTTCTATTCTCAAGCACCAGCAACTGAAAAATTTTTGTCTAATTTAATCATTAAATCAAGAGTTCACCAGCAACCGAAAAAGTTGTGTCTCATTTAATTGTTAAATCGAAAGTTATCTGTAGAAAAGCAATCATTTAAAAACTAGTGTAAACCGGGGAGCTCTTGAGAAGTTTTATTATAGTTTTTTTTTTTTCTTTTTAAATGAGGCTTTATGGGTCTTTATGCCTATCTCGCACTGAAGGCTTTATTTCATAAGCATACATTATTGAAGGCTTCAGAGATGAATAGCTTTTAAAGAAGAGTCAAGCTCATTTCGTCTGTAGATGTACTGGGAATGAGTGTCTTGCTTACTCTTCAGTTTTAGAATCTGTGTACCTGTAATAATCGCTTATAGTCTCATAGGTGAACTGTCTGACATTCTGAATGCCATTGGACACTAATTTGGTTTTGCAAGTAGAGACATAGAAGATAGTGAAATTGTCAACAAAACTTAATATTTGAAATTAAATCTGTTTTGGAACAGTCTGATACCATTCCGGCTAATGGCAGGAATTAAAGTTTTAACCTCTTAAAAACCCTAACTCTTATCAACCCCTCTCCTCCAGAATCAGGACCATTGTATACCCTCCCAAGATTGAGCCGTGGTCACTCTTTGTTACTATGGAAATTCTATGTGCAGTAGTTACACATAGGGTCATTTATAAATGAAGAGTTAGAAATTAGGGTACAAAAAATTAAGATTTACCATAAAAAGGCAAATCTTTAGACATCTAAGATGTCTTTTAAATCTGTATAGAATGCCCTGTTTTAAGAAAACATTCGTTTTTTAGAGGTGATTATTCATGTTTTGAAAATATTTCCACTATTCTTAAAAACCGTAGTTTCCTCCATTAACTTAATCTACATATAATGATTTGATAGAACTTTAGACAAAATTCGACATGTAAGCGGGTTGCACCCATACTGTGCTCATTCACTACCTTTATTTGCTGGTTATTGACTGGAATCACTAAGTCAGTTCTTAATCTAGTAGGATGTATTTTGTGGATTACGCAATAATCTTTTAAAAATAATCAAATCTTTATAAAATATTTGTTTCAGAGCCCAGCGACTTGACTCTAAAAATTTACAGAGCTGAATCATATGCTGGTCTCCAAGAATTTAAAGCAGCCATAGAAGATTTAAATGCAATTCTCTGTCAACTGCCAAATTGGCCTGAGGTAAAGTTACTGTTTTACATTTGCATGAATTTTAAAATTTCAGCTGTAGGGAACATGCATTCAATTACAGTTATAAGTTTTAACAGAATGGATTGGTTGACTCTAAATAAAATATATAGAGTTCCAGAAATCTAAGGTCAATATTTTGAGTAAATAAATATTATCTGACAGTTTTTTAAATTATAAGAAACTTATTTCCTTATTAAAGAACAACGTGAATTCAAGGCATGGAAAAAATTAGAGATTTCAGTAGACAAAATTTCCTCAAAGAGATACAACTGGCCATATTGTCAAAGTAGATCCAAACTGGACATGGATGGAGGAGGTTTATTACTGGAAAGAGAAGAAGTCTTTGAGCATGGACAGTCGATTGAGGCATTATAATGGGAACTAGATGATTAGACAGTGATTTCATACAGTAGATGGGGCAAAGGAGGTTGCCCTGCCTATGTGGTTTTAAAAAAGGCTTGAGGCGTAAATATAAAATATATCATCAGTTTACTAAATCTCCTTTCTATCAAATTGCCAAGTTCTTTAAGCTAGAAATTACTCTTTTATGTGACTTTTTCCTCCATTCAAAACTGCCTTTGAGGATAGTATGGTGAGAAAGCTGTGAAAATTATAAATTAGGGAAAATTCTACTAACTGCCATGATGGTGTGACCTATTAGTAGAAGACAAATATTGATTAAGAATAAGATGGAAGGGGCTGGCCCTGTGGCATAGTTGTTAAGTTTGGCGCACTCCTCTTGGGTGGCCTGTGTTCACGGATTCAGATCTCTGGCGTGGACCTACACTGCTCATCAGCCATGCTTTGGTGGTGACCCACATATAAAGTTGCCGGGGTGGAGAGGGGGGAGATTGGCACAGATGTTAGCTCAGAGCTAACCTTCCTCAAGCAAAAGAAGGAGGAGAATTGGCAGCATGTTAGCTCGGGGCTAATCTTCCTCAGACAAAAAGAACAAAAGGGAAAATTATCTGTATGGGCAACTGTAAAACTGTTGGAAAAAAAAAATGATTCCTCTGGACTTAGCGCTGAAGTGAGGTAATTAGAAATGTGGTTTTGAAGCCACTTTCTGGGCCTCCGTCCCTCCTACCTAAGTGCTTCTCCAGCTAGTATGTAAATATACCTTTAAACGCCTTGGGCTCCTCAGAGTCATTCAGAGATTCAGAATGAGCATTTCCGAGCTGACTGTTTTTTTTCTTTACTTGATACTGATTTTTTAAAAGCAAGTCTCTCAGTAAAAGTTGCGTTTCTGCTTTGACTGCAGGTCTACTTCAGGAAAGGAAAAGTACTCCACGACGCTGGTTTTTTCGGTGATGCCTTACAACTCTTTCTTCAGTGCTTAGCCCTGGATGAAGATTTTGCACCTGCAAAGCTAGAAGTAGAAAAGGTAATTAGTTTACCAACTATAATAGTTCCAGGCAGGGCTGACACACAGGTCTTCCTAAAAATGCTGATTAGAAAGTTGGGATAACAACATAAGGAGTCCATAAGTCCAATTTAGTAGCAATTTGGCAGGTGGTTTTCAGGTTCCTATACTTTTGTGTATTGAGTTGTTAGTGAAATCAGAACATTTCATTCACAGATATTTAAATGCGTTATTTGTGCTTAGTTAAATTTAGACATTCCCTAATAATTTGTTCCATCTGAGCCAGACTAATCATCCTTAATTAAACATTGTTGTCATGATGTTCCTGCTCAGGAATTTTTATTGGCCTGCCTTTTGCCTTTCATTTCATGTCTCAACTTTGCTTACTTTCCATGGTTACCAATAGTATTGCCCCAGTCAATGTTTTCCTTTCTTTTTTTTTTTTTGCCCTCTTTTTCTCAGTAATCCATATCACTTTTTAAAGTTTATTCTGTGGTGTGTTAAGAGGTGTTATTTAAAACAGAAAAGGGGGGGGGGTCTCTGATCAAATGACTTGAAAGATTGAGTTAAACCAAGTTAAACAGGTTTCTTCAGAACTTCTCAGAGTTTTTGCTATGCCAGCATGACAACAGCATTCGGCTTTTGTCAAACTTACTCATCGAACATCTGGAAAGACTAGAGTCTTTGAAACATTTTTTGGGAAAATCTACCCTCATACAATTTCGGTGCCCAGTCCTGATGCTCTCCTCAGTGTCCTCAAAACATGCCAGTGTTTATCCCCTTTGTGGTGTTTCTTAAGGGTGGCTTTTTGTCAGCACCGCCTCAGTGCATGGTAAACGTAAAGATTCTTGGGCCCCACCACAGACCTTTGGAATTAGAATCTTGAGAGCTGGGGCATCGTGTAACTAGCAGCCTGGGAGATGCTGAAGGACCCTGAAGTGTGAGAACTCTGAAATTGTTCTCAGATCCCAAACGCCTTAATGAATCCAGCTAACACTGGAATATCCTCTATGAGGTTTGTTTGCATATACATCCGAGGCCTCTGATTTAACAAAAAACTGTTTACTGTTGTGTGTTTTCTGATGGTTCTATATTTGTTCATGTTGCCTTGGTGAGATTGCAGTCTTCTTAAGGACTTACAATATGGCGTTTTCCATGCCGTTGGAGGCCCTTATATTTCTGTAAATATTTGTTGGTTAAAAAAGTCAGATGAACGCAAAAGAGCTGATGCTTTGAAATATTCGGTTTTCCTCTATATGCTTTGTATATTGTGGTATAATTTACATGTATAATAAAATGCATAGATTTTACAGTTCAATGAGTTTTGAGAAATTATGCACCCCTGTAACAGAACCCCAATCAAAATAGAATTTCCAGCACCCTGGAAATTTCCCTCATCCCCTTTCTGGTAAGTCCCCTCTCTACCTGCTCCCAGAGGCAGCTACTGTTCAGATTTCTACCACCATAGAGCAGTTTGGCCCATTCAAGAACTTCTGTTAAAGTTGAATGGATAATGGATAATGGAATCATACAGCATGTACTCTTTTGTGTCTGGCTTTTTTTGTTCAACATAATAGTTTTGAGATACACCCAGTAAGTTTTTTCTTTTTTATTGTTCACTAAGTGTTCCATTGTGTGAAGGTAGCACAGTTTGTGGTATTCACAGTTAGTAGTGATTTTCATTTGGGTTGTTTCCAGTTGCTGCTGTGCACATTCTTGCACAAGTCATTTTGTGGACCTGGGTTTTTATAGCTCCTGGCTAAATACCTAGGAGTGGAGTTGCTGGGTACAAGGGTAGGTGTGTAGTTAATACATTTTTTTTTTAAATCAGGGGAAATGTAGAAACATCTACAGATTTTTAAATATTTTTGTATTAAATGGGGCATTGCTTGAGCACCTACCAGATATACACACTTTTATTTACACTGTGTATATTTCCCTCTTATTTACATTGCAGTGATTCATGAATATCTCTGATTGTTGTGCATTTGAGAGAGAGTACAGCTGAAAGACCAAACCTCCAAATTTAGACTTTTAAGAAATGCACTGCTGTACATATAAACATAGCTTATTTGACAACCCCCAAAATTTGATTTCCTTCTAGCCAGGTTCTTCCCCTGCTTTAACCTACCCTGTTTCTTTGCAAGTTTTAGATGTGTTCCTGATAGAAGCACCCAGAAATTCTGATAGTGCAGCTGCCTGCCTCCCGGGTTAACTCCTGGCTGTTATGGGACTGCTGCGATTTGGTGCTCCCAACCAAGAGCTGGGCTGTAGTTCAGTGAGAAGCTAAATTCGGTGTAAATACATGGAATTGTAGGGTTTTATAGTTAGAGGTTCAAGTTCTTTAGTTCAGATAAACACTCTGAGTCCAGCCTTAAAATACACATTGGGGTGAACCATGAACCCGTTCACCGGAGAAGACTCATTAATGTCTGGACGTAAATTATTGTCTACTGCTGTTAAGATCTCTTCCTTGTATTAAATCTTTATAGGCCACCTTATCCTTGGGTACCTTCTAAGGGCTACCAGTCTAACCTGTCCCATGGCTTCCTTTTGAATCATCTCTTGGAGGTGATTTGACCACGTGGAGGCACGCTTTGGTTTTGTAAGACTTCTTAGTCGATTTGGCGAGTCTGTTTATTACATTACTTAACCTCTTCCTTCCCTGTTCATTAAAAATAACGTCTGCTACAAATATTCTAAAAATTCTTAAATATTAGGTGAATTTGTGTTATTTTAACCAAGTATTTTATATTTGCCGTTACTTTTATAATATTTCTCTTACAGATTTTATGTGATTTATTATCACCAGAAAACTTAAAAGAAGGCCTGAAGGACTCTTCCTGGGGTCCGTTACCGTGTATTAAAAACAAACCTTTTGGTTTTCCTTCGGTAATGGAAGAGCCTCTCTCTGCCAGTGAGCTTAGCCCCGAGCAGGTAAGTGCTGGGAAAAGATTGTCGTGGGCTTGGTCTATCTGTTTCTTTACAAGTTAAGATCTTCACTTTCTTAGTTTCTAGTACTAGAATCTCTTTAGGTAGTACTTTCAACCTGTTAAGCATTGTCTTAATAGGACTTCATCTTTATTTTATACTAGAAACTTTTTTTTTTTTTTAAAGATTGGCACCTGGGCTAGCAACTTTTGCCAATCTGTTTTTTTTTTTTTTTCTGCTTTATCTCCCCTGCACACAGTTGTATATATCTGAGTTGCATGTCCTTCTAGTTGTGGGATGTGGGACGCCGCCTCAACGTGGCCTGATGAGCAGTGCCACGTCCACGCCCAGGACCCCAACCCAGGGCCGCCCCAGCGGAGCGCGTGAACTTAACCACTTGGCCACAGAGCCAGCCCCTACACTAGAAACTTTTATGTGATGTATTTGTTCATTAATCACAATTTTAGGTTACCTGAATGCCAGAAAACTCCGTTTCTTGGAAAACATAGAGCATTGTATTTATTTTAATTTCCTGAGGGTAGGAATGACTATATTTACATAACTTCTTAAACCTCATTATAATGTAAATCAGTTTGACATTTGAGGCTATGTAAGTACTGGCAAAAATCATTTACTGCCGAGGGTTTTGGAATTAGAAGTTGGTACTGTTGAATGAACAGTAAAATGAACATTATAAGGCACTGGAGTTTCACTTTGGTTTAATTCTTGGTGAGAGCAGTAGAAAGTAAAGAAATACAGTCCCCCTGGTTTATTGTATTTTTCTAGAGTGAAGAAATACCACAGGTCACCTCAGAGCCTGTCAAAGGAAGCTTAAACCATGCTCGCTCGGCACAGGCAGTAAATTCCACAGAAATGCCTGCCAGAGAAGATTGTTTAAAAAGAGTGTCCTTAGAACCTTTCCTCTCTGTTCAAGAAAAAGGTGCTCTGCTGAAAAGAAAGTTGTCTCTTTTAGACCAGGATGTGATTGTAAATGAAGATGGAAGAAATAAGCTCAAAAAACAAGGAGGTAAAAATTTTGCTATACTCCTATAAAACATCTTTATTTAGAATGGCCTTTCAACTTTTTCCTAAAGAAGATAACCTTGTCTCTGTTTTAGTAGAAACTCCCAATGAAGTCTGTACATTTTCCTTAACTTATGGTGACATCCCAGAGGAATTAATCGATGTCTCAGATTTTGAGTGTTCTCTCTGCATGAGGTAAGTATATAAAATTTTATAAAAGATGAATATTTTTTTTTTTTTAAAGATTTTATTTTTTCCTTTTTCTCCCCAAAGCCCCCCCGGTACATAGTTGTATATTCTCCGCTGTGGGTCCTTCTAGTTGTGGCATGTGGGACGCAGCCTCAGCGTGGTCTGATGAGCAGTGTCATGTCCGCGCCCAGGATTCGAACCAACGAAACACTGGGCCGCCTGCAGCGGAGAGCACGAACTTAACCACTCGGCCACGGGGCCAGCCCCTAAAAGATGAATATTTTATATTAATCTAAATAAAATACAGAGTAGATAACTGTAATATACTCTGTAATGGGAGGCAATGTAAGTCACAGAACACTGAACTGAAAATCAAAAGATGAATTTTAGTCTTAATCTACCTTTCACACTTTGGGCAAATAAGTTCATCTCTGAAGCTCGGTTTTCCTTATTTAGAAAGTGGGGTCAGTATTCGCCTCTCTCGTAGTGTTGTGAGAACCAAATGGCTTGAGTATAAAAAGTATCTGGGAAGTTGTAAACTATTGTAAAAGTTAGATGTTTACTATTGAAGTTTAGATACATAGTTTTAGATTAGGGTAAGAATTCTGATTGTATTTGTATGTGCGTGATTCTATCTTGTTTATATACCTTAACTATAAAATCCTGTTAAAGTAGCATTGGGTAGGGATTTCCATTGTGCTTATAATTCTAAAAGATTGATCGTTGTGAAAGAACGTTTCCGTTGACGTCAATTGTGGTAGAGTCTAAGGAACAGTGCGTGAAGAGTCAGGAGACCCAGTGCTGGTGACACAGGCTGGCACTAACTAACTGTCCTTTCTGAGCCTGGGCTTCTTTATGAGGAGAGGGCATCAGACCAGCCAGTTTCTGAAGCACTTGTGCATCTAACGATGCTTCTAGCAACTTCAGAAGTATCATGTTTTCGTAAGTAAAATTAGCTTCTCCATAGGGTTTGAGTATTATATCTGGTGTGAAGCATAATATTTCTTTAGGATTCAAATGTAATATTTATTGACTTATTCTTTTTAATGAATTTTATATAGTAAGGCTTTTATAAGCTTATTAAGAAAATTAATTTTTAAATGATAAAATAAGAATCTGTCTAAAAACTAATTAATAGCTATTAATGATATATTTTACCTTATTTATCTTGCACTAAGCCTGTGAATCTGGTGTGTATTTTACATTTACCATACACCTCAGTTTGGACCAGCTACATGTCAAGCACTTAGTAGCGACGTGGCGAGTGGCTGTTCTGTTAGTCAGTACGGCTCTGGGCCCCCCACAGGGTACCTCTGTTGAAGCTGAACTTTTAAAAGGTTCAGAAGGGTACAGTTGCGTTGACTGCCCCTTCCCTCCTCTCCTGCCCACCAAACCCTCCTCTTTCTCCTCCAAATAGAGATTAGTGTCATGTTCCATCATTAGTTTGTTCAGCTTTTCCAATGGATAGTTTAATGTGAAAACTAACGTGTATTTTGGTTGATTTCAGGTTGTTTTTTGAGCCAGTGACAACCCCTTGTGGACATTCATTCTGTAAGAATTGTCTTGAGCGTTGTTTAGATCACACACCATATTGTCCCCTTTGCAAAGAAAGCTTAAAAGAGGTAATAAACATTTGTATATTTATCTGTTTATTGGTCTTAAGTTTGGTAACATAGTTTCATTTCTATTCAGCCATAGAAAAAGTAATGATCATGTTCAGAATGAATTACATTATATATCCTGAGTGACCGAAAAGGGTAATGTTTCATTACCCGTATGTTAGTGTTGGAGAAAAGTGAGTTAGGAGAGGGTAGGGGAAAACAGAGAGGTCCTTGCGACCAAGACCCCGGTGCTTACTTTTTTGGGTGTGATCAGGTACCTTGTCAGGAGTAGGTTCAATTTTAATGATGACCGTATTGGGGAAACCCAACTGCTCTGCCTCCCACCCCCAGTAATAGGCTAGATTTCAGGCCTAGCCTAGCCCCCTCAACATCTGGAACAACTCTGTCCAGTAGAACTTTCTGCTTTGATAGAAATGCTCAATTTCTTTGCTGTCCAACATGGTAGCCACTAGCTACTTGTGGTGATTAAGCACTTGAAATGTGGCTAATGTGACTGAGGAACTATTTCTTACACTTTGTTTAATTTTAATTGATTTACATTTAACTAGGCGCATATGACTAGTGGCTACCACATTGGACAGCGCAGCTCTAGAAAGTGGTAGACTGGGAAGAAGAGAGGGAGGCATGGCTTTCCACACCCCTTCTTACGTAGTCAGTGATCAGCACTAATAACCTGTATCAGGAAAGCACCGAGATCTGAGGTGGCGTCTTCTGGGACCATGGGAGGACAGCATCCTCTCCGTTGTGCTTGAGTGATTGGAGATCCCCTAAGGTGAGGCCACAGCCTTCTCATTTGAGCTCCCAGTACAATGGTAGCATTGATCAGGAGAGTGATTCTATCCCTGATGGCTGACAGGATTGTTTAAAGAAAAAGAAGGATCTTCCAAATATGAATGAAAAAACTGATAAAACTATTTTGCTATTGAATATACATAGTTATTTCCTATATAGAAAATACAGCTCTGTACTGATGTCATAATAGCTTGTGCGTATTGTTACATTTGATATCTGTCTTACGTAACGAGCTGATATGTAAAACACAAAACCAATACAGAATATTCGCAAAGTCAGGAAACAAACGATAAACTTATTCTTAAAGAGTTTGTCATTTACATTTTCAACTAATATGCTCAATGTGTTCAGGTGAAATACTCTTAACATGCTATTTTTCCTGTGTTTCTAGAGTTTTTAGATACTCTCCAGTGTATTTATTATGCTTTTTTCAGATTAACAGTTAGATACGTTGCTTTAAATTTAGAGATATCTCACCTTAAAAAATGTCTGGAGTTTGCAGGAAAACAAAATAAGCATATTATTTAAAAATATAACTAAGATACTATTTAAAAATAACTTTATCCTGTGTCCTGACTTTGAAGACATCCTGTGTAATTTAATTTATAAACTCCAAATGGATATTTAAAAAAATAAAATTGATATACTCTATAGTTTTATGCTTTTCCTACTTGTAGTTTTATTTTGCCCATCTTTTCATTTGAATATATTTTAAAGACATGCTTTTTATAGCAGTATAATAGTCCAATGATTTAACATTTCCCTATTGTTGGGTATGTAACTTGTTTTGTCCTTTCTTTTTTTAATACCGTGCTCTGTGTCTCTGACTGTTTCCTTAAGGTAATTTCCTGGGAGGAGAATTACTGGATCAAAGGCCCTATGTTTATAGGACTCTTAAAACCAATTCCCAAATTGCCTAGGCCTACAGAAATGTTGTACAAATTTAGATTCCTATCAGTAATGTAAGAGAGGCTATATTTCCCCCAATTTGCTACGTGAATCTTACAATTTAAAACATCTTTATTAATTTAATAGAAAATAATGATAAAGTTACTTTTATAATGTCTGTAATTTGATTAATTTTATAATGAACTCGTCAGTTGTTTGCTTCTCTATCGTCTGCTCCAGAGTACCCCTCTCCAGACGAGTGATTCTCAGTGTGTTCTTCTAACCAGCCGCATCTGTATCACCTGGGAACTTATTAAAAATATGAATTCCCAGACTCCACTCCAGAGCCACTAAATCAGAAACTCGGGGGTGGGGCTCAGCAATCTGCATTTTAACAAGCCCTGATTCACGCTAAAGTTCGAAAACCATTGCTATAATCCATTTCCTGACCTCTCATTTTTCCTACTCTATTTTTCATTGGATAATGACAAAACCCTTGTTTTTGCTGGATCTACAGATTAAAGGATGGCTTCTCTTTATTTTGTCTTGTGATTGTCTCCCAAGAGTTTTTCCTCACTGCTTTTAGTAAATTAATTTGCATTGGGCATTTTCTTTGTCCAAAATTCAGTGCATGTACTCTGACCTGGTCACCGGGCCTATGCAGTTTTTCCTTGAGTTACGGAAACATGATGAATTCCTGTCCATGTAATACAATGCAGGAGATGGTAACATGGTAACTGCCTTTTATGTGGTAAAGGCAGTAAAATATGGGGTTCTTGGGAGACAGAAAAATAATTAAGGCAGACTTTATGAAAAAGGTAAAATTGGAGCAAGACCTTGAAGGATAGATTGGCTTTTCATAGGCAGGAATGAAAGAGATGACTTTTAGCAGATGGAAAAGAGAATGACACAAAAATGCATAAGGGTGGCAACTTTTGCAGAGTGTTATGGGAGCAGTCCAGATGTACCATTGCATATAGAGCCAGAGTTGGCAGGTGCATCCTGTAGGAAAAACAGCCTCTTGATAAGGGTCTGAGTGATCGTGGGTTGACCATGGAAGGAGAATCTGAAAGAAAAATTATCTGGAAACTCTGCCACTGAAATTGGGAACGAAAAAAAGGGCAGTGGTTTTGCTTTTCTTAAATAAGGCAAATTCATTAATTTCTTTATTCTTTACCTTATTTTTGTTTCTCAGTTAAAATGCTAGTTTCGCATACCTATGAGCTGTCAGATGGAAATTGATGTGGGAGATGGCAGGGGCAGTGCTGGCTGCTACTAATAAAGGATTTGTGCTCATAGCAAGACATGGGTCTTATACACAGTGCTTGGGTCAAGTTGCAGCCATGTATCTTTAATGCTCTTGAGCAAACCCACAGACCAGTGTACCTGTTTGGCATCATCCCTTGTAACGTTCCCCCTCACTAATTAAATTTATTCAGAATTGACTGCATAAATATGTAATAAAGGCTCTAATATATCAGTTAAACTGTTTTGCCTGTTGTATACTATAGGAAAAAAAAGTACTGGAATGTAAAATAATATTGTCTTTTAGTATCTAGCAGATAGGAGGTACTGTGTCACACAGCTGTTGGAAGAATTGATGGTGAAGTATCTGCCTGATGAGCTGTCTGAGAGGAAAAAAATATATGATGAAGAAACTGCTGAACTCTCACAGTAAGTTTCTTCTCATAAAAGTTAACGTAATCAAATTACGAGCTACTACCCTTGAAAACGGTCAGGAGGAACCTTCTCACAGCAAGCTGGATCCTGTCTTTAAGTTCAGCCCAGTCTAGTCAAAAGCATATTTTAAACGAGTATTGGTCAGCTTCCCCTGTCCTCAACAGACAGAATCATTTTAAAGTTCATTTGGTAACTTCCAGATGTTCTATGAGGAATGCCTGGCTCAGTTCTTTGCATAGAAGCAGTACTTAGGTGGGGTGGGGGGGGGGGGGATTTCCTGCAGTGACATTAGGAAGTGGAATTGGGAATGGAGAGGTGGAGCTGGGAACAGTGGTTGCTGGGCACAGCAGACCTCAGGTATCAGGCTGGGCAGGAGGAAGGGTGAGGATAGGTGGCCTGGATTGGCAGGGGGTGTAGCCAGTTAGAGGTTTGGAAGGGGTTGGGACCTTGAGAGGCCTGAGACTGAAATTGAAAGAGGTGACTTAGAAGCCAAATTCTCAATTAGTGAAGATACTGACTGCTAGCCGAATTGAGTTAGTATCAGGCGGGTGAAAAACCTGGAGGTGACCTTGGGCTTCAGTGATAGAGACCGTTGTTAAGAGAACACAGTGTCTAGTTGGGGTTGAATAGGTTGGACCTGGTTTTGTGGCTCTGTATAGTATCTTTCTTGTACTTTAATTCTCCCCTTCTTTTCCCTTCATGTATTTCCCTCTTTCACCAGTCATTTGAGCCTCTTTAAACTTCTTTCATAGGTTTTTAATTTCTTAACTCTTTTTCTTTTACTTCAAGTGGACACAATAAAGAGTAAAATTGTAATTTTTATATACTGTTTCATTATTTTTCAAAGTATAAATCAAACATTTTGTATTTCTGATTTTCTAAGGATAAATTAATTGTGCTTAAAAAGAGTGTTCTTTTTCCATATGTATCCATCACATGTCTTCACTGGGCAGTGGCCTTCAGTAGAAGAGAGATTTCTAGTCTTTTCTTCATAGAAATTGTTACTGATTCATCTTCCCAAGGAACTGATATTTTGTTGTGTGGTTTTATGATAGAAAATATTCTGATGTGAGGATTATGAAGCTTTTGATCAACACTGTAGAAACCTGGATATAAGAAAGCCACAGGTAGTCCTTTGAAATCTTAAACCTAGTGACACAACCAGACCCCCCTCAGAAGAGTGGAATCCGTGCATGACAGATGGAATAGTAACGTGAGGGGCGCTGAGTGCGATGGAGAGAACCTTGCGGGAATCCTGCTGCTTACTAATGGGGCTTTTTTTAAGGGGTAGCTAGCTCATCCCCAGTACTTAAAAGTTTTGCTAATTAATAGGTTTACTGGGTTTTTTTTCAGTTCTTACATTCGAAACGAGAGAGTACTCAGTGATGGTAGAATACACAGTTTTAAAAGTAGAGGAAATTGTGTATTAAATATGTTTTTATATACTAAGTAGGATTTTATTAAATATTACTTTCACATAAGTAATTTCACGTCTTTTTGAAGAAAAACTAGGAAACATAAATGACCCAGGAGAAAACAACATAATCTGTAATCCAAAAGGAATCACCCACTGGCATTTTGGTGTATGTCCTTCCAGATTTTAATATCTATAAATACATTTTAAACAAAGGATCATTTTACTTAGATTATTCTCTAACTTTTTTTTCTCATCAGTATAAACATTTAAACATAGGATCCCGTTTTGTGGTTATGTCATAGTTTAGTTTACTCATCCTCTCTCTTTGCTTCTAAGTTTGTGCTACTATGCACAGTGCTACACTGAACACTCTTAGAGTACTTGTAGGAAAAAAAAGTGAGCCTGTTGGTTCAAAGGATCTGAACATTTTTAAAGTTTTTGATTCGTCAGCGAGATTCTTTTTCAGCCAAGTTGCACTGTTACAGACTGCCCCCTGCACCACTAGTTTTTTCCATCTCTTGTCCAGCTGGGCATCACCTTCATCCCTCTTGTTTCCTACCAATCTAGCAGTGAAAAAGGTTGTGTCATTTTAATTTTCTGGAAAAAATGTTATCGAATTATCTGCTTTTGGTAGTGTGTTTGAAAATATTTTAATGCCTAGGAATTTTTAATGATTTGCCTTTTGTCTTTGTGGGAGCTCATGTTTCCTTACTGTTTTCTAAGAGTAACCTAGAGTGTTTTATGGATAAAAGATAGTAACCCTGTCATGGTACAAATATTTTAAACAGATTTTTAATATAAAATAGTAGTTATAATCAATTGCTTTTTGATTCATCAAAATACTTAACTCTATATGATAACCCGGTATCTCAAAATCAAATTTACTTGTATACATAAGAAGAGCACAAACAGATTTTTAGGATTAATATTGTATCAGCATGAACTTAATCAAGGGGATGCTGATTCTTATTCACCTTGTTTAGAGCCGATTTCTTTTTGCTTTATATTAATTTGCAAGCTTCGCTCATTTTTGTCATGTGTTCTGCTACATAATAATGAAACTCTTTCCTTCTTCAGCTTGACCAAGAATGTTCCGATATTCGTCTGCACTATGGCCTACCCCACTGTGCCTTGTCCTCTTCATGTATTTGAGCCAAGATACAGGCTGATGATTCGGAGAAGTATACAAACTGGAACGAAACAGTTTGGGATGTGTGTGAGTGATACCCAAAATAGGTATGCTTTTCATGTACTTAAATATTTTTATTTTTATCTTGGAACTTCCTTTGAACATTGTTGAGAACTTGCGTGCTTGTTGCTTGAACTTTCATATTAATCAGAGTTTTTCTTTTAGTTTTGCAGATTATGGCTGTATGTTACAAATTAGAAATGTACATTTCTTACCTGATGGACGGTCTGTAGTTGATACAGTCGGAGGAAAGCGGTTTAGGGTTTTAAAAAGAGGAATGAAAGATGGATATTGCACTGCGGACATTGAATATTTGGAAGATGTTAAGGTATTAAAAAATACTCTTTTTCAGCACACTTTGGTAGACTCTGTCCTGCATTGTACAGGCTGATATCTTCTAGGCACATAAAACAGTTCTTTTTATCAGAGACCTCCTCAATCCTTATGCAAACTAGCTCCAGGTTACCGTTTTCTTATCTTGCTCTTAATCATTATGAGTTCCACGAGAACTTGAGAGACCAGAACCCAGATCCTCTTCATTTCTACAGGCTCAACAATGAGCGCAATGCCCAGACTGTATGTGTACATTTGCATGGTGGGAGCTTAACGATAGTGGTTGATTGAATTGGACTTCCAACCCTTCTAAGTTATGAGAGCTGCTAATCCCTGCCCTTTTTTATTGAATTTATTAGTAGTCAAAGCTGAGGTAATCAGTAGATTGAAATTTGATGTAAACACATAAAATCCTTTAAGAATTGTTCTGTATATGAAGATATGCCTAAGATAATCTTAATGCTAAAACAGGCACAGTTGGGTGCTGTGTTCAACTCTAGGGCATCACAGATAAAGCACTGTCTGTATACTTGTTGGTGACATCTTATCTGGGGAGGGTGAATGTGACCCTTCTGACACTTCTGGTATCTAATTTACCGTCTGCGATTAGTTTAGGGATCTGAAAAATGATTGGTGATGCTACAAATATCAAATTAAAGGCAGTTTCCTTTGGAAAGGCATTATAAAAATGTAGATCTTTTACTATCACTTGTTCATTGATCTGTTTGGGCCCTTGTCTCAAACAGCATTTATTGAGCGTCGGCATTTTATGAACATTAGCCCATTGAATTTTCAGAACTTGATGGTAGTTGCAGACGAGGAAAGTACGATTCAGAAGTGTTAATTAGTTTGCTTAAAATCTTATAGGAAGTGTAATAAAAATGACTTAACGCCAGCCCTCTGGCTCCCGATGCTGTGATTTCTCATGATACCATATTGCCTCTCTGCTGATAAACTTGGTTAGGCTGATATTGCCTCTCCTGTCTTATTATAAAGATGCTGTGGGATAGTGTGCTTTGTGCGCTAGGCCAAAAGTATAGTGGGAGTTCAAATTTTGAGTTGATTGGTATAGTCTGTGCCTCAGGCATCCTTGGTTAATAGAATCATTTGCTAAAGGCAACCTTCTTCGTAAAACTAAGAACTCTATTAGTTTTACGTAAACTTTTATCTTCATATATTGGATTTGATGCCAAAACCCCTTGAGTATGTGGCTGAACACATGACTATATATAAATATAAACATATGACAGTAGAATAGCATATTGAAAGCGTTATGGATTTGATCTTTAGAAAATTGAGTTCTCTAGGTCTTTGTGGTCTTAGTAGTGTCTAATAATTTTTCCTCATCTCAGTGCCTCATCTATGTAATGATTTCTTGTCCCTTCTGGAAAAGCTTCTCACATTTGTTGTTTTGATATCAGTCTTTTTTTCCCTTAGTGTAGCAATTCTGTTTTCTGTGATTTCTATTGAAATTTTAAATTCTATTATTGCAATAAAGTTTCTTAACTTTATAAGCTTGCTTTTAAAACTTCTGCCTGCTTCTTAGCCAGCTCCTTTTTCCATCTCAGACTCTTATGTTTATCATTACTTGTTTATTAGAGCCCATGGTTTGTCTCCTTGAATTTTGTAAGGGTACAAAGCAGAGGCTTTTTTCTTTTTTGATAGTTTTAACAAGTCGCAAGTTTATTTCTTGCTCAGATCAAGACCAATGTGTGTTAGCAGGGGGCTGAATCTTGTATGGTCTTTCCAAAACTAGAATTCTTCAATCATATGGCTCCTCTACCTTTTTTTTAAAATTTATTTTTAATGTGGTAAAATATATATAACATAAAATTTACCATTTTAACCATTTTTAAATGTACAGTTCAGTGGCATTAAGTACATTCACATTATTGTGCAAAAAGCAGATGCTTTTTAAACTTTAGTTTTATTTTTCATTTCAAATCTTTCACAAATACAAAGTGTGTTCTTTTCTCTCTTGTGTGCTATAGTCTTGCCTTTTCTATTTCGGAATGTTTGAGACTCCCTTTGTTGTTTTCATGTTGAGTCATCCTCGAAGCATGAAAGTCTGAGTCAGGTCTCATATTTGTTCTGGTTAATGTATATGAAACAGAACGCTCCCTGGCACGTAGTGAGTGGGATATAAGTGCATTTCAGAAATCAGACTGAGATGGATGAGTTAACGTGGTATCTTCCCACCTGCACTCTGTGAGCTTCTTCCTCTGGGTCTTAGGCTGGAAGACCAATGCATTTAATTTCACATCTGCAATTTGATGATCCAGTAGTCTGAAAGATGTATGGAGGGGTGATGGAGGTGTCCACAGCCTTGGGCCTATACAGCAGGAGGAGTTCATCATTGCATCATTTGTTCTCTGTCTTTTGATGTATTGGCTTTATATGCTAAGTTACTTGTTGCGGTTTTTTTTGTTTTTGTTTTTGACCCAGCTCTCTGGTAAAAGATGTAATTAATGCTTGTCCTCCATCCCGTTACTGCTTTCTGCCATGTCATCTGTACCTTAAACCACCCCCAGTCTCCTTTCATTGTAGCAACTGTATTCTTCAGCTTTTTTTGTTCCACTGCTTTCAAAAGCCATTGATCCTTAAAGACAAAATGAATTCCAAATTCGTATAGACCTTTATCCAATGACTCTCTCTCTTACCACTCCCAATTAGGGGCTGTTAGTAGGGTTCTGCAGTATTGCATTGCTAACTCAGCAAGGCCAGGTGGAGGTCAGGCCTCGCTGTCTTAGTCTGGCCCATTGGCACTATGTGAGGCAGAAATGTGTGCTGTATATTGCATAAGCATAATAGCCTCTGATCCAGCTCTGAAATATGTACTCCCCATTTTTTGACGTCTTTTCCCATCTCTGTAGGGTTGGTGATGTGGAGGGAGATTAGACACAGAAGTCTTACTGACTGTTGTATTTCTAGGTTGAGAAGGAAGACGAGATAGAGAATCTCAGACAGCTTCATGATTTGGTCTACTCTCAAGCCTGCAGCTGGTTTCAGAATTTAAGAGACAGATTTCGAAGCCAGATTCTTCAGCACTTTGGATCGATGCCCGGGAGGGAGGAAAACCTTCAGGTACGATGGCTTTGATGTTGCTTCCAAAAGTCTCACTTGTTTGTAAACCCAAATTAATAGATTTTTAAGTTTCTTCTTTCATTTTCCTTTTGTACAGCATTTCCTTTGTCCCTCTGTCTTTAGCCTCATGACCATATTCTCCAGAGCAGCGGTGTCCACTACATTTTATATAGGAAGGGCGTGGAAATCGGTGTCAGCTGAGATGCCTGTAGGAGTGAGTGCCAGAGAAGGAGAAAGCCCTTAAGTGAGGGTTTTCCAGAAGGAGGGGTGAGGAATTAAAAATGGGACGTGGTGCCATCCAGGAGACAGCTATGCCTTCCAGCCCGTCAGCCTTTGCTATTATTCTTTGACAGTGGAAAGATATATCATTTTCTATACTTGTAAAAATCTTTTCTCGTTTCTCCTTTTATCTCCAACTTTTACCCTGCCACTTAAATCCATTTTTGTCTCGTGATGTTTAATACATCACTCCTTGTTGAAACTGTTGTTCTTATGCTCTTACGGTCTTGCTCAGGAACTTAGGGTTTACCTTTAAGCTTACGTGTAACATACATGTACGTTACAGCTGTTAATGTACAGCCGGCACCTTCTGTGCAAGGAGCTCTGTGCAGTGGGCACTGCAAGAGGCCTCAAAGAAGGGTCCCAGAGGCCGGCCTGGTGGTGTGGTGGTGAAGTTCTCACACTCTGCTTTGGTGGGCCAGGGTTTGTGGGTTCGGATCCCTGGCATGGACCTTGCACTGCTCGTCAAGCCACATTGTGGTGGCGTCCCACGTAAAATAGAGGAAGATTGGCACAGATGTTAGCTCAGGCCAATCTTCCTCACCCCTCCCCCCAAAAAATGAAGAAGAACAAGAGTGTCCATCCTGGAAAATCTGATTCTAGACTCAGCAAAGCACTTACTTTTAGGCATAAGCATTTTGAATTGAATAAAATGTTTGTGGTCAGAAGGTAATAGATCTCATAAAGGAATGGCTGTAAATAGATCCATGAAGACGGAGAGAGAATAGATCCGACTGGGATGCACACTGCCTCTCATTCTGGTTTTCAAAGGTTGGCCTAAGTCTACCTGAATCCCAATTGAATTCCTCAGCTGAACTTGAAATTTCAACATCAGACCATCTCCAAATTGAGTACTCATTCTGTGTCTCACATATTACCAGTTGCCACATGTTGGTTTTATCTTGGGTAACTAAATCCCATTGAACTTGATAGAAATAGCTTTTGATAAGTGCAAAATTGAGCAAGTAAATTTTAAATCTTAACAAACCAACGTATAGAAAAATTCAACACTACTTTCCCATCAACTTTGCCACACTCACCTTTAATTACACAGGCCTGGTCCACTGCTTTCTTAGTCATATTGTGCAAGTCAGGATTGGGTCAGAACACAAAAGCAGCCACTCCATATATTCCAGGAGCGAAGGGTTTACTATAGGATGTAGAGTTGACCCAGCCATTGGGGGAGCCAGAGGACTGACGATCAGGGTCATCCTCAGTGGGGGTCAGGGAATCGCCCCACAGCCACAAACCTCCACCAGGCACAGGGAAGCACGGTGCTGCTCAAGAACTTGTGGGAAGCTGCTCTCATTCTTAGGAGTCCCAGGGAAATCCCCACCAGTATCTCCGTCTGCAGCAGGGCAGCGAGTGGTTTTCAAGAATTCTCTGGAAAGTCTCTGCGAATCTCATATCTGCCCACACTCAGCAACAGTCTCCAGAGAAGAGTGGCTTCCTCTCTTCCAACTTCCACATCTCACAGGAGTGCCTCTGATTGGCCAAGTCTAACCTGGAACCATATGGGGGAGGGGATTCTGGGAAATGTAGTTTCTGACATCTGAAATGCTGAGGGAGGTGGTGGTGATGCTGAATTGAGAACAGACAGTACGCAAATAGAGAACTCTAGTTGGATTCTAGAAGGAGCTTATGGAGATCAACACTGATGTCATGATAGCTCCTTTTGTCCTTCTGAAACTTCTTGTTTCGGGTTCACTAAAAAGCAATCAATGTGTACTAAAGGTGGCTTAAAAATTCTTTTATATAAATTCCTGGTTCTTTCAATGGCCAATAGTCAGCGCTTACAACATCAGAGGGACTTCTTTGCTGGAGATACGTACATTTCTCAAATGAAAGTAGAAGCTGAGACCTTTATTTTTTTTTATATTTCCTAGGATCCCACAGTTCTTTGAAGAAATTTTAAAATATCAATTAGCATAATGTTTTAAATATATATTTTAAGAAAACAGTTCTCAACTAGGGACAATTTTGCCCCCATGGGACATTTGGCAATGTCTGGAGACATTTTTGACTGTCGCAGCTGGGGAGGTGCTCCTGGCAGCTGGTAGATAGAGGTCAGAGATGCTGCTGAATGTGCTACACAGAACAGTCCCCACAACAAAGAATTATCTGGCCCCAAATCCTTAGGTTGAGAAACCCTGCTTTAAGGAAAGAGTGTTGGCTGTGGAGTCATGTCTGGATTCGAATCTTGGCCCTGCCACTTACGAGCTGAGAGATCTTAAACAATTCGCATTACATTTCTGAGCTTGAGTTTCCCCATTTTATATGGGCATAATAATAGCCTTCGTTCCATGATCGTTAAAAGAATTTGAGATAGGACCTGACACAGTGAAGTGCGCGATCGAGACTGGCTTGTTGGCGGTTTGTTACTGTTGTTATGACATCAATCTTTGTCTTATTAATTCTATAAAATGTTGATTATTTTTAGGCAACCCCTAACGGACCTGCGTGGTGCTGGTGGCTCCTTGCTGTCCTCCCCGTAGATCCCCGCTATCAGCTGTCGGTTTTGTCGATGAAGTCTTTGAAAGAACGATTGACAAAGATACAGCATATACTGACCTATTTTTCTAGAGACCAATCTAAATAACTAACTGCTTGGATCCTCCCTTGAAGTTGCCCTAACCTGGCTGTGTGGACGGCCAGGTTGTCCGCTGCCTTTGCACACCCAGTGCTGGTTTGAGAAATGTAATGAAACTGTTCTGTTGTGTTTTTTTTCCTCCAACCTCCTGATTCACGTGGTTCTGCAAATGAATACCTTCAACTAGGACTGAGACCACTAAGAACTTGCACAGAAAAACACGCACTGACTGTGTGTTAAACCTCTGCATTGTGATGGAGTTGCACTATGTACCATATTCTATAATGAAATGAGAACTCTGTGTATGTGTGTGGGGCGTGTGTGTGCGCGTGCGCGTGCGTGTGGGTTGTGCGTGTGCATTTTCTCTGGCTTTAAAATTTTAAAAGAAAAAAAAAGCCATAGAGAGCAGAACTTACCGAGGGTCATTTATTGCCCACGTTTACAACAGTAGCGATACAAGTTTTTGCAAATTGAATTTGCCTCAGATTTATCTGTCCTAATGCTTATATTTGCACAAGTATGTAAACTATGATGTTGAGTATCACTCTCTGTTGGAATACTGCTCTTGCTGAACTGTCTTGACCATTGACTATGACACAGTTTCTTATTTATGTAAATATTTGCATCCTGGTGGCCGACAGGCACTGGATGCAGAACCTAGAGCCAGTTTTCAGGAACAATTGCAAACCTGACATGGTACTGTGCATCTATTCATAAAACACTTAAAACTGTGAAAAAATGGTTTACATTTAATTGTACATAAAGGTAAATGGAGCGCTCAATTCAGTACCAGTTAGTTTGTATATCTTAGGGGGCTTTTCACATTAACTGCCCATCTATGTAATTTATAGTTTGACAGGATGTGTTTGTTTAAACAAATTACGTAGTATAAACTCATTAAGGATCTGGGGGAAGAGAAGAAGCCTAACGTAGAACTAAGCTTTTAAAGTATGTTTTCTTTTTTAATTCTGGTCTCGGTGCCGATGTTAGTTATGCCTTATTCATATCACAGTTAGATCGCCATGCTGTGACATGGTTAATATTCATGCTGCCCTAGATACTTTTGTAATTATTTGTTGCAAACTTGTGACTGTCCCTAGTAACTTTCTTTTATGTACGTAATTTGTAAAAGTTTCTTAAAAATTTTGCTTTTGCTTATTTAATTTTGAATAAAAGCTAAATTCATAAGAATTTTTTTCTTACATTTTAGGTCAGTGTCAAAATAAGATCAGTGGGGGAATCAAACCACATGCAGTAAGAACGGATGAGTTTTGCTTATCTGTTTTGTGCCATGAGACAAGCTATAGCTTTCAAAATACATTTTTTGGTCGTTTTTTTGACCAAACAATGCAGTGTCTTAAGGAGGCTTTAGGCCCTAGAACTGTGCTCTAAGAACTATTTTCATCCTTTTAAAAACCCCAAGTCCCGGGGCTGGCCCCGTGGCCGAGTGGTTAAGTTTGCGCCCTCCGCTGCAGGCGGCCCAGTGTTTCGTTGGTTCGAATCCTGGGCGCGGACATGGCACTGCTCATCAAACCACTCTGAGGCGGCGTCCCACATGCCACAACTAGAAGGACCCACAACGAAGAATATACAACTATGTACTGGGGGGCTTTGGGGAGAAAAAGGAAAAAAATATATATATATTAAAAAAAACCCCAAGTCCTTTTAGGATAAAGATAAAACTCTTACATACACGGTACCCCCAATTGGGACTCCTCTTGGTTAAGCAGCCTTGACCATTTCAGTCCCCAGTTTCCCAGCGAGGATTTTCCAAATATAAATAAATCACTTTTAATATTGAATGTTTTTAAATGCATTCGGAAAAGACTGCCTAGAGGACCACCCTTTGCCCCTGTAATTATGCTATCTGAGAATCAGTTCTGCAGAAAACGTTCCCCCTAGGTACCTTGTCACTAGTTTCTGAAGTGTTAGATTAAACTTTCTTGTAATAAAAAACTATTAAATGCCTGTTAAATAGTGTCTGGGTAGTATAAATGAAGAATTTACCTATATAGTTGTCAAAATATGTATCAGATGGCCGTAGAAGTTACTGGTGCTGAATCCACATCTGTGATGTGTATGTGTACATGTGTGCATGCACACGTGTACACGCACACACACACACACACACACACACGGTCATTAAATGGTCTCTATATATCTACACACAGAAATAGGAATTCTGGATAATTCAGGGGTTTTATGGTTTGACCCTAATTTTGTTATAAATGATCTCTTATAGTTTTTCTGTCTGTAGATTTTTTAAAAATCTCTGGAAATTCTTTTCCTACTGCACTTTTCTATGGTTTATAAAAAGAAAAAAAAGCAAATCTGACAGATTTTTTCCCCTCATCACTTTAAGTGACTAAGTTATGTCATGAATTCAACATTTCAAGCCAAAGTAGCTAGTTGTTGCTCTTACACACCTGTCTCTACACGTCCAATTCTTTCTGTTCTTCAAGGTCCCACTTGGATGACTCCACTCAGCTGGGATTCTGAACTCCATAACACTTGCACTTTGCCTAAGCACTTCTTGGAGATAATAGCTGAATTATAGACATAATCCCTTTCCTGAGGACTATGAGTGGTATCTAGCACTTTAGACAGATTTAATCTCCAAGACCTAGGCTCATCACTGAACAGAACTGAAATAAATGCCAAGTAAGAAGGAAAATTGGATAAAGATGGTTAGACTGAGCAAATACCTTTGCCTTCCCTTCCTCCCCCAAGCCAAAAAAATGACAGTAAAGAAAGTGAAATCTAATGGCTTTGTGAAACCAAAAGTCCATGAGTTGACCAATGCTTTTTAGGAATTTCTGAGATATGGAAACGGGGTCCAATATGGAAGACCAGAGGAGAGCATAGCCTTACAGAAGCAGAGGACTACAGGGGAGCCCCAAACTAGGAGAGCCTTGGAAGACCCAAGAAGATTCCTTGAGGCTGCATAGCTGGATCATTTGGCCCTCTCCCCAACTTGGGCCGGGCAGCAGGCAGCAACAGCAGCTGTTCTCACACCAAAGCACTGAACGTGGGCACTGGCCCAGAGAAGACCCACAAAACCTTAGCCAGCTTCACGTCCCCAATGGGATGAGAGCTCTCCTCCACAGACGTCAAGCTACTCATGTGGCAGTGAGTTCTAGAGTTCCACAGTCAACAGAGGCACGCCAACAGGGACTGAGTCAGCAACCCCACAGGAAGGAACAGGGATCCCAAATGACAGAGATGAGTAAACAAGCAAATCATAGAATTTGAGGAAAAACACTCAGACAACAAACTCAATATCCTTAGGTTTGAGGATGTGCATTCCAAAAAAGATACAGGAGTGGAAACAGTGTTCCTCAAAGGGTCCCTGGGACCATGGAAGCATTCAATAAAAGTTTGCTGAGTAGGGGAATGAATCATAAAAATAAACTAAATAGATGAGCTAAACAGAAGAATGGATGCAGACAAAAAATGAACGAGTGAGGTGGAGGGTTGAGTTGGGGCGTTTTCCAGAATGCAATGCTGAGGTCAATAGAGTATGAGGGAAAAATGGGGACATGGAGGTTAAAGTCGTAATGTCCATCTAATAGAAGTTTCTTAAGGAGAGTAGAAGAGAAGAAACAAATAATGCAAGTAATTTTCCCAGAGCTCAAGACTAGTAAAATAATCTACTTGCTTTCTTAGGGACCAAATTCATCCATTTAAAGGGAAACAATCAGGCAAACTTACACAGATGGACTGAGGACAAGCAAAATTGCAATAACTCAGTTGCCTGGTATTGATCTGCAATGAGATAACTGGCCCAATGATAGGATATTTCTTCCGAAGCCAATGTTTAAAGGCCAACATTTAAAAATGTTAAACATTTTTTATAGAGAACACATTTATGACCTGGCTTAATAAACGAGCTCTCTTGCAGACCTGCCTCCAAATAGCTTTTGGCTCTTCACCAAAATTCAATGTATCCTGAAAGATTTTTGTTGTTGTTGTTACAATAGGATATTGAAAAGGGTATAGGCTGAATTTCCAAATGTGGTAAGTGCCACATTTAATCCTCAGAAAAATCCTGTCAAGTAGATATTCTTCTTGTACAGATGAGAAAACTGTGACACTCGGTAGTTAAGTCATTTGTCAAAAGATGACACAGCTAATGTGGTGGAACTGACTGATTCGAGACAGTCTGGCTCCACCTTACTGCCGCATCGAGTTATGAAAGATCAAAGAGGTCCATGTGTGAAGGGGATGGAAATGATTGGCTTGCCTCTGACATAGCAGACTCTACACAAGGGCGGGGGGTGCGTTTTCAGCTGTGAAATTAGAACTTGTCCTCAACCACCTCGCCAAGATTGTGAGATGGCCAAGTTCTGCTCAGCCCTATATTTCTGGGAGCAGTATAAATTGCTAACCATCTTTTTAGAAAGTAATCTTACAGTATATGTGTCAAGGATTAGTAAAATGTTCATACTCCTTGACCCAATCTCTTACTGTAGGATGTTCTTATCCCTCCATGTAGGTTCAACTAGCAGAGATCCAAATTAAAGCAAAATAAAAACGGGGCCAACTTGAGTGGCCCAGCCATTAAGTTCAGCTCCTCCGCTTCGGCGGCCTGGGTTCAGTTCCTGGGCGCGGATCTACACTGCTCTGTTAGCAGCCATGCTGTGCTGGCAGCCCACATACTAAAAAAGAGAGGAAGATTGGCACAAATGTTAGCTCCCGGTGAATCTTCTGCAGCAAAAAACAACAACAACAAAAAGTAGCAGAACAATGATATATAACATTTGAATCAGGAAAATCTCATATGCCTATGTGCCCCACATTTATCTTCTGTATTATTTGAAATGCCTTTATTGCTGAGTACTTAATGAATGATTCCCAAACATTAATCCACTTGATTGAATTATAAACCAATGTCACTGGAATTGGTCAAGGTAGTCCAAGGAAGTGAAACAGATCAGACACTTCCAAAAGGCAGAGGAAAGGAGAGTGGGAGGGAGGAAGCGAGGGGTGTCCGTGTGGGGTTCCTGAATTGAATTTTACCACCACCGACAAATTGAATGCAAAGGTGAAGAAATAGGGATGGAACAACCTACAGAACAAGTCGTGGTTGAACAGCATAACGTGCTAGAACACGTCTAAGCGAGGACAATAGAAGAAAACAAAATGGCAAGGTGAAAGGTTTTAAGAATTCCTTATGCAAGCCAGGGAGTGAAAGAAAAATATATCTTTGGTTCCAAAGAATATGGAGTTAGAACAGACCTATAAATTACCTCTTCTACTCAAATGCGCAACCCCCACACAGGGTGGTAAGTGGCAAGTGAAAATAGTCGTGCAATAAACCAGGTCTCTCGGGATGCAAGAGTTGCCATTAATTGAGCCCCTCCTGAGTACCAGACACCATACTAGGTGCATATATATTATGTCGCTGCTGAGTCTAATGCCAATCTGATTTTTGTTCTTTTGTTCTGTGACCTAGATTTTTATCTGGAGGCCCCTCTTTTTTTAAATGGTATATATACATATATCTTCATAGATATAAAAGATTTCTTTTTTAAAAAATTTTTATTAAGGTATAATTGGCTTATAACATTGTATTAGTTTCAGGTGTACAACATAATGATATTTGTATATAGTTATATGTTGCTTAACAACGGGTATAAGTTCTGAGAAATGCATCATTAGGCAATTTTGTCGTTGTGTGAACATCATAGAGGGTACCTACACAAACCTAGATGGTCTAGCCTACTACACACCTAGGCTATATGGTACTAATCCTATGGCACCACCATCATATATGTGGTTCATCGTTGACCCAAACATCATTATGTGGCATGTGACTGTATCTATCTTGTGAAATGATCACCATAGTAAGTCTAGTTAGCATGCATCACCATACTTAATTACAGGGTTTTTTGCTTGTGATGAGAACTAAGTACTCTTTTAGCAACTTGCAAATAGACAACACAATATTATTAACTGTAGTCGACAATGCAATATTATTAACTGTAGTCACCATGCTGTACGTTACATCCCCATGACCTATTTATTTTATAATGGGGAATTTGTACCTTTTGACACCCTTCATCCATTTGTTCCACCCACAATCCCTGCCTCTGGCAACCACCAGTCTGTTTCCCGTATCTATGAGCTTGTTTTTTTTTTAGATTCCATATATAAGTGAGATGATACAGTATTTGTCTTTCTCTGTCTGACTTATTTCACTTAGTATAATGCCCCTTGAGTTCCATCCATGTAGTTGCAAATGGCAAGATTTCATTTGTTTTTATGGCTGAATAATATTCCATTATATATATATATATATATATATATATATATATATATATATATAAATGTATATATATATGCACATTTTCTTTATTCATTTATCTGTTGGTGGACAATTAGGCTGTTTCCATGTTATGGCTATTGTAAATAATGCTACAGTGAACATAGGGGTGCATATATCTCTTTGAATTAGTGTTTTTGTTTTCTTCAGATGAAAACCAAGAAGTGAAATTGCTGGATCATATAGTATGTTATTTTTAGTTTTGGGGGGAACCTCCGTATGGTTTTCCATAATGGTTGCATCACTTTACATTCCCACTAACAGTACACACAGGTTCCCTTTTCTCCACATCCTCACCAACCCTTCTAATTTCTTGTCTTTTTGGAGGCCCCAGTTAAAAAAAAATCTTTCAGGGGCCAGCCCCATGGCGTAGTAGTTAAGTTTGCATGCTCCATTTTGGCGGCCCAGGGTTCACTGGTTCGTATCCTGGACACAGACCTAGCACCGCTCATCAAGCCATGTTGTGGCGGCGTCCCACACAGAAGAACTAGAATGACCTACAACTAGGATATACAACTATGTACTGGGGCTTCGGGGAGAAAGAAAAGAGGAAGATTGGCAACAGATGTTAGCTCAGGGCCAATCTTCCTCACCAAAAAGCATACCTCAGAAAAAAACCAAACATCTTTCAAGTCTAATTGCTTGCTTGGCCAAGCCTCAGAGTTGAACATTATAGTTCAGTTTTCCTAGGTACATGGCGGACCCTTTTAATGTGTAGATGCAGGCCTTCTTTTATTTCTGAAAACATTCTCTTGAATATAATTTTTTTTTTTTTAAAGATTTTATTATTTCCTTTTTCTCCCCAACGCCCCCCGGTACATAGTTGTATATTCTTCGTTGTGGATTCTTCTAGTTGTGGTATGTGGGACGCTGCCTCAGCGTGGTTTGATGAGCAGTGCCATGTCCGCGCCCAGGATTCGAACCAACGAAACACTGGGCCGCCTGCAGCGGAGCACGCGAACTTAACCACTCGGCCACGGGGCCAGCCCCCTCTTGAATATAATTTTTAAAAATAATTCTTTAATTCTCTTCTATTGGCTTTTCTTTCCCTATCTTCTATGACTGTCACTTTCTCTCATCCTTTTTACCTCTTTCTTGATTTTCTTTTCATTCTCCAGGCTGTTTTCATTATCTGCCCCGAAGTCCTTTACTGTATGTTAACTTAAATCTATTCTTCTTTGAGCATCATGTGATGAAGTCTTCATTTCTAAAACAATTTTATTTTCCTTTATATCATAAATAAGGTTAATTCTGATTTTTAATGTTTTGATTTGAAGTGTTTTTTAATCTCTTCAAATGCTGCTCTAATAATATTAAATTCATGTCAGAATATTGTCACAATTTTCTTCTATTTCATAGGTTTCTTAAAAATCAACTTTTATTCCCTAATACCAAAACTGAACAAAGATAACCCAAGAAAACTAAAGACCAATATTGCTTATGAATACAGATGCCCCTTTTCTGCAGAATTAGACAAAGAGAGCCTAAAATTAATGGAAATGCTAAAACAATCATAGAAAAGGGACAAAGTTGGAGGACTCACACTTCCTGATTTCAAAACTTACTACAAAGCACAGTAAGTAAAACTGGGTGATCCTGAGATAAGAATAGGCATATAGATAAATAGAATAGAACTGAGGGTCCATAATTAAACCCAAACACCTATGGTCAATTGATTTTCAACAAGGGTTCAAGACTGTTCAATGGGAAAGAATAATCTTTTTCAGCAAATGGTGATGAAACAATTGTATATCCACATACAAAAGAATAAACTTGGGCTCACACTATATACAAAAACTAACTCAAATGGATCAAAAGTCCAAATGAAAGAGCAAAAATTCTAAAGCTCTTGGAAGAAAACACAGGTGTAAATCTTTATGCTCTTGAACTAGGTAACCATTTCTTAGATGTAAAACTAGAAGTACAAGCAATCAAAGGAAAAATAGGTAAGTTGGAATTCATCAAAATTAAAAACTGGTGTGTGTCAAAGAACACTATTGAGAAAGTGAAAGGAAAACCCACAGAATGGGAGGAAATATTTTTAAATCATATAACTGACAAGGGTCTAGTGTCCAGAATATACAGAGAATTCTTTTTTTCTTTTTGAGGAAGATTAGCCCTGAGCTAACTACTGCCAGTCCTCTTCTTTTTTGCTGAGGAAGACTGGCCCTGAGCTAACATCCATGCCCATCTTCCTCTACTTTATACGTGGGACGCCTACCACAGCATGGCATGCCAAGCGGTGCCATGTCTGCACCTGGGATTCGAACTGGCAAACCCTGGGCTGCCGAGAAGCGGAACATGTACACTTAACCGCTGTGCCACCAGGCCGGCCCCTATACAGAGAATTCTTACAACTCAACAATAAAAAAGGAAAATAACTCAGTTAAAAATGGGCAAAGGATTTGAATAGTCATTTCTCCAAAGAAGATATACAGTTGGCCTCTAAGCATATAAAAAGATGCTCAACACCCTTAGTTATCAGGAAAATGCAAATCAAAACCACAGTGAGATACCACTTCACACCCACTAGGATAGCTGTAATTAAAAAATCAGAAAATAGCAACTGTTGATGAGAATGTGGAGAAATTGGAACTCTTATACACTGCTGCTGAGAAAGCAAAATGGTGCAATTACTTTGGAAAAGAGTCTAGAAGTTCCTCATAAGGTTAAATATAGAGATGCTATATGATCCACCAATTCCACTCCTAGCTATATACCTAAAAGAATTCAAAACTTATGTTTACACAAAAACTTGTACACAAATATTCATAGCAGCATTGTTCGTATTGAAGCTAAAGAATAGGAACAACCCAAATGGCCATCGACTGATGAATGGATGAACAAAATGTGACATATCCACACAACTGAAGGTTATTTAGCCTTTAATTTTACTTTTTATTTCTGCCTTAAATGTTTGGTAGAATTTTCCACAGATGCCCTCTGAACCTGGAGTTTTCTTTGCTGGAAGATTTTAACTACATGTTCTATTTCTTTAATAAATATAGGACTACTCAGATTATTTATTTATACTTGAGTAAACTTTGGCAGTTTGCATCTTTCAAGGAATTTGTTCATTTCATCTAAGTTGTTGATTTGTGGGCATGGAGTTGTTTGTAATATTTCTTTACCCTTCTTCCAATGTCTGTAGGATCTGTAGTCATGCTCCTTTTTTTTCCATTCTTGACATTGGTAGTTTGTGTATTCTCTCTTTTTTTCTTTTTTTGCAATCTGGCTATAAGTTTATCAATTTTATCATTCTTTTCAAAGAATGAGATTGTGTTTACTTTGATTTTTAGTACTGTTTTTCAATTTCCAATTTCATTGCTTTTTGATCTTACCTTTGTCATTTTCTTACTCCTGCTTGCTGCAGGTTTAATTTGCTTTTCTTTTTCTAATTTCTTAAGCTGAAAACTTAGATCTTTGGTTTGAGGCCTTTCCTCCTTTCTAATATAAACATTTGCTGCAATGATGTAAATTTTCACCTAAGCACTGGTTGAGCTGCATCATCAAATATTTTATTTTATTGTTTCTTTTTCTTTTTTTCTTTAATTTTAATTTTTATAGCAGTAACATTGTGTTATAACATATAACTTTCAGATGTACATCATAATATATTTTCAATTCTGTGTAGATTATTATATCATGTTCACCACCCAAAGACTAATTATAATCCATCACCACACACATGTGCCTAATTACCCCTTTCATCCTCCTCCCTTCCCCCTTCGCCTCTGGTAACCATCAATCCAGTCTCTGTTGCTATGTGTTTGTCATTGTTTTTATCTTCTACTTATGAGTGAGATCATATGGTATTTTACTCTCTCCCTCTGAC
This sequence comes from Equus przewalskii, assembly GCF_037783145.1. Classification (NCBI taxonomy): domain Eukaryota; kingdom Metazoa; phylum Chordata; class Mammalia; order Perissodactyla; family Equidae; genus Equus; species Equus przewalskii. Next base: position 15,186,051 of record NC_091858.1, on the reverse strand, counting down.
TTATTTCACTTAGCAGAATACCCTCAAGTTCCATCCATGTTGTCACAAATGGCTGGATTTCATCATTTCTTATGGCTGAGTAGTATTCCATTGTGTATATATACCACATCTTCTTTATCCATTCATCCCTTGATGAGTGCCTAGGTTGCTCCCAAGCCTTGGCTATTGTGACTAATGCTGCGATGAACATAGGGATGCATGGATCTTTATGCATTTTTGTTTTCAAGTTCTTTGGATAAATACCCAGCAGTGGAATAGCTGGATTGTATGTAGTTCTATTCTTGATTTTCTGAGGATACTCCATACTGTTTTCCATAGTGGCTGCACCAGTTTGCACTCACACCAGCAGTGTACGAGGGCTCCCTTCTCCCCACATCCTCTCTAACACTTGTTGTTTCCTGTCTTGTTAATTATAGCCATTCTGATTGGAGTGAGATCATATCTCATTGTAGTTTTGATTTGCATTTCCCTGATAGTTAATGATGTTGATAAAGTTATTTTCTAATTTCACTTGTGCCTTTTTCTTTGGTTAAGTCATGGATTATTTATAAATGTATTGTTTAATTTTTCAAATATTTGGGATTTTCCAGATATCGTTCTGTTATTGACTTCTCATTTAAATCTCTTATCAGAGAACATATTTTGTATAATTTCAATTCTTTTAAGTTCATTAAGGTTTGTTTTATAGCACAGAATATGGTCTATCTTGGTGAATGCTCCATGTCCACTTGAACAGAATGTGCATTCTCCTCATATGGGTGGACTGTTTTATAAAGCTCCATTAGGTCAAGTTGGTTGATAATGCTATTCAAGTCTTCTGTATACACACTGATTTTCTGTCTACCTGCTCTACTGATTATTTAGACAAGAGTGTTGATGTCTCCACCTATAATTGAGAATTTGTCTCCTTTCATGTCTACCAGTCTTTCTACCAGTATTTTCTTCATATATTTTGAAGCTTTGTTGTTCAATATATACACATTTAGGATTGTTATGTCTTCTTGGTTAATTGACCCCTTTATAATTCTGTTATATCCCTCTTTATCCCTGGTAATATTCCTTATACTGAAGACTACTTTTCTGATGTTCCTACAGCTATTCCAGCATTTTTTTATTAGTGTTTTCATAGTGTGTCCTTTTCTATACTTTTAACCTATCTATAGCTTTACACTTAAAGTAGACTTCTAGTAGACAGCATATAGTGGGGTGTTGCTTTTCCTAATCCAAATTCACAATTTTCAACTTTTATTGGTTTGTTTATACCATTCATATTTGATGTAACTGTTGATATGGTTAGATTAAAATCAATCATCTTGCTAATGGCTTTCTATTTGTCCCATCTGTTCTTTTTTCTGCTTGCTTTTAAATTGAGTGTATTTATGATTCCATTTTATCGCGATGATGGCTTATTATTTATAGTTCTTTTAAAAAACTGAAGTCGCTTCCTTATGTTCACAGTATACATCTTGAGTAATCACAATCCCACTCATATAATACTATAATGATCCACATGTTATGTAAGAACTCACAATAGTAATTCATTCCTCCCATCCTTTGTGCTATTGTTGACATATTTTCCTCTTATGGATGATATAAACCCAGAATACATGGCTACTATTTTTGCTTTAAAATTCAGTTATCTTAAGAATAATTCAAATAAGAAAAATAAATGTCTTTTATATTTAACTTCATTTTGACCATTTCCAGAGATCTTAATTTCTTTGTTTAGACCAAACATTCTTTCAGGTATCATATTCCCCCTGACTGAAGAACTTCTTTGGCCTTTCTTGAAGTGCAGATCTGATGTTAGAAAATTCTCTGCTATTGTTTGTCTTAAAATGTCTTTATTTCAGCTTCATTTTTTTTTTTTTAAAGATTTTATTTTTTCCTTTTTCTCCCCAAAGCCCCCCGGTACATAGTTGTGTATTCTTCGTTGTGGGTTCTTCTAGTTGTGGCATGTGGGACGCTGCTTCAGCGTGGTCTGATGAGCAGTGCCATGTCCGCGCCCAGGATTCGAACTGACGAAACACTGGGCCGCCTGCAGCGGAGCGCGCAAACTTAACCACTCGGCCACGGGGCCAGCCCCAATTTCACCTTCATTTTTAAAAGGTATTTTGTTAGCTATAGAAGTCTGGGCTGACAGTTTCTTTCTTTAAGCACATTAAAGATGCCAGTCCATTATCTTCTGGCTTGTATAGTTTCCAATGAGAAGTCTGCTTTAATTTTTATCTTTGTTCTTCAGTTTGTAATGCATCGTTTTTTCCACGAGTGACTTCAAGCTTTCCTCTTTATCTTTTGTTTTCAGCAGTTCGAATATGAAATATCTAAATGTTTTTTATATTGTTTTGGAATTTATCCTTCTTGATATTTATCCTGCTTGGCATTTTCTGAGCTGTTTGGATGTATAGTTTCATGTATTTATTATTTGGGGAGAATTCTTGACCATTATTCTTCAAATTTTCCATTTTCTTTTTCTCTTCTGCTTTACGATTACATGTCTCTTAGCCCATTTGATATTCTCTCACAGGTCTTTGACGCTCTGTTCTATTGTTTTCCCTTTTTTTCCTCTTTGTGTTTCAGTTTGGGTAGTTTACATTGATCTGTCTTGAAGTTTGGGGATTGGTTTGTGTTGAGAGTTTAGCTAAACTACTCCATAATATTGCTGCCACAGCATCCCTTTTATGTGGCTAAGTGGGCTGCCAGAGCCTTGAACTGACACTAGCCCCTCCCATGAGTGCACACCCTTCACAACAGCCTGAAGAGTCACAAGTAAGTGTAAGTTCCTGATATGACTTCCCCAACGCCCCTGGTGATAAACAGTCTCCTCTTCCTCCTGGATCCTTCCCCTGTGTGCCACTTAGATAAGACCCTCATGGAGCTTACCAAAACCCTCTCTCTTTTTGATTTGAATTGACCAATCCAGTCTTAGCCTGGAACTCCAGGAACATTCTACCTGCAGACCCCAATAAAAGCCTGTGCCCCTGGTCCTGCTGCTCAAACTCTGCCAGCATCATGCCTTGACCTCCCTGTGTGACCCCTCAAGGCTACCATGAACCTCCTCTAGGACCTGTGAGCAATAAACTTCTTTATTTCACTTTCTCTTTCAGTTTGTGTTAAACCGTGGCTCACCATCTGATTCCTTACCTGGCGCACTACTTAACAAATGTTAATTTACAAAATCGCAACAGTTTGCCTGAGGTTTTTTCCATATTGGTGTTCTATATTCAGTATGTTTTACCTGTTACCTGTGCCTCATAGCACTTGATAATTCTTCAATGCTTGCTAGCCAGGTAGATAATGGGGTTTCTTTCTTATCTTCATCCTACCTCGGTTGTAGACTCTCCATTCCAGCATGAAGTTTGAAGCTGGCTCAGCTGGTTTAGTATATGTCTTCCCATTTTCATGTAAATCAGAGTTTGTAGTATTCAGGTTATGTTGGAGGCATGGATCATGCGTGGCTTTATTTGCTCTTCTCTGTGATCTGTATGGTTTTGGGAGAATGTACAGAGAAACTTGGATTTAGGTGGCTGTCATTCTCCTGCAGAAGCTTTAGAAGCCTCTTGGCACAACTTTTTCATAAAGATTTCAAAGGATCTTTGCAAACATCACATGTTCTATTCATTGCCATGGTGGGAAATTTATCTTTTGCGAAAGTTATGCTTAGATCTCGATGTGGCTTATCTAGAGTAGCAGGGAGAAGTCAAAATGGGTTATTTCATCTTCTTTCTGAGAGGGAATCATCTCAATAAATGGATGTGAGTGACAGCACAGATCAGGTCTATAACATCTAATTTGGCCTAGGAGCTCCTAGAATAGTCAGGAAGCTAACGGAGGGGAAACACCTTCATCTGTAGAGTCAGGCAGACCTGGATTTGGATCTACCAACCTGACTTTCATTAGATGTATGACTTTGTTTTAGGGTCAATTGGTAAAATTAGGATTAAAAAGACTACAGAATAAAAGCAAAAAGAGCTTAGCACAGTGCTGCGCATGTGGCTTCACAAATCCTACTATCTTGTGTGTTTCAGCCACCAGCAGGGTGATTGTTAAGAGCAAGGTAAGGCCTACGCAGTAGGCAACTCTCAGAGCAGAAACTCAGAAACCAGAAGTAAAAGCAGAGCCAAATAATAAGAACTGGAGCACTCAGAAAATTGAGGCTCTGCAATGAGGCCAGAATTCTGTTTTCAGAACTTCCCATGACATTTTTTATGGGTTGCATCGTGTCCCCCGCAAACATATGTTGAAGTCCTAACCACCAGAATCTCAGAACATGAGCTTATTTGCAAATAAGGTCAGTGATGCTGACCATCAAGGATTATGATGCAAAGGCCGTGTGGAAGCAGAGCTGAAGCTGGTTGAAAACTTTTTTTTCATATTATAATTGATTCTAGTAACTGGAGTTGGAGAAGTTGTAGGTAGACGTGAAGTTGCCAAGAATGAGGAAAGGAAGGGACTTAGGGACAAATCCACAGATCAGACTCAAAATAATCATGACTTTGGCCCCAGAAACATCTCTTCATAAATTCATCAGACCAGCTGGTAAATACAAGACACGTAGACAAGAAAACCCATCCTCCATCCCAAGCCGAGGTATCTGGATGATTCTAGCACCTCATACCTGCAGTAGTTGCTCAATAAATACCTATAGAATGACTGCCTATTGGATATAAATAGGAGCAAATGATTTCAGGTTACCACCAACGTGGTAAGATTTTCAAAATTAAAAGGTCAGTGGGGTCTACAGGGAAACAGAAATTTCCTGAAGTCAAAGGTGTCTCTGTATTTATTGGGACAATGCTGTCTGTCCTTAAGTTATTTTCATTCTTAATTTTACAGATTCTCATGCTACTTCGGCACCATATTGTTGACAATATATGAAGGTGAGGAGTGCCAAATGGAGAAAATCTAGATCTCTTTAAGGACTACTATTTTCACAGTTAGATCTTTGGTTCCAAAAACATTTATTAGCATCTACCATGTGCCCAGCACCTGGATAGGTATTTGGGATACTCGTATCAGTCCTTTAGAAACTTACAGTCTCTTAGGGAGAACAGGTATGTCCACAAATGTGTTAAAGGCATGATCCATGTTCCAGGATGGGCTGTGCTAGCTGGGAAGTAGGTGGCAGCTGTGAAGTAGACGAAGCAGTGAAGCTAAATGGAGCATTGATAAATGACTAGGGTTGAACACGTGAAACGAGGCGGGTGGGGAGTGGTCCATGTAAAGGAATGAGCCGGGTATCAGGGAAGCACGGGGAGTTTTGTATTGCTCACAGTGTGGGCAAAAGGAGAGCAGGCGAGGGAAGACACAGACCTAGAGCAATTACAAAGGCCATAGAAAGGGCTAGGACTTCATCCTTTCTGCAGGATAGGATGTCCTTGTCATTCCTGAGCAAATATTCATTTCACTCATATTTTTTACATCCATGACAGATCACAAAAAGCTACCTCATATTACACCTAACCAATGTCATTCCTGCATTCAAAAGTTTATAACAAAATATTCATAGCCAGAAAAAAAATTCAGAGTTGGTTTGATATCACAAAAGCTTTAATTAGTAGATGAAATCAATCAACCAATCCACTATATATTGAGCTTTTGCTCTGTATAAAGCATTTAGATAGACACTCAAATCTCATGCCTGTGATTTTAAATCTCTGAGTTCTTCACAGATGTCAAGAAAAAAATTATTGGGGCCCACCCTGTTGGCATAGTGGTTAAGTTTGCCTGCTCTGCTTTGACAGCCTGGAGTTCACAGGTTTGGATCCAGGGTACAGACCTAGCACTGCTCGTCAAGCCACACTCTGGCATCATTCCACATAAAATAGAGGAAGATTGGCACAGATGTTAGCTCAGCAACAATCTTCCTCAAGCAAAAAGAGGAAGATTGGCAATGAATGTTAGCTCAGGGTCAATCTTCTTCACACACACGCATACAAATTATTTATATTCTTTAACCTTTTTTTTTTTTTAAGATTTCATTTTTTTCCTTTTTCTCCCCAAAACCCCCCCGGTACATAGTTGAATATTCTTCGTTGTGGGTCCTTCTAGTTGTGGCATGTGGGATGCTGCCTCAGTGTGGTTTGATGAGCAGTGCCATGTCCGCGCCCAGGATTCGAACCAACGAAACACTGGGCCACCTGCAGTGGAGCACGCGAACTTAACCACTCGGCCACAGGGCCAGCCCCAATATTCTTTAAAATTCAAAGTACAATATACATGTAGAAAAGTGCAGAAACCACAAATGTACGGCTGAATGAACTATCATGAAATGAAGATATCCAGGTAAAGAAATAGAACATAACCAGTGCCCAACAGCCCCTCATGTATCCACACCAAATTACTAACCTCACCTTCCCAAATGTAAGTACTACCTTGACTTCTAAAACCATTGATTAATTCTGCTTGTTTTTGAATTTATAAAAATGCAGCCACATGATATATATTCTTTTGTGTCTAGCTTATTTCAGTCAATGTTATTATGATAGCTTGTTCATTTTCCGGGCTGTATAGTATTCCATTTTATGAATCTACCAAAGTTTATTTATTTCTTCCACTGTTGCTAGGTATGTGGGTTACTTCCACTTTTTTTTGGCTATTATGGGTGATGCATTTGTGTGGGGGTCTTAATGAGGACAGAAACACATTAGGAAAGTCAAAAAAGGCCTCCAATCTAAGTGTGGTGGGATCACTCTAAACTAATGGCAAAATCCAGGAATTGACAGGGCCCGAGGTTGGCATCCTTGTGTGTTAAATTAAGGAAAGATTGTTTTTCAATGTAACCCAAGATAGGAAGGAATTCAATGTTTTCAATTACCCTGCAGGAAAGGGTGAGACCGTGATACGTCTGACTATTGCATGGCGGTCAACCTAAGATTTGGAGTGAGGTGAGTATGTATACATGATGCATGATTTGCTTGTTAACTTAATGCCCATAGTCTTAAAAATGAGTTTAGAGTTTAGATATGAGGATTTTCAGACAGAAATCAGAACGTCATCTTTTCCTAACTGAAGAGAGAATAGAATTTCCTACCAAGATAAAACTTTCTGATCTGCTCATAAAAATGTGTCCAGAAACACTTATGCTCCATTTCTCTATGGATTAATCTGGTGATTTCTCAAATGTCCCAAATTTCTCAAAATTTCAATCTAGATTAATGTTAGGCAAATCTGTTTTTCCCTGTAGAGACACACAGCGTCACCTGATGGCCAGAAAGATCAATTGCAGGCTGAAAGGTCCAGCTTTTAGAAATGTCTCATTCTAGCCTATTTTCGCACACAATCCTGGAAAAAAATTGGAGAAAATAGGGGGAATTGCTTGTAAATATCTACACTCATTGTTCCCTTCCTGCCTCCCACTGGTAATTGAAAGACTTGCAAATGCAGTGAAGAATACTGCCCAAACTCTAAAGAGTGAGGGCTAGGCTGACTGTTCACCACACACTGATTAAGATGATTGCTTTAGTGGTTTGTTTTAATACACTTACAAAGAATGCACATTTTTAAAAGAAAATTAAATAATACAGACATATGAAAATCAAAAAGCAAAATTTCCTCATGGTTCCTCCCCACCTTTCTGATTATCTAACCTTGTAAGTGCTCCATTCACTGTTTGGACATGTTTTTAGACAAATTGATACTGGCCCTGATATCACTTTCCCTACATTGAACCCAGCATATGTGGGGTTAAAACCAAAGCACTCATTCCCTGCTTACTCCCTGGCTTCCTGGCTCCAGAATCCACTATCCTGCATGGAGACAGACACAGCCAAGGGCAAGCACCTGGATTCACCATCTTCTCCCCACAAGGAGAAACAGGCTGATGGGAAAGCTGCTGACCAGCAAGGTCACAGGCTCCCTCCTCTCTGCAAGTGTCTCAAGGCCAAAGACAAGCTGGTGGGAAAGCTCCAACCAGCAAGGCCATATGCTCCCCTTCCCCTACTTAAAACCCCAAATACAAACCCTTCTTTTCAGCTTTTCGGGGAGTTTGGGATTTCAGCTTTAGCTGCCCTCTCTCCTTGCTCAGCGCTGTGCAATAACAAAATTCCTACTTTCCTCCACTACACCCAGTGTCAGAGATTGGCCTGTTGTGCAACGGGAGAGCAAACTCACTTCAGGTTTGATACCAAAAAGAGGCTTGCTGGAAGTTTCTTCACACCGAATTGGTAGAAAATTGGAAAAAACAATGTAGTAGGAAGCACCATCTGGCACATTTCCTTAGCTGTAGAAATGTCTCAATTAATAAATCTAAAATTCCCCCCTCGAGCTTTCAAAGATCCAAAATTTGTAAGAATTGACACTAACATATGAATAAATGCGAAATCTCAAACTTCATGCTATTACAATGGGACGTCTTAAGACTACGTGTGGCACATTTCCACCCTCCCTACAATCTTTTACTAGTTTTCTCCCCACTTGGTGGAGACTTTATTGCCACTGGTGTCAAAGTATGAAAAGTCACAATGAGTCGATGGTCAAATGGAACTTTTTAACAGTTGTCTGGTCCCAAAGACATGCATCGCTGTAAGCTAGTCAAACTACACACTTCTCTCCTTTTACTGTGTTGATCCTATGGCCTAGATCCTGGTTTTAGGCTGAGGGAGATAACCAGAGGAGGCTCCCTCAACGATCTCTTACCATGCTATTGGTCTTTATGTCTCTTAACGATTGTGAGTGAATGTCACTGTCATTCCTATGACCCACTCTGACATCTGTTACATCTTACCTTCAAGCCAGTCCTGGCTGCCACAATCTGAGAAACCGCAAACCCAGGAAAGTTCTGGCTATTGAGCCACCTGTAAGTGTTCCTTCCAGGTCAGTTTTGCAGACACAGTTACTTCTTTGTGTTCATTCTCACAATGAACAGCTGTGTGTCCCACCAGATGCTTGGCAATGAAAATCAATAACACCATGTTCCTGCCCTCAGGGAGCTCTCATAGTGGGGAAGATGGATGGAGAAACAGGGGATTAAAAACCAGAGCCAAGTGCAGTGGGTGGCATATGGGGTATTGTGTAGGCTCTAAAGAGGGTCCCTTAATCCATGAGAGGGCTGGGTGGCCCTGGAGTGTTAGGTGGGACTCCTGGAGCGATGGACGCTAGGCTGGGGCTTAAGGATGAATAGTGTTTAATCGGGCGAAGAGGAGAGGGCATGAACTCTTGACAGAGGGAGCAGCATGGGCAAAAGTCTAGAATTCTTTTCCATAAATGACAGTAACTACTAAGAAAGACAGGTATGCTTCTTCCTTTGGGGCACAAAACTGTTAGCCTGTGATGGTTTTGCCAATCTCCTAGATGAGAAGTAACTCAAATACCATCTGAAAATTGTTCAACCTCAGTGATCGTCAGGAAAATGCAAATTAAGATAATAATGAGATGTCATTTTTTAACCTATTAGGTTGGAGAATAATTTCAAAGAGCATTAACATCCAGTGTTGGCTAAGATGCAGGAAAATGGCTCCCTCAAGATCTGCTGGTGGCAGTATAAATTCATGTGTCATGAGGAAGGGGCAACCTTTGAATTTTAAATTAAAAATGTTCAGATTCCGTGATCCAGAAATCTTATTATGAGGTGTATTTCTTAGAGAAATACGCAAACATCTGCAAGGAGGATTGTAGGATGTTTGTTGCAGCATTATCGGTAATGCCAAAAAGCAGGAAACAGCCAAATGCTTACGAGTAGAAGAATGGGTAGTGGAATCTGCTATTTATTTGTAGACAAGAGAATATTATGAAGCATTCAAAAGGAATCAGCTTTGTTTCTGCTGACATGGAAAGCTCGGCAAGAACATTTTTCAGAATGGGATAACCCATGTTTCCTGAGTGAAAGGCCCACCAAATACCCACTGTGATAAATGGGAAAGGCCCCACCAAGGGACATCATGGTGAAATGACACAGAACCGCTGTTCTCTCTTCTCTCTTTCTGAAAATCCCATGAGACAGATTTTCCCCACTTTGATTTGTTCTCAGCTTCTAATTTTTTTAGTTTCCTAGTTTCCATCCACTTTTTTTTTAATGTTCAACGTTCATGAAGTTGTCTCAACTTTAGCCTTCAAAAGAAGGAACTGTTATTTCAGTTACCATTTTTATCAAAGAATTATTTTTTCTGTTTTCTTCTTTTTTTTAACTGATACTATTAAGTATAGCGTAATAGTATAGCATTTGTCCCCCTCCTGGCATCTTGAGTTTCCACTAAGTCTTTTTTTTCCCCTTTGCTGGTTTTGGTCTTCAGTTTTCTTGTCGGTGGTTTTCCTGGAAAGCGTGCTGACTTTGGCCATGCATTCACATTATAGAGAGACACTGAAACGCGTAGGGCGGGGTCTGTTGACGCTGGCTTCGCAGAAGACCACAGAGAGCCGCCTTCTCCCTGAGGGGCTCCTGGACGGCTGAGTTTTCCTCCACAGCTCTTCAGAAAGGAACATGGGCGCCGAGTGGGAAGGAGGTTAAGGACTCCTCATTCAGGGTGTGGATTTTCCTGCATTTCCCTTCTCTTTATCCACCTGATCCATGCGGGGCCTGGTGTCTCCGTGATCCACCTTGGGATCAAATCTTCCCGAGCGTTAACCCCTGACTCCCATGGGGTAGCAGGGTGAACAGACTTTTCAGTTTCCAGGCCTTCGCCTCAGGCCTCCGTTCACCGATCGGAGTGCGTCTGAGTTCTGAGCCCCTCCGGCCGTCTTCAGAAGGACTTCCATCACTAACCCCTCAGGCAGGCGCGTGGCCTGAAATTCTTCTGTTCTAAGTCAGTCACCACCTTCTGTCCTCTTTCTGTCTTCTTAGTATTTGTTGAGACATTTTTCCAAGGATTGGAGATAAATATATTTGGTCATTTTATTATTAATTGGAAGCCCCAAATTAATCCCTGTGACCCTTAAAAAGAAAATCCCTCACTAGGTCTATGCCTTTTTTGGCCACTAGATGGTGCTGCCACATCTGAAGATGAAACAGGAGCCACTCGCCTCAGCCACAGAGGGAATTGGATGGTTCCACGGTCTTAAAGACTTTTCTCTCATTCAGACAAAAAAATATGCTTTTGGATAAGGCCATAGTGTTTCTGCAAGAGGTTTTTTTTCTATTTTAGAAAAATATCCTCCATATTAGAAAGAGAACACTTTTTAACCATAGTCTTTGAAGCCTGAAAGATGAATGAATATTTTAATATTTGCTAGATGTGAAATCTTAGACAAGTAAATTAACTTTTCCAAGCCCCAATTCTCTCGTCTATAAAATAATGAAAATAATAACTATCTCAAATTTTGTAGGAGTTAAATATTTATTACATATCTCACAGGGGCATATAGTGGATGCACAAAAAGTGCAAAGAACAACATTGTTAGGAGAAACATTAGGCTTTTAAGGTGATCACTTTAAAGGCCAGTATAATTCCTGGAATCATTGGCTTAGAAATGAATTATTTCTTCTCGCTGCCATCCATATCTCACTTGAATGGTAGAGGAATTTGTTTTTGAACTGAAGCAACAGCTATCTTTTTACAAGATTTTCGTATGCTCTGAAGTGTTCTGGAGTCAACAACCCATGTGAACTATTATCTCTTGGAGGAAATGGGCTCACATCGTGTGCACTCAGACGTCACATCGTAGACATTCCTAGGGTTGTCTGGCCAGCTCTCGTGGACTTTTCCTTCTGTGGGAATTATCTGTGATCCTCGGAGACTGTGTTTTTATGTGAGACACTGTCCCCAGGCCTGGTTATTCAGCATTTCCTTGAGTTCCCTTAGAATCCACAGGATCCTTATGATAAATTCCTTAACCTGCTTACCTCAGCTTCATTTGGGTTCTATGACTCAGAACCAAGTGAACCTTAACTAATGCAACAAAGTGAAATAGTAAATTATTTCAATGGCACCAGAACTTCTCTTAGGGATGGAATTATTTTGAGCTGAGAAAAATACCTTGACAAGTAGCTTATAATTTACGGAAATTCCTAACTTGGCAGGAGAGAGCTGAACTGCTGCAGAAGGAATGGGTGGCAAGAGCAGGGCTGTGAGTGTTTGTGGTAGCCGGGGGCAAAGGATGGGCTCGCATGTGCAGGACAGATATGCACAAGCTAAACCATTCTACAGAAATAGAAGGTGATCCAGAGGGGACCAAAAATCACTGTAAACCAACCTCCTCCCCCAAACCCGGAGAGAACTGGAGGGACTCGGAGCTCTCACTGCACGTGGAGTAGATTTAAATCAGTATTTCTTTGATTTCAAAAGTTAGGTGGGTTCTCACAGTGGAGTTACACGACTAGGGCAAATGTTCATACATTACCTTTCTGGTTTAAAGCCATCAGTCGTTATTTTAATGTCTCACCTTAATTTCATCTGGTTAAATTTTTTTCTAGATGTTCTTCAATTGAACTCTTTAGTAAGGATCTTAGTTATCCTCAGTTATTCCTTTGATGAACCAAACCAAATATATTCATTCAGCACGTGTTTATCGAGCACCTTCTAGCCGCTGAATTTGAGAGCTGAATGTTACGTAGATTCGTGGACCTTAAAGTCTAACTAGAGAAATAGAACACCTGCCACCACAACAAATAAGCCATTTACGATTGTGACCCTCTGTGAAAGAATCAGATAGGATGTGGATAGAATGAAGAACAAGGCCAGGGGACCTATTTTAGACACGGTGGTCAAGGAAAACACTTCTGATGAGCGTGAGAAGCAGCCGGGTGTGGCAGGAGAGTTACAGGTGAAAAGACAGTGTGTGTGTGTGTGTGTGTGTGTGTGTGTGTGTGTGAAGGCTCTGAGTGGGCAAGGAGCCGCCATATTTGAGAGCCTGGAGGAGCCTTTCGGAAGAAATGCACTTCCCCTGAGTCAGAGGAGAGTGGTCTGGTGAGGAGCTGGGAAAAAAAAGCCCTTTCCAGAAATGAGTCCATTCCAATGAGCAATTAGCTCATGCTTTCAGGTGCTAGATGTATTTCCTGTCTTTAAACCACTTCCTTTCTAAATTTCCCAATGCACAGGGCCACGCTTGAAGAGCTGATTTCACACGAAATGAAATACCTGTTCTTTGTACTGAGTAGGTGCTGTGACCCATTCTTTGCACTTTGTTTGTGCTGTGACTGTGTAAGGAAATTGCCACCACTAAACCACATGTGCTTATTCCATGGAAGCTACAAGATGAAATGGAATTCCATGGAAGCTACAAGCTGCAACACGTCCTTGGTCCTCTTTGCTTCCAGAAGCCACCTGTGAAAACTGACCTCATTGTACTTCACCCACACCTCACGGCTCATGAAAGCATTAAACATGGAAACAATGCCAGCGGGACAGGACAGCTACCATGGGACTCTTGTTTCCCATGAGAAAGGGAGAAATGACTAGGAGACAAAACCAAAGTCTGCTACAAAAGGGAAGTTAAAGGGATCTCTGGGTATGACAATAACTCATTGATGGCAAGAATGTTATTTGCCTTTTATAGCAATTCCACAACAGTTGGCTTGCAGAAGAGTAATGATATTAAAATTCTCAAGGTACTAAAAGAAAACCCTATTCTTCATGCTGGAATGTTATCAGCACTGCCTCAGTGCCTTACTGGAATTTCTATTATCTGATAAATGGTAGTGGTAAAAGAATTTTAGGTGGTAATCAAGAAATATAGGTCTTCTCCAAAGGCTGTGGTCTTGGGGAAGTCTTCATTTTTGGGGCCTCATTTTTCCCATCTGTATAATTAAGGGCTTGGAATAGATGTTTTCTCACATCTCCTCCAATTCTGCATTCAGTGAGACTACAGGGAAAGCAGGGTGAAGTAGTAAATAGATGGGAGATTGGATTCAGCAGAGCTCGAGATGAGTTTTGGCTTCATCACTTAATAGCTGTTTGACTTTGAGAAAAATTCTTAACCTTTCTGACCTCAGTTTCCTCATCTTTAAAACAAAAACATAAAAATAATACAAGACAATTATATTGGTTAAAGTCAAATGAAACAACAGATGTGAAAAACTTCGCAAACTCTAAACCTCAGCATAAAGGTGAGTTTTATTACTATAATTATGATGATGAGTAAAAATGAACAGTACCAACCAACACTTACTTACTATTATTATTGTTATTATTTTTTCTGGGAAAGATTTGCTCTGAGCTAACATCCATTACCAATCTTCCTCTTTTTTTTTTTTCTCTCCAAACTCCCATTACATAGTTGTACATTCTAGTCATAAGTCCTTCTGGTTCTTCTGTGAGAGCTGCCGCCACAGCATGGCTACTGACAGATGGGTGGTGTGGTTCTGGGCCCGGGAACTGAACCTGGGCCACCAAAGCAGAGCACACTGAACTTTAACCACTAGGTCATCAGGGCTGGCTCCGCTTACTTTTTTTTTTTCCCTTAAAAAATTTTTTTCTTAATTTTGGCAAAATACACAGCATAAAATTTGCCATCTTAACTGTTTATAGTGTACGGTTAAGTACAATCACATTGCTGTGCAACAGATCTCCACAACTCTTTTCATCTTGCAAAACTGAAACTTTGTACCCATTAAATAACAATTCATCATTCCCTTCTCTCTTTTTATGGCTGAATAATATTCCATTGCATATATATGCATCACAGTTTGTTTATTCAACCATTGACGCACATTTGGGTCTCCACTTTTTAGCTGTTATGAGTAGTGCTGCTATGAACATTCATGTACAAGGATTTGAGGACCTATTTTCAGTTCTTGTGCATCTATACCTAGGAGTGGAATTTCTGGGTCATGGGGCAATTCTATGTTGAACTTTTTGAGAAACCGCCAAACTGTTTTTTACAGTGACTAAACCACTTTACATTTCCACCAGCAATATAAAGGGTTGCAATTTCTCCACGTCTTTTATGACAGTTATTTTCCATACTTTTGATGATAGCCAGCCTCTGAGTGTGAAGGAATACCTTGTGGGGTTTGTTTGTTTGTTTGTTTTCATTTGTTTTATTGAGTTCATAATGGTTTACATCAATGTGAAATTTTGTGTTGTACATTATTTCTTGACTGTCACCACATAAGTGCTCCCCTTCACCCCTTGTGCCCACCCCCCACCCCCCTTCCCCTGGTAACCACTGAACTGTTGTCTTTGTCCATGTGCTTGTCTATATGCCACATATGAGTGAAATCATCTGGTGTTTGTCTTTCTGAGTCTGGCTTATTTTGCTAAGCATAATTCCCTCCAGGTCTTTCCATGTTATTGCAAATGGGATGAATTTATTTTTTTTTCTGGCTGAGTAGTATTCCATTGTATATATATATCACATCGTCTTTATGCAATCATTGGTAGATGG
Organism: Equus przewalskii; assembly: GCF_037783145.1. Lineage (NCBI taxonomy): Eukaryota > Metazoa > Chordata > Mammalia > Perissodactyla > Equidae > Equus > Equus przewalskii. The sequence continues at coordinate 15,170,793 of NC_091858.1, read as the reverse complement.
GCACTTGGATTGTTTCCATGCCATGGCTATTGTGAATAGTGCTACAATGAACATAGGGGTGCGTATGTTATTTTGGATTGTTGATTTCAAGTTTTGGGGTAGATACCCAGTAGTGGGATAGCTGGGTCATATGGTAGTTCTATTTTTAGTTTTTTGAGGAATCTCCATACTGTTTTCCACAGTGGCTGCAGCAGTTTGCATTCCCACCAGCAGTGTATGAGGGTTCCCTTTTCTCCACACCTTCTCCAACATTTGTTATTTTTAGTCTTAGTGATTATAGCCATTTTAACAGGCATAAGGTGGTATCTTAGTGCAGTTTTGATTTGCATTTCCCTGATGATTAGTGATGCTGAACATCTTTTCATCTGTTTATTGGCCATCTGTCTATCTTCTTTGGAAAAATGTCTGTTCATATCCTCTGCCCATTTTTTGATCAGATTGTTTGGTTTTTTATTTTTCAGTTGTGTGAGTTCCTTATATATTATGGAGATTAACCCCTTGTCAGATAAAATGATTTGCTAATATTTTCTCCTAATTGGTGTGTTGTCTCTGTTTTGATTCTCGTTTCTTTTGCCTTGTAGAAGCTCTTTAGTCTGATGGTCTCTCATTTGTTTATTTTTTCTTTTGTTTCCCTTGTCTGAGAAGACATGGTATTTGAAAAGATCCTTTTAAGTTTTATGTCAAAGAGTGTACTATCAATATTATCTTCCAGGAATTTTATGGTTTCAGGACTTATCTTCAAGTCTTTGATCCATTTTGAGTTTGCTTTTGTGTATGGCATGAGATAATGATCTACCTTCATTCTTTTGCATCTGGCTGTCCAGTTTTCCTAGCACCATTTATTGAAGAGACTATCTTTTCTCCATTGTATGTTCTTGGCGCCTTTGTCAAAGATTAGCTGTCTGTAGATGTGCAGTTTTATTTCTGGGCTTTCAGTTCTGTCCCGTTGATCTGTATCTCTGTTTTGGTACCAGTACCATGCCATTTTGATCGCTATGGCTTTGCAGTACATTTTGAAGTCAGGGCTTGTGATGCCTCCAGCTTTGTTCTTTGTTCTCAGGATTGCTTTAGCAATTCGGGGTCTTTGGTTGCCCCATAAGAATTTTAGGATTCTTTGTTCTATTTCCATGAAGAATGTCATTGGGATTCTGATTGGGATTGCACTGAATCTGTAGATTGCTTTGGGTAGTTTGGACATTTGAACTATGTTTATTCTTCCAATCCATGTGCATGGAATCTCTTTCCATCTCTTAACATCGTTATCAATTTCTTTCAGTAATGTCTTATAGTTTCCACTTACTTTTTCTTGTAAAGGCTGTGAATATGTGGTCTCCTTATCTTCACAACAACCCTATGGGATGGTACGATTACTATCAGCATTTCCCAGAGGAGGAAACTGAGGCAGAGGACATTAAATGGCATGCCGCTGACAAAGAAGCCACGCAAACGGTTGGTGGCAGAAGGCAGCTAGGCTGCAGACCACCGCTTGGCTTGTTGATCGGTTCTAATCCTAAAGGCTTGATGTGAAGGGACACCAAAGACTCAGTGTGACACAAATTATAGTTAGTTAGCTCTACTTCTAAAGCTTCTTCAGTCATATCCTAAATGGAAAAACCTATTTTTTATTTTGGTAAAATTATCCCAAATGATTGATGTATTCACCATCCTTCAGCAAAATATATGGTTTTAAAATTTTCCCTCAAAGTTATATGTTAAAAGCAATCAGGATGATCATTAAATATCACCTGTATTCAAAGAGAGATTCTGGAAGGGAAATGCAGCAAGTTTAAACGTGTAGTTTCAAAATCTCAGAAAACCAAAAAAAAAAAAAAAAAAAAAATCAGTGCTCAAGTTTAAGTTTTGCATGTACACAACCTTAACCTCTGTAAAGCCATCCCACTTCCCTACCCCCACCCCCAGCAAGCACTTAGGAAAAATTTCTGTCTCCATCCAACTCAGGCCTCCCGCACAAAGGCTGCGCCACTGACAGGCGTGTGTCTGTGGCAGACTTTCAAAAGCAGCAGACAACAATTTAATTAGCTCTAAGTCAGAAAATCTCTGTGAACCCCAGCAAGTCAGTAGACCATAAGCCTCACTAGCAATTATCAGCAAAAGATTATTCATGTGGAACCAGGATGCCTAACATTGGGCAATCCAAGATGGAATATTTATAATTTGCTGCAAATGACTAGCAATGAAGAATGACATTAAAATGCAACAGCATTAATTCTGCCAGAATCCTTGATTTAGAAAGAACTCATTCAAAAAGATGTAAAACACAGGAAAACCCCAATAGATAAATGGTCAAAGGGCAGACAATTTGCAAAATAATTTTACAGGCACCTTGTAAAGTTTTTCTCAAAAAAAGTGACTACATGAATATTTTACGTAGGAAAATGTTAATGCCAGTGAGAGTGGGTTGCAGTGTGTTACTCATATATGTATTTATATAACTACTTATCATGTAATTCCCTCACTTGAATAATTTCTTATATTAAGCAGCCCTTAAAATCTGTCCCAAATCTCATTTATGATGCTAAACACTGCTTTGGGTTAAGAGGTGATTTTTGGCTTTGAAGGAAAGTGTTCTGACTTGAGAATTTGTGAGAGTTTTGATCAAAGAATCTAATAAAATAACCCAGATGAGCATGTGTACCAGGCACCCGGCTTCACTTTCCTTATGGTACACACCCCCCCCAAACCCCAGACACAGTACAATTCAAATCCAAAAGTGTACCCCGGTTCTTTAAGGCTGACCCCATGACAACCTGTAGAAAGCAGACTATAAGATTTCACCCTACAAAGTCATAAAAATAAGTTCAAATTTTCAAGAGTTGTAGGCAAGTAGAATGTTATTTTTCTTGCATTCTTATAGGATTATTGGAACTACTTAATCTTTTTAGGGTTTTCACTGCCTACTCCTGCTGACCTTACTAATCGGTATGGATTAGGTTTGGCTGTGAGCCATGGAAAACTCGAAATAACATTTTCTTAAACAAGATGGAAGAAAGAGTCCAAGTAGGTGGTAAAGAGCTAGTGTGATGGTCACATAACTCAGAGCCCCGGCATCTTGTTGCTCTGTAGTACCTGGCCTCGGCCTCGTGGTCCAGGCTGTAAAAGCATATTCCAGGCAGCAGGATGGAGGGAAAGATGAGGAAGAGGAAAAGAGTGTGTGCTTCCGCTGCCTTTAGAGAAAGGGTCTTTGTCATAGTTCTAAAACATACCCACAAATCCCATGACACTCCCATCAAGAGGTGGCATATATTTATTGTCCCCTCCCCTTGAATGTGGCCAGAACTTTAGAAAGTGGCAAACGTGATGCTGTGTAATTTCTCAGGTAGGTAGAAACAGACATGAAATTTATGCCAATTTCTCTTGGGATATTCACACTGGGAGCCTTCAGTCATCAGTAAGAAGGCTGACAACCATGAAATCTCCAAGCGGGGAAGGAGAGTAGAGGGGCAGAGAGGAAGATAGAGACGGGGATGGGAGAAAGAAGGAGGGTAGGAGGGGACAAGGGAGAGAGAAACTGGCAAAGGCAGCTTTTTAATTATCCTGAGCTATTAAGAATTCCATTGCTGTACCAAAAAAGGAGAACAAGTATTAGGGGACAAATAGCCGTCTTCACCACAGTATGTATGTAGGAGTGTAGCAGTTTTTATAAATGTTCAAATTTTCTTGATTTAGCAACATACAAAGTTAGATTCCAAAAGACGCATGATCATCAGGCTTTACAGATATCTATATAGATGTCGAATGCTAACCACTCTGCCACCTACATTGGGCAGAAATCACTCTTGAAATCTTTCTTTTTTTTTTTTTCTTCCCAATTCTCTCCAGACCTCTTTTTTGGTGAGAAAGAATTTTTTTATAAAGGTAATATATCAACACCAGCACACTTTCAAATGATCTATAGAACAGTATAAAATGAAAAAGTCTTTGTCCTCTGCACCTCAAAATCCCTCAGTTCTCTTTACCCAGAGGGAGCTGCTATTGGCAGTATATTGTGAATTCTCTCAGAAATTTCATTCCATGACCAGACTATATATGTATATCTCAACAAAACAAATAAACCCACACTAATAAAGTACACTGTAGATACTTCTATAAGCCTTACAATTTCTCCACATGAAATATATGTTGGAGCTCTTTCCATGTGAGCAGGTGCAAATAAACCTCTTTTTATTGATGCACAAAACTTACATATATTTAAATTGTAGAATTTCATAAATGTTGCCATATATATACACTCACGAGACTATCAGCGTAATCAAGATAGCAAACATATTCATCACTAAACTTTTTCTCAGGCCTTCCCTCCGCTCCACCCAGACACCAGGCAATCGCTGATTTACTTTCTGTTGTTATAGATTAATTTGGCACGGACAGTGGGAGGAGGCTGGATCTATTCTGGAGATAAAGTGCCAATGCCTGCATCCCGGAGACATTTAAAGAGGCCACAGAAGCCGTCCTTCTTAGTGAAAAAAAAAAGAAGCAGGAGAGAGAGGCTGAGAGCTCCTAATACTTGAGTAGATAAAGGAGACACATGTTCCTGTAAGTGGCTCCAGAATTAAGCAACTGAGTGCAGATGCTCAGATTGGGGCCAGTTCCAGCAGGCAGGGTCTTCATCGCAGCTAGCTGCCACGGAAGTGGCTATTTCTGGAAAAAAAACACCTGAGCAGGAACTCCTTTTCTGAAGCCTACTCCTCTTTCACACGTTCAGGAAGTATTAATCGGGTGCCTACCATGTCCTGGGGGTTTTGCTTTGTGCTGGAGCAAAGTCTTGAACTTGAGCTCCTCTTAGTCTACTTCCAGGTTAATTGGAGTTTTCTAGATATGGTGCATTCAAAACAAAATATAGAAATGAAGTGGATAGTGAGGATAGGAACATAACTACCATTGCACTTTGTTTTCATTAAAATGCGTTTATTGATCACATGGATGGCCTTTTTAACAAGTGAAAATAATGCCTTAAACTTTAAAGTAATTTACTAATAAAATAGTATTTTATCAATTTTGTAGATTGGGTTTCATTGCTAAAGTAGTTTGGAAACCCCTGATCTATGCTAACCTCCTACAGCGTATAGGAACCCCCTCCCCACAGCACATATCAGTGGTCCTCAGACTCGTCGCTCCAGTGACAATGCAGCCCGTTCCATTTTCAGAAGTTCTACTAGAAATTTTTTCTGTTCACCTTTGTTACCTCACATCTGGATTTTTGTTGACCTGCCACTCACTTTGATTTCCACAGAATCTCATGGGGATATCTGTTTTCGTTCTGTTTCTAGTCTCACATACCTTTTATCACAGAAGCTCCTCTTCTTTTTGATCTGGTTAGGCTCTGCAAAATGAACAACCCTGAAACTTAAAGGCTTAAAACAAGAGAAATTGATTATATCTTATGATTCTGCGGGTTGACTGGGTGGTTTTCCTGATGGTCTCACCTGGGTGACCGCATTCAATTGGCTGATGGGCTGGGGGCATCAGCTAGGGTGCCTTGGTGCGCTCCACATGGTCTTTCCACATTGCTGGCTTGGGCTGCTTCACAGCATGTTGATCTCAGTGAAGCTGGAATTTTTACGTGGCAGCTGGCTTCCAAGAGGGAGAAAGCAGAAGCTCAGACATCTCAGAATCTCACTCCTGTTGCATGCTGACAGGGACAGAGGTCAAAGCAAGTGGAGTAAGTTACAAGGCCAGGCCAGATTTGAGAGGAAAGGAAATAGACTCCACCTCTTAGTGGAAGAAGCAGCAAGTGCAAGCAGTGAAGAAGGGAACTGATGGGGGCCATATTTGTGCATAACCAACCACATCCCCAAAAGCTATTAATAAGACATTGACCCCCATAGGCTCTAAAGGCTAAGAGAGGTTTATACCTGTGGTCCTCAATGCATTTTCATCCAACAGGAGAAGGAATTATTCTTCTAAGAGCTTTAAAATCACATAGGATCGGGCAAACCTTTATGCTTTGGGGGTCTCCACCTGGGACCGAGAATTAAATAGACATAAGACAGATGAACAGGAGAAAAGCATACAAATTTTATTTTTACATGTACTTGGAAGACTCTACAAGAAAATGAAAATGCAAAGAAGTGGCAAAAGGTAAACGCTTTCATACTAAGTTGAACAAAGAGAGGCAATTGTGGAAAAGTAACTACATGTATATATAAACATATTTATATGGGGAGGCTAAAGGCAGGTTTGAATTATTTTCACAAGATCTGTTTTACAGAATTCTTTCGGCCTCGACTCCTTGCCTCTGGTGATAAGAATATTTCTTTCCCCCGATATAGAGAGGACATCTTTCACAGAGGAGTTCCAGCTCCTGTTTTCAGGAAGGAAATGGGAGGTCAGAGCATCTATCTTGCACCTGCTGTTTTTCAAGCATCTTTAGCTCAAAATAATCCTTATGGCTCGTGGCATATTTTGGGGTGGCATATCTGCCACCCTTCACTAGTATAACTTCTACTCGGTACCTATTTCCAAAGAGGATCAGTTTCAACTATAAGGAAAATCTGTTGGGCAGGTAACCTCTCCAGGATGACTGTCGCATACGTCATAGGGGGTTTTCTAGCAATTGATTTGTTTATGCAGGCTGGTCACTCAGCTGAGGTGGCAAAAGGGAGCTGAATTCCAGCCTTTGCTCCTCTCACGGAGCTTTGTACCCCTGTGTGGGACAGAGTCTCCCTGTAGAAATCTACAGCTGCTCCACCCATATTGGACACGGCACCACTGACTTTCACATTGTGCAGATCTGAAGAGGCCTGGCATCTACTGCTTGTCACCAAGCCATAGTGGCTTGCTACTTTTCCCATGCTGAAACCTTGCGTGACCTCCTAGGCTTTGTCTTAAACTTGCCATGCTCAATTTTTTTTTTAATTCAGTATTCTTCCTAATCTTTTGCTAAATATTATTGACTGATTTGAGCAGTTCTTACACGTGGTTTTGTCAAACAGAATTGTTCCTATGAGCCAAAGAACAATGTCTTATGCATCAATAATTTTCTTGTGAGTTTTCTATTATTTCTACTGTTGTTTCCATTGTTATTGTGTGCTTCTTCAAAGAAGCACTTTTAACAGCCTTATTGTTTTTGCGTTTATTGAAGATAATGGAGTAAATGATGTTCGTCAAAGTACCTCATTACTAAATGTAAACATAGCAGATACACACTAGACAAATGACTAACACCATGGACAAAACTATATTCAAATGAAAATGATGGTGCATAACTGTTACTGCCATCTGTTGGTCGTAGGCAGAGTTGATACATTTTTGCTCTGGAAAATAGTTTTGCTCCTATTTGTGACGGCTTGTAAGTTACAAGTTTGGCAGTATAAGACTTTCCATATATAACCATAAAGCTCTGGAGAAGAGTCAGGTTCTAGGAGCCGTCGTGAAGTATGAGTCACTGTTTTATAAGCACTAAATGTCTACTTTTAGAGTGCTTAAGTAGCCACGCTTATAGTCAATTTTTAAAGTAATTGCGTTTTTGTAAAACCAGCATTTTACGAGTTGAATGAGTCTTGAAAACTTTAGTTAACATAGTTAAACCATCCCAGTGAGATGATAATCCATTCCCCCTTTTTTTTTTTTGCAGAAAGAAGATTCCATATTATTTACAGCAGATAACTTCTAGATTAAATTTCAATGTAAAGACCTTTTCCCTAATTATTATCTACCTCTTTTGATGCTACAATGTAAGCTCATTCTCTCTCCTCATTTTGATTGTAACTAGGTCTGTATTCACTCTAAAAGAGCCTCTCCTCAGCACCACATATTTCTGCTTTAACAATCACTGCTGTGAGCTCATCTCCCCTGGGAGACTTTGCCCTTTCTTCCTTGGGGTCCCCATTGGGCCTGCAACATATTTCTGTCACACCAGAATGCCGCATTAGTGAATGTATTTGTTACATGTCTGCCTCCTCTTACTAGCTTGGACATGCCATTGAGGGCCGCCATTTTTGAATCCCTAGCAGCACCTACCTCAGTGCCTTAATAAATGCCTAATAAATATCTACTGAAGAAATAAGAGTTCCTAGCTATTCCTCAGAGTTTCATATTCCACCACTTACTCCTCAGTTTTCTGGCTCTCTTTTAGGCCCTGTCTAAACTCTCTAACAGCTCTTTACAAGTAGAATAGATCAAATTGTTTATTTTGATGATGATAGCTATTTCTAACTTGATCATTGTGGCTTCCTAAATGAGGATTACCAGCAGCTGCTCCTTTGACTACTTCCACTGAAACGGCATTCTTGAAAGTTTATTTACAAATGGCACCTCACATATTTTGTCTGAGAAGTCTATGAGGTAGCCAGGTGTGGAGGATGCTCTCTCTGCTACATCCTGGTGTGTGACTTTGGAGGTCCCATCATTTGTGGGCTCAAATTCCTTGTCCTTAGATGAGAAGTTTGGGTTGGATGATCTCTAAGCTTTCTCGCGAGTCTAAAGGTCTCCGATTCTACTGAGGTTTTATACAGAAGCGCTGGGACTCGAATCTCTGTCTTCAAACTCCTATTCCAGGGATCTTTCCACAACAATTAGTTTCCCCTCCATGCTCCCTTTACAGAGTTTGAACAATTAGAAGCAAATTCGCTTTGAACGTGTTGTTCTGTAATGCTGATTTAAAGGTATTTTCCACTAGGACTCCATTTTCTTTTTCTTGTTGTTTGATAGCCATGCTTACTTATCGCCAGTGTTCTTTTTCTCATCTTAAGTTTCTCCCCTTTTTGCAGTACTCTACTTTTCCCCTTATTTAATTTAATTAGCCTTCTGTTATTTTTCTGATTCACTGTTTCTCCTCAATTCAAAGCTTATGAATAGTCTCTGCAAACTTTATGAATATTGCACTCTACTTCATCCTCCAAGTCTTCGGTGGAAATACAATACTTGAGATTTCAGAAAAGTGAAATAAATCTCCCTGAAGTACTTTCCTCATGTTACTTCCCTATGAAAAAGCCTGCATTCCATCTTTTCTACAACTCCTCTTCGTGCTTTTGAATGCAGCTGTGCAAAGGCCCATTGACAAAGGAGAAGAGACTGCATTCAGGAGTTGCCATTTGTTCGGAAAGTCTGGGAAGAGAGTAAGAAATAAAATTATGGAGGTAACTAGACTAGGTGTTTACAAAGCGGCTTGCATCAAGATGGAAGTGTAGGTCCTTGTATGAGGTCAACAGGAGGATGTCTGGGAGACACTTGTTCTGAGGATGGGGAATCCTAGAGAGAAATCTTGGCAGGAGATGTATATTTTGGAGTCGTGAACATAAGGATGGTAATTGATGCCATGGGATCTCACTGGAAGGCCATGTAAAGAGAGAAAAGTAAGGACTCAGGGCAGAACCCTAAACAACTCTGACTTTTATGGGATAAACGGAGTATAAGAAACCCACAATGGAAATTTGAGTAGGAAAGATGATACAAATAGGAGAGGATGAGTGGATAACTGTATTTAACATTCATTCATTCACCTATTCAACAAAAATGTACAAAGCGCTACTTTAGGCTGTGGGAATTCAACAGGGATAAGAAAATCATGGCTGCTTTCCTCAAGTTTGAATTCTAGAGGGGAGACAAACATTAAACATATAATTGCCCAATTACTTTTTGGATAAGTGCTTTGGAAAAGGCATAGAGCTTGCATGAGAGGCATGGCAGGGCAACTGGACCCAGTCTGTGGGATTCCGGAAGGTCTTCCTGAATAAGCGGATTTGATCTGAACTCTGAAGGATGAGTGTGCATTAGCAAAGTAAAGGGACAGAGGGAGGTCAATTCAGGCGGACAACACTCTGTGTTGACAGGAAAATTAGGCATTCAAAGACTGAAAGACCAGTCAGGCAGAAGGGCAGAAAGTTGGGGGGAGAGCGACTTGAGAAGAGTCTAGTGAGTTCGGTAGACATGCAAGCTAAAGATTGTTCTCTTTATCACGTGGCCAATGGGATGTCTTTAAGCAGGAGAATAATGTGATTGTATTCTGACTTTAAGAGTCAGTGTGATTCTGGTGTTTCTTCCCTACAGAAACTGTGTATTATACCTCTTTAGGTATACTTTGTGATACCTAGCAAAGTACTCAAGTACTTTGCTAAATACATACCTATTAATGATGAAGGAAGGGAGAAAAAGCAGGCCCTAAGCTGGCCTTGGGCAGGCTACATTCTTATCCCCTCCTTTTGCTTCTAACAACTTCAAGGTTCCTTAAGCTCAAGGAAAGCTTCAGCTTTTCTTTCTTCTTCTTCAACTGATATTTGTTGAAGGGAATTCCACTGCAGCGATAGCCTTAGTTACATACATTCTGTACTAAAATAAACTAATTTTTTTCTATTTATTTTCTGCATAGAAATAAAGTATAAGCAATGTTCAATTTTTTTCCTTTATTCAATGATTATTTATTGAGCACCTGCTAGTTTCCATGCAATGCACGTGACTTTAGAAGGAGCCAAAATCGCCCAAAAAGAAAAATCGCTTCAATACAAGTAACAATTGTGTTTTACTAAAAGTCCATATGTCGTACATATTTTCGGATACTCTCAAAGTCTTTTCCAGTAAGAACTAAATTATAAATGATAGTTAAGTTTTCAGACCAGTCCAGAAAATCATATGTAACTTGATGGTAGTAACAAAAGAGCTGACTCAAGTCCTTTCCGTGTGTCTGTCTGTCTGTCATTATGGAAAGAGGTTGTATAGTGCCTCTCCTTCTTTTCTACATATGGATTTTTCAGCCCAAATTTTGAGATAGATGAGGTTTATCTTTGATTCTTCCATTTACTTTCTTTCTCTTTCATAGTGGTGTGCTCTCTCTAGACCCTCAGGCATCCAGCAGCGTGACCTTGGGACCCACTCCCCTGCCTACATGCAGCACTGCATTGAGGACTGTCCCCTTCCCCATAGATGTCCTGTCTGTTTTGACTGATGCACTCATGTCACCTGGGGTGAAAACCAAATAAATGGCTGAGGCAGAGGTGGGCTTAGAGGAAAGGAAGCTCGGAAACGTAAGGAATGCATAGTCTGCAGGGAAGACAGACAGTGAGCTATTACTTAAGTATAATTGAAATAAGTACAAGAAGTTGAGGGTGCGATGAGAGAATATAATACAGTGATCGGCCAAGCCTTGGATGTAGGAAACACTCTCTCAGTGAGGGTGACTCATGAAGGATGAACAGGAGTCTTTATGTAACGTAGAGAGATTCCTAATCTTCTATTCCAACTCCTCTTCTGTTCTCAGGTAAATTCCAGCTTCCTGTTGCCCGGGGTCTCCAAAAGCGTCATCCTCCCCAGGCCAGCTCCAGGACATGTGCACTGACAGGGTGTCAGCTACCCTGGATTGGGAGCCCCTAGGATAATCAAAGCCCTCTGCATCCATGTCCACAGCCTATGACATTCTGTTCAAGAGTCAGATTGACCATGTGAACCAGCGGCTCTGAGTCGTGTGTGTCAAGAAAACAGGCTTAGGCATTGGGTCACGTTGGGTTCAAACCCTGACCTTACCTAAAGAGCTGTGTAACTTTGGAAGCATATCTTAACCTCCCTAAGCCTCAATTTCCTCATCTGTAGAACAGGGAGAAAGAATGTCTGTCTTGTATTATGTATCGGTAGGATGATTTGACTGTAATAAGCAGAAACCCCTACTTAAACCAGCTTAAACAATAAGGAGATTTATTATCTCATAGAAAAGGCAGCCTGCCCCAGGGACACTATATCAGCACTCTGGTTGCATTTCTCTGTGTCTATTGATCACCCCCCACCTCCTCCCCATGTAGGCTTCAACCTCAGGCAAGTAACAAGATTCCAGGAATTAGACTAAGGTTCAACGTGGAATAGAGAAAGAAGAGAAACTCCTTCTTCTCATGGCTCTCTCTTAGGAGTGAGAAAACACTTCCCAGAACCTCTGGCACACTTCCCAAGTCTTTTTGGCCAAAATTTGGTCATATGCACATTCCTGAAATAGAAACTGGGAAAGGAATGGGAGGACCCTCAGACAAATCGGGGCCACCCTAACCCTGAGCGTGAGGTGAGTTTCCTGGAGCGCATGGCTTGGGGAGGTGGATCAGTGAACAGAATTAGGGTTCTGTGGAATAGAAGAAAGGGATCAGGGATGCTGAGGAGGACCCGCTATAGAGTGCGGGAAGGATTCAGTGAGAATCACATGTCAATTGCTTGTTACTAATATAAATAATTAATCAACATTAACTTGGCAAAAGGACAATGGGGGAAGTTTCTGCAGTGTTACAGAAGCCAAAATAACTGGTGCCTTCACCTCAAATCTGTGGCATTTGCTATAACAATCTACTGTACTCCTTTCCCCCAAAATATTATATCCCGTTCTATAACAACAGGGCTGGCAGTTGACAGGTACCTGGGAGCTGGACGAGCTGTGACATCTGGAAAGACCTCTAGAAAACCCTGTAGTATGCTAAGGTCAAAATAAGTCATGAACTGATAGGTGTTCATCCCTAAAGGCGGGCATCTCAATGGAAGATGCCTGGATCTCCTCCAGCATCTTAGAGACCACGCACCGGAGGTGCACTTGGGCCCTTCAAGCTGTCAGAGACGATCATCACCATGGCTTTCTGTCTCCAGCTTCCCTCTTCTGTAAACATCCACACCATGCTCCACAGATCCCTGCTACACCACCCCATCCTCCAACAACTGACCCCGAATATTGGATCCCAACAAGAGCTCCAGTAATGAATCCTTGTACAAGGGGAAGCCCCTTCATCTTAGAAATGCAAGCTCAGGACTTCTTCAGAGCCTTCTACCAGGCAAATCTAGGGAAACTCTACAGGAGAAAGCCATGGTGGTGGAGTTGGTGTTAGTTCTGAACTGTTTTAGTTCTTCTAAATGCGGTCAGCCTGACCTCAAAAAGCTGCCTCCTTGGCTCCTGACTGATACTCTCACTTGGCAGTTCACTTCTTTTATTTTGTTTTTCTAGCCCGTTTGGCACCTTACCTTAGTTTCCACTCACTGCTTGGCCCCTGGGATTGCTGACCCAGTTTAGAATGTTTGTTTTGGCTCTGACTTTGCATTCCTCGGGGATCTCCTTTCAGTGTTCACCTGTCTGTACACTGCACCACCACTTCCAGCACTGGAAGCCCCATTCCTCTGCCCCTTCCCAACCCCTCTGACCCAGGAAGGCAGTTGCAGAAGAGAATTCTATCGTGGAGAATCTCATTCTTCCTTTCCCTCTGCCCTACGAAGGATGCTATTCCTTCCAGGTTCTGAAGAAGTGGGAGGAAAGGGATCTGATTGAATTGATTCCATCTCATGTGTGAATTAATAATACCCATTTAAGCCTTAAGCTTATATCTTAAATGTGTTTCTGGTTTTTAGAGGTAAATAAATGTAACAGTACAAAGTGAAATATTGAATATTTGGAGTCCAGGAAGTCTCAGTGGTGTAAGCCACTCCGTCCTGGGAGGTGGGATCTCCCCAAGTCTACCCTCAGCTGTACCTTATTTTTCACCTCTTTTGTTACCCTACTCCTGAATTCACAGGTCCCATAACAGTTTCCATTTTTCAAATGACTTCTGGGGTTGTCATAGTGGGGATCACAGGTATGAGAGAACACAGATATTTAGTTTTTTTGTGGGATCCGGCTGTTTTGGTAGCAAAACACATTTGCTTTAGCCAATATTGACTTTGTGTGTGTGTGTGTGTGTGTGTGTGGAGGAAGGTGGTCGCTGGGCTAACATCTGTGCCAGTCTTCCTCTATTTTATGTGGGATGCCGCCACAGTGTGGCTTGATGAGTGGGGCTAGGTCTGTGCCCAGGATCCAAACCTGCAAACCCCAAGCAGCCAAATTGGAAGGGGCCACCGAGCCGGCCCCCCAATATTGATTCTTTACTGTTTTCCTTTGCTCATTGCAGAGGGCTGATGTTCAGAACTATCTGCGTCCAATTTCTGCCTGAACGTTTACTCCAATTATTATTACTTTGTGTTTTCTGCCTCACTCTATAGAAGAGCTCCACAAAAGGGAAATGAAAGACAAGAGGGAGAATAAATTAGACTTAGAAAGAAATAAACTAGGTTTTAAAATGTAAAATAAACGATGTCTTGAATTTTCGTAGACGTCAATTGAGGTTTTATTCCTTCCTTCTACCTTGTTGTAATGGAATGTTATGAACTGCAGGTAAGCAAGACCTGCTGCTGGCGTGATTAACTTTCACCTGCTTAACTTCTGTAGCAGATATTTTAAAATATAATGACGCTGTTAAGGTTAGTGTGCTATTGTGTTATAACAATAAATGTATATTTTGGTCTTCATTCTCAGCTCCTGGCCAGAGCTCCCAAAAGCTTTGTAATTTCCTAAGTGAGGAAGGTACTAAGAGCATCTTTCATCCTATTATTTGGCCTTTGACCCCAGTTCTCGACACAGAGCTCCTAAATCCCTTGGAATTTCCTGGATGAGAGGAGCCTCTTTTGTTCTAATGAGGCAACTTTTGGTGGGTTACTGGATAGCTTCATGATTGGCGCTGGTCACCAGAAAGACCAAGCCACGATTAGAAGCTTAGAGCTTTCAGCTCCACTCCCCATCCTCCAGGGAGGGGAGAGGAGCCAGAAATGGAGTTAATAATCAATCAAGCCTCTGTAAAAATTCCTCATCTACAGTGTTGGAGAGCTTCCAGATTTAGTGAACACATCCACATGTAGGACGAGTGGCACACCCCAATTCCATGGGAACAGAAGCACTGCGCCTGGGACCCTTCTGGACTTCGCTCTATATATTGCTTCATCTGCCTGTTCATTTTTATCCTGTTTCATATCCTTTATTATATTATAAACTGATAAAAATAAGTAAGCATTTCCCTGAGTTCTGTGAGATATTATAGCAAATTATTGAATCTGAGGAGGGGATCGTTGGAACCCCCAATTTGTATTCAAGGTGAACAGAAGTGTGGATAACCTGGGCACCCATACTTAAGATCAGCCTCTGAAGTGGAGTCAGTCTTGTGGGATTGAGCCCTTAACCTGTGGGATCTGATGCTAACTCCAGGTGGACAGTGTGAGAACTGAGTTGAATTACAGGACACTCAGTTGTTGTCAGAGAATTGGCTGATGTGGGAAAAACACATGAATCTGGTGTCAGGACTTTTGTGAGTAGAGAGTAGAGGAATAGAGTTTTTCTTTTCATTTAGTAAACTAAAGGTTAGCAGGGCCATTACCAGTGATGTCCGGTTATATGTATGAACCACGTGTTGATCCCTGAGTCAGAGATGCATATGAAATTTTGTGTGGTTTTGGAGACTCTAAGGATATAGAAATATCTGTAATTAACCCTTTACTTGCACTTACCACCAAACCTTTACTGAGAAAGCCTCTTTTACCCCTAAATCCCAGAACAGGAGCCTTTAAAATGTCTACATAGTGTGGGGGCCTGGAATTGGCCACCCCAAGATATGTCTCTTTGGCCTGAGGATTATTTGGGGCTGGTTACTTTTAATAAACTGCAGACAGGAAAGTAACTCTGAGAAGCAGAGTTTACTTACCCTTTGTTAAGAGACATTTACATTGTAAAGGAAATCTCCATCTGTAAAGGTGTTTCCCTCTCTGTACCAGGATGAAGTGGGGATGACCTTATCTCTAGAAACTCTTAATCAATGCCAAAGGCAAGGACTTAAATCTGCATTTGTTTACTGTACCTGTGTGGTAATCTCCCATGATCCACTCCCCCTCCATCCCCAACATCCTCCTTTGTCTTTAGCTGAAGATGATATTTAAGGTGGGGGCTTCAGCCATTTTGGCCAGTTGCTCAGCTTGCCTGAGCCTCTCCCATGTATACATGTTATAAAGCTTTGTTTAATTTTCCCCTGTTATTCTGTCTCATGTGAATTTAATTCGTTCTCTGGCCAGAAGAACCCAGAGATGGTAGAGGAAATGTCTTCCTCCCCTACAATAGACAGTTCTCTCAATCACTGCCAAGACCAAGTCATTAGTTACAATAACTCTAGATGTTTTTATAAAACTGATTAATAAAAGATTTGAATATATAAACATATATAACTTCCTGCAATATGTAAGACCTGTATAACTCAGGATATGATGATACTATGGAAGCCTGCAAAGGAAACAGGCCTGCTTTGGGGTTCTATTTGGTGTCCAAATACGAGGATACTGGAACATAACCAAACTCCAGAAAATTTCCATGAGCCAATGAACTGTTTTCCAGTGACTACTCAGGACTAGCGATAGTGGGCTGTACATGAGGCCAGAGGTTTATATCAATATCAAGTTGATATTAATATCAATTTGCAAGTTTGTTTCAATTAGATGAGCTTTAAGTTTGAGAATAAGCATATTGTTGGTATAGGATGTTTATCTTCCTTCCTAGAGTGATATTAATTTTGTTGTCTCAAAAAAAAAAAATGGATGATTCCTGGAACATTTATCTATTTACCATGGCAAAACCAGGAAATATGTCTATTGACACTCAAAATAAGAAACATACTTGCAGCTAGAAAAAAAAAACAATAGAAAAAAATAGTTTCCGAAATTGAATACCTTTCAAATGTTTATAGATTCTTTGTTTAATCTGAGCCACTGACAATAGTTAGCCAAACAGCACAGCACTTCTTATTTTCTGTTTGAGAAGCACAGACTGAGAAGAGCCAAAAGACTGAGAAATTACAAACAACTATAAAACTGCCCTCTTTTTTCCTAATTAAAGAGTAGGCTAGTCTGATTCACAAAAGGGCCTGAGTCAGAGAACACTTTATAAGAAAGGTAATTTATGGCAGCCCTTGACAAGGATAGGAGAATGAAATTTAAAAATTTTTCAAAATCAAATATAATAAAATAGAGACATTTGTAAGGCATTCGTTATTTGTATAAAAGCTACTACTACATTGGTTTCTAATTTTTCCTTTTTTGGAAAAAATGCATGTGCCATAGCACTCAGCGACTAAACGTTCCTTCATTGATTACCACTGGCAATATGGTCCATCTGGAATGACACCAAATTGCAGATTAGTAGAGTCCAAATTAATAAACTGTGTTGGCTTTGCCTATACATATCAGAGATATATCAGTTTGGAGGATATGTTTTTAACTTTCTCAGAAAACGAATTTACAGTTGTATGACAAAATGATTGTACATTTCTAAACGGCCACCAGAGGTCTACTCACCACTACAAATATTCGAGGCCGCGCTACTGAAATGTGAGCCACAGAGGATCAGTGTCCCTGTTGGTAGAAAATATGCCCTCCCTCAGACCTATTGAATCAGAACCTGCATTACAACATCCCCAGATGAGTTGTAGGTACAATAAAGTTTTGGAAGCTCTGTTCTAAGTTATGGGGAGAAAACATTTTATGTTCTATTTATGATCAAAATTAAAAGATTTTAACTCAGAGGATCTTGCCATCCAGTTTGAAGCTCAATCTCCTGTCTTGAGATTGGTTGGTTTTTCATAAAAGCATGACAGCTTGAAAACCATTCTCTCCTTAAAAGCACTCGCCCTACAGTGTTCCTTTCAGGACACACTCTAATCCCATAAATTATAGTTGTGAATCTTCCTTATTTAATCTCTGACATAGGTTTTTGGAACTCCAAAAGTTCTTAAGTATTACCTAACACTAGCCTAAATCTTCTCATTTTACAGAAGAAACCCTTGGGCAGGGGATTTTCAGAACATGATGATCTAAATGAGACTCCCTTCCCCTCCACTCCCAAATCCAAGAGAGTTGCCTTTCAGGAGCCAGGACCTATGGTGGATATAAACGAGGCCTTGGGTTCTTGGTAAGGACCCTCCCTCCCCACTTTTTTCTTTGAAGAAAAAAATGGTGCTGAGCTGGGCGAGCTCAGAGAAAGGGGCAGGGCTTGTCAATCAACACATGCACAAGCCTGCAGGTAGAGTGTCCACTCCGTCCTACTTGAAAGTGCCAAGATTTCCTAAAGGGACAAGTCTTCCTTGCCATGGGCACTGGGAGAGCCCAGAGTGACATAAGAGCGGGGATGCTTCCTCTAGGTGCCTCAGTGGGGCTATGATCAGCCTCTCTACCAAGCTTACAGGGAGGAGACCTCTTGGCCTGAGAGTTTCCTGATTTTTAGATTGGTACAAGAAAATAGGTCTCCAGTTGGCCAACAGAGAAAAATAATCATGTATCTAAAGGTGTCCAGACCCAAAGAGAGTACAAATAGATACAATAATCAGACCCAGTGGAACAGACCTGCTGGAGCAGACAAATGGGTTCCTAAATAAATGTTAAAAAGAGCGCTTAAGAACAAAACTGCAGAAGAACAAATAAAATAAAAAGACTTCGTAGGGCTTTTTTAAACCTTAGCAATTCAGTAGATGAATCAAGAGGGTGGATGGTGACTGATGAGACTTGTATTAGTGGCCTGGAAGATTGATGACGATCAGCATCACAAATCACAGAGGAAAACACACAAAGAGACAGAAATCACGAGAGATTTGGAAAATGAATGCAGGATACCTATCACTGGAATAGCAGACATTCTAAAAGAAGAAGAAGGAACATATGAAGCAGAAGAAACAATTTTAAATAACTTAGGAGAAAAGTTTCCTAAGCCAAAGAAAGACCTGAGTTTTCCGAGTAAAAAAGCTCAGAATTCTTGGCTGGATTGATAAGACAAACAGACAATTAAGCATATCCTGGTAAAACAAGTTTCCAGGCTTTTCCCTTTTTGACTGTCTTTGGACTTCTTATCTGCAACACAGGAAGCTAGAGGACAGTGGACTTGTATCTTTAGGCAACTGAAAGAAACCTCCAAGAATGCTATACTAGGCATTTACCATTGTTTAGCTGTTAAGGCAAAAGGAAGATATTCAAGGACATACATTAATTCAGAGAATAAATCACTGTGTACCCCATCTGAGGTAAATACTCGAGAAAAGGACCTTTCCAAAGACCAAGTGAACTGAAACAGAGACTTCAAGATGGGGAAAGGTAAAGTCAGGAAAGAATTAGAGTTGAATAATGCATTGGTCTTATAAATATGTCATTATATATAAATGGATAAGGATAGAGTATATGATGTCAGTCCCACATGTGGACCCTGAAAAGAAACAAATAAACAAAGAAGCAAATATTAAGCGAAATTCTGTGTTCAACCATTTCAGCAAAACCTTGAATTAAGAGTGCAAGAGGAAGTAAAATCATTCAAGAGTTTAATGAGGGATGCTTTGGAGGAGGGAAGAAAGGGTAAAAATGAAAGAATTCTAAAGATTCCATTCCATTTGGTTGATCGTAAGCAAAACATGGAGAAATCAGAAGGAGGAAATAGTGGGTCTCAGTGGGAGAAACAGCTTTGAAATAATAGAGCAATAGAGGCATTTGGTCTGATTTATAGAATATGAAAAAGCCAGGTCATTAGTTGAATGGCATATGATGGTAGAACTCCTAAATTAACAAGATGAAAATGGAATGCATAGCAACGTCATCACACCAGCAAAAATAAGAAAGGAAAAAGAGGAAAAAGTACGTGTTTGTCATGTTAAGTAAGAGCTCTAAGGTAACAGTGAAGGAATATTTAGTGTTTCCTTTCTTCCGCATTATTTTGATTTATTACAGCATTCTTTGTTTACCTTCTTAAATTTAATTTTTAGCTCATATATTTTCATCTTTTTAAAAATATAAGCATTTAAGGCTTTTTTTTTTGTTTTTTGCTAAGTATAGCTTCAGCTGCAATACACGAGTATTGATGTATAGAATTTTCCTTACTTTTTAATTCTAAGTATTTTTTTAAGAAGTTGAGACTTCTTTTGACCCATGGATTATTTATTTTTAGTTTCTAAAACCATGTTTTTTTTGAGAGGTGTGGTGGGGGATTAACTTTTTGGTATTTGTGTCTATTTTAATTGTGCTGTAGTCAGAGATTGTTGTCTATATGAAATAGATTTTAACAATATTTGTTGAGAGTGATGTCAGCAACATGGTAGAGTGAGCTGTTCCTTTTATCTCTCTCCTTTCAAACTACAAGTAAATGGACATTCATTGATAGATGGAGGATACCCACACAGTACAACAAGACTTCTGAGAGACCTGTGAAGCTATACATCTGAATGTGGATGAAGTATCTCTGGGGAGGTGGTGGAAATAGGTGAGCACTCTCCAGCCCCGCAGCAGCCCTGTGCTCATGTGTGACTGCTCTCCTGGCTAGAGCACCCATACTACCACTGCAGCCCTGAGGGTGGGAATGCACCTCAGTGTGACCATGGGAACAGGTGCTGGCAGCCCTGAGCTCCCACATGATTGCTTTCCCATCTGATGGGAGAGCCCACAGTGCTGCTATGGTCCCAGGGAGTGGCCCAGGTTTGGACCCAGTGAGGAGGCCCCAGCCACCAAGCAAAATGGCTGGTGTAACCTAGGAAGAGGCGGTGGCAGATCTGCGTGCCCGAGAAAACGAGTTCCAAGCTGCTGCAAACACCCATAGTACTGCTGTGGCTCCAAAGGTGAGAGCACACCTTGGTGGGACAGTGGGAGTAGGCACTGGCAGCCCTGAGCCCTTGTGTGATCACTTTCCCATTTGGTGGGAGAGCCCACGGTGCTGCCGCAGTACCAAGGAGTGGCCCAGGCTCATACAAGAACAGATGCCAGGGATTGCAGTGGGCTCAGAATACACAGCTCCTGCTCCCCACCCCTCGGTGGTGACAGGTGGACTCTGGAACCAGATATTATCACTCTGTGAAGGCACAAATCCAACCCATTGAATAGTATGAAAAAATATATTAATACTCCAGACAAGAAGGAAAAAGACAAACACCCAAAAATAAATCCTGAAGGCACAGAAATTTACAACCTTAATGACCCAGAATTCAAAATAGCTGTCATAAAAAACTCAATGAGTTACAAGAAAACTCAGAAAGGCAATTCAATGAATCAGGAATAAATTAATGAACAGAGGGGATTCCTCACAAAAGAGATTGAAACTATAAAGAAAAACCAATCAGAAATTTTGGAGACGAAAAACAGAATGAATAAGATAAAGAAAAATCTGGAGTCCTTAAATAACAGAGCTGATATTATGGAGGACAGAATTAGCAATCTAGAGCACAGAAATGTAGAAATGCTTCAGATGAAGGAGGAGAGAGAACTACGACTAAAAAGAAATGAATAAATTCTCCAAGAAATATCCAACTCAATTAGGAAATGCAACATAAGGATTATAGGTATTCCAGGGAGAGAAGAGAGGGAGAAAGGAACAGAGAGGTTGTTTATACAAATAATAGCTGAGAACTTCTCAAGCCTGGGGAAGAAGCTGGAATGGTAAAAGAAGCTAATGGAACTCCTAATTACATCAATGTAAAAAGACCTTCTCCAAGGCATATATTCTTAAAACTGGCAGAAGTCAATGACAAAGGAAAAATATTAAGAACAGCAAGAGAGAGGAAAATAACCTACAAAGGAACCCTTATCAGGCTTTCAGTGGATTTTTCAGCAGAAACCTTACAGGCTGGGAGAGAGTGGAATGATATATTCAAAGTTCTGAAAGATGAAAACTTTCAGCCAAGAATAGGCTATCCAATGAAAATATCCTTCAGATATGATGAGAAATAAAAACTTTCTCAGATAAGCAAAAGCTGAGGGAGTTCATCACCACAAGATGCCCCCCCCCACACACACACACAAGAAGTAATAAGAAGGCCTTCATACCTGAAAGAAAAAAAAGAAAGAAAGGGTTTACAAAGCCTGGAACAAGGAGATAGGCAGACAAAATCAGAAAATTGCATCTCTCTATCAGAATAGGTTAGCAAACACTTAAAAAAAATATGATATTAAAGATAAAGGGAAGGTAAACATCAAGAATAGCTAAAATCACTTCATTTTAGCCACAAATTCACAACACAAAATGGAATAAGTCATGACAAAAATAACTTAGATGAAGAAGAGGAAAGGGAGGGAAACTTCTTAGACTAAGGAAATAAGAGGCTATCAGAAATTGGACTATCTCATCTATGAGATCTTTTATACAAACCTCACAGTAACCACTAAACAAAAAATCAGAACAGAGACACAAATGATAAATAAAGAAAAAATTGAGAAAACTATCATAGAGAATCACCAAACTGAATTGGTGGTCCAAAATACACAGGATGAGAAACAAGGGAAATACAGAACAACCAGAAAACAAGTGATAAAATGGCAGAATTAAGCCCTCATATATGAATAATCACTCTAAATGTAAATGGATTTAATTTTCAAATCCAAAGACAGAGAGTAGCAGGATGGATTAAAAACAAGACCAAAAAATATGCTGCCTCCAGGAAGCACGTCTCAGCTCTAAAGACAAACACAGGCTCAGAGTGAAGGGATAGAAGATGATACTCCAAGCAAATGGCAAACAAAAGAAAGCAAGTGTTGCCATACTTATATGAGACAAAGTAGGCTTCAAGATAAAACAGTTAAAGAGAGACAAAGAGGGGCAGTGTATATTGATAAAAGTGACATTCCACCAAGAGGACATAACTCTTATAAATATATATGCACCAAACACAGGAGCACCAAACTACATAAGGCAACTATTAACAGACCTAAAAGGAGATATTAATAGTAACACAATAATAGTAGGGGACCATACCACCCCACTTACATCAATGGATAGATCATCCAGACAGAAAGTCAACAAGGAAATAGTGGAATTAAATGAAATACTAGAACATATGGATTATATATATATATAGAACACTCCATTCAAAAACAGCAGAATACACATTCTTCTCAAGTACACATGAAACATTCTCAAATATAGCATATGAGGGGAAACAAGGCAAGCCTAAATAAATTTAAGAAGGTTGAGCTCATATCAAACATCTTTTCTGAACATAATGCTATGAAACTAGTAATAAACTACAAGAAAACAGCTGGGAAAGTCACAAAGATGTAGTGACTAAATAACATGCTACCGAACAACCAATGGATCGTTGAAGAAATTAAAGAAGAAATCAAAAGATATCTGGAGACAAATGCAAGTGAAAATACACCATACCAAATCATATGGTATGCAGCAAAAGCAGTCCTAAGAGGGAAATTAATAGCAATACAAGCTCACCATAATATAAAAGAAAAATCTTAAATAAACCATCTTAAACTACACCTAACAGAACTAGAAAAAGAAGAATAAACAAAGGCCAAAGTCAGCAGAAGGAGGGAAATAATAAAAGTTAGAGTAGAAATAAATGAAATTGAAACCAAAAAAACAGTAGAAAGGACCAATGAAACTAACAGCTGGTTCTTTGAGAAGGTAAATAAAATAGACAAACCCTTAGCCAGACTCACTGAGAAAAAAAAGAAAGAAGGCTCAAATAAATAAAATTAGAAATGAAAGAATAGAAATTACAATGGATACCATGGATAAATACAAAGGATTATAAGAGAATACTATGAAAAACTATATACCAACAAATTGGACTATCAATAAGAAATGGATAAATACTTAGACTCATACAACCTTCCAAAACTGAATCGAGAAGAAATAGAGAATCTGAATAGACCAATCACAACAGTAAAGACATTGAAACAGTAATCAAAAACTTCCCAAAATATAAAAGTCCAGGACCAGATGGCTTCTCTGGAGAATTCTACCAAACACTCAAAAGAAGATTTACTACCTATCCTTCTCAAACTATTCCAAAAAATTGAAGAAGTTGGAACACTTCCTAACACATTTTAAGAGGCCAACATCACCCTGATCCAAAGCTAAACAAGGACAGCACAGAGAAGGAAAATTAAAGGCCAATATTGGCTGATGAACATAGATGCAAAAATCCTCAACAAAGTATTGGCAAACTGAATACAGCAATACATTAAAAGAATCATACACCATGATCAAGTGGCATTTATACCAGGGATGCAGGGATGCTTCAACATCCACAAATCAATCAATGTGATAGATCATGTTAACAAAATGAGGAATAAAAATGATATGATCATCTCAATATATGCAGAGAAAGCATTTGACAAGATCCAACATCCATTTGTGATAAAAACTCTCAATAAAATAGGTATAGAAGGAAAGCACCTTAACATAATAAAGGCCATATGTGACAGACCCACAGCCAACATCATACTCAACAAGGGAAAACTGAAAGCCATCCCTCTGAGAACAGGAATAAGACAAGGGTGCCCACTCTTGCCACTCTTATTCAACATAGTACTGAAAGTTTTGGCCAGAGCAATTAGGCAAGAAAAAGAAATAAAAAGTATCCAAATTGGAAAGGAAAAAGTGAAACTATCTTTGTTTGCAGATGACTTGATTTTATATATAGAAAACCCTAAAGAATCCATCAGAAAGCTATTAAAATAATCAACAACTACAGCAAAATTGCAGGATATAAAATCAACTTACAAAAATCAGTTGTATTCCTATACTCTAATAGCAAACTAACAGAAAAGGAACTCAGGAATATAATCCAGGGGCTGGCCCCATGGCTGAATGGTTAAGTTCATGCGCTCCGCTTCTGCAGCCCAGGGTTTCACTGGTTCAGATCCTGGGCACAGACATGGCACTGCTCATAGGGACATGTTGAAGAGACATCCCAAATGCCACAACTAGAAGGACTCACAACTAAATAAAATATACAACTATATACTGGGGAGATTTTGGAAGAAAAAGCAGAAAAAAGAAAGATTGGCAATGTTGTTAGCTCAGGTGCCAATCTTAAAAAAAAAAAAAAAAGGAATACAATCCCGTTTACAATTGCAACAAAAAGAATAAAATATTAAGAATAAATTTAACCAAGGAGGTGAAAGATCTATACAATGAAAACTGTAAGACATTATTGAAAGAAACAATGATGACATAAAGAGATGGAAAGACATTCCATGCACATGGATTGGAAGAATAAACATAGTTAAAATATCCATACTACCTAAAGCAACCTACAGATTCAATGCAATCTCAATCAGAATCCCAATGACATTCTTCATGGAAATACAACAAAGAATCCTAAAGTTCATATGGGGCAACAAAAGACCCTGAATTGCTAAGGCAATCCTGAGAAAAAAGAACAAAGCTGGAGGCATCACAATCCCTGACTTCAAGACATACTACAAAGCTACAGTAATCAAAACAGCATGGTACTGGTACAAAAACAGACACACATATCAATGGAACAGAATTGAAAGCCTAGAAATAAAACCACACATCTGTGGAAAGCTAACCTTCAACAAAGGAGCTAAGAACATACAATGGAGAAAGGAAAGTCTCTTCAATAAATGGTGTTGGGAAAACTGGATAGCCACAGGCAAAAGAATGAAAGTAGACCATTATCTTTCACCATACACAAAAATTAACTCAAAATGGATTAAAGACTTGAAGGGAAGATGTGAAACCATAAAAAACCTGGAAGAATATATAGGCAGTATGGTCTTTGACATCAGTTCTAGAAGGATCTTTTCAAATACTGTGTCTACTCAGGCAAGGGAAACAAAAGAAAAAATAAACAAATGGGACTTCATCAGACTAAAGAGCCTCTGCAAGATGAAAGAAACCAGGATAAAAAAAAAAAAAAAAACCCACCAACTGAGAGAAAATATTTAAAAATCATATAACCAACAAAGAGTTAATCTCCAAAATATATAACGAACAACTCAACAACAAAAAAAAAACCAAACAACCCCATGAAAAAATGGGCAGAGGATATGAACAGACATTTTTCCAAAGAAGATATGAGATGGCCAATAGGCACATGAAAAGATGTTCAACATCACTAATCATCAGGGAAATGCAAATCAAAACTACAATGAGATCTCACCTTACTCCTGTTAGAATGGCTATAATTACCAAGACAAAAACCAACAGATGTCGGAGAGGTTGTGGAGAAAAGGGAACCCTCATACACTGCTGGTGGGAATGCCAACTGGTGCAGCCACTATGGAAAACAGTATAAAGATTTCTCAAAAAGTTAAAACTAGAAATAACATATGACCCAGCCATCCCGCTACTGGGTATATATCCAAAGAACTTGAAATCAACAATTCAAAGAGACTTACACACCCCTATGTTCATTGCCACATTATTCACAATAGCCAAGACAGGGAAGCAACCCAAGGGCCCATTGACTGAGGACTGGATAAAGAAGATGTGGTGTATATATACAATGGAATACTACTCAGCCATAAATAAAGACAAAACCATGCCATTTGCAACAACATGGATGGACCTTGAGGGTATTAACTTAAGTGAAATAAGCCAGACAGAAAAAGACAAACACCATATGATTTCACTCATGTGGACGATAAACAAATACATGGACAAAGAGAACAGGTTAGTGTTTACCAGAGGGGAAGGGGGTGGGGAGAGGGCATAAGGGGTAAAGGGGTATATATGTATGGTGACTGACAAATAATAATTTATAACTGAAATTTCAGTGTTATAAACCATTATGACCTCAATAAAATAAAAAACATATGTATTTGTTGATACTTGCTTTATTGCCCAAACTATGATTTTTAGGTGTAACGACCTTTTGATCAAGCGTACTTTTTCTTGCCTGCTTGATCTGTCAATTGCTAAAGAGATATATTGGAGTCTTCTACTATCATGACTGATGTGTAAATTTCTTCATGTAATTCTTCCAAATTTTGTTTTATATATTTTGAAGTTGTTTTATTGAATCTATGCAAATTTAGAATTGCTACATCTTCCTGGTGAATTGTGACTTTTATCAATATCTTCATTGTCATTAATGCTTTTAGCTTTAAAGTCTCTTTTATCACTTACTACAATAGCTATCCTCCTTTCGCCTTTGTAGGATCTGCTTGGCATATCTTTTTCTACCTTTTTTTGTTCAACCTTACTGTGTTCTAAAGTGTTAAGCTTCTTTCTTATAAACAGAATGTAGCTGGATTTCTAAAAAGATCTGGTCTGACTATCTTTATCTTTGAACTGGAGATATTAGTCCATTTATACATAATGTGCTTGTTATTTTGTACTAATTGTCCTTTTCTCCCCCTCGAGGCTTCTCTCTCTCCTGCTCCTTTCTTGCTGTCTTTTGGATTAAGTTTTTGTTCCATTCCTTAATATTTTCCTTCTAGTATTTTTAAGTGATACACTGTTTCCAATTTTTAGTTTTGACCTAGAAAATATAGCATGCACATTTAATTTAACAAAATGTAAAGTTAATCAATATCTTCACCCTCTTCCAAAAAATATAAGAGCTTTTCTTTTATTTACTTTCCCTCCTGACTTGTATGCAATTTTTGTAGAGAAATTTAGGCATTACTACTATTACTTTATCAGTCAATGTTAATTTAAATGTTCTTTGTTCATTTCTTGTATCTTAGACTCTTTCTGGAGTCATTTTCCTTCTCTTATAAGGAAGTTACTTTAGAGAGGGTCTGTTCATCATGACCCCTCAGTTTTTGCTTATCTAAATATGTCTGTCTTTGTTCCTTATTATCAAAAGAGAGTTTTGCTGATATGCAATTCTAGTTGAATAATTTTTTCAGCACTTTGAAGCTATT
Source organism: Equus przewalskii (assembly GCF_037783145.1). NCBI lineage: Eukaryota > Metazoa > Chordata > Mammalia > Perissodactyla > Equidae > Equus > Equus przewalskii. The sequence goes on along the minus strand of NC_091858.1, from coordinate 15,143,382 downwards.
ATGCATCGTCTTTCTGGCTCTCATTGTGCTTGCTGTCAACCGAGTTGTTATTCTTGTATAGATTTGGTGACCAAATGCTCTCATTTGCCTGGCACAGTCCCAGTTTATGCTTGCTGTACTGGTCTCATTTTTGGTTAGCACTCTCTGTCACTCCTGATTTGGATGATAAATTATATGGTTAGCCAACTAACAGGCAATCTAGCCTTTCCTTCTGGCTAATTTTAAGATGTCCTTTTTCACCTGTGGTGCTCTGCAATTTTGTTACGTATCATGGTGTTGAATTTCTTTCTTTCTTTTTTTTTCCTTCTCCACTTAGGATTGCTTGGGTTTCCAGAATCTAAGACATGGTTTTTCTAGCAGTCCTAGAAAATTCTCAATCTTGTCTTTCCAAATACTTATCTTTCCTCCTTTCTCTCTAGTCTGTTCTTTAGGAAACATTAAACATATTTTAACATTGACTGACTGTACTCTACTCTCCAGATTTCTTAATGCTCAGATTTTCCATTTCCCTGTTTGTGCTATCATCTGGGTAATTTCACCAGCTCTATTTTCCCATTATCTATTATATATCCAATCATTGAGTTACTAATTTCCAGTTTTTCATCTTAACATATTCATTTGGTTCTTTTTCAATTCAGTCTGGTCAATTTTCATAATCTCATGATATTTTCATTCTTTCAATTTGCCTTTTTTTCCTTTAAGCATACTAAACATACTTATTTTATGCTCTTTGACAATTCCCGTATCTATCATGTTTGCATATCTGAATCTATAGTTTCTTGTTTCTGCTGAATCCTGCTCATAACAGCCTGCATCCTGCTGTCTCATCTGTGGGAGGAAGGTCTGGTTTAGAGTGTGAGCATTCTAACAGTGGTCTGGGAACACTACTCACTTAGGCACTCTACCAGTTCAGCATCACTTTAAGTTTAAAGTTATGGTTTTTCAGACCACACAGATAGTAGAAATTCTGGCCTTGAATATCTGTTAGTATGGTCTTGTGGTTAGGCATTTTCACAGGAGAGTTTTTTTCCTGCCTTCTCTTAGTCTAATGACAACCAAAACCAATCCAGGCAGGTCTGCTCACTGTCTTCCTCTCCCCGGCAAGTTCTTTCTCGGTTCAAACTGAGCATGTCACTCATGGACGTGGAGCTTTATGAAGGAGCTCTCATACGGGATCTCTCAGGATGTTCAAGCTCTAGGCTTTGTCTCCTGCTCCTGTGTGTGGACTCTTAAATCCAGGTTCTAGGTCACCAGGCCACCAAGACACCGCCAGGGCAAACTTCAGTGCCGGTGCTTGCCCCTTGGATTCAAGATTTCTTTTCATTTCTGGACACTGTGGATATTACCTTACTTTCCACCAGCTAAGCCAAGTGTAAGATACATCTATCTAGCAATCAATCATCTATCTATACATACACATAGGTTTATGTGAATACACATCTAGCATTTTTAGGAGAGTTATATTTAAAGAGGTTTATCTGAATATCTTGTCCGCCATTATTACTAGAAATGGGACTGGTCTGTGTGTGTGTGCGCGCACACTTTTTGCCTTGCTCAAGGAAGTCTAACCCTTCGCAGGGCCTTACCTTGCTGCGTGAATGATTTCAGTGTCCCAACTGGGCTGCCTCGACCGCGTACCCCTCTTCTACTCTATCCTGACAGCCTGAAAGCATTCTAAGACAGATTTTTGCTTTGACTGGATTTTTGTCATATCCAGTAGCAAGAATTTGACTGCATTTTTGTCACATCTAGTAGCAAGAATTCAGAAGCTATCTTCTAGTGGAAACATAAGATGAGAATCACATGCTTCACTGGATTTCTGGGCTGCTGAAAAATTTAATAATTATACAACCAATGAATGCCTGCCAAATACAGAAATAAAGGCAGGAAAAGAAAAGAAAAGGCAAGTATATGTCAATAACCTAAAAAAGTAGAAATCCCTAGGTCTTGTAGGACGCTAGGATATTGATCATTGATGACTGTTTATAATGAGTATTAGATAACTTTAAAGTTACACTCAATGTAAGGTGATTTGATGTCTAGTTTTTATAATGGAAAGAACCTTCTGCCTAAGTGAGCCCCACCCTTGATTAAGGAAACATCCTTCAACTCCCAGAGACCCATATTCAATGGCAATTAAAGCATAAGAACAATAGTTTCTTTAAGGAAGTAATTGTTTGAGGTACATTAAAGCTTTATTCTTTACTCTTCATTCCTTACTTCATTTTCTTACTGTTTGTTCTAATTTTCACACTTTCTTCAGAATCCACCTCAGAGTCTTCTTTTGATCAAGCTAATTATGTCACTTACTTTTTAGAAACATAATTCTATGTGCACAGCTCTGTCTTCATTTCCAAGCAATATTTATTACATTTTCCTCGCTTTCTTGAATCATATGTTGTAGTGTGCCTGTCTTTGGATGACTTTATTCAGAAGAAATTTGCCGATCTTTCTCCGAGTGTCATTCAGTATCGCTCCATTGATTCGTTTGTGTTGTCATTCCACCGCATGCCTGCTATAATTAATATTCAATCTAGGACATTAAGGAAAGAATTTTTAGCAATTTAATTGCCTCAAATCAAGTTAAGAAATTATTGTGGGTAGGTCTTGGTTTCTTATCTGACGTACTTGATGCATGGCAGGATAATTCACTTAAACACTAAAATATGTTTTTTCACTCTGTTTCCCCCAGTGTTCATAGAGGCTGGATGCTGACCCCTTGTCTCAGGTGCTCTGGGCAGGGTGGAAAGCAGAAGCTAATGGTGACAACATCTCTACCTCACTTTTATGAAAGTTCGAGTTCACTGAAGACAATATATTCTGTGTTCCAGAGAGGGAAGAAAGAGACTCTGCTGTTATTGTTGCTATCGTTCTTTCTGTCCTCCTTCGTTCCTTCCTTTCCTCCCTCTCTTCTTCCCTCCCTCTCTTCCTTCTTCCCTTCCTTCCTTTCCTCCCTCTCTTCCTTCCTCCTTTCTCTTTCTTTCTGTAGTGAGATCATGAGGTCCAAGCATAATCCTAATTCCCCCTAATCTTCGGCAGCCCATCTGGGGAAATCCTTGTGGTATAACTAGACACCTGGGCTTCAGAAAAGGACAAGGAAGCTCTGCTTGGGCTCAGCGTGAGGAGCAGCTCACTTCCAGAGACCACAGGCTCAGAGGATTATGTGATCAGGGGCAGCAGTAGGGGCTGGAAAGCATGCGTGTCCTTCCTTCTGAGTACCATGCAGGCCTCCTGGGCTCTTGGTGTCTGAGAGAGGGGAGAGGGACATTTGTAAAGATAGAGATGGAATTTTCTGCTGGTCCCCTCAGAACGGGAATCCCAAATCAGAATTACTTTAAGTTAAAGTAAAGAAATGGTTGCATTTCTTATATATATGAATTTAGGTTTATAAATACACGTCCTCCACAAATACCTATATAGAACAGCAGCACTGTACTGGCCCAACTTCTGTAAAAGTTTTGAAGTTCTTGATGCAAAGATACCTGCAGCTCACATTGATTCTATTACTGTTAGTAATTTATAGTGTCCAGGCCTGCCGAATAAGCAAAAGTTCAAATTTGACTTAGGGTAAAAATCTCACCTCGTCCTTCCTCCCACTCATACACACGGCTGGGGCTGCTGAGGGCTGACCTCTTGAAACGGGCAAGGTGGTCATTTCCTCTTTTGTCTCCTCCTCCCATGCAGTTTATGACACTGTGGTGTTGTGGTTTATAATAAGAAATATAGATCTGATCTTTCCGGGGTTCTAGCGCAGAGCTCTTGAAAACCCTTGGAATTTCCTAAGTGATGTGGCTTTTGTTGTGTTAATAAGGTGACTTTCAGAAAGCACTTAAGGATGAGGGCTGGTTGTGGGGAGAACCAACCATGTGATTGGAGGGTTGGAATTTTCACTCCCACCCCCTCACTTCTAGGGGCTGGAAGTTGACTCAATTTCCAGTGGCCAATGGTTTAGTCAATCATGTGATGTGATGAAGCCTCTATAAAAACCCCAAAGGCCAGGGTTCAGAGAGCTTCCAGGTTGGTGAACAGGTGTACCTGGAGAGGGCGTGGAAGTTCTGTGTCCTTGCCCTGCACATTGTTCTGTGCATAGCTCCCATCTGGCTGTGCCTGAGTTATATCCTTCTATAATAAACTGGTAATCTAGCAAGCAAAATTGTTCTCTGAGCTCTGTGAGCTGCTCCAGCAAATTAATCAAACACAAGTGAAACGGGCAAACAGTTAGCCATTGGTGATTAAGTAGCAAGGAACTAAAGGTTTTTTTCCTTTTTACAATTATTGCTTATAACTTTTAGCTGTTTAATTTACCCATTGTTAACTGTGCTGTTTAGCCAATATGTTATCCGGCTCCCACTAGGGTCCTATAGATAACATCTCCCTGGAGCCTGGGTCACCATGGGAATGGGTGTGTGAGCTGTTTTTCAGGAATTAGAACCCCTTGTCCACTTCAGCCCAGTTGAGACCACCAACCCATCAACTGGGCCTGCACAGATGTCCGATAAGTGACACTTTGATGTCATGAGGCTAAAAACTCTGCCCTCAAATCATGCTAATGCCACCATTTTGTGACCATGCCTCCTATGAAGAGGCTTGAAGTCACTACACTTGCGCATATCATCAATCACCTCACCTCTCCTCACCTCCAATCACCTATCTCCACATTTCAGACCACCTTGCCCCCCTACCCCATAAATATCCCTGAGTCCCTATTTTCAGAGAAGTAGATTTGAAACTCATGCTCTCGCTTCCTCACCTGGCTGCCTGGTGAGTAAACCCTCTCTATGCTGCAATCTCATTGTCTTGGTGTTTGGCTTTCTGGGTGGAGGGCAAAAACAAACTTGGTTCGGTAACACAAGGCAGGGAGCAGGGTGGTGGGGGGCGAGCGCTGGAACCTTCAATCTACAACCAGTTGGTCAGAAGCACAGAGAACAACCTGGACTTGTGATTGACATTTGAAAAGGACAGGGCAGTCTTGTGGGACTGAGCCCTCAACCTGTGGAATCTGATGCTGTCTCCAGGTAGACGTTGCCAGAATTGAGTTGAACTGGGGGACACCCAGCTGGTGTCTGAGAATTGCTTGTTGGTATGGAACACTCCCCTCCCCCCATTGCAACTGGTGATCAGAATGGTTTAGGCCCTATTGGGCTGATGCAGGGACAGCAAGAAGTAAAATGTGGTGGAAAGTTTTCACTTGAATGGTTGTCCTAAGATGGTTTCACTCTCTCTGAGTCCAACTCATTCTCTCCTGGGGTACTTCCGAGATTTTTCTGAGAATCTTTCCCAGGGATCAGAAAATGTTTTCCATAAAAAGCCAGGTAATAACTATTTTAGGCTTTGCAGGCCATGCAGTTTCTGTTGGCCAACTACTCAGCTCTGCCATTATAATGCCATAGAAAGTATGTCAATGAATGTGTGTGGCTGTGCTCCAATAAACCTGTAGTTACAAAAACAGGCAGCCAGCCTGCGGGCCACAGTTTGCTGATTCCTGATCTCTCCAACCTTGGGCAGCTCTCACTTATGGTTCCCTCGGCCTGGGCAAATGGAATTTATTTTGTGGTTGCCCACTCCAGTCTCAGGCTTTGGAAAGAGCAGAGCACCTCCAGCTTCTCCTCTCCTGAGGCCGGTGCTTTTCTAGAAGCCTCTTGCATAGGTTCTAAGGCAGGTCTTCGTTCCTTCTGTTTGTCGTGGATGCACCAGATCAGGTGCATGAAAAACACTCATGAATTATTTGCTCCCCGAAAAAACTGAGCAGCCAGGCCCCAAGCTGTCAGTCTACTTGACTCTGCCATCCAAACAGCTAGCCAGGCAGTTCTGGACCTTAGATTCCTCAGCCATGAGTCAAATCCAAGTCTACTCCATCCGTCTAGATGCCGGGACAGGAGTTTTCTGAGCGGTCCTTTGAAACCACCCCCTTGAGGTAAGAAGCAGGCATGGGTGGGACTTGAAACATGTAAGCAACAATCTACAAGTAAATAATCTTCACAAATCCCCTTCGATTTCCAACAATGCGACCTCTTTTAACCCTTACTGTAGGTGAGTCATCTGACATCCTTTCAAATTTCCATTGAAGAGTCGGTCTCACAACTCAGCTGGAATATGGCGTCTGTTGTCTTCATGCCTCAGACAAACCGAGACACAAAGTGCCCCTTTTCCCATTGTGTGAATAAAGCACCCGTCCCGGGACTGTGCTCGATAATTATCAGTTCCTGTGTTTCTCTTCCCTCCACCTGAATTCCAGTCCCTCAGTGAGTCTCCAGCTGGGCTTGTCCATTTCTATAACATAGATTTTTATTTTTATTGTAATGAGAATCTAAAAGGTGTGATGGACACACACAATAAATTAATGCATGCATGTTCACAATCTCATTCTTTCCCCCACTGCACATTTTAAATGGCAGAGAGGGGCTGCCAGAAGGAAAGAAGACAGGTTTGAGGGGAGGAGGACAAAAAGGAGAAAGTGCAGAACAGCTGTGAGAGAATTGTGTGGATGGAGGAGGGACATGGTGCGAGGAGATGGGGAGGCTGCTGCCATGGAGATTTTGGGGAGGTTGATGGGGAAGAATTTTAGCATGCTTGGCTCTGTGCATGATGCACTCATATAAAGCATTGAACCCTCCTTTGAAGAAAACCTGTAAGAAATATCTATATTCCTCTTGGAAGTTTCTGGAACAGTCTTCTTTTTTTCCCCTTTGTTATTGTTGTTGGTGGAGAAGGTGGATAAATACAAGTTTTGTTACTTGATTTCAGTGCCCACAGAGGTCTTACTAATTACAAGTCATCATTAGGTAGGGTAACCTTATGGCCCAGTTTACCCAGAACAGGCCTTATTATTGCCTCTTGTCCCAGCACGATAAGTAACAACACATTCTTGCACTCTCAAAACTGTCCTCATTTGGCTGATACATCATATGGTCACTCTTCCTTTGACTGACAGCTTCTAAGTTCATTGCTCTGCTTCTCACTGCTCGTATTGCTGACGATTAAAGTATGTTTTATATTACGAAAAAAATAGAAGTCATTCATTATTTCTATTGACAAAAGCAATCTGGGACTTAAAAAAAATGTTCAGAGAATTAGTGACACATTTGATCCTCACAGTCTCCGGAAATGAGTAGTAATTTAATTAGCTGTGTTGCAAAAGAAGCGACAGTGACTCTACATAAATGTGGCCCAAATGTTGCCATGCTCACCAGCCTGGATACACTTTAACATCCGTAACCCGGGGAACCCCTTCTGCCCACACTGCCACACACAGGCAGTTCCCTGCACTGAGACCTCCTACCCCCCTTCCTTTCAACCAAAATATTTCTAGGACTTTCCAAATAACCAGACTGTCCACATCAGTACCCCAAGACATCTGCTACATTTTCGTTTCCTACTGTCTCTCCCTTTTCCACATGAGCTGCCTACAAATGTACTTGAAGGAGCCACGTTCTTGCTACAGATGATTGAGTTGCAAGTACAGCCCAATGTCTGCGCAAAGGTGCCCTCACTCAGTGTCCCAAAGCTGCTGGTCCTCAAGGGGTTGCAGCGGAGCGCTTCCTGGAGAACTGCAGGGAAGGGCTCTCGGATGGCCGCCCTTGGTCCCTGGGTCCCACAGTAGCATGCTTGAGCTCGGAGTGTTTCATTTTCTGGCCCGTAATCCTTGTTTCCATTGGGGTCCCAACCGGGCCAGAGGGCTTGATAGGAAACTCTGTGCAGTCTCTGTTCTCTTTGTTTCCCATTTCAACCTCCTTCTTTTGCTCTAAACAAAGTTCCCAATCATATCACTTCATGCACATAGATACTTGGTGAGGCACATATAAACTTCTAGAAGTATCTGGAATCTAGCCCCATCATATCACATAAGGACTTCCTAATAATTAGAACTGTTTGACAGTTGAATGGCATGCCTGCTTAGATTATGATTTGCCCCTAATATTGGCCATATTCCAGGAGTGGCAGGATCTGGTTCATTCCCCTGGGTATGATAGAAGGAGTCCCTTCATTGAGTGAGAACTTTGATGTCAAGGCCATCAAGATACCTGCAATTCTGGGTCTGCTTTTCTAAACGTAAGTTGCTTCTTATCCACTCTCATACTCAGAGATGTGAAAAAAAGATTTTTTCAATCATGGTACATTGATTAGATCATGTGATTTATAAACTGGAAAAAGAGAATGAATAAAAGATGTATTTTCTAATCAAAGCTACCCTTTTCCCTTACATGATTCTTCTTCTCCCCTCACTCTTAATTAATATTTTGGTTTGGGTCAAGATGTTCATTTTGGACTCTATCCTCCTGACTGATCTCCTTAGACCTGAATCTCAAACCCTTTTAAACCTGCACTTTGTAACAGAGCCGAGGCTGCCTACAGCAGCATGATGATGAATGAACCAGCCCCTGTGCTGAGGTGCGTGTGGCAAGGTGCCTGGTATGTAATCGCTCAGCACTCCACCTTCCCCTTCAAGGAGAGGGGGTTGTTAGGCCTTTTATCACTTCCTGGTTTTCCATCACGTACGATTCATCAGGCAGGGTAATTGACAGGATGTATACCGAGTTATGAGTAATACTCTTTCCTCAACAGCGCCTAATTGTTTATTTGGTTGCTGTTGCCATACTGTTCGCATTTCTTACCAGGGCAAGAGGTTGGCTAGTGGAAAAGCTGACACATTTGTGAGGACGTGAAGTTTCAACAAAGGTTGCTATTATAATTGTGTTTGCCGAAAACTTAGGACTTTGGAGAATCAAAGAAAGCCAAGATAGTCTAAAAAGTTTTTGAATGCTTCGTTACACCCTCACATTTAAAAATATCACTTTACATAAGCTATGCATATGAAAACCATATGTGATATCCGTATCCATTTCCTCCTCTGTATGTGAAGGGGCTGTAGAGCCCCTATGCTCTCTCTCCTTCTAACAATTTGCTATGCACTCAAGCATGATGAACATGGAAATAATTAATTCTAGAAAATGTAACTCACATTGCCATCACTTAAATGTATGTGTACAAATATTTGTATTTACCTTGCAAAAACGATATAGTCAAATACTAAAATGTACACTTCCTCTCATATGCAAGTAAATTAGGAGAGTGGCTGCTCTGCTTGTGCATGGTGACATGAGAACTTTTCCAAGTGAGCCAGGTCTGACCAAGCGGCAAGCTGTTGCTTGATGCTCCTCTGCCTTCCTAAACCTTCCCTGTTGCATTCCTCCATTCCGGGTCCTGTTTCTAAGCCTGCCTCTCTAGTTTGTAACTTCACAGTGTTCCATTTTGGAATCTTGCAACTCTTTATATAGTTCTATGATCTTTTTGGATAAATTTGCTCTAAAGAGAGACAGACAGAGAGACAGAGAAATATTCTTCGTTCATTCTTTTGATCTTTGTTACCATGTATCTCTTTCTCCTTCCGTTTCTCTCCCCTTGCTGTCTCTTTAACACTGTTAAAATAATTTTATTACATAAATACATGACAAAGTGCATATTATGGTTTGTTATTTATGCAAAAATATTTAATTAATAACCAACTGGTGGGAGTGAGAAATGTTACCCTTCGTCTTTTCTCCTCTGCCCTGCAAGTTTCTATCACCATTTGAGTTACAGCACAGGATAATGCAAGGAGCCAGAGAATCAGTCCTAGGGACCAAAGTTTGAATTCCTGTTGAGTATTATTAGGTTTGACAAGTCATTTAGCCTCCTGAGGATTCCTTCCATGCCTATCCATTTCATTCATGTTATGCAAATTTAAGAATTATGCAAATGTAGACACATAGACATGCACATATGTAGATATACATACATATTTTTATGTGCTCATATAGTCACTACAAGCTTCATTTTCTTCTTTTGCTTTTTTCAGTATAGATTCATAGAGATTTGTGTTGCCCCAAATTTTGCACAGCTAAAGTTGATTTGGTGGAGTATAGTAATATTATTTTTCATTTTGTTTTCGAATAAACAATCAACATCGGGAAGTGGAGGTGTGTGCAAGGTCTGTAAACATGTGTTCTCTGTGCGGAAGATGTCAGGTCTATGCTAACTCTCTCTTGTGTACAGAGATCATCTCTAAATCCCCTGAGTGGCTGTGCAGCTAAAGTTTAGAGTCTCTTAATCTTGTATTTGATGCTAAACCAAATAGGCCCTTAGGGAAGAATTAAGAACAAGCCAGACAGTATGAAATTCTTATTTTGCTAAAGTTGAACAGTATTTTTTGCCTTAGGTACAACCAGGTAAAACATCATCGGGTTAGCTGAGCACACTGTCTACACGCACAGCCTCTACAATAAAGTGACCTAGGCATACAGATGGACTAAAGAGATGAAATACTTTTGTCTCATCATTTACCCTTCAGAGTATGGCCCTTTCAGAAACCAGAATGTCATTCAGATTAACAGATAAGGTCGTGCCACCAAGACCACAACGAATCGAAATCGGGGCGGGGGAAGAGATGAATAGCAAATCTTGACCTAAATGCCATGAACTTTCTTTTTGTATTCTTGAGTCTTGGATTTTGTCCACAGAAACACTAATATTATCCAAACAATAGGAAATGGAAAAGATTCATCCGTAATTAGCAAGACTTAAAGGAAACAAAACCAAACATGAATTCCTAAAAAACTGATTTTTTAAACACCAGTTCTCCTTTGGGTTGATATTGTGATAACGTAAGATATGTTCTTTCGTCCCAGGAAAATTACTCTTCGTGAACATGTTTTTCAGCTAAACCACAAATTTTGCCTAAAATCTAAGTTACAATGAAAACAACTCAAATACTGCTCCATAAGTCTAGATGAATTTTTTTTTAATTGGAGGTTATATACACAGTAATCTCTTGTGTTTGTTGCTCTTGCCAGAGATTTTTTTCAGGGATTCTTTGGAGTTTATTTTTATATTTATTTGTGAATAAGATTATTTCTCTTTTTCTCATGTCTTCTGTTTGGACACAGCTCTGCTAGATGCTTCAGTAACTGCCAGGTCCCACCATCGTTTCCAGATGCTACAGCAGCTTTTATGTGGAACGGGGGTTCTGGCTGGGACCTGCTGCCTCTCCTGGATACCATGCTGGCTGCACCGGGTGCCAGGCCAACCTTCTGCTGAGCCCTGCCAGGCCCCTGGGTGCTTCAGTCTCTGCCATCCTGCTGGCACCATTGCCTCCCACAGTTTACTTTCACCCCAGACACCCTGGAGCCCATACAGCAGGTTCAGATATTGAAACGTCAGGGTTGGGCTGGAGGGAGGGATGCTGAGATGCATAACGATCCTTGGAAAAGAGGGAGAGAACTCTTGACTCCCTTTGTGTGCTATGCTCCGTTAAAGTGGTCCAGAAGCTGGGCAGCTTGAATCCAAGTGTTTTGTGAAACAGCTATATTCACTTTATACTATTACTCTACTTACACTCTGTTCAATACAAGATTCAGGCATGAGTCCACAGGCTGGACCAGGAGAGAGATCTGAAAGATAAACACAGCCATCTTTTTCCTGGATGACTCCATCTTTAGTCTTGTAAGAAGCAGGTTGGCCTGCCCCTCTTTCACTTAGGACCAGTTTTATGTATGTGTGTGTTTTTCTTCTCCAGGAGTCATTTCGGTTTTCATGTAAATAGATTGCTATTTCCCAGGCCGTGCTGAGTCTCAAAGTTGGATGTACTTCAGACTTAAGCTGGCATGACACTCCGTATAATGCAACCATCTCTGGTGAGAACAGGAAGAGAAGGAGGGGAGAATTTTCTTAAACTGCTTAAGTAAGCTTGTTCATTGTACACTTCTGTTATAACATATGCAGACTCTTAATTCTTATCCATTGCATATAGCCTTAGGTTCTTTACCTGTCTGTGCCTCAGTCTCTCCATCTGTGAAGATAGTAGTATTCCAACTCATAGGGCTTCTGGGACACTTAAAGGAGTTAATAAATGTTTCATGCGTAGGAAAGGGCTCATATGGTGACTGCTATTTAAGTGTTAGCTATAATTATTGTCCTAGCTTTTTCTAATTCATTTGGTCATATCCTGTATTTCATTAGCTAACTTAGTGGTTTTCACAGGTGACCTAAGTTTGCTTGTTTTTCCCTTTCTCTTTTTTATTTTTGTCTCCTTACTTCCTGTGTGAGGATTTTCCTTTGAAACATCCTTCCCGCTTTTGTTTAACACTTTTGCTAGGAGTCCTTGTATGGTTGATTTCTCATTCAGTTTTTTCCCTCCCACCCTAGGCAAAAGGGGAAGGGAGGCAGTGCTTAGGAGTCAAATCAAGGGCAAGCAGGATTTGCGACAAGTGAGGCCGGATCTGGGTGAGAGGGATGTATTAATAAATCACCCCAGAGGAGGAAAGGAGGGGGGCCTGAGAGGAAAGTGTGCCACGCTCCCTACACCCTCCTCCACGTTCAGGGACTATCTGGGCCTTGATGGAGAGTCAGGAAATGGAAGTCCCAGTCCTGGGCCCACCTACCCTGTACTCCTGTGGCTTCAGCAAACTCAGGGCACCCTCAGAGCTGTCACTCTTCAAATGCAACGTGCTTCTCAAATCTGGACCTTTGTGCATTTGTCCAGGAATGAGCACCACTTCTCTCTTTGGGAAAACTGTACTCCACCTTCAAGACCTAGCTCACAGCGTGGTCCTAACTACCCTCTAAGAAGCCTCGCTCCACCCCAGCTCCCTAACAGGGCCTATTCTTTGTTCCCATTCTTCTTTCCTCTCGCCACCAGCATGGCCCTTACCAGGGGTCTGCGCAATGATTCGGGCTTATTTCTCTAATGTGAATGTGAGCCCTGGGTGGGCTGGGCCTTTTCATCCCCAGGCCTACTAAGGGTTTGGCACACATGGGAACTGCTCAATTTGGTGGTGACATGACAGACTGATTGACAGAAGAGGGAAGATAAAAGAGATAAGTTGATAAGAGGGGTTAAAAAGCAAAACTCAACTGAGTACATTTTAAAGATCTTATTGGCTTTATTCAACAATTCATGAATCGGGCAGCATCTGATCTGGCAGATAGAAAGATGCTCCGAGGAGCTGTACGAAATGAAAGACTTTTATAGGCAGAAGGGGGCGGGAACAAGGACATTATCCTAGCAAAGAGCAGAGTGGCTGTGGCAAGGTCACTTTCCTTTAGGGGATAGCAGGGGTCTGTCAGGCTGATGACCTCACTAGCACTGATCAGGCGATTCCTGATTGACTGGTTTAAGACTCCATTTCAGGGAGAGGCCAAAAGTGTAATTAACTTAAGTCTCAGTTTGGTGATGTGGCACTTAGCATAAGTGACTCCATTTCGGGCCTATTGTCTTTTTTTTTTTTTGAGGCAGATTAGCCCTGAGCTAACTACTGCCAATCCTCCTCTTTTTGCTGAGGAACACTGGCCCTGAGCTAAAATCCATGCCCATCACCCTCTACTTTATATGTGGGATGCCTACCACAGCATGGCTTGATGAGTGGTGCCATGTTCGCACCCGGGATCCAAACCGGAGAACCCCAGGCTGCTGAGAAGCGGAATGTGCAAACTTAACTGCTGCGCCACCAGGCCAGGCCCTATTGTCTTATTTTTAACAGAGGTGAGATTGTCCATGTGTAAAGAATGAGGGGCTATTAGAAGCAAAATTGCCTGTAAGTCCAGGACAGTGAGATGTCTCCATGTTGTAAGAAGTAAGCAAGGACAGCGGGAGGCGGAAATCGTGAGGAAGGATTCAGTGCCCTCCCTCCTGTGAATGGGGCACTTGACCAGCCCTTCCCCTGAAAATCTTCATCCACCTGGCTGCTTCAGCTGGGGCTCCCATACCTAACCCCCATGGCTCACACGGCTCAGGTCAAGTTCACGCCTCTCCGTTCACCCCTTCCTGACCATACAGTTGGCTACTCCTAGGAGGGTGAGAACGGAGCCGGGTCCATACATGTAAGGCCACACCGTGCACATCAAGGGCCAGCAAGACTGCTGACCTCCCAGCTGCCGGGGGCTTCATTCCCCTTAGCTGGACACTTTTCTTCGTGTTTTGGTCTGCTCACAGAAGTGGCTTTTTGAGCCCTTCAGAACCAGGGGCTCCTGGTTCGGCGCTCCAAGCAGTCTACCTGCCTCAGCTCCAGGTTTTGGGCCCCTCGGCTTCACGCTGTCCTGAGGCCTCAAGTCCATGATGTGCTCCCATCTCAGTAAGGCTGTGGCACCTTTGTGGAAACCACTTTCTTCCAAGTCATAGGCTGTGTTCCCCAATTAGGCCAACGTAGTCTTCTTAAAGCTGCCACATCTCATCTTCGGAGGTGCTGAGCCCATCAGTGCCATTTCTCAGTCGGTGAACTGTTCTGAGTTCCCATCCATTCTGCTGAGAAAATGTGACTCTGCAAGAGGTTGTGGGAGGATCTCTGAAAAGTGGTGCAAGTGCAGACCTCCCATTTCTCAGCTCAGTGACTAAATATTCACTGATCACCTACTACATGCCTGGGGCAAGACGCCGGCTCACCTGGTCCTCTACTGAGCAGACTCCTCTTTCCTCATGGAGGTTGATGATGGAGGCAAGTGACATCCTCCCACTTGCTCCCAAGGAGCCTGAAAAGCAAACTCATCCAGAAAGCAACAAAAAGATTCGATTTGTTCAAAGAAGAGAATGCGTGGGATTCAATGGATGAAACCTGTGCGGAGAGTCTGCCCTGTGCCCCAGAACAGAGGAGAGTGACTAACCTCCTGTTCCCTGTTGGAGGTGGAGGGCCAACATGGCTTCCCTCCTTTTTCGGCCTGGAGTGCAGTTTTATTCACGTCTAGGTGGGGCTCCTCTCTACCCTCTGACTCATGGACCTTGACAGGGAGGGAGTGTTACCTAGATGCATTCCTCCAGGCTGACCTCAGCAGTCTGCTCAGCCCTGACCTCGCCCCGGTCTGCAAGGGCACTCGGGGCACTTGTGGTTCATGACCACTGCAGCTTCCTGCCTCCCCCTCAGGCCCTCTCTCTGTGAGTAGGCAACTTTTCTGGGAACTCGCAAGTAACACCTTCTTGGAGACCTTCACGCCTCCACACGGAGGGAGGCCGGTGCAGGGCAGCAAGACAAACCCTCACGGAGAGGAATCCGTGGGCCAGGAAAGGGAGATCATCAGAGCAGTACTTTGGGGGTTCCATTCCACAGTTGGGATCATTCATGGAACAACAGGACATAATCTCAGTCCTAGGCACCTCTGTGGTGCTGCTAGGGGAAAACAGGCTGCTAGGGGACCCTCCCTTCAGCCAGGCTGGGAAGGACACTAGGAAGGCAAGATGTGGCTCTGCGGAAGGGGTGGGTCGGGGGGTGAGTCCTCCCTATCTTCATGAGTCCAGGTGGAAAATCCCGGGACAGGTAGGAAAGAAAGAAAAAGCAACGTCCGATGTAAAGGGACTCATCGTTAGGAGAAAACTAACATCAAAATTCAAGAAAGTCTCTCCTTCAGTGAGCCATTTGGCCGCCTTGAGAAAGCCTTAACTTCTTGGAGAAATGCTTCAGCTAAACACAAAGACTGTGGATGGATATTCCAGAGGAATGCTGGTGAGAAAGAGGACAGGATAGAGGCCCTTGTTTAGAGACTTTGATTGCAAATGGTAGCTGCAGAGGATCTTAATCATTCATGTATTTAAATAACTTTAATCATAAGTTAAAAGAATAGTCACATCCAGTCATTAACAGTTTATCTTGTACCACCTCATATGCCCCCAAACACGGCCCTCAGAGCACCCACGAAAGACAGGAGAGGCCAAATCAGATGCCACCCCAGGACCACTGACCACATGGAAGGCAGTGTCAGAGTCCCCCTGACTAGTGTCCCCCTGTGAGTCAGGCAGCCTGGGAAGGCCTCCGCCTTTATCCATGGTCCTCAGCTCAGTCTGGCTAGCGTTTGACAAGAATGGTCATGTCCAGGGCCTCATTAGGTTGGAGTGAGCCAGTCATCTGAGACAAACCTCAACATACTGCCAGACTGTCTAAATGAAGAATTGTGGGTAAAACTTAACAGGAAAAATAAATCCCCGAATTCCCAAGGTAAACCTGAAGGTAAGGTGCTGAGGCTGCGTTAATGATAAAGTTCTCTAACATCTGTGAAAGGGCAGACATCTCCACTGCTAAAAAGACAGAAGCAGCAGTCACCGGTTTTTTAAAGGGAAATGGCCTCAGGAGAACCACAAAACTGGAAAAGACGTTCCAGATTGTCTTCTACTGTAAGCCCTGGGCTAAGTTTTTCCCAAAGAGATTTTAGATGGACTGACGATGAAAAAATGAACATATTTATAAGTGATTACTAGCAGTGAGGTGGAGCTTGAGAGACAGAAAAATAAAAGCTGTAGTTTTAATCAGGCTTTAAGGACCTGCAAGTGAGTCCTATGCTTGAGTAAAAGAACCAGCTCATGGTCTGGAAAGCTGCCCTGGACGCTCATAACAATACCTTCCCCTGCCCGCCACAGCCTGCATTTCCTGGCTCTCTACCTCACCAACTCCTCCTACCTCGTGCAGTGGAGTCCTTACCTCGGAGAAACACCTGGAAGAGCAGAGGCCACAGTGGAGGCCAGTGATAATATCAAGAACCACTCCTCAAAGACCCTTCTCCACACGCTGCCCCGGTGGAAGGATGGTACATGGGTTCTTTCGGCACAGGCTTTTGAGGGAAACGAAGGAGGAGTCTAAGCTATGAAGGCCAGTAAGATGAAATCTTTGTTAGGAGAGTAAACGAAAGAAGGATTTTCTGGAAAACAATTTGCAATACGAAACAAGACGTTTAAAATGTTCATATTGCCTCAATGATTCTTTCCCAAGAAAATTATCAGAAATGCCCCCTCCCACACATAAAATGGGCAAAAATTAAAATTAAAAAGCCTGGCCAGGCCAAGTCCTGTGGAGGAACTTGAATTCTCATACGCTGCAGCTGAGTACTGTATATATAATTGTACAACTATTTTGGAAAACTTTGTGGCAGGTTCTAAAAAGTTAAACTGACATTTACCCTATGACCCAGTCATTCTACTCCTAGATGTTTACCCAAGAGGAAAGAAAGCATATGTCCATACGAAGACTTGTACATGAGTGTTCTTAGCAGCAGTCGATGAAACTAAAAACAACTCAGATGTCCATAACTGATAATGAATGCCATGTGGTATATCCGTACAATGGAAACTGATTCAAAAATAAAAAGGAATAAACTACCTATATACATAACAACAGAGATTAATCTCAAAATAATTAATGCTGAGTCAAAAGGGTAGGAGTTCTATGATTCCATTTATATACAATTCTAAAAAATGTACATTAATGTATAGTGAAAGGAAGCATATCACTGGCTACTTGGGGATGGGATGAGTGTGGGATGGGATGAGTGTGGGATGGGATGAGTGTGGGATGGGTGGGGCAAGACCGGAGGAGGAGTTATAGTGGGTCACAAGGAAACTTTTGGGAGTGACGAATATGTTCATTAGCTGGATTGTGGCATGATTTCATGGGTGCATACTGTAGGGGAGGAAGAAATTTTCCTCTCCCCTTCTAGGTCCTTCTGGCTGATCTAAGAATTAAATTGACATGAGACAGAATAATAGGAGAAAATCAAACAAAGTTTAATAACATGTATACATGGGAGAGATCCAAGAAAAGTGAGTCACTCACCAAAATGGCTGGAGCCACTACCTTAAATACTATCTTCAGCTAAAGACAAAAGAGGATGTTGGGGGTAGTGGTTTGGGACTTCAAAGGAAGGAAGGCAATTTACATGGTGATAGAGAAGCAAATGTAAAGAGATGTTTGCCATGCCTTGCAGAGACAATGGAACATAGAGAGGACTTTGATCAAATGGGCCTTGCTAGGTTCCTCCCTGTCTACCACACCTAGTTCATGTTATCTATGGTGACAACTCCTTCCTGGAATGGGGCTTCTATCCTAACTTCTTTTAGACAGCTAGGGGGAAGGTCAAAGTTTCCTCCTGAGTCTTGCTTTCTTAAAAATATTCAGCCCAGGGGCCGGCCCCGTGGCCTAGTGGTTAAGTTCGCATGCTCTGCTGCAGCAGCCCAGGGTTTCACTGGTTTGGATCCTGGGCATGGACATGGCACTGCTCATCAGGCCACAGTGAGGCGGCATCCCACATGCCACAACTAGAAGGACCTGCAACTAAGATATACAGCTATGTACCAGGGGGCATTTGGGGAGATAAAGCAGAAAAAAAAAAAAAAAAAAAGATTGGCAAAAGTTGTTAGCTCAGGTGGCAATTTTTAAGGAAAAAAAAATTAAAAAAATAATCAGCCCTAAATAATCCTCAAGCCAAAGAGACACATTTTGGAGCGGCAAATTCTGCTCCCCTACAATATATATGTCAAAACTTACCAAATCTGAAATTTAAATATGTGCAGCTTCTTATATATCAATTATACCTCAAAGTAACTGTTAAAAAATAAAATGTCCTTTCTACCCTTGCCTATCTTGCATACTTTTAATTATCCCTCAAAATTCACCTCCAATATCACTTCCTCTGTGATCTTTCCTGGTTTCTCCTCTTCCTCACTTCGTAAGGCAAAATTAGCTTTTTCCTCCTCTGTGCTCTTCCAGTACCTTAGCTCATATTACCATTATAGTTCATATTTTATAGTTCATAGTTCTAATAATTTTTGTTGTCCTTTCTTTTTAGCTATACTGGGAGCCATTCCTGTTGATAGTCTAGTCAACATTAAGATGCTTAGAAAGGTTTATGATAAAAATAACATCCTAAAGATTACGTGACCAACACCATGAGCTCTTACGAGGAGGGGTATTACAAAAACCTAGTAAATAACTCATAAAGAAATGCATAAAGCTATTGTTTAACTAAAGCAACTCGTCATGACATAAATTTATCATGCCTGGCAAAAGCAGAGGGAAACGAGCAGTTTAATTAACGTAATAATAAAAGGAAAGCTGGGAATAGAAAGCTTGTCTTGGACTTAGCTTTTGTGTAATTATCTTAAAAAATATCTTCCCTTCAGACTGCCTTGTGCAATTAAAACATTGATTAGAAATGAAAAGTTATGAAACACTTCATTTTTTTTAATGAGTCCAGCCTAAAAGCTAGAGAAACTATATAAAGCTCCATCTACTATCTAGGATTTGGACAAGGAAAACTATAAATCCAAGATCACAATTTTCCTTTAGTAAACTAAATCTTTTGGGTGACCTTGGAAAGACCAATTAACCTGCTCACTTTCAGTTATCTCATTTACCAATCTAATAATCTAAAAGTCAGAAGACAGAAGTAGACAAGTTTATCCCACCTCAGGCAAGTCAACTTCTTAGAATTCAGTTTCCTCATCTTTTAAATGGGGACAGCAGGACTTGCTGTCTCTGAATCACAAATAGGAAAATACTTTAAAAACATCAAGCATGACTCAGCAATTCCACTCCTAGGTCCATGCCCAGAAGAGATGAAAGCATATGTCCACACAAACACTTGGACATGAATGCTCACAAGAGCTTTATTCATGATAGCTAAAGGGTAGAAACAACCCAGATGTCCATCAACTGATGAATGGGCAAATAGAATATATCCACACGATGGAATATTATTTGGCAATAAAAAAAAGGAGTACTGATACGTTACAACATGGATGAACCTTGAAAATATTATGCTGAGTCACAAAAGAGCACATATCATATGGTCCCCTTTACATGAAATGTCCAGAATTGGCAAAACTATAATGACAGAAAGTAGATTATGGGAAAAAACTAGCGATCAGAGGCATGACCATGTCCCCCGTGACTTGGGGGGACATGGGCCTCGGGGGAAAGAGGTATTGGGAGGTGATGGCTAATGAGGGGGTTTCTTTTTGGAGTAATAAAAATGTTATAAAATTGATTACGGTGACAGATGCAAAACGGTGAATATACTAAAAGCCATTGAATTGTACACTATAAATGAGTGAATTGTATGTATGTGAATTACATCAAAAAATGTTATCAATTATCTCCAAGTTGTTAAAAATAAAGCATTTAAATGATAATTGAGTATTACGCTTAAAGATTGAGGATCTGGAAATATGAAAGGTGTACAACAACACTCGTCAAACTTTAATGTGCATACAGATCACCTGGGGATCTTGTCAAAATGCAGTCTGATTCAAGTGGTCCTGGCTGACGCCTGAGATTTTGCATTTCTAACAACCTCCCAGGGCATGTAGATGCTGCCAGTTTGTGGATCATGTTTTAAAGGATGTTAAGAATGAAGCCTTTTTCCTTGAAGAAATTGCACAAGAATTGGTGAGACAAGGCAGCCAGAAAATATAGATTAAAGAGGACACGTTTGAGAGAGGTGTGTGTGCGCAAACTTGAAGTGCTATACAATTTTGCGAGGATTATCCAAGTTCCAGTGCTTAGAAACTCTAAGCAAATGACCATAACTTCTTTCAAGACCTGACTCAATGCTAGCTCATTTTGGCCATTGTTTCCTGACTATCCATGTCTTTAGCCAATAATCCTTTCTTTGCTTCTATCAGTCACATGTAAAAAGTCACGGGGGACATGGTCATGCCTCTGATCGCTAGTTTTTTCCCATATGGCTACCCTGTTCCTTACCAAGGAGGCTGGACAGGTGGTTCACAATTGAGAGTCAAGGTCTTACCTGGTGTACAGGTGACTTCGGGAAGCTTTCTGCCATTATCATAGCTCTTGGTAACGGAACAAAGCTACACATTCTTATCATTCAAGAAGCTATGACTGAGGAAACTGCTTAGGGCTCAGAGCATCAAACAGCAATTGCATTACAGCTCAGTGACTGGCAGACAGAAGACATGGCATTTCACCCCAGGATTGTGGCACATCACATGTTTCATTGACTCTTGAATTCAGACAAATTTCCTGAGGAGCTCTATGGATGCAAGAAAGAGTTAAATAGGAAGATTTATATATTTCTACCTCTTCTGTAACATTTATTTATTTTTGCTGAGGAAGATTCACCCTGAGCTAACATCCGTGCCAGTCTTCCTCTATTTTTCAGTATGTAGGCCACCAGCACAGCATGGCCACTAACAGAATGGTGTAGGTCCACGCCTGGAAACCCAACTCGGTCCTGTAATATTTAAACAAAATTCTGTAATATTTAAACAACAACAAAAAAAATCTAATTTTAGCATCCCTCAAGATCCCAGATTTTACCAAGAGCTGGATGTTACCACCTCAGGTAGAAGGTTTAAAAGAGGTTTCATGACCTCTGTGGTGCACCCAGCAGCCTCTGCACACTTTGGAGATCTTCGGTTCCTGTCCGGGTCCTCATATTTTCTTAACTTCCTCTGACCCTTCTGGATGATGGGAGCTGGGAGAAAAGCATAGCAGCCACAAATCGCCCTGCCGCAGAAAGAGCCCACTGCAGTCAGCCCCTGGCTCGGGACGCAGGGAATATAGTCGTTCTCAGCCAAAGTAAACACTTCCTCATCTGGGAGGCCTGCTGAGTGACACGCAGCTTTTGATGTAGACATCGCTCCCCAGAGAGCTGTTTGTTTGGAGGCGGGGGGGCAAGGAAGAACTTGTCCACTGAGAGGCAGTTTTAATCCCATTTGTGCTTCCTGCAATGTGATCCTCATGAGTTTGGGTAGACGCGATCACCCTGGCACCTGAAAAGGAAAGTTGCTTCTGAAACCAGATTCTTCCTGGCAGAACCCTGGCATGCCTTTATTAGGGCTGATGAAATAATCTGCTGGGGATTTAGCTCACTGTCACAGACGTTTTTCTGAGCAGAAGTGGATAGAAACCAAGCAGAGGGCTGAACTCCACCAAGTGTAGCTGTCACGGACGCTGGGACGGGTTTGTGAGGTGTATGGATCCTTTATCCTAGAAAGATGGAGAAATTCTTTGGAAAATGGAATTCCTGCCGTAAAAACGTAACACCGATAAGCAGCTCAAAAGCAAGGCATCCTTGGGCCATTGCCAAGCAATAGAAGTGTGTCTTAAAGCGAATGCAAATTTAAGGAAACCCAGAGAGCAGAACCCCACATAATGGAATTCTTACTCAACGGTATTCCTTTAAAATCACTGACAAACATTTCAATGATTTGCAAACTTATGTACGCTTATGGATTCAGGTGGTTCTCATCAAATTTCAGCCTAAATTTTAGTTCAGCATTGAAGAAAAATGTTAGGGAGTCACACAAGATTCTCAAGCTTTTGCTCCCTGTCTGCCCGGGGAGCCTCAGTTTGGTGCAGAAAATGGAATTTGGTGTTTTATAGCGGTCTGGTAAAGAAACCACACTGCTTTCTCTGTCCAGCTGTCCTGCTTGGGGTTGGGCACCAGCCTGACAAGCCTGAGGGAGCGAGACTCCTCAGGAAGGTGGCTGTGGAGTCACAGCAGTTTCAATGCAGGCATGCTGCCCAGGGGCCAGAAGCAGAGCCTGGCACAGGGCCTGGCATGGGGGGAAATGGGCACGAACCTTGGACATCCCCCACGGGTCCAGCTGACAGGCCCCACAAGCCTCCATCATAGGAGAAGCTGGCAGCTTGGCAGGGCACTGGCCTGGGGTGAGCAGATGACCCTGGGTTGGGAGAATGTTCTCCCTCCGGGCTACGGCAGGGGACATCATCACTCTGGGAGTGCATTTAGGGTAATTCAATGGAAAATGGTTCCAATAAAACTGGTGTGCATCTCTTACTAGCCACCTCATCACTACACATTTGAGAGGAACATATAGAGTTTGTATGACATGCCTAAGAAAATTTAAAATGCCCCTTTGCTTTTAACTTTTGATATTAATAATGGAGTACGATGCAGTCACTATTGCAGTGAAGCCACTCTGGACAGCAAAAACAGACAGCAGTCTTGGTGTAAAAGACCGAGGCTTTGGGGATTCCTGTGTGAAGGCAAGTGCACCATTCTTCAGAAGCAACAGCAGTGGCTGTTGCGGAGGACAGAATGCTGGCTTTGAATACAGACGACTTGGTTCCAGCCTGAGTCCTCTCACTCAGGGGTCATAGGGACTCTCTGCCAAGTCCCTTGGTCTCTCTGCGGTTCACTGATATGCTCTGTACTTGGCAATGTTGTAGGAGTTCAGAAGGTTGGTGTGAGACAAGGGGTGTGAAAGTGCTTTACCCACTGTAAGGCCCTGTGTGATTTGTGGGCACCATTTTTCCTAGCAGTGGTGGTAGTCATCAACTATAAACCATGCATCATCATAAATGACATCAACACATTTATTAAGTGCCTACTGTATATAAGGGGCTAGGGAATTGGGAAACAAAGTAGTTTCAGCCACGGTCACCGCCCTCAAGGGGCCCATAGACTTAGTGAGAAAGAATACACTGCATTGCCACTCTTATTATAATATGAAAAAAATCAGTACTTGCCTCCCCAAGAGTGACCCAGGAGTGAGTCAAGAGTGCAGGATCAAGAAGGCCCCGGGAGTGAGAGACAGCGGAGGAGAAAGGGACACTGGCTTTCACAGGCAGGGTAAAACTTGAGCTGAATGTTGAAGGACAGCTGGGATGTTGAGCGGTCCCCAGTAAATTTGATCACACACGCGGTACAGTGGTGACTGGCAGAGAATGGAAGTTCTGGGTTTACACTACACTACACCGACCAATTCGTCTTTGCAGACCTCAATTTTCTCTTAAAATGTCAACTACCTGTCTTGATTCCTACTTAAATATATCAGAGAAATGTTGTCAGAAGGTAAAATAATATTTCAAATACCAGGACTCCAAGTCTTCTGGAACAGAGAAATCAGGTAAACAAAGAGACTACTATTATGTCATTCATTGTTTTCCAATGTTTTCATTAGACGCCCAACTAAAATCTTCTGTTTATGCAGCCCAGGGAGTCTATGAATGAAAGGTTGCCCGTATTAAGGCATTCCTTTCTTGGAGCTCAGACCACAGGGTACGTGAGTGAAACTAGACAAAGGCCCTGGATTACATGGCCAGTTTCTGTGCACTAAAAGTTGGGGTGTCGGTTTACAGACACACAGACACCAAACGGGGCCGAGCTGAAGCCACTCTCAGGGCTTGTGGCGTGCTCTTAACAACATCACTCCAGGAATATTAAGTGTTCTTTCTTTCCCTTCACGGTAACTTTACAGGAAACACAAAGGAGAAACTCCAGACTTTACAGGGCCTGGCCCCTGGAAGGTGATCATGCCGACCCTCTAGCAAATTGCTCCCAGAGAGCAGCTCCCAGAGGCCTGTGCTCTAGTGAAAAGCCCTTTTATGGGAGCACTTGTGAGCTGGGTGTTGTTTAGAAATGATTATCCTACCGAAAGCATAGCTGCAATCCCAATGTAACAATGCCCTTGGTTTTCTTCATTCCAGTGCTTTTTCCAATGGGCTGTTGCCTTTTCAGAGTTGAAACAAAGGGGGCTGTCCCGTGATAAGCCAGGGCTCAGCAGCTGGCGCAAGCGGGCCTGGCTGCAGGATGAGGGCTGCCATCAAATGGGTGATTCATAGCTGGGAGGAGGCTGCCAGCCCCAGCTGCAGGCGAACAGTCGGCCCTCGCCCAGAAGGCACTCTCTGCTCTGCGCCCTCCTGAGCCTTCTGTGCTGGGAGCAGAGCTCCCACCCCCCACTTCCCTCCCCCAACCCTCGTCTCCACATGGAACTGTTCCACTGGACAAAACACCCAGCGAGCTCCTTCATTCTATCCATATTCAATCAGGTACTTGAAACAGCACATGACTCATGTTGGACTCAGCCAAGACCAACAGCATCAGGCCTCTTTTGTTTAAGAGTTAACTCGAAGTTCCATAAACCATTTCAGTGAGTGGAGTCCTTGTTGCTTACATTGCTGCTCTCTCAAGTCAGGGAAAGAAATGACCACACTGGAGCCACAGAAAAGCCAAGCCACAGAGTAGCACAATCTCTTCCTTAAACACTCTTTCTGGGGATCAGCCTGGAAGTATCTTCCTCTGAGACCTAGCCATAGTCACCAGGTTGAGTTTGCTGCAAACGATCAGTGCAGAGTTGATCAAAGAAGTGTTCAGTTTCAAGCACAAGGACCAGCAGTGTCACTCCAGAGAGGAGTAAAGACTTGAGTACGAATTTCTACATGGAACTTCGGGGTCTGCTGCCAATGCTGACTATGGTCTGGGGCAAACCTCAGGATTTCCATCTGGGAGGAAAAACAGTCCATATCTCCCAGTGGAAATAAAATGGGTTGTCCTAAGAACCAAGAGGCAATACCAGTAAGGAAGCATTCAAAGTTTAATGAATTAATGCTCTTTAAGCAAAGCAAGTGATGCTTTTAACACCTGGGTAGAGGATGATGAAACTGTGACAGTTTTTTGAATCAAGCAAGAAATCCAGTTACTGCCTCTTCGCTTTAAGAAAAGTTCTGTTGACACACTGCTAAGAGAGAAAAGCAAAGTGCTCTTGCATCTTGGATAGACTAACTTTCAAGCGAGAAAGAAGACATCTTCTTGTAGGTGCTCATTTGGGCAAACGAGATACAGGAAGCATAAAGAAATTAGTGAGTTTGTTTGCGACAGAGGGAGGGTGGGAGCAGTGTGGAAAGGATGAAGGAATGGGGGCAGAATATGGGGGAGTGATACTTCTCTGAGTATATCTTTTGGAATAATTTTGGCTTTTTGTGCCACGTTATGAATTACATACTCAAAATAAATAAAACCAGTAAGGCTGAGGAGTAAGGGAGAAGAACTCTCTGTTACTCCTTTAAAAGGAAAACTGAAAATGGTCTCCATGATGATGATAATGATGGGAATCGTCAGTAAAGAAAGGGCATAAATAAAGGGTACAATTTCTAAAGTTTTTCTCACTTTTTAAAGAATTTGCTATAAACTCCGAAATGGAAATCAACACAACCTAGAGTTCAAAACTTCCTCATCCCTCGGAAATCTTCAAGAATAGAATAGACATCTAAGTGTCTATGATCCCAGTAAAGGGCTCACAAGCATGAGACTATAGATTGAATGTTTGCCCCCTCAAATACATATGTTGAAACCTAACCCCCAATGTGATGGTATTAAGTGGTGGGACCCTAGGGAGATGGTGAGGTCATGAGGGTGGAGCCCTCATGAATGGAGTTAGTGCCTTTATAAAAGAGACCTCTGAGAGCTCCCTTGCCCTTTCTGCCACATGAGGACACGATGAGAATACTACTGTCTGTGAACCAACAAGTGGGCTCTCACCAGAGCTGGATCTGCTGGCACCCTGATCTTAGACTTCCCAGCTTCCAGAACTGTGAGAAATAAATTTCTGTTGTTTATAAGCCACCCAGTCTGTGGTATTTTGTTATAACAGCCCGACTGGACTAAAACGAATGAATCCCCTTTAGGGGGTTGTGGGAAGTTATCAAGGTTGGATCTGGGCAAGTGGTAGAGCAGGTGGTTTGTCTCTGAATCCTTCTTTCTCATTTCCTGCCCTTTCCTCCCTCCTTCGACCACTATGCTCAGTTCCCCCAACCTGTCTCCATGCCTGGGATCCCTGATAAAGCACTAAGTTAGAAGTCTGAAGAATAACCTTTACGTCCTCATGCCACCCATAAACGATTTGATAGTCCAAGCACATCCAGTGTTGAGGGCAGTGGTTTTGTAGGAAATAACTGTAATCACTTCTAGCAAAGGATCGGACCGATTTGAATCCAACATTCAGAATATGTGATAAATGTACATGTTCAAGTCCCAACTGAGATAGTCCAATACCGAGTTGGCTTGTTGGCATGCAGAAAAATCCTGAGTAAGCTTGACTTGGCTTCTCCCACTCCGGTAAGTTTGAATGGATGTAGTCAAGTCCTGGGAAGAAAGATGCAGATGAGAGAAGACTGAGCATCTAGGATCCAGTAAGGATCCAAGTTGATCATGGGAGTTCTGACCAAATCCTAGTTCCCCCTAAATCAATGATACTGATTTTGGGTTAATTTGGGCTCCTTTTCTGGGGCCCTGGAACCCACCCGTCTACCTCATAACCCTCTTTCCAGCACACACGTCCTCCTAGGACATCTCTTGCCTGGAGGAGGTCACCTTGGCTGTCCCTTAACCCCCATTAATTAGCACTGGAAAAGAGAGGAGAGTAATTTGTCAAGACATTCGCCCCTGGGACCTTGCCCCAAACATTTTATTCTTGTCTTTAATTTTTAGCAATGACATCAGCTCGTTTAAATTTTGGTTTCTAATGAATCAATTCCATTCACATCACCCTCTATTAAATCTGCCAAGCAGATTTTACATTACAAATCTACTGCTTCTAATGAGACTTAATAAGCTTATCCTTAGATCTTCAAAGATTTATGGCTATTCAGCAGAGTGGGAAAGGGCTGCCTCGTCTACTGGCTATATATTTAAAGAACGAATCTCAGAGAAGTCATTAGAGTAACATGTGTCTTCCATCTTCAAAATCTTCATAATTGTTTTGCGTACATGTGTACATCACAAAAGAGCTTTCTCCCTCCCCAGCTCTTGAAAACCAGGAAGTGTTACACAGAGTGGTAACTACAGCTCCCTGGAGCCCTGTCTTTTGAGATCTGAGCCATGTGTTATGACAAATCAATAATCCCTGAAGTGCTTATCTTGCTTCTGGCAAGGATATAACAGTTTAGATGTACGGCTTCACAACGCCTACAGGAAAGAATTCAGGAGAAGGAAAAAAAAGATTCCGCATCTTGGCACGAGAAAGGGAAAGGCTCATTAACAACAAAAATTACAAATGTGGAAAAGATATGCGGGCGACTTGACTCAGAGCTGGAGAGAAGAAAACCTGGAGATGCAAATACCAGTAGTTGGGTCTAAAGCCAAGAAAAAGGAGATGAACTCAGAGATACTAGGAGTATTAAATGCCCAGATGTTAAGAGACTGTCATCATACAAAGGTCCCTGCTTGTATCTGAAGCCCAGTCCTGTGGAATAAGCTATTGTTTCTGGACTTAATGTATTGAGTGCTGAGTTTTCTGAGACAAAGCTGTGCATCCCAGGTGTATTCTGAGGTAATAAAAACCAGTTATATTGAGCCTCTGAATTCACTGTGACTGAAGTTGTTTGCCAAACCTAGTATTTGTAGCCACATGACTATTTATGGAAAAGGAGATGAATCTATGGAGATGAATGGGTGGCAATTACCCTATAGAATCTTCTTGATGGAATCGGGCTGGAATGCTACATACTTGAATTTCACCAATGATGGATGTAAGAAATTGCCTTAACTAAAAAAATGTCATCTTCTTTTTTTCAACCTGCTATTGGAAACATTATTCAATGTCGTTAAACAAGGAAATCCTTGACAAATTCCCTTTGGAACCAAGCTTGTTTCCTCCTGATGAAGTGAAGTGTTTCCTAAAATTGCACAAAGAATTCTGCAACCAGTTGCTTTCTACTTTTTCTAGGTTAGTGGATGGCTCAGATGCAAGTTTTATGTTTGATTGCTTTCATTCTTCTCAATCAGAATTTATTGCTCTAGGGCCGGCCCAGTGGCACAGCAGTTAAGTTCGCACATTCGGCTTTGGCAGCCTGGGGTTTGCCGGTTCGGATCCCGGGTGCGGACATGGCACCGTTTGGCAAGCCATGCTGTAGCAGGCATCCCACATATAAAGTAGAGGAAGATGGGCATGGATATTAGCACAGGGCCAGTCTTCCTCAGCAAGAAGAGAAAGACTGGCAGCAGATGTTAGCTCAGGGCTAATCTTCCTCAAAAAAAAATAAAAAGAAAAGAATTTATTGCTCTAGTTTCTTCTCTTTCCATCTTTACTTTTGAGTTCATTTTGGTTCTTAAAAGCTTTTCTACAATCTCAATTTTTTTTCCTGAAGTGGGTGGCATATAAACAACATGCAATTAATTCAGAGATTTAAAATGTGTCTCTTGAGACATGTGTTTCCAAATGGCACTGCAGTCCTCTGGCAGAATATTTGTTTCCTCTCTCTCCATTGTTTATTTATTCCGAGTGAGAAAGGACAAGAAAACAAAAGACAGAACATCGAGCATGGAGGGTTTGCCTGGCAAATTCCCAGAAACAAACAACTAATAAAATAATCCCCTCTGAAACAGATAGATCCTATGGAGAATCGTGATTTCCGTGTTCAAAGACTTTCTCGCTCTTGTACACAGTTGGAAGCTGGTTTCAGTCAGTTCTTTCCTCAATGCTCAAGCCAACAGCTGAAATGCCATCTTTAGCACTGATGCATGAAAATGTGGGTGTGTCTACCTGCAGTTGGAGGCTGAAGGCAGAACTTGCAAAAGGAGTGAAATTCATATGCAGAACACCTGGGAGATTGCCCCATCCTGGTTGCTAGCCACATCCCCAGATTTCTAGGACATCCACTAGGATCTTTGCATTTGTTTCAAATTGTCCATAGTGATTATTAAGATTTTAGCAATTAATTCAAAAGTTGGAAGATGACCCTTTAGGGAGAAATGTAAGGGTCTTGGGGCTGTTTTTCTTCAAATGAGTGATGAATGACTTTTGTGCGTGTCTAGTTTTAAGGAGGAAAGATGTGTTGCTTCCTAATTCTCTCTGTGCACTTTTAAAGGCATGGTAACAGATATTGACCACAGGAGAGAGGAGGTGCCAGTCAGTGTGTTAAATGAATGAGTTTTTTAAAATAGAAACCTGAAGCTTAGAACAGCAGACAGACTACTGGTTTGGGGGTGGGAACACCTGAGTTGTATTCTTGCACTGCCCTTACCTAGTACAGTAGGAACAGTGGGCTGTTTGCCACCTGGCACCCCATCTTTCCTCCCATTTCCCTGACTGGGGAGGCGGATCTTGCTGACGGCATCACCCAGGCCCCCTTGTGTTCTGGCCCTGTTGGTCTTGGCCTGGAGATGACAGGTGGGGAACAGGAAGAGTGAACAGGTAACTCTCCATTCCAGCCCTTGTCTTTGCCTCATCATCCTTTGTTCTTTGTCTGAACCCTGCCCACACCACTCTAAGTGTTCCCCTGCTAAGGTCTTTCCACCTGAACCGTCTGGGGTGGATTCTGTTTCCAGCCAGGCCCTTGTCTGATGCAAATGGTAACCAGCTTCAGCAAACTGGTAACGGATTTGGGGCACATCAGCCGTGTCTGGATTCTTTCTGAGAGACTGCTAGGTGGGGAGAGAAGAGCGAAGACTGATTGGCAACCAGCAAGCCCGGGCCCTCATGGCCTACTGCTCTGTCTCACGAGAAGCGTAGACCAAGGACACTTCCGGTGGCCCGGACACTGTTTCAGAGGTTCACATTCAATTTTACTCACCAAAGAAACTGATGCACTCAGGTGCTTGCAGATAAAAGAGCTTTGCTCATGACTCAACCAAAAATTTTTAAACATGGAGTTGTTTTTTTCTTTTTTTTAATAACCATTTGACAGGAGGGTAAACAGATCCCATAATGTGGTAGTGAGGCCAGCGTCCAGGTTTCACTCTGGTAGCAGAACTGTCTTAGGACCTTGCACTGAACTAGAAATGTATAATTGCAGGAGAAAAGTGGGAGGACTTGGGGAGGAGGCCAGGGTGGGCAGTGACATCCTCAGTCTTTCATATTTATATATTTTGCATATATATTACATCCAAGTATGACAGTCATTTTGTACCATTTCCCGGGGAGACACGGATGTTTCCAAGGCAAGGCAGGGCATGGGGGTCAGGATGGGGGTCAGGCACGGATGCGGGAGATCAAGGGCGGGGCTGGGGGCGGCGCTCACAGGAGCTGCAGGAGCCTCAGCGACTGTAAGAGGGCTCCGGGCTCTGCGGCCGCCAGGTACTGGCAACAAAGCCAGTCCTCCAGCTCCACCCCACGCCTGCGGTCCACCGCCTTCTCGGCGAACTTCATCATCATCAGAGCCCGCTTCATGTCGATCCAGTTATGCAGCGTGCCGCAGAGCACCTCCTCGGAGGTGCCCGGCTGCTCCACCAGCTCCCGCCGGGGGCCCCACAGCAAGCACTGCAGAACCCGCTTGGCCTCGCCGATGCGGATGCGCTTGATGGGGTCGGCCTCGAGCAGCAGGTGGGCGAGCTGCTGCAGGCCGGGCGAGTACAGGGACAGGGTGGGCAGCGGAGGCAGGTCTTCCTGCCGGTAGTCCTGTTCCCGAAGCTGGGCCCGCACCTCGAAGGGGTTGGGCTGGTGGAGCAGCTCATAGATGAGGATGCCTGTTTGGAACTCATCGAACTTGCGGTACTGGGAGGCAGACACGATCTCCGGGGCCAGCCGGGCCTGGCTCTTTTTCTGCTGCAGGTTGGTGGTGCCGCCCGGCTTCTGCTTGGCCTTCAAGAAGTTGCTGATGATGAGCCGGGGCAAGTGCTTCTCACTGGGCACTCCCTGACAGGCACGGGCAGCTGGGGCATTGAGGGGGGCACTGGCTGGAAGGGTGGCAGAGGGGTGAGGGGAGGGAGTAGCAGCAGGAGTAGGGGATGTGGAGGTGGGAGGGGCGCTGGAGGTGGCAGAGGAGACATGGGGAGCTGGGGTGGCAGCGGAGAGGCCAGGGGAGGCCTGGGGAGTACAGTGCACTAGTAGCAGGTTCTCCAGGCACAGGTCTCGATGGATGATCCCATGCTCCTTCAGATGCTCCAGCCCATTGCAGAGCTGCAGAAGCAGGAAGCACACGCGCCGCTCGTAAACCTCGGGCTCAGACTGATGGCTGGTGGCTGAGTCCCGCACGAAGTCAGAGGCGGTCTGGTGGGGCACCTCTCGGGTGATGACCACCACACAGTCCTGCTCCTGGGCAGGGGGGTGTGAGGGCGGGGCAGGCAGAGGGGCTTTGG
This sequence comes from Equus przewalskii, assembly GCF_037783145.1. Classification (NCBI taxonomy): domain Eukaryota; kingdom Metazoa; phylum Chordata; class Mammalia; order Perissodactyla; family Equidae; genus Equus; species Equus przewalskii. The sequence goes on along the minus strand of NC_091858.1, from coordinate 15,111,810 downwards.
GTGCGTCGGGAGAGGTGAGCATGCTGGAGGGCACCGAGGCGACAAAGTGGCCGCAGTCCTGCTGGATGTTGAAGTGCACGGGCACAGAAGGGCTGCAGTATGAGGCCGTTTTGGGCTCAGGGGTTTTGCAGATCTGCAGGGAAAAGGAGAAGTGAGGTCAGGAGGGGGATCCATCATTCTGTTCAACAATAATGTCGGAACTTTGGATATCCACATGCAAGATGGTGAATTCAAACCTTTACCTCACACCATATACACAAATTAACTCCAATGGATCAAAGAGACATAAGTGTAAGAGCTAAAACATACAAATTTTAGAAGAAAACACAGGAGAGAATCTGTGAGACCTTGGGTTGGGCGAAGATTTCTCAGATATCACACCAAAAGCATGGCCCATAAAAGAAAAAATGGATAACCATCAAAATTCAAAACTTTTGTGTAGCAAAAGCTATCATTGAGAAAATGGAAAGAGCATTAATAGATTGGGAGAAAATATTTGCAAAACACATATCTGATAAATGATTTGTATCCAGAACTTGCAAAAAAATTCTTACAACTCAGTAATAAGAAGATAAACTACCCAGTCAAAAAGTGGGCAAAAGAGTATACTAATAGGTATTTCACCAAAGAAATACGTAAATGGCCATAAGCACATGAAAGGATGCTCAGCATCACATGAAACTCATTAGGGAAATGCAAATCAAAACCACAATGAGAAACTAATTGACACTCACTAGAACAGATATAATAAAAATGACAGATAATAACAAATGTCTATGAGAATGTAGAGAAATCCCTATGTTGCTGGTGGATGCAAAATGCAACACAGTTTGGGAATTTCTTTAAAAGTTAACATAAAATTACCATCCAACCCATCAAGAGTGGGGTCCCTGCAGAACACTATGCAGTGTGGCACCCTGGTATCAGTAGGAAGACATCCCTCCGCCCGAGGTATGGGCTGGACAAATTCTCAGGAAGCCAGAGAAGAGTTTCCACAGGCTGTCAGCCTTACTCCCCATCCCTCACGCTCAAATTGGCAGCTACCTGATGGAGGATGTGTTTGACCTCCCCTTCTTGGGGAATCTCAGGGGCAGACGCAGACCCTAACCCTCCAGGACCTGGCCAAGTTCTCTTAGCTGCCCAAGTTTCTAGGGCCACGTCAATATGCAATACCTGCCAGCTGGCAGGACCTGCAAGCTGATTTTAGTGGAGCTGCTATGTGGAAGCCAAACGCTTTCCTCTGAGGGTGAGTCAGAGCTGAAAGAAAACAGAAGGCTCTCCAGGGAGAGGGATCCGAAAGTGCCAAAGGCACCCTCTGAACTGAAGGTGGGAATAACCACAAAAGTGAGCTCAAGCTCCTCCGGGGAATCCCCACAACCGCCGCTCCAGCAGCTTGTCCCAATGACGGTGCCAGCCACCCCAGGATCGCTAGCAACACTAATCCGCATCTGGCTGCCACACAACTGGAGCGTCTTCAGCCAGAGATAATGGCCCTGTGGCAGGTCTCGATTTCCCTGTAATTATGCTGAAAAGGACCGAAGCTGGTCTGTGGTCTCCTATCTCAAAGGATCTTGTGCAACCTCAGCCATGATTTATGGAAGGTAAGGATCAGCATGTCATCCTGGAAGAAAGGCATCCTGCCTCTACCTACAAAACAAAACAGCATCCTGCAAACAATTCACAAACAACCCTTCGGGCTGCTGCATGCCACACTCGAATGATGACAGCAGTGTTTACGGAGCGCCACACTGTACATGGGACGCATCTGGAAGTTCCATTGCAAGCACCTTTCCACGGAGATTTACTTGCATTGCAGCTATGCAAACCTCTCAGCATGAAACCTGGGATAAAAGAGTTCAGCCTACAAGGAAACTTTTAAAACGATAATTGGAGGGGTGGGGCAGTAACACATTCATTTAGCAGTCTCTCTATTATAGAGGTAGAATAGAAATGGAAGTACGTTTACCCCATACATTGCTTTCTATGACACCCGCAAAAATGACTTTGGAATACTTATCTAAAGAGCATTGTTCAGGCTCTTCCTTATTCCAGCCCATCTAACTGTATTCAGGTTTTAAATGGCAATCTTCTAGAACACTAGTAAACTAAAGGAAATTTGGGGGGGTCCTTGAGAAATAGTCTTGAGTATAAATACCAACCACTGTGTATAGACTTGTCTGCTGTGCCATCTATGGATACGTGGGAAGAGCATTACTGGATGTCCGGGTCACCCCTGTCCAGTGACGGCTTCTCGACCTCAACAGACAACTACCTAACTCTGGCATGTGTGAGGCAATACGCCTACTAAGCATTTTTCACGCAGTGTCTCATTAAACCTCAAACAACTTGATGCGGTAGACGCCATGACAGAGGAGGAAACTGAGGCTTCAAGAGGTTAAATTATTTGCCCAAGATTACACAACTGAAAGTGTTCTACAGGTCAAAAGTATGGGCTCTGGCATGACAAAGAGCTAGGTTTAAATATGAACTCTGCAAACATTGGCAGGTTCCCATGATTCTCATTATTTGTGGTAGTTAAGTTCTACTAAGTAGCCACAAGCACTGGATTCGTGAATACAATGTGAAGATCTTGCAAGCCTCAGCTCACAACATTCTCACCAACCGGCCAAATGTCACCTTGTTTTCTGTGTGCTTCTGTTGAAAGATGCCTTCTTAGTGGATACTGTTGATTCTTTAATACTGAGCTCATGGCCAACAGTACTGAAACTCGTGCCTGAACAAAGCTTACGGAGAGCTCTCCCAAAGGCACATCACCGCCTTCTTGAGCTTAGCAACCAGACAGGAGCCATTTTAAATAGCGAAATCAACAAAATAACACAAAAATGTGAAGAAAGCAGTACTGAACAGATCTCAAAAAGGACACTTGTTTTCAGTATGAGAGCTGAAACAAAAAGGCAGGGCATAGCCTTGTTCCCCCTCAGCTGGGAATCTGCATGTCTGGTGACACCAATTTCCCCCCACTCTGTGCCTGTTCAGGAACGACCACAAATCGCCACAGTATTGATTTGGGGCTACAGATAAATTTTAGCAGCGAATTCACAACTGCGGAATCCATAAATAGTGAGGATGGATGGTATTTATCCCAAAGTCTGCTTCCCCTCTGTGTATCAGCGGCAGTGACAGCCCTTCTGCACAGGGCCATGGTGAGCATTAAGGGACACAGCACAGGCATGGCTTTCAGCACAGCGCCTAGCCCACGGTGAGCGCTCACTGCGAAAGGTTGCCATGGTGACTGCTCTTGCAGGTCTGGCTGTAGCCATGCGGTGGTATGAGCAATCCAGAGCTGGCTGGCAGGTTATTGTACCAACTGGAGGATGCAGCTGCCCCGGGGCTGGGAAGTTGTTTCCAAGGATGCCTTTTCTCAAGGGTATCAAAGGCCTGGGCCCAGCAAACACTCTTGGTCAGAGCTCCAGTGGAGCTGCCGACAGTTTGCACAGAGATGTAAGTGTAGGGGCAGAGTAAATGGCCACCGGGCTGGATGCGTTTCAAATCCAGTGAGCTGGTCCTCTGGCAATACCTGCATCTTCCTCACAGCCCCGCACCAGGGAGCCGGCGCATGTTCAGGAGCCTAGGAGCCCTGGGCGGGCGCCCCCAAGATCATTCTAGAGTGCCAAGTGCCGGGTTGGAGTGGTAGAGGAGGAGGGGGGAGGTTTCTTCTTCTTCCCCACCTCCCCTCACTCCTCCGCATCTCATTTTCAGAGGGTCTGCGCTTGGGTTTCGGCTCAAGACCTTCACACAAACCTTTGGTTCGGCTCCAATTTCAAATGTTTTGCTGAGCCAACTCTCCCTTTAAACTCTGGAGCCACGGCCTCATTTGCGGCTGCAAATCTGGGCTAAGTCATATCTGTTTAAAAAAAGGGCCCAGCCGGCTTAACACAGGTCCCTAATTACTGAGCTGGAGTTCTAGTCCACTGAAGAATGAAACAGCTTCGTTTGTATCCCACACAGCCAAAGATTTTTTTTTGTTGGCCACATGTTCACGGAGTAGGGCGACAAGAGCTGGCTTCACCTCCTGGCTGCTGCAGGGCGCCCAGCCCACATGCCACGGCCCAGCATTAGCGGGAGCAGGTGCGAGCCCGCTTTTGTTAATGGGGACTCGCCACCAGTGCTCCTGCTTACCGTGCACAGATGAAATGAGCTTAGCGACAGACAGGCAATGCGGGACGGGAGACCTGCTCCCCGTCCTGTGGATTTCAGATGACTGTATTCCGTCTAGATTGCGGCGCTAATGAAGAGGAACAGCTGCACGTGCAAAATGATGTTCCACAACGAGCCCGCCACCCCCCGCCTCCTGCCCCCGCCTCATTACCAAGCCAGGCGCATTTGCAAACTGACTTTGTTGTTCCCTAGACTCTCAATATTTGAAGCTCTTCTCCAAACTTCCTATCACACATTACCGAGATAGTCCTCGAGCTGCCAAGTCTCCAGCAAAGTCAAACAGGAGACCCCTGGGACTCGCATCCTTAGAGGACCAAGGCCTATCTTCTGGTTTCCTTATGGTTTAGATTTGCAATGAAATGAGGAGCAATGTTGGTTTTTAACATCCTCTGGGAAAGCCGAGTTTTCTGCCTTGTTCTTTGGAGACTGTGGCCAATTCTACATTATTATCGAAGGTTCTAGAAGGCAAGCTACACATCACAACCACTTACGGAGAAACCAAAACCCATGGCCCCGAGGTTCTGGTCCAGTGGCAGGTCTGGCGCCAGGTGGCCCCTTAGTTCTTGCATTTAGGGTCACGTCACTTTCTACCCCACGGACAAGAGGGAGTAAGCCTCTTCCACCAGGCTCTTTCCTCCTCAAAGTGGGGAGGTCAGCTGCCCCTTGACACAGAATGAACCCCCAGGGCCAGCCCAGGAGATGGTGAGAGTGACTGAGGCATCTGACTGTGGGGAGGCGGAAGGGAGGGGTCATCCACAGATGGCTCTCTCAGGTTCACTGGGGCTGGCAAAAGAGAAGAACTTCCTAAAGGCACCTCCACCCCTGGCTCTGGGCGGACGGTGAGAACCAGGATAATCACGTTTAGCTTACCAGAGGGTCCACTCACTTTGTGCTCTACCAGATACAGCACCGTCTTAATAGGAAGGGAAATGCTGGAATCGTCTCTTTTTCCTTATAACTGTGGTTGGGGGAGTGGCAGAGAAGGAGAGCTCACTAAGAAAGCAGGTGCTGGATTTAGATATAAAGAGGCAATGAAGTTCAAGAAATCCAGACTCTCATTCTGGATGTTTGCATTCTTGCGTCTAGGGCCTCCTATCCTGGCTGTATCCCCCCGGTCTTTTGGGGCCTTGATTTCTGACAATTAACTGGATCCTCCTAGTAGCCACACCCTCCCTAGTTTTTTCACAGGAAGGCAGCAAGTGACTATAGTTAGCCCCTGGAACATATAAATCAGGGGTTCCCAATCTATGTTTTAAGGTAGTGTCACCAATTTCTTAAAAGAAAAATCTCAAGGTAAAATTCACTGCAATTTTCCTTGGCTAATAATCATATTTTAAAAAATCTTACTAGTAAACAGGAAGCTAGCTGACCAAGGTTATTTCACACAAGTTCACTGTTTGCATTTTTCTAACTGAAATAAAAGACTATCTTGGGACACATGATGGCAGAAGAGAGCTCAGGAGTCCCCTCCTCACGCCCCAACAAAAGCCTGCATTTATAGAAGGGCCACAGACCCACTAGGGATTCAAGGAACTCCAAACAAAGATGAGAAAGGGGGTCATACGGAACGACCAGAGTCTGTGGCAGACAGCAGAGTGGCCAGATGGTTGCAGATGGCTCGACTAGCTTGCTCAGAGCTGCACCCTGAGAGAGAAACGGGGTGTGGTCGCAACAGCCCTGCAAGCTGTGTTGCCTTGTGCTAGTTGCTTAACTTCTCTGAACTTCATTTTTCTTAACTGACAGGATGGTAGCACAGGCTTTGGAGACAAGACAAAGCGGAGCTCAAATCCATCTGAGCTACCAGCTAGCTGTGGGCAGATTACTAAAGCATTCTGAGCCTCAGATCCCCATCTATAAACCCTTACTCTGTGAGGATTCGAGAGTATGTGGTTAATACGCCCAGCCGAGTCTAGTCGTATAGCAAATGCTCAAGCAATGCAATTATTCTTATTGTCCAAGATGATGCCTGGGTCAAACTCTCCTTCCAGCTCTAACATTTCAAGAACAAGATCTTTACTGCCCATCGCCCTTACGAGATGATAAGCTCCAAGGGAACTGGATGTTCACCTCTACATACTCAGATCTTTACAAAATACCTGGCATATAGCAAGCACTCAGTAAAAACCTGCTGAATAAATAAATGAACTCTCTGTTGCCTTAAAAGACAGCTGTGTCCTTAATCCAGCTAAATCCCAGAGGTTCATTCCTGAAAGCACAGAACGCCTCAGAGCCACATTAGAGATCTCACTGCACCACGTCCTGACCCCGCAGAGAGGCAAGTCATCGAGCGGCAGGTGTTGAAAGGAACCTCAGGAATCAGCCCGCCCCCTACAGCCTCAAGAGGCGAAAGAAAGGATGGCTCAGGGCTGGCTCAGGGCGCAATTCTGCCCCAGCTGGGACCAGCTGGTTGCCCTGCAGGAAGGAGGGAGGGGTGGTACCTACTTTCACAGCGTAGGTGCTGCCAGGGTCCTCGGAGCAGGTGGCACAGTAATAAATAGCATCTCCCGAGTCACAACAGGGCTTGTTACAGGTCAGCTTGAAGAGCGACCAGTTATTCTCGTTGAAGTGCAGCTCCTTTTTCTGGCCGCCCATGAAGAGGTCCTCACACTTGGCCACGAGGCGGACCAGGGACTGGGCGTAGAGCCCCCCCAGCTTGGCGTAGGTGCCCTCCTTGCTGCTGATGCTACTCAGGAGGCTGTGGAGCTGAAGCTGGGTGCTGCCGGTGGAGGCCTGGCTGGACACGCTCAGTTGAGAGGATGAGGCCGAGGGGGCCCCTTTGCACTGGGGGCTGGGGCTCCCGCAGCCGCTTCTGCTGCCCGCCAGCCCCGGTGCTGGGACCCAGTGGCCGCTGCCTTTGAAAGTTTTCTCCAGAGGCTCAGAAGAGGAGAAGATAGGATGGTGGCGGCTCCCGGGGCTCGAGGAGTAGCTGAAGTGGGACTCTTCATGGACGCAGACGTTGGTTTCCGAGTGGCTGAGGTTCAGCTTGGGACTCGCTGCTCTTGGCTTGGGGGAGCCTTGGGTCCAGAAGAAGCCATCTGGCGAAGAGGCCGCCCGGCTCACTAACTTCTTCTGGGGGAGAGGCGGGGGCTGCAGCGCGCCACTGGGGGACACATCCTCAGTGGAGCCCGAAGGGAACGGGACAGGAGCAAAGAGCTTCTTGCCACTGCTGGTGGGCGAGTGAGTCGGCTCGGAGGATGGGCCTGAAAACCAGAAACAGAAACAATCAGGCTGGAGGCCTATGCCCCTCAGATCCGGGGACCTGTGTCTTTTTTTTTTGGTCAAAGCAGTTTATTTTATTTTATTTTTATCTATTTCCTAAGGAGACAATATATGCACAATGAAAAAAATTCAAAATGCAACAAAGGTGTACAGTGCCAATGACATCTTCCTCCTACTCCATCCTTTAGTACCTGGTCCCTCTGAGCAGAGGGAACCCTGTGGGAATTTCTCATGCACCTGCCTGGAGATACGCCATGCAACCCAAACAAACACACACGGACACATTTACACAAGGGAGAGCAAATGGTGCCCACTGTTTGGAATATTGCTTTTCTTCACTTGTCACTACATCTTGGAGATATGTCACATCAGATGTACAGATCTATGTAGTTATTTTTAACGGCTATCCAGTAATATATTGTCATATGCAAGTATCACAATTTATTTAACCAATCCCCTCTTGATGGACACTTAGGTTGTTTCCAATATTTTGCAAACAATGCTGCAAGCAACAACAAACCAGAATGCGTGCGGTCTAACTGGACTTTTTTTAAAGTCAAGTTTACAGAAAGTACACTTTACCTACAGTAAAATTCCTCCTTTTTAGTATGTAGTTCTATGAGTTTTGACAAACGCTCTGGTGGCTTGTGAGGGAAGGCAGCCCCACAGATATTTTAGAAGACAGAGGATGGTGAGTTTACAGAAGAAGAAACAGATCTTAAGGGAAAGCAAATCTTTCCTAGGCCCCACGGCTCCCAAATTGGTGCATGTGGATCTGAATCGGATTTGGGGAAGATTCCGTCACGGCCACAGGTCTCTGCAGAGCACGGGGACATTCAGAAATATCACAGACTGTGAGATAAAGGGCTAGTCTAGACAGGGTGAAGACTGGACTTTCTTCTTTGTATCAATGTATGAAATGGAGGTTCCACAATGTAACAAGAGTTCAGGTAAAATACATGTAGGAAGGGGGCTGGCCCCGTGGCTGAGCGGTTTAAAGTTCCATGCACTCCACTTCTGTGGCCCAGGTTTGTGGGTTTGGAGCCTGGGCGCAGACCTAGTCCGCTCATCAGCCGTGTTGTGGCTGTCAAGGCATCCCACATACAACACAGAGGAAGACTGGCATGGATGGATGTTGGCTCGGGGCTAATCTTCCTCAAGCAAAAAAAGAGGAAGATTGGCAACAGACGTTAGCTCAGGGCTAATCTTCCTCACCAAAAAAAAAAAAAAAAGTAGGAAAAGGTGTGGACATTAGAGACAGGAAAGGGAAAATTGAAATAATACTTGTTTCTTTCATTCTAAGAACTGACTCAAAGATGTACCCACTATTTTAACAACAGCTTTTAGGGGGATTAAAAAAAATTAACTATATTCATAGGTTTTAAAATGCATCCTATTATCCTGAAGATTAAAATGTGAAAGAAATATGGGTCCTAGATTCAAGGAAATAAGTACTTATGGTGTGCATTCCTCATTTAGTTCACTGTGCCATGTCACCTGAAAGGCAGGGCATGGCCTGCCTCTCTGTCCCCTTCCTCACCGTAGCACAATGACTAGAATGAAAGAGGGGCAACAGGCACAGAGGCCCAAGGCAAAGGGAGCAAACTGTTAGTTTTGTGTCACCTCCCTCAGATGCACAAGATCTTTCCAGGGCTGCTCCGAATAACCTTCTGTACCCACACTGAGTCCTTCTGTTTTCTCCAACAAAAGTGGGGACAGAATGGGCCCCTAAGGAACAAGCACTGGCACAAAGGCCCTCACACCAACACTGGGTCTCCTTACTTGGGATGCTCAGGAGAAGGGTCCCTCTCGGGAGCAAGGTGCATGACCACATCTTAGGGCTCACCTTGCCCCAGGCAGAGTGGGTGCTGCCATCCATGCCCCAGCCTCGCTGACCCCAGACACACACCAACAGCGTGTGAGGCAGGGCCCTCCTGCCTAGTCAGACCCCAAATGCAGAGCTCACAGGAGGCCTAAGTGGGTGCATGCAGCCTGTTGAACACAGGAGCCAGAAGGAACAGGTTCACAGCAAGAGAAGCCCCGTGCAGCGGAGCAAGACTGACCCGCACCATTTCCTGGTTCCACCATCTCTCACCAGACCCAGGAGGAAGCTTCTCATGCTCACAGGCCTCCAGGACGCAATTGCTCTTGCTTCCAAGTGGTTTATCAAGATTGTAGCAAGTTTTCCTTCCCACCTCACCCTGCATTGCTAATGACAGGTGGGGCGCCCGCCAGCAAGGCTGAATGAGTGATTTATATCCCTTCCAGGAGGCCCAGGTTAATTATCAATCAAGCAGCGGTGGCGAAGTCGGGACCAGTCAACTTCCCACACCCATGTATTCTCCCCTCAGCAGTCACGACGGGGGCACGCAAGAGACAGCCAGCCGGAGGAGGGGAGACCCTGATGGCAGCTGATCTCAGCAGGCTCTGACACCCTGGGGTCCATAGGTTCCCCCAGCCCACACTCCCCAGGAAGCAGCTTTTTCCCTCCCAGGGCTCGGTCGGCAGTGTGGACAGAGGAAGCTGGGGCGGCTGATTCACTTCCTCTCCTCCTCCCTCTAGCAGCAGAGGCTGAGAGAGAAGAGGAGGATTGCTTATCAGCTGCTAGGCTCAGGAAGGGAGGAGCAAGACTCCTTATGTGCGGGGGCTGTCCAGGGACACTAAGCCTTAGCTGCCAAGCACCCAGGTGATGAGCAAGAGGACAGCAGGTGGAAACATGTCCATTTCTGGCCTTTCTGCATTCTGGACCGCAGAAGCCCGCCATCGAGGGGTCTGATCCTCAATTTATTATCTACACGCAGAAGATGGGGGTGGGGAGGAAGTGCAGCATGATCAGAATGCCCGGTCGGTGCTTTAATCAGCGCCTCCAGCGACAGGACAGCCTGCCCATGGTCAGAACTCCTGCCCATGCTCAAGGCTCCTTCTGGTCCCCAGTCCAGCTGGCTGGAGGTTGGGTGGGGGAGTGGGTTTTGTTGTTTTTTTTTTTTTGAGGAAGATTAGCATCTTTTTGCTGAGGAAGACTGGCCCTGAGCTAACATCTGTGCCCATCTTCCTCTATTTTGTATGTGGGATGCCGCCACAGCATGCTTGGATAAGCAGTGCATAGGTCTGCACCTGGGATCTGAACCCATAAACCCCAGGCTGCTGAAGCAGAGGGCATGAACTTAACTGCTACACCACCAGGCCAGCCCTTAACAATCAGTTTTTTGGCTCATCCCCTCTTTAAGCCTGTGCTTATTTCCCCATCCTTCTTGGTCTGTCTTTCTTGCCTTCCTTGCACAGCTCTCCTTCATGCCTCCACCACGTCCCTTTCTGCCTCTACTCCAATCTGAGGGCAGACAGCGGAATGACCCTTAACTAGCTGTTGACCTCACTGACCTGATTGCATCACCGAGAGGGCCCCTTCCAGCACTCACAGTCTATAATTTCAGCCACTCTCTCCATTTTTGACCTCTCCTAACATGCATTTTGTCTCAAACCTGCTCCTGAAATAAAACACCTCTAGGCAGATGGTTATCTCACTTCAACCGGTCGTCTCTCTATCTCTAGTTCCCACAGCTGCTTCGGGTGAACTTTCCAATCTGTAAGGATAGCAGGAATCTTAAAAAAAATCCATATACTTCTTATTCTGTAGATTACCAAAGAGAATCAAGAGGTTCTGCTTTAGCACAAAAATAACCTGTGTGTTCAGGGAGTCAAAAGAAGTGATTTTCTCCTGCACCCTGTTGCGTGCTGCTTTCCTGTGGGAAGTGTGTTAGTCACTGGCTTTCATCAGATCTATATCCCAAAACCACTTAGGCAAATCTGGCAGGAGTACTGGGTATTAGGAGGAGTTATGGCTTCAAGGGTTAGCGCACAGGCTAGTTAATTCTTCATTCTTGGATACTATGCGTTTGTTACCCAGCAATCACTCCATATAGCACATACTCATCAGAGGATGGCGCTGCATGAAAACGCTCCCCAACCATGCACTTCTGCAGCAGATGCAAAGGATCATAGTTACACAAACCTCATCCGATGAAGTGAGGCTCATGGGAAATGCGGACTGTACCCACATAGCTGGGCACTACGTACGCATATTGTTTTCTGTATTCAGAAAAAAACCCTGCCTAGTTCTGTAACAGGCACATTGCCTTCCAACCTGAGGCATCCTTCTGAACTTATGGGTCCTTTACAGCTGTTCTCCAGATGCGGAACCACAGCTGGTGAGAAGATCATAATTCACTCTGACAGCTCCCAGCCACCTCAGGACCATACAACATCTCAGCTGTTAATATCCTCAGGGCTACTCTGAAATAGAAGCCAACATGTGGTCCTTCTCCATGAAACTGGTTTCCCCACCAGGAGATAAGCAGTAGCCGTCTTCTACGGGATCAGGGACACCCCCACAGACCCACTCTGACTCTGTCATTTTCTTGCCTCTTACTTGAGGGAACCTCCTCATAAACACGCCTGTGGGGAACACAGCAGCTCGATTCTTACTATTTGCAGCAGATGCCACACTACATTTAGAAGAGCCAGAAAGAAGAGGGAACAAATATGCCTTGACACCTAAAACAGTTTCAAAACTTACAGACAAACCACTGGTTCAGAAAAATGTGCCTAAAAAATCCTGAAAAACTTTGGCCAACAGCTCATATTCTCAGGACTCAGCTCCAAGGGCACATGAGACAAATTCAAATATATCCTGGTTTTATGCTGGTGTGACATCACCCTGTTTCCAAATTCTGGCTTACAATTAAGGGTTTAAAAGGGGTGAGAATGGAAAATACTTTTCTGGGAAGTTGGCCTACATCATAGTTACATCATTGGTAGGTTTTTTAATGGTTTTGCATCCTAACTGGGCCAGGGAGCTCAATCCCAGTTCCTAAGTTTTCCTTTCAATTTCCAATTCTGCATATAAAGCCAGGAGCCGGCTACAGAGTAGATACACTTCTGCACCTCCTTAGTGCATGTGCTTCAGGGAAGAGAAAGTGGGGGGGTACACATCACACTGGGGCATTGGGGGGGATCTTAAAAAGACCGAAAGGAAGGTATAGTACTTTGATGCCATTATATTTAGAAAGCAGAGAAATCAGGATTTCAGTGGTCGGGAAAAATAGCTTAACCCCTACACAGAAATGCAGGCCAAAAGTTCAAACGTGGTCCTGTGAGGTTTTCCTTATTATAGAGTCTTCTCTTCTCGCTGGGTTTTAATAGGCACTTTCATTGTTCTCTACGGCCAAAATGAGAGCTGAGCTTATGGAGGAAGTGGTCAGTCCAGTTCCGAGCCCTGTGAATGAGCGCCTTCTGGCTCCCTCGGTGCCTTCTGACAGCGGCTGGGTCAGAGCAAATGTGGAGGCAAAGGGCAGAGTCCCAGCTAACAGTCCCCAAGCTCCAAACTTCAGCTTTCGTGTCTGACTATTCTCCAACTTCCGGTAAGGTAAAGCGAACTGAATTTTCTTTTGTTTGAAAATCTTGGAGTATTCTACGACGGATCGTTTTTAAAAAGGAGGGTAATATATTGTACAGCTGGAAAGGGCTGCACAGATTTATCCATTCATTCAGTCATTACTTCTTGAACAACTATTAAATGCAAGGCATAGGGGACAAAGCAAATGGAGAAAACCTCGCCCATGCCCTGTGGCCTTGTTCAGTCCCCTCACAATAAAGGTGAGAAACTAAAGCCGGCTGTTTAGGCACCTTGCCAGTGTCACACAGGAAGTGACAGTTTTGCAGGTTTCTGCCAAACCCCCTTTCCCAGGAAGACGTGATGGCGGGGGGGGGGGGGGGGGGGGGGGGGGCGGGGGTTCTAGCCTCACGTGTGTAACTTTTTCCTCCAAAGGAAAATTGTGCAACCTTTTGTTTGGTCTCACAATCAGAATAAGCTCAACTCTAAATGTTTAAAAAAGAAAAGAGCAGCAAAGCATTCCTTCAAAAGGAACTCTTGCTTTTTCAAGAAGGTAAACGTGGTCTGAAAATGGAAGCATATGATTAGCCTTTTACAAGTGGATGGAAACGAGGCATTTGTGGGCAGTCTCTTGGGACCACTTCCTCACCCCAAGAAAGAATAATCAAGATGGGAATGTGATTTCCATGCAAAAGAGGAGAAGCACTATCTTCATTTGGAAAATAGGCTCATGGAAAATATTTCATGCCTCCCGCCCCAGTGTGGTTCCGGAATCATGGTCTTTCAATCCGCTGTTATAACATAATCCTTAAGGGTTTTCCTCCAGATTCATAGTAAAACTATAAGTTAATTCAAAGCATTTTCTCAGGCTGTTGATAGAAGTGTAAACTGACATTTTTAGAGGCTAATTGGTAACATCTGTTTAAGACGCATATGCATTTTGACACATCAATTCCACTTCTAAGAATTTACCTTACGGATATGTTCACCCAATTATTTCAGTGTATGTCCCAGGATCTTTCTGTAGACTTGTAATGAAAACAACGCAAACATGCATTGATAAGAGAAGGGTTTAACTGATTCATACAGTAAAAAAATTCGCATTTTAAAAAAATGAGGTAGATTTAGAGGTTCTGATTTGAAAGACTTCAAGATATAAATTAAGTATAAAAATGTGTAGAATTGAAGTTTATGATATTTGAAATATGGATAAAAATTTCTGGGATGATGTAGAAACAAATCTTCAAAGTGGTGGTGGGAGCCAGGATGGGGCTGTCTGAAGACTCTGACTTCTCATTTCACACCTTTCTCTGTTGTTTGAATTTTTACCGTAGACACGTATTAACTTTATTAAAGTAATGACGTATATTTTAAAATTCAGTTTAAAGGGAATAGCTTAAACTGAGATGAAACTTCACTTTAGAGATATTGTCAGGGCTCAGGGCACAGATAATCTTAAAAATGAACATTTTTTTCCTTTGAGATAGCTTCTTCATCTTTCTGTAATCGCTCTCCCAGAACAGAACCCATGGCCCAGTCTTTCTTCATGAGGGCTGGGGGTCAAGGAGGGACACACTGTGTTAGAACAAAATACCAATGTAATATGTAAGAGCGAACCCATCAGTTTAGGATCAAGTGTTCTAATAGTCAGGAAACACACTATTTTTAGCTAGAGAGTTGTAGATGGTTTTTCAGGACCACCTTTTTAAGAACACTATTTCTGTCGGGGAGCCAATGCTCAGTGAAGGTCAGGGCTGTCACTCATTCTGACTGACGTGTGATCTCTGTGGACTTACTGGCTCTCCCCTCGACAGGTCCTACCACTTCTCCCAGCCCACTTCCAGCCTCGATTTTTCCGCCACCTGATACGCAGGCCACTTGACTCCTTGATCTTCCTCACTGCCCGCCTCTCCCCACTAGAATGTGAGCTCCATGAAAGAAGGGACTGGGCATTTTTTGGTCACTGCTGTATCTTTCAACATATAAAACTGTAGCCAACACAGAGTTTGCATTCAACAAATAACCATCAAATCAATGATTGCATTAACGTATATATTTTAAGAATCTGCTTGGCATTATTACTGAGAAAAACAAGCTGGCTTTTGTCAAGATACTTAATTAACTTTCTGTATCTGGTTTGCTAGTCATAAAAATAAGAATATCAACATTGCCCTGGTACATATCTTCATGTGAGTTATACCCACAATCACTGTATAGTTAGACTTCTTATCTTATCTATTGCTTGTGCCAACAGTTTCAGTTCCACAGAGGACTCTCTAATCTCCTGGACTATGGGAACCTGGCAGCCATAGATGTTGGTCAAACTGCTGAACTGAATTTTGCTATGCTAACACAAAAACGAAAACGATCATAATGCGACACGAGGTTTGCATATTTAAAAGTAACCATTTAAAGCACAAGAGTCTTCTGATCACCATTTCTTTTCTTTTTCTTCTGAGGACCATGTCTTTCTTTTGTCTTCTGGTGACCATTTCTGATGCTCATTTAGGCGATCGTTTCCCCCCACACCCATCCAGCCATTACCACAGATAACCTTCCCGTTGGCAGCATTCATAGATCTGTCCTGACATATGCAGTCTGTCCCTCCCAAACCAAGCATAAACCAAGCAACTGCTGAGATGAATTTTTCCTCTGAGTTCACTCACTGTTCAACTGAACTGCCCACATGGACAAATGGCATGACAGATGTGCTTTGAGGAATATGAAATGCGGTATAAGCATAAAGAGGTGAAATTAATACTGATACAAATATATTTTGTAAACATAAAATGTAGACAAACATTTTAAAAATGCCACAAAGTTATAGACTTGAATTATGTTTGTTTTTCTTATAAAATTTAAAACTTTTTTTTTCTTTGCCACAAAACTTGAATAGTAGAAAACTAACTTTAACCATCGACTCTGATAAGCTTCCAAGAAGTTTACATAAGCTACTATTATGTATGTCCTGGAATGACTTTGTCCTCAACTCACTCTGGCCAGCCTATACTGCGGACACAAAAATGGGTCGTTTTCATCAGTGAATTTCTATTGACAAAATAAATGTACAGTTTAATGGTATCTTTTGACTTAGTATATAATATTAGAAAGGCAGACACCACATTCTGATTTCAAAAAACTTCAGCTTGAACTAATTCTACCTCGCTCATTCCAAACCAGTCTCTCAGCTTCAGTACTAGAAGGCAAATAGTAACAAAAGGCACGAGGGGTGAACATCTTTGCTACAAGATAAAAGTGAATAAGGACTCTGGGGCTGAAATACAATTGTTCAATTACAGACCTAAGGCAAGCTGCCTTGGTTAATGATGAGAAGCTGAATGAAGGGTTTCTTACATTCCATGACCAGTGGTTCTGGATATTCCCCAGATTAATGTTTGAGAGATGTTGAAAAGGTAAAAAAAAAAAAGAAAGAGAGAATGCCTTTGATCTTGCCAGTTTCAAAGCATGGTTCCGGGTACAGAGCCATACGCAGGAGCAGCAGATAGAAATGGTTCATTCTAAGGACCCAGAGTCCAGTAACAAGGTCTATGCCTTCTTGTCAATCTAGGAATCCAAATTTTGGAGTGCATTTCCATTGGGTAACTGGCTCATGATAAAGGAATAACCATGAAAATGTTTTCATTTTAGTTCAAAAATGTCTGAGTTAGGTGTCACCATTGTACTCAGAAACCCCCACTGGCTCCCTATTTCTGAACTCCACAAACTGGTTTCAAGAACTCTGTACAATCCATCCTCCAGCTTCCCACCAACCTCATGCCCATTTTCCCCTCACTTGCCTCCACTGACATGCGTACAGCTGGTCTGACCCTTTTCCCAATGTGCTCTGCGAACCTTATGTCTTCACTCTGCCTTTATTCTTTCCTTAACCTGCAAAGCCTTCTCGTCCACCCTTCACTTTCTCAATTCTAACCACACTTGAAACACGAGCTAAAGTTTTATCTTCTCACAAAGCCATCTCTGAACCTCCACTAGCCCTCATTGATTCCTCTCTCTTCTGGAAGGAAGCCTTTATAAGGGTTTGTGTTTTGGGCAGCCCAATTTCCTATCTCTATAAACACTTAGGTTCTGGGCAGCCCAGTTTCCTCGCTTAGCCCATCCACGCTCATGTCATGCATTTTTTGTTGTTTTTTTGAGGAAGATTAGCCCTGAGCTAACATCTGTCACCAATCCTCCCCTTTTTGCTGAGGAAGACTGGCCCTGAGCTAACATCCGTGCCCATCTTCCTCTGCTTCATATGTGGGACACCTGCTACAGCATGGCTTGACAAGCGGTGCGTAGGTCTGCCCCTGGGATCCGAACGAGCAAACTCCGGGCTGCTGAAGCCGAATGTGTGAACTTTACCACTGCACCACCAGGCTGGCCCTCATGTCATGCATTTTAATCTTACCTTCCTGGCTAGACCCTGAGAGCAGACATGGTGATTTGCTGGTTCTGAGCAGCAAAGTGCTGAGGCAATTAAGTCCAGCTCTCATCAACACCAGCTGGCCTGTGGCCCATGGAGGGCTCCACTGTACTCTGCTCCATCAGAATGGGTGACCACCCCCAAGAGAGCAGGTCAGGGCTGACCAGCACAGGGACTAATGGTTCACGTGCCCAGCCAAACCCCCTGTGGAATAATCTGCCTCGTGGAATTTTTGTGCAATGGGATGGGAAAAGGAAAAAGATAGAAGCCCAGGGAAATCTGCAGAAAAAGAAAATCCAGAAATCAAGACTAAGACATTTCCTGTTTTTAAGTCAGAGCTGTCAGAAGTTCCCCATCAGAACACACCACAGACTGACTTATAATTATGCTTTTGTCTTAGCGGTACTCATCTTTTAGACACAAAAATGTGGGTGACAGTAAATTTACGATGGAATCCTCTACTCCAAAATTGCCTACTGAGAAGAAATACTTCATAGAGTGAGAAAGGCAGTCATGTTGGCACATGTTGAAACCTAACATGCTAAAGCAAGTCTACGAGAAATGTGGGAGAGGACACACACACACAAAGAATGCTGGAAGGGTGAGAGGTTTTAATACTACTCATCACAACTACAGAAAAACAAGAGTTCCTTTTAAGGGACATACCCAATTAGGACAGACTCACATATTACGCCTTAGAGCTTCTTCCAGAAAAGTGGGATGGATGGTGGTGTAATCCTTTAATTCAACAAGCATTTGTATGAACACCTGCTGTGTGTCCAAGTAAGTGTGTGCATGTGTGCACGTATGTGTCCATGCATTTGCAGGAAAGATAGAGCACAGACAGAGAGATGGGGGGAGGGCTGTGTGTGAAAACCTGTGGTTGGTATGTACCCTATCCCTCGAGAACTAATCCTGAGGACAGAAATGGAGTGCAGACCCATATGTAGATGGCTCATTACCCAGGGAATAGGGAGTCTTTCAATATGCTTTCAAATTTGGCCTCCTCCCACCTTGCTGCCATGTGGATGCACTGTGTATAACTGGACAGGCCCATATGAGATGAGGTGCCTTGTCATAATTCAATAGGAAATTAACATCAACCGCTCCCTGATAGAGTCTACCTTATGGGGAGAGCAGGGCCAAGACAGTAGGTCTACCTGAGCCCTTCCAAATCCTGGCAATTAATCCAGGCCTGGCCTTGCAGACTTGAGAGAATCTAAGACTCCCCATCAAGGTCGAGTCTGTTACCTCCGTCACTGCAGGTCCTGGAGTCCGAGGCCAGGCTGTCCGTGGAGCCCGTGGTGAAGCTGACGTGGACGCCCCTGAAGGACGGGCTGAGGCTCTCTGCTGAGCCCTGGCTCACTTTTTCCAAATCAGAGCTGCTCTTGTTCATTTTTAAAAGGTGCCTGGAAAATGGAGGAACAAACAATAAAAGTAATTAATTTGGTTTCTTTTCAAAAACCAGGCTGATGGATCATGGACCTGCTATGCTTTTGACAGCTGAACAATGCCAGCAAGTTTTGCAAAAATGATTTGGGGAAGAGAGAACAGGGGCTCTTCTGAAACATTAGGCACGTGCATGGTAGAAGATGTCTATGGTACAGTTAAGAGAAATGAGTCTGTGAAGTTTAGACAAATGTCAAAATCATGATTTGGGAGGAACGGCCTTTATATTCTGATCTCATCTGCCAAAACATTTACGTCATCTATTACATTCTGTGTAACATCTCTACAAAGAAAAATTGAACATTATCATACAAGCCAGTGTATAGAGATAGAGACTGGGCAGCTTCTGCACAATCACAGAACAAGTGAATTGCAAATTAGTGACCAAAAATGTGGGATTTCTCTTTTACTCTCTTGACATCGCTTCAAAGGGTCTAGGTTGTTCCTCGGAATTAAGGAAAATTTTATTTCAATTTTAGCCAGACTCCTAGTGCAATGTTCACACAGAACCATGTTACCATAATCCTTATTGAAGAACTATGGAATAAATCTGCCCTTAGGCTTTCTAGGAAATCTTCTGTCGCATCCCTAGGACAGCATTTCCACCATATCAGGAACAGGAACACCAAGTTCAAGAAAAAAGAACTCGCCTTGGAGAAAAGAGTTCCATTATTAGGTAGAGTGTTTAGCTTATTGATTTCTCCTCCCCTGCTCTAAGCACCACATGAATATTCACTCGGACCTGACATTTTCACCACGCAGTGGGGCAAATCAATCCAGCTCTTTCCCTGTTGGTGGTAACCCAGATTTGTTTGAACTGATATTTCCTGATGAGATTGCTGTTCCCACTACAGCAGATCTATACCGCAATATCTGCTGTAGGAAAACTACAGTATTGTATTGACTTGGCATCAGAACCGCCTTATTTGTGCACATGACCTTACAGTCAAGAATGTATCGATTGTTCTTTGTGTTCAACATTGCCAAGCCCTGAAGTGATCTTCACTGTCACTGGAATCCCTTGTTCTTTAACAGAAAAGTTTAGAGAAAGTTTGTTTGCTACCATGAAAAGTGCTCTTTAGAAACATACCTCTCTCTCCACCACCAACCCTTGGAAATACATGAAAAAATGTTTTAAAGGTGTTAAACCTAAGTGCGACAGTCACGGCAATGTTACGTCTAATAGTAGTCCTTATGTTTCACGTCACTGTGGGGATCTTGCAAATATCAAATCCTTAGGAAATACTATGGCTGTAGATTATCTTTATTTTACCTTCTGGCAAAATATAATCATAGACAGGGTCATAAAATACTTTTATCCTCACCAGATCCATCAATAACGGCTTTTCCAGATGAAGCCAAGATATGAAGTTGTGAATAATGACAACTCCTCAATCCAGGAGAGGAGCCAGCTCTATGGCAACGCAACTACTGTGCCCCCTCCAAAGTGTCTCTGGAGTCTCTTGGTCTTCAGGCCCGGAAAACTGACAGGGGAGAAATTCCAGCGCCATAGCCGCTGAGCTGGCACAGCTCCCCGTGCCATAAACTTAGGAAAACACTCAGTGAAATGTATAGAAATAGACAAAACTAAAAAATACATAAACCTGTGCATATGTGAGTATATACACACACAACTATTTAAACCAACAGCAAAGCAAAACATAAAAGTGTGCATATGTGAGTATACACACAGACACACACAACTATTTAAACTAACAGCAAAGCATTGAAAGAAAGAAAAATTCCCAGGTGCCAGATGCAAAGAGGGAACTCAATATCAGAGTGGGATAAGGGATGTTTCCACACGAAGTGCATGTTTGCTGTAGGTTTTAGCAGATGTTCTTTATCAGGTTAAGGAAGAGTGTTTCTATTCTAAGTTATCTAAACACTTTATCTTTTTAAATCATTTATAGTTATTGGATTTTATCAAAGGCTTTTCCCACATCTATAAAAAAATCATATCGCTTTCCTTCTTTATTCTGCCAACGTGATGAACTACATTAATAACTTTTCTTAAATTGACCCATGCTTGCACACTTTGCAGAAACTTATTTTACTACACAATGCTGGATTTAGTTTTTCTAATATTCAATTTAAGATTTTTACATTTACTTTAAAATGTGAGCTTAGTCCATAATTTTTCTCTCTTGTACCGTTCTCGTCTAGTTTTGGTATAAAGGTCAAATTAGAGTCATGAAGCGACCTGGGTGACTTTTTCTCTTTTTCAATCACCTCACGTGGTTTGTATAAGACAGGGATGACGTGTCCCTCGAAAGATTGCGACAACTTGCCTGTACCACCATCTAGACCTGGTGGCAGTATATGTGAGATCAGTAAAGGTTTGTTTCTGATACATCTAGGGCCAATGTTTTCAGGACAGAGATCTAAGACACAGACCTCTGCATACAGGAACTTGCTATGTGACAAAGGTAGTGTTGCATCAGTGATGGAAGGAGGGACATGTCAGTTAATGACCCTCATACACTAGCTATTTACAGTAGGACAAAAAAAAAAAAAGGAAAGCAACGCTATATCTCACACCACATACAAACATGAATTTTCAACAGAAAAAAAACCAAGTTTTTAAAATCTGTTAGAAGAAAATCGAGAAAATCTTTATGATCTTGGCACATAGGGTAGGATCTCTTAAATGAGATTAAAAAAGAAAAAGGAACCATAAAGGAAAACATAGATAAATTTGATTACTTTAAAATTTAAAAGTTCTGTCTGATAAAATAAAACACACCACAAAGAAAGTGAAAAAAAGCAAGCCTTGGAGTGGGCAACCCACACGTTTGCAATCTACATAACTGATAAAGGATTGGTATCCAGAACATCAAAAGAATGCAACAGACAGACAAATGACCCCATTCAAAAAAGGGCAATGAACACAAGTAGACAATTCAAAAAGAAAAAAAAATCAATCAACACATGAAAAGGTGATCAAACTTAGTAGTTATCAGATTTAAAAAGCAACATTCCATTTTACACCTATCAGATCAGTCTGGCAATATCAGATATTGTTACAGATGTGGGAAAATGGGAAGTTTCTTGCACTGTTTGTGGGATTGAAGATCGGTACACACACTCACATACACACACACACTCTGGATAACACTTTGATGAATCCTGTAAAGTTGAATATGCATATTCCTGTAATGAACTTGTGCCATTTTTAGGTATATATCCTTGAGCGATGATATTCAAATGACTAGTAGTGAATGAATGGCTAAGTCAATTTAGTGAGCCACGGCAGTTTATTGACCAGCAGTTTATTTTAATAAACTAGAACAGACCAGAAAATATGAAAATAGGTTGTAAGGATTTGTGAAACTTTGCGTGTGAAACTTTTGTTTCAGGGGTGTGTGTGTTGGATAACGATATTAAATATATTTCTTTTGTGGGTTCTGGTTAAAAGAAGGTTAAAAATCATTGCTCTAGAATAGGGGTCAACAAACTTTTCCTTAAAGGGACAGATGGTAAATGGTTTAGGCACGTGGGTCATACGGTGTCTGTTGCAACTACTCAACTCTGCTGTTTTAGCAGGAAAGAAGCCACAGACTGTATGTAAATAAATGGGCATGTTTTCCAGCAAAATTTTACTTACAAACACAGCTGGCTGGCTTGTGGGCTGTAGATTACTAACTCCTGGTCTAGAACAGCCTTGTCCAATAGAAATGTAATGCAAGACATACATATAATTTAAAATTTTTTAGTAGCCAAATTATAGGTGAAATTCATTTTAATAACATTTTATTTAACAACATATATAAAAATATTGTCATTTCAGCATGCAATGAATATAAAAATTATTAATGAGATACTTTACATTCTTCCTTTTTCATTCTAAGTCTTCAAAATCTGGTGTGTATTTTATATTTACAGCACATTGCAATTTAGACTGGCCACATTTTAAGCTAGCGGCTACCGTATGTACGGTGCAGATCTAGAGAAACCTTCATACATGGACAAGGTTGTTTACAGTGTTACTAATAGCAAAAACAAAATTGTAATCAGTCCAATGTCCATCAATAAAGAAATGGATACATTGTGGTATATAGTCTTATAATGGAATACTATATAGCGTTCAAAAATAAATGAACTTGATTTTAATGTACCAACGTGAAAATGATTCTTCAAATGTTGAATATTAAAAGTAGCTTGCAAAAGGCTCAAGTACAGTGTGATACCATTTATATATATTTTAAAACACATAACAATGCTATATATTTTTTGGATATCCCATATATGTAGTAAAATGGAAATACTACTCATCAAATTCAAGATAGGAATTACTCTGAGTAGCAATGGGAAATTGAAATGGAAATAGGGAGGGATCTTCCACTGTACCCGTAATATTTTATTTAAAAAAATCTAAAACAAATGGAAAAATGTTAATACTTGAAAAATCTTAGGGGGACACATAAGAGTCAAATTATTCTTTGCACGTCATTGTTTGCTTGAAATATTTGATAAATTGAAAATGAACATTCTAGAAGGAAACAAAGTCACTAGAGCCTGAATAAGCACAGGGACACTCCTGTTGACTTGCTGTTGAACCTCTGAAAGGCAAACAGCACAACGGATGACCCAGTGGGATTTCCAACAGGCCCCACATGAGGGTTGGTTCCACCACAGAAGAGCCTGGTGAATGGAAAAAGTTATTTCTCACACCCAATGACTTTTCTGAGACTTAGGGGATTAATCCTTCTGCATCTAGTCACCATGAGGGAGAAGTTACAGCTTCGAAGATTCACCAAGAGAATGCAGATAAAATCAGACGATTCCTGTGATCACAGGATAAGTTCTTCACAGGGGTTTGTGTGTTTGTGTGTGTCTGTGTGTGTGTGTGTGTGAACAGGAAAGTGGGGAGTCTCCAAAAGGAGACCTTGGTAAATCTTAGTATCCTAGCCACAAAGGGAGTTTTCATGGCGTCTCAGGATATTACTGCTGTTTCTCTGCTCAAAAAACTCCAGAAGCCCAGGTTCCCACCAGGTAACTAAAACCCAACAGGCATCTGGAACGCTCAGGTGTATGGGGAGGGAAAGCGGTGACCTTCCCTCTGAAGAGCAAAATCTTGGGAGTGAAGACTCTTTCCTATGAACTTCATCGAAAATCTTCCACCTTGGAAACTCATGTAATCTGCACTCTTAGAGAACTGCACTTTAGCTAGGGAATAAGCAAAACCACATCAGATTTAAAAATAAAAGAGGAAGCTTGCTGTCAGGGCAGAGCCAGACGCCCCAGTTGTTTTTATGTCTTCCATCTCTGTGTGCAAGAGGTTTCTTAAGAATCTCTGGAAAAGGCTTAATATTCCAAAGGTGACTTTTCTGAGCCTTACTGGATTGTTCTGTCAGACATAGGCTAAAGGACAATCCGAGCACACTCAACAATGCACGGCAAGACTATACTTCTTTTTGTCCAAGGCACTTTTCCCTCATTAATGATAGTTTGATTTGTCTTTCATAAAACTGGTACAAACCATCTAGAAGATGAAATTGGATGTCATGTAATTTAAGGAAGTGGCTTCAATGGGCCAAAACCACATACTCTGGTCTTTCCTCTTTGGGTGGTGAATAACATTCTTATCAGCTGCGGCGAGAGCACGGCCCGCACAGATGTCTTTGCTCCCTCGGTGTGATAAATGGCTTGTGCTTGCTCAGACTTCCTCTCCTGCCTCCCCTTCTTGATTAGACACAGTCACAGGAGATGAGGGTGAAATACACGGCCAGTGGCACAGTGTCCTCAGAGACTCAGAGCCCCGCAGCTGCTGCCCAGTGTTTTTAGAATGGCTTTTCCCTTCATTGTCCTTAGAGAAAGAAGCCTTGCCAGAAGTTTTCTCCGTACTGTATTGGTAGAAAGCTGGAAAAAAATATCCAGCCGGAAGAGCCATCTGCTAGACTTCCTCATTTGTAGGAACAAGCCTCATCTAAAAATACTCCCCAAGCTTTCAGAATGTCCGAAATTCCTAACAGAGGCTGGGCCCTGGTGTGTCGCAGAGACTGTACCTCCGACTTCACATGGTTGCTAGAATCTTCATATGACAGCACAAGCGCAAGTGCGACAGAGGGAAATTGTCATTCTCACCTCCCTGACTTTTGTTTAGTTCACATAGATTACTTGGTTCAGAGCTTTTTGCCTCTGGAATGGAAGATACGAAAACTCAACGCTCGCGAGCAGTTTTAGACCAGCTCTCTAGACCCCAGGACACATTCACACCCCCAAGACTTTGCATTGGTCAAATTCACTGCCAAGTTTAGTATGACCTGGAGAAGACCTGGGAGGGAGCTCTAAAGGCACGCACATGTTAGATAATTCTAGATACATTCTTTCAGTTACCAAGAGAAGTGAAAACAGGTTGGTTTTAGATGCAAATAAATCAAGTCACGCCTAAACCAAAGAAGAAGAACCTCTTACCATCCTAGACTCCGGCCCGGGGTGCCGTCCTCATCAGCATGGCCTCCTGGAGCCCCGTGCCGGGCTGGACCAGCGGCTGCAGGGTCCCGTAGCGCAGCCTGGAGGATGAAGGGCCAGCTACAGTGGCCGGGAGTGCCCTGTCAGCCTGCTGTGAATTCACCAGCCCAGAGCTCTCCGTTTCCCCTCAGTTCCTCTCTCACTTTTCTATAAAATGCACTTCCTGCAACAGCACAGGAAAATAGGGACGGCTCTGCCCATGACCTGCAGCTTTCAATCTCCAATTGCTTTGTTGGGCTCCATCATTAGAAGCAATTCTCCCTCTAAAATACATTGTTTCACCCCATTTATTCTCTGCCGTTGGGCCACATCCTAAAGTCAAAAATCATTAAGCGATTCAAGCTGAAAAGCCAGGGTTACATGGTGAACAAGAACACCCAGTTACTAACTTATCTTATGCCTGTATGACCTGCAGGGCGTCCCCCGTCCCGTCTATCCTGAATACCATTCCCAGGTTTTTCGACAAATAAATACTGACTTCCTGCTCTGTGCTGAGCACTGGGTTAGGCACTGGGATACAAGAGTAAGTAGAGATGACACCATCCCTGCTTCAACAAAGCTGCAATCTGGTTGATAAATATTTATCGAGCTCCTATAAAAAAGAATACGGAGGGTTCTGTATACTTGACACACATCTTCAGAAAAGATTGCAGCCTTGAAGCAGAGCAGCCTGACTAAAAATCTTTCTAAAATACTGCTCTCATAATGATGGCTGACCCCGAAGAGCCTTACACAGAGCTCTATAAGGATTCTCGACCTCGGCCACCATATTGGATCAGCTCAGGTCCTCTGTGGGGACAGAAACACACACCCCAGGTTTTCTTTGACACTCTCGATTTCAAATACTGGCTCCCCACCCCCCATCTATACATTAGAACACATGCCTAGATTTCTTGTTTGGAAAAAAATTATCACCATTTTGGTTAATATACTCCTACTTCCCCTCATAAACCCTTTGCTCCAATTGGGCTAGTCTCTCATTGTCCCCAAAGCATAGTGCATTCCTGTCCCCTCCCCACCCTGGCACAAAGGAAACAATTCTCTCTCCCCTTCAAACCTTTTTCATCCTCAAGCAACAGTATCACTTACCTACAAATCCCTCACAAGCCATTTTCAGTCTTCTCTGTCTGGTGTCCCCTCTGGAACTCTCACTGAACTGAGTCTGATTCATATCACTGAGCGTTCGGTTATAATCCTAGTTAGATTATTCTAATTGTTTCATGTGAAATAGGCTTGTTACCATCCCCAAATTGTAAACCGTTTGAGGAGCTGTGTCACAGGCAGGACATGCTGGAACACAGAGCAATTATTAAATACTTCTTGATTGAGTTTATCTGCCTCTGTTTCAATAACTCGGTGGCATCTGAGAGAATAAATGTTTCCTTTAAGAAAAGAATTACATTTGCCTGGCAAAACTTGCAAAAGACAGGACACTGAGCAAACAAGCCTCAGGAAAGCTGGATTCCATAGCGGAACCTTTCTCACATCTACGAAAAACACCAGTTCCCAAATATCCTGAATTTGCATACATCTTAGTTTTTAAATTTTTCTTTTTTCCAGGAGATGGGATGAGAAAGGTAGATCACTAAGCTGGAAAGGTTTTTATTGTTTTTGTCTTTGGTGCTCTTTGATGAAGATGCTAAGGAGTTCTTTTGCAAGAGTCCAAGTGCCACCTGAAAGGACTAATGTCTTTGTTCTGCTCTGGGGGCCTGTTTCCCCACTGATTTGTTTGCATGTATAAAGATAGGAAATCAGTTTCATTTTAGGTCAGATGACTTCCATGGTCCCCACCCTGCAGGCCTGTTAATTTGCATTTGCAGTTAACGCACTAGTGACCACTGGGGCTCTGCAAGCTGAAAAACCCTTTGGTTCCACCTAAAGATGAAGGCACTTTGCATTCAGTGGAACCATTTAAAAATAAGAATAAAGCCATACTTATTTTTAAAGATAGACACACACACACGTTTAGGTCACTGGTTAGTTTTAGACAAGGATAAAAAGGTTTAAATAAGTCAAATGGAAATTTGCAGGCATTTGCCCTGACTATATGCAGATATACTTTGGCAGTGAGGGAAGCAAATATTTTTAAAAGATGACCTTTCAGGTCTCAGAAAATCAAAGTCCTTTACTTGCAGCCCCAGTCTGCATAGTTGTGTTTGTTCCTAAAGAAGCTCTGGGCTGCCTGGTCCAGGAGTGAGGACGGCAGATGTGTGGAGTTACCTAGCATGGGGAGGGTTCAGCGAAGGCTGAGGACAGGGAGACAAGCTGTTGAGGAGCAGGGAAGCGAGAGCTGCGGAACTCATGACCCCATCGCCCAGTCCACCGCACTTTCATCTCCCGCGCGTTTGCCTAAGAACAATGAGTGTCCCACTCCTGGCCTGGAAAGTCAAGGAGGACACTCTTACATCTCTGCACACAAGGGGCAGATGGGAAGAAAAGATGAAAAGAAGGAGATGAAGAACAAAGGGAAGTCAAGACTGAGCAAGTGCAATCCACAGAGCGGCACCTCCCACCAGGTGCCCAGCCTACGTGCCAGCACAGTGTGAGAGGACCCTCAGGAGCCTTTGGGAAGAACAGCGATACAAGCATATGAATAACTTCCCAGATGGACTTCAGAGTCACCTAGGAAGGCCACTGATGTGGTGCTTAAGGGCATGAACACTGGGGCTTCACTGCCTGGGTTTAGGTCCTGGCGCCAGTGTTTACTGGCTGACGGCTGAGTGCCTTGGAAAAGGCACTTAATCTCTGTGCTTCAGCTTCCCCTCTACAAAATGAGGATAACAATAACACATATCTCATGGGGCTGTTAGGAAGAGTCAATGAGTTAATATTTAATAAGTGCTAAAAACAGCGTCAGGTGCATCGAAAGTGCTAGTAATATAGAAAGATGGATGGATAGATGGATGGATGGATGGAAGACAGAGACACAGACAGAGAGAGGAGTTCAGCAGCTGCCAGTAAACCCGGTAATTCTTTTGGCTACCTGGATGGAAGCAGAAAACAGCAGACGGGCTAGAGATCTCACTCTCTCCGGATACTTCCACTTTATTATGGTTCTTTAAAGAAACCCAAAGAAAGATGTTCATCAGGGTGATGCCTTGAGGACATGCATTATTCTAAAATAACTAGGAAAAGCTGACTGGTTCATCAACCAGACCTCAGTTTGAATCTAAGTCTTCAAGAGCTGGGTAATTTATAGAGTAGCCCCCCTGGTTAGGGGCTGACATACTTCTCAGCTAACCAGGTTGCTTAGCTTCTTATACAAAAATTTTGAAACAAAAGAACCTCTTTTATTATATAAATCTGCCTTCTCCCTACAAAAAAAAGAACCTCCCATGATTCCTTCCCCCTTCACACCACGTCCCCACCCTCCAGCACACAGAGGACTCTGGAGATTAAACCAAAACAGTAGCGAGCTGTTACTCACCAACTTGGGAGTCGCTGCTGTTCTAGTCCTGACCTATTCCTGCTGGAATCCATCCACCAAGAAGATCTGTGCCTCACCAGAATCTTTTTGTTGCTAAACTATTGGTTTTGGCAACCCTGCTTTCAGAATTATCTTTCCCTTCTTCTCTTGATTCAGCGAATACTTCAAATCCACTTTGTTGACCCAGCTTCTGAGCCCAACTATTTGGCTTAAGAAATCTGTGTGTATTTATATTAGACTTCATTCCTGCCCTCCCGGCTTGGGAGATTCAGGCTATTTGTAACAAAGCTACCAGGAAGATCTACTTCTTCACTCCCTGCTCTGGTCTAGCCTGTTGCCTAGTAAGGATGAGGCTCCTCTCCCACTCCCAAGTCAGTTGCTCAGCACTCTCTTACCTGCTCCTCAAAAGCTTCATCTCCCTGTCCCTCAGCCTTAGCTGAAACCTGCTCCCCACCCCCCCCCCCAGGTAAGGGTTCTGGTCACCCAGTTTCAGGGTGGGGGAGGCTCCTAACACCATGAATTCTCAGACAGCAGCTGGGTATCCTACAATTCAACTCAATTCTGACACTGTCTACCCAGAGATAACATCAGGTCCCAAAGGTTAAGAGCTCAGTCCCACAAGACTGCCGTCTGTTGCAGATGCCAATTGCAAGTCCAGGTTGTCACCTGTGCTTCGGGCTGACCAGCTACAGATTGGAGGTTCCAAAGACCCCGCTCCTTGACTTTGACTAATTTGGTAGAGCAGCTCCCAGAACTCAGAGAAACATTTTACTTAAAAAGATACAACTCAGGAACAGCCAGATGGAAGAGATGCGTAGGGCAAGGTATGTGGGAAGGAGCGTGGGGCTTCCATGCTCTCTCTGAGTGCGCCACTCTGCCCACATCTCCACATGTTCACCAACCTGGAAGCTCTCTGAACTCCATCCTTTTGGGGTTTTATGGAGGCTTTGTTACACAGGCATGATTGATTAAATCATTTAAATCATTGGACACTGGGGATTGATTCAATGTCCTGCCCCTTTCTCCTCTCCAGGCGGTCAACCCTCTAATCACATGGTTGGTTTCCCCGGCAACCACCTCCATCCTTAGGTGGGATCCAAAAGTCACCCAATTAACATAATAAAAGACATGTTTATGGCTCTCAGCACTTGGGAAATTCTGAGTTTCAGGAACTCTGTGCCAGAAACGGACAAAGACCAAATACATATTTCTTATAAATCACAACATCACACCAGGTAACTCCAAACATCTTCCATCTTTCCCCTTGCACTGGGCAGCCCAATGCTTCTCTGGGAAAGACCACAACTATGCAGACTGGAACCACAATTAATTCACGCTTCCTCCCTTCAGCCAGCTCTTGGGGCCGCCTCACAATCCTTGCACTTGACCTCTCATTCTCCAAAGAGCTGTTCAAACATTCATCACTTTTCTTGATGTTCTTAATCACCATCCTTACCTCTTTCCAGTAAGTCCTCTCTCTCTCTCCATGGTCTACAGTCTCTCTTCCTGTTCATATTTACTTCAAGTACAGAAAGGTGAATCATATGCCTCAATTAATGATACACTCTCCCTTTGATCTCCACCTTCCCTTCACCCCATCTCCAGTCTAATTCTCTACTTTCCCAATTTCCCAGGTACTCACACTGTATTTCCTTGGACATATATATATTATCTTTGGATTTATCTTTAAAAAAGATAGAGTGTAACTTGGTTTTAAATTTATATTAATTACATTGTGTTACAGATTTTGTTCTGTTTCTTAGTTATTTCACTCAATACTAGTTTAAGGTCCATCCATTCTGTATATACATCTAGTCCATAGCTTCTGATCGCTGTTAAGTATTTCATTTCATACTCACTACATCTGACTTTTCTATTTCCCTAGAGATGAATATGTGGATTTGCTCCAACTACCTGCTCCTGTGAACAAAGTGGTAATGATCTCCTTTGTATATGTCCCCTTACTGACGTGTGTGTGTTTCTCTGAGGCATATACTTAGGATGAGGATTGTGGGGGCATAGTGTATTCTTATACTTAGTTTTACTGCGTAATTCAAATTAGGTCCACCTACAACAAGTCCTCACTATTTAGTGATTCAGTGGCTGTCAAGATCAAGAAAGTCTCAGACTCTGAACTGTAGGAAGAGAGTCTTTCATTATCTTTCTCTGCTTTTCTAGGCAGCATGGACAAGCACTGAGAGTAGGATAAGAAGCAGGATTAAGGGGCTGGACTAAGGATTCGCTGTACAGACAACGTCCCTGTTTCAAGTTTTGGAGAGAAGACACTTTGAGAGATTTGAAGGGCAGTCACCAGGCACATATAACAGATGTGCGAATATTCCCGTCCTGGTTTTCTTCTACTTTCTCTTAGGAAGACATGCTCTGTCCCCAAGGTGAACATCTCTATGAAAAAGATAGCCTAACATCACAGTCAAGAAGACTCGGAAAAATTATATGTACTATGTACTAGGGAAACATAGTTTTGTTCTTATTTCCCAAACTTAAATTTATATAATAATATTTAATTTCCACTTTCAAACTATCCCTCCAAAAGATTCTGACAGACCTCCTGCCCCTTGCCCATCACCCTCCAATCAGGCGCGTAGATAATCAGTGCTACAAGCTGAAGAGTGTAAGGTTCAGTGAACACACATTGTTTAACACGATTTAAGGACTGAATAAGTAAGTTTAAGGTCTATAAAGAGAAATGGTACTTTAAATAATGGACAATTGACTTAATGGTAACTGTTATTTACTAAAATATAGAGCTCCAAAAATTTATGAAATATTCATCATCACTCATTACAACTCATGAAATATTCATAATTACTCATTAAGAAGAAACAAAACATTCTGTCATGACAGTCTGAAATTTGAGGCTGTAATCAAGGAGGATGGCCATCTTTTGCCAAACATGTTGCTTAGGTCTGCCTGAGCTGGACAGACCACAGATCCCCTCCCAGGTATGGGAACACTTAAACTCTTCAATTAGTAGGAAGAACAGTCCTTGACCATCAATGATTTTGCATTATAGATGATAAATTCTAGATTCTAAAGCTGGATTGGCAAATAGCTGGCACACGTGTCTGCACTCCTCGCTTACATAGCCCGCCTTTCTGAAGGAGGCGCACGGGCTCACTGTTTTCCACGTGGAGCTGCAGACTGCTACTCCAGTTGACTGGTAGCGGTGTGGAGGATGCAATCTAAATGCCCTCAAGATTCAAGAACATGCGGTCACAACATCTTCCTTTTGATCTGTACATATTAATAACTATTTGAAGTGCTATCCCCACTATGGCTGATTTTTAAATTCCAAAGACTCTTCTTCTCTTTCTTCCTGATCTTCAAGGTCATATTACTTATTAATATGTCGATTTAGCTCAATGATTCTCGTGCTTATCCAGTGTGGTTGTGTTTTCATTCATTTTGACTGCTGTATGGAGCTCCTGAAGAGCAGGAGCCATTCTGAAGGGCTGTCTACAATTCAGGCACATCCAGTGGTAACACCACCAGTTACTTGCCTAGGTCTTAGACTTTGGGAAAGTTTTTATAGCACATTAGTAGGCATGAAATGGCTAAAAACCAACTACCAGGAAGTCACGGGGATCATGTGATAGTGATAGATACTAAAATCAACTGGAGAATAGAATATATGAATAAAAAGGGAAGGATTTTTTTAAAGCAGCCTTTAATGTGGAAGTTCCCCTTCTCCCCTAATGAGGAACAGTTATTTATATGTCTTCCTGTTAGAGAAGCACAGAGGAGAAGCCCTCCAGCGCATCAGACAAAGGCTAATTGAGCAAGGACTTCTATAGAGCGATATGCGGACAGCATGAACACCCTTAACACCCAACATTTTTAGGAATCTGCCCACAAGTTCATAGAAAGAAATTAACGAGCAATTCCAACACAAAGAGGAAGACACTGATCTTAAACTGAAAGTTATGAGCTGCCTGCAGAAAGGGACGCTGAGTGTTCGTTGCACTTTGTTTATCGACCCTGCTAGAGGGAAATGCAAGCTGTTTCATGAACACGTTCACAATCCCAAAATAACAACAAATCACTTGCACCACAAACAGGGAAAACTTCTCACCAACTGGTGTGTTCCACACCCAAAAAGTAGGCCGGCCATTCTAGGAACAAAGTCCCTCTGATCACTTCATGGACAGAGAGCGCTTGATCATACAGCTCAGGCTTGTGTTTGCAATTGGACCCAGAAAGCATGGAAAATCTATTCTCGGAGAGGCAAAACCACACCCTAGAATTCCTTGCAACTCACTGATGGGGGAAAAAAGTCCTTAGGTGATTACTACCTGAAAGACACATTCTTGTGGCAAGAGGGCTGGCTCCACACACCTGCTCAGCTTTAAAAAAAAAATCAGAGTAAGAACCCAGTTGCAAAAGTGAAATGTACAATCTTTGGAGAGTAACTAATCCATGAAAGGATGCATTGTGCCCACATGGTGTTTGCCCACCTTGAAGCATTAATAATTATTAACTTCTGCTTCTTTAACTCAAGGTGACAATGTTCTGCTGAGCAAGACTAGCCACAGAATTAGAATTGGGGTAGCCAGTGAAAACTCAGGCCAAGATGTATAGTTCACTCCAGGCTTTTTTTTTCTAATTCAATAATCCTTTATTGAATACCTACTATGTACCAGGCACTGTGCTAAGGTATCCTATGGGAAAGTCAAAGAAAAATGTATGAAACATGGTCCCTGTACTCCCAGGAGTTTACAATTTCTTGAGGAGATATAGACATGGACTCACTCCAACGCAGTGCAAGCAAGACACACTGTGTTAATCACCAAAACAGAGGCAGAAACAGAGCACACGGGCAACCCAGAGACCTGGGTTTCAGAAAGATACTTTGATACAAGTATTTAAAGCTACTTATTCCTTTCTTCAACATTTCTTGATGTGCTAAGCATAGTTAAGCGCTTTTGGAAAAATTGAAATAAACAAAGCATGGTCTCTGCCTACAACTATTTGACAAACATTTCTTGAGCATCTATTATGTGCCGGGCACCAAAGAGGATACCATGGAATTACACACAGCTAAGTATGCTGTTTACCCTCAAGGAGCATCTGTCCTTTTTATTTTATTTTTATTTTATAAATGGTTTACATGCCTATACTAAACTTGATCTTGGATCAGGTCAAAAGACAGTTCAAGGAAAGGCTATTGTTTCACTGTTCCTGGGCACCATGCTGAGCTCACCTTTGCATTACTGAACAGAGCACGGAATGTGGGGAGAATCCAGAAGCTACCATAGCCAGCCTCATTAAAGGGAATCAAAGCGGGGCTGTGACTTTGTGGTCATATTGCACATCTCCTGATGTCATTTACACCGACTCAACCCTCGGGGTCCTTGAGAAGCAGAACCCCAGTCACTGGCTTGTTAGCACCTTGCACTGAGCCTGATAGAAAGGAGGCAATTAGCAGATATCTGACAAATTAAAGAAAGAATCTCCAGTCCCCAGCCTTAGCATGGATGTATATGCTCAAACATGGAGAGAATGTCCTAAATATTTTATATATACTACTGTTCAATTCAGTGATTTTTTCTAAAGATTGGCCCTGAGCTAATATCTGTTGCCAATCTTTTTTTTCCCTTCTTCTCCCCAAAGCCCCCCAGTACATAGTTGTATATTCTAGTTGTGAGTGCCTCTAGTTGTGCTGTGGGATGCTGCTTCAGCATGGCCTGATGAGCGGTGCAACGTCTGTGCCCAGGATCCAAACTAGCAAAACCCTGGGCCGCTGAAGCGCAGCGTGTGAACTTAATCACTCAGCCACAGGGCCAGCCCCTGAGTTTTC
The DNA here is from genome assembly GCF_037783145.1 of Equus przewalskii. Taxonomy (NCBI): domain Eukaryota; kingdom Metazoa; phylum Chordata; class Mammalia; order Perissodactyla; family Equidae; genus Equus; species Equus przewalskii. The sequence goes on along the minus strand of NC_091858.1, from coordinate 15,077,432 downwards.
TCTTTTTTTAAATTACAAAATAGGAAGCTAGGAATCAATTTCAATTCTCCCTGCTATGGCATCATTAGATGTCCAGTGTTTTCAGGTTCTAGCCACAAACTCATGGGAAGAGACCAGCTATTAATTTGCCTTGCAGGGGGCAGAATATAAACTTGCATTGTTGATACAAGTGCTTTGTTTTGTTTTTCAAGCTCGGTGTGCATGAGTGGGGGGCATTTTCTCCCCCTGAAATATCCCCAGTAGTCATTCCCCCCTCCTTGACCTCTAGCCTACTTATTTCAGTTTTGTCAAAAAGGCTAAAAATAGAGAAGATTCTTGAAGCAAATATAGTGCTTTCTCATACAAACTGTGATTTTCAAAATGCCACACGAAAAAAAGCCCGTTACGCATCAAGACTATGGGATTTCCTAGTAAGCTGCTGCCATCCCACTGTAATCCACTACAGTGAAAAGTGCCTCGAGAATAAAGCATCTGGAGCTTTAATCAGATTGGCTATGGAGTCTGGAGACAAATGCCCATTCCACTCCCATCCTCAGGGCTCACGCTGAGAGACCATGTTACAGAGAGACCACACAATGAAGTCATTTCGATTCCTCTGGTTAGCAAAGTGGCCACTTCTGTGGACAGAAAAGTGCTCCATCTATGACACTGTCACCACCTGTCTGCTGAAGCAACATGGGTGGGAGGGAGGGAGAGAGGGGAATTAAGAATGAGTTCAGAATCCCCAGAGCTGGGGAGAAACTTAAGTAGTGGGTTAAAATTACAATCAGCATGAGTGATAACTTAAAAACAAAAACATCTCTCACTTTCTTGGAGAAACTTTTCTTCCTTTTGATTGGTCTCACCTGGGTGGGGCCAGACCGTTTGGCAACTAAAACCATATAAACTTGTCTTATTTCTTATTCACTTGCTGTCCTCCAGTTCCACCTGAGTTCAGGCCTATTGTCCTAATTTGGGATTTCTTTGTGATCTGCTTGTCTCCCTAATCAAATGATTCTCCCTCAACGGACCTTGTCACTCAAAAGGCATAAGTCATTTAAGACCACGTTTGCATCTGAGAAGAAATAAAAGGCAGAAATAAATTTGATTCTTTTGCATCTTAATTATTTCCCCAGGCACTGCTGTTCTCATTAAACAACCTTAAGCCTTGAATGTGACATTTAAACTAAGAAATCCACACTTCCTTCGGGCAGTTTTTAGTTTCTTAAGCACCAGTACTTGTCGATCCTCACCTTCTAACTCCGCCCTAAACCGGGGCACGGGTGACCCAGAGATTCGGTGGGGTCCGTCAGTCTAAGTACGTGTTAGTTTGTGTGAGCAGGATGTTGCCTTGGCAACAGGAACTATGGAAGGACCCAGACTCTGCCTTACCTGCCCAGGAGGTGAGCTGGACACCTGCTAAAACACCTCTAATGGGCTTTCAGCAGATTAAATGAGCACGGAGCGCCTCTGTCCTCCATGGCAGAAACCTCCAGAGCGAGAGGTTTCTCAGGAATCCCAATGGGAGTTTACAGAGGACAACCTCTCAGATAGATAAGCTGCTGCCAAACATTCGAAACCAGACCACAGGAAAGCCAAGTCCTTCTCAACATCTATTTTTTTTTTCCCCTCCAAGTCAGAGTCACTTTTGTCAAACAGGACCATAGGCAAGCCGGAACATCATTCTCTGTTCTTCCATAGTGGCCCTGGAAAGCAGATGGATCGAAGGAAGTGTAAGTGAAAAGTCACACTGCCCTGTATGAAACGACCCTTTCTCCAGAGTTTTGCGTGTGTATAATACACATCATGAGATCCGTTATCTTTGCTTGCAGGTGAAGCTGATCCTTAGAAATAAGACTTATTTAACAGACGGCCCATGTGAAGACGTTAAGTGAGCCTTGTATGCTGCTCAAAGACCTTCTAACGCTTCTCCATCTTGGAAATTGACATCAGCCTGCCATAGTTACCAGTGTGGTACTAGCATTGGTACTGGATCAACTGTGGGCTACCTTCTCCTTAATACTCTGATTTGCCATCACCTGACCTGCTAAGTTTGAAGATTGTGGGTCCCTGGCCCCCTCTTCAGAGGAATTCACTAAGTACTGAGCTTCAGAAATAAAAGTCAGCTTATTGTCCCAAGCCTGCCCTTTTATCTCCTCAAGGGGGAAAGGTGACAACTCAAGAGAGAATGTCTATAATGCTTGAAAATTCTTCCCCAAATCAAAATATATACTAGTTTGAGTTATTTCAAATAGTACGAAATGCTCTTTTCTTTTCTCTGAGTTCTCTTAAGCTACTTAAAATTTTACTTCCTACATTTTTCTCCCAAAAGTCTTGAAAAGAAGAACTTTTCTTTTCTTTTAAGAGCTGGAACCCAGAACCTCTGAGATTCTCACCTGGTTTGAGCTGTATATAATCTAATGATTTTATCATAACAAACTGGGCAAAAAACTCTGATTTCCACCCAGATGCTAATAAAACCCTCCCTGAGTCATGTTGCTATGGCGACTGGGGCTTCTCTAAGCCCTGTGATTCTTAAATGGGAAAGTTTTAGTTTCTTCTCCACGGCTCAGGTGGTGCTCCTGGAAGTGCGCCAGGCCCGTTTCTATAGGGTGTGGGGGCCACAGCCAACAGCTTGGGGTGGCTTTTGCCTACATAATAACTAACCTCCACATTGGATTCTGTTCGTCTCATGTGAGCCTTTCAACAACAGGCTGTTATAAAAGTATTGTTATTATCCTCGTTTGAGAGAAGAGTAACCTGGAGGCTCCGTCATGGCAAGTGGCTTGCTCAAGATCCATCAGCCCGTAGGTGAGACAGATGCAACATGAATTTGATTTTCTGAGGCCAGAGCCTGTGTTTCTCACTAAGCGACGCCGCCCGAGGCTGAGAGAGCCATGCCCACGTTACTCTCACACTCTGCTCACGTCCTGTGCCCAAGGATTTGCCCTATGTCTTTAGCACAGACTTTGCAGCCAGAGTGCCAGGTACGGCTGTGCAACCTTGGCAGTGACTTCAGTTCTCTCCATCTCTGTTCTGTCATCTGTAAATTGGAGGTGGTAATTCCTGCCTCTAAGAGCTGCTTTGAGGATCAAATGAGTTCATATGTCTAACTCCCTTAGCTCCATGCCCGGCCTATAGTAAGCACCATATAAATGGAAGCTATTCTTAGCTGCTGAACGCTTCACTCATTCAGGGCGTTAAAACTGTAGCCACAGAGAGTCTGCAGGCACCTGAGCATCTGGGGGGGAGTCTAGTCCGCACGGCAGGAGGACAATGCAATACCAGAACAAAGTCGTGGTAATGGAAAAAGCCTGTGTTAGAAGGCATCACAGCCTGAGATGCCTTGATGTTCAAAGTCAAGTGTCACAGCTGCTTCTGACATCAACCTGGAGGCACGCGAGCCGAAACAGAGCCACTGAAAATGACATGACTAGAGAAAGTGTGTTCAGGAAGGCTGTCAGTTTTTGAAAAACAGCAGGTTTCTCCCTTCCCTGATAGGAATCAGTTTTTTGCTCTAATAGAAAGAATTTTTTTCCCCAGAATTTAAATTCTGTGCACAACTCAATACCTTAAAAAAGGCATTTATTTTTTCTCGAGCCTTTGAAAGGTCCTTTAAACCGGCAGGCGACAGCAGGGAGGGAGCCAAGAAAGCTGTGAGTTTCGGCAAGCTGAAATGAAACTCCATTTTTTTTCTTTAAAAATATACATCTAAGGATTACTAACCACGTGCAGGGCCTCCTCCTGTTCTGCTTTTGGGCCCAGGGCCTAATCGCCATCACGGTAACAGTTTTTGGAGCACACCTGTAGAAAGGCCTTTTTGTCTCCCCATCTCTTTGCCCCTCCAAACATTGTAGCAGAACCTCCTTAGGCCTTCTTTTGCATGTTTAAATAAATGGAGAATTTCAGGGTTTCCTTGCAAAAGCCTGCTGAAGATACTTCAGAGAGATGGAGAGAGAAAGACCACCAAATTATAAAATTATGAACACCAGGAAAGAGTCCTTGTAAATAGCCAATCCCGAGAAGCACGGCCTGGAGGTGTGTTTGCTGAGCGCTGACATGAGCAACAACTCTCAGAAACTGACAGCAAGGCTCAAGGGCCTTTGGGCAGACACTGGTGCCTGGAGTGCAAGACTCCGAGCCTGAGTCCGAAGCCCTTTGGCAAAGGAGGCAAAGACAAAAGTTTCTGGAAGAGCCCTCTGTCCTGCCAGGTGAGCTCTGAGTCACATATAGACAACTGTACTCACCTGGACTTTGGAGGCGGTGGGGGAGGTGGGAACGCCTCCATCCCACTTCTGTCCTTGGGGAACTCAAAGGCAAAGGAGGCCGATTTGCTCATCCCGGTCCCGGCTTTGCTGCTCTCTCCAGAGGAGCCATCTGTGGGGCGCAGACGGTGCCAGGTGGAGGAGGTGGAGGGGTCCATGGTGCCATTTTCCATCTCTCTTCCCCTTTGACTCAACAAGTCGGGCTCCAGCTCCTCCTCTTCCTCTATCCGGCACTGACGACTCCAGGCCCCAGTCTGGAACCGGGGCCGCCGCTGGTCCGAGGCTGAGCTGGTGGTGGCAGGCGGGGGGCACCTGACAGAGTCGCTAGTGGGGACACCGTTGGCCCGGGAAGAAGAAGCGGGGTCAGTGGGGCCCCTGGATGAAGGCTGGGGCCCAATGACACCACTGCAGCTCCCCTCACTGAGGTCAGAGAGTGGGGAGGGAGATGGTGACACTGGGGACCCTCCAGGGCTACTCTTGGACAGTTTGGGGGGAATGGCAGGCCTCCCCTTGGGTGTGTTCTCACTTGCAACGTGACGGTGGCTTTCCCTGGAGCTCAGCCCCTGGCCAGCTGAAGTCTCTTCTTCGCCGGCCTCAGAGTCCTGGCTCAAGGGCCCGCGTGGCCACTGCACCCCCACTGCAGAGTCAGGGCTGCTCAGGTAGATGGTCCGGTGGTCCTCCTCTGGGTGGGCCGCCATGACTGTGATGGTGGCTGCTACCTGGGGGGCCATATCTGCCATCTCAGGGGCCACATCGGGGCCTTCCCGGTCCCGGCCCCAGCCAGATGCTGTTTTCTGAGCCCAGGTGCTGGCTGTCCGTACCTGGCCCTTGCCCTGAGCAGCTGCCACCTGTTCTGCCTTGGCCTGTGGCCTGGAAAGCCCTGGAACCTTCTTCCTCTTTGTGCTCTCAGCATAGATGGGTTCAGGCTGTACAGCCTCCCTGGGGTGGGCTGGGGGCTGGGGCTCCCCAGTTGGCCCAAGGCCCCTGTTCAAGGTCACAACATGGCAGCCAGCGTCCTGCTGCTTCCCAGACACAGGTTCCTTCACAAGGGAACAGTAATCACTCTCGAAATGGGGGGCAAAGGGGCTGCTGGTGCCGCTGCTGGCACTGCCACAGGAGAGGCCATCCGAAGAACTGGCGGCCTCTGAGTGAAGGGACGGCTTCTTGGGGCCCAGGCGGGGCAGGTTCTCTGTCGGGCCCTGGCCACAGCACTCCTTCGGGAAGCTCACAACTCGCTTCTCCTCCTCACTTGGCCCTGCACAGGATCTCTGCTCCCAGCATGTTGGCGAGCAGTCCCCTCCACCATCTCTGTGCCGGGAACCCTCAGCCTGTGAGGCATCTTTAGCGACAGGGCTCCCAGGGCAACAGTCCAGGATGGAGCAGTATTCTCCCCCTTCGCTGTCCCCCGAGGGTGAGCACCTTTGATCGCTGTCATCCTCCGAGGGCAGGGACTCCCGCAGGGGCTGTGGAGAGGCAAAGGGCCCAGGGCCCTTATGACAGCCTGATGTCATCCCGGCAAAGGCAGCCAGTTTCTGGCGGAAGCTCTCCTGAGGGGAGGTCAGCTCTTGGTAGGGAAACGTGGGTTTATCTTCTCTCCCAACCTTCTCATCGGGGAAGCTGACCGGGTGGAAGGCAGTGCTCCGGTCCCCCCGGGCCTCTCGGCCATGCAGGCCGACCACGGCATAGGCAGGGGGGCAGCGCGAGTGGCCATCTGCGGAGGTCGAGGGCCCAGCAGGTTTCTGGAGGCCGCGGAAGCTGCTCAGGTAAACTAGCGGCACATCTTCCTGCTTCGGGAGCGGGAGCTTGCCGGGGGCTCGTCTCCAGATGACCTACACAGCCCCAAGGTTAAAAGACTTACATTAGACCTTGTCAGAGAAAAAAGGAAGAGAGAAAAAGTGAGAGGGCAGTGCCGTGGCATTGTCGACTGTCTTCTGTGCTGTAGCACGCCCACCTTCTGATCTCCCCACTGCCTTCTCATCATTGCCGGGGCACCGGGGAGCCACCGGTCTTCCCAGACACTGAGCTGTGCCTCCCACCCATGGTCTGTCATTCTTTTGGCAAAGTCTGTGAGGCAGGGCAAAAGAAACTCTAAAAAAAGAACATTTTGCCTTCTCCCTCGAAACTGCCAGATGAGATAAGTTCTCCAACGGGCTTCGAAAATAGAGTTTTGGATTTTGTTTAACTTTTGCTTTGTATTGGTTGGTCTTTTGATAACCGTGTCACAGCACATTCCTGAAGGAACCAAAGTCATAAGGCTTTTTAAAACACCTTGGGTGGCTGGTGGGACAGGGGGCAGGAGACAAGGGGGGGTTTCTGAGCTGGCTCCCGGCTTCTTTCTTTATTACCTATTTCTTCTCTCTGGGCCATGCCAAAGAGCTGCTCTGGCTCCCAGTTACAGGCAGTGACCTCAGTCCGAGCCTGCAGAAGTGGCTGGACTAGTTGAGCTATGACACAGAGACACGGACTGGCCGTTCCCATCACTGACGTCGCTGTCTTCTCCTCCTTCCCTTTTAAAGTCTCCCCCATCCCCACCTTTAGCAGCACCCTCAAAGTAGGGCCTGCACCTAGCTCCTTTCCAAGGTGATTCTGAACTGAAAGAGTCCCTGGCTGGCATCTATGAAGGCTGAAGGCAGCGAGAATGGCCCGGTGAAGGGATGTAGCCGGCTGATGAAAATGGAGCAGGCCTGAGGGGAATGGAGCTCAGTGCAACCACAGGAAATAGTTTAGAGAAACTAGAACAGGCAAGAAGTCAAACAGGTCGAAAGCAGTTCTTGAGAACATGCCCTAGACAGAGAGCTTCCTAGACATGTCTGGAGGAGGCAAGCTCTATGCACCCTCAAAATAACTGGATTTTTCTAAGGGTCACCTGTGTGCTGAGCAGAATGGTCTAATCTCTAGGATGTCACCGTTTTTAGTGATCCTAGATCAAAGCCCACAAAACCCAAACTTCAAAACTGAAAATAGGAACACTGGCTGGGAATTGGATGATATCAAGGAGTTACTGCTAATATTTTTAAGTGCGATAATGATATTGTGGTTACATTTTTATAAAGGCTCTCTTTTTAAAGATGTACTGAAATAACGTGATGTCAGGGCTTTGCTTTAAAATCACAGGGAAGGGAGGATGGGGTGGGGGGTAGCGATGAAACAAGGCTGGTCATGACTAGATGATTGTTGATGCTCAGGCTGAGAGTGGTAGATGCATGGAATTCATTATGCAATTATTGCTACTTATCTACACACGTGAAATTATTGATTGAAAAATTTTAAAAACTTTTTTAAAAAAGCTTCCTTTTTGTGCCCTTATATGTATCCAAATCAATAATTAATACAGTCTCCAAATAAACTTTGAGAGACTGGATTAATGGTTCTTAGCCTAAAGGAACAGAGAGAAAGGAGGGCTGCCGTCAGGATGGAGCAGTCTTGGGGCAAGCTGGCAGAATGCCATCCTCCAGGAGTCTTGCTCTACAGTGCCCTGTGGCTGCCAGCCAGTCACCAAGGGTTACGACAGGAGCAGCCCCTGTAAAAATACCACTGGGCTTGGTCAGCCTCACCTGCGAGACGTCAGCACTCATGTTTGCCTCTGTCCACACATCAGAGGCCTCGGAGCTCATCATGGTGGGCTTCACAGCGATGGTGGGCTTGGAGTAGGGCGAGCTGTTCACACCTTCATCTTCCAGGCGGCAGTTGTCAGGCCTGGGGGGCAGGCGCGGAGGAGGGGGCAGGCTGCCTGCTCTCGGCTGGGGGTGGCCAGGCGCCAGCTGGTGGTCACTCCGCAGGCAGAAGCAGTTCTTGCAGGACCCGGGCTTCCAGATGTGCTCCACAAAGTCACTGCACGCAGACATTTTCAGGGTCTCAGGGTTCAGTCGGATGGTCTGGTGCATCTTGAGTGGACGGTGTGCTGGTTCATCTTGCGCCCGGCTCTCTGGCGTGGTCTTGTGGGAGGCAGCAGTGGGTCACAGAGCAGCTTCCTGGAAAAGCAGAACACCGGCCTGGTCAGACATCTCCCTGCCGAGGGATGGGTGCCTTATCAATTTGAGTCTGATTGTTTGACGGGGAGTAGAAGAGGGAGGCAGGAGGAGAAAAACGGTAAAGATCAGTATTCCGTTTATTCCAAGGCCCTCATCCATTTGTCATAAGGCTCCTAAAGTCACTCTCTAGTGGTGTGGCCTTATCAGAAGCTGTAAAAACTAAACACAAGTCTGTTACATGAACAGAGAGCCTAAAAGCACTTCAGTCCCCTAAAATCCTGAGCGCTTGGAGATTTGGGCACAGTGATGGGAAGAAATCACAGAGATCCGAGATGAGAAGCCTGGATCTCATTCATGCATTCCCTGCTGCTTGGGGTCTAGCAACTGGGACTATAACGTAGAAAAACAAGACTTTCCAAGTAGTACAGCAAACAAAAGTGGTGGCTTAGGGTAATAAGAACCGTGTGAGCGGGAAGGCAAGGCTGGGCCCTGCCCTCACACTGTAATCCACCCTTGTGACCAGGTGGAGATGGGCTGGGTGAGAATGGGGAGTGGTGCCGTGCTGGCCTGCCCCCCAAGGAAACCGCGTCAGGAGGTCTGGCATCTTGGGAACCTGTCCCCCTCCCCTTGCTTAATATTCCTTATTCAACCCAGTGCTCAGTGGGGTCAACAAAGCTGGAGCTGCAGGCCAAGAGGGAAAACAGAAAGAGAAATGCATGATCACTACAGTCCTGTGGTCCAGGGGTGGCTGGATAGAATACGACAGAGGGAAAAGATTATCACACAGTTATTTTTCCCCGCGGTAACCCTGGAGGTGGGGCGGTGAGCTTGCTGAAAGAATCGGTTGCCTCTGAGGGTAAAACTGAAAGAAAAGACTCTGCACCATAGAACAGAGTCATTCACCAGTAAAGAGGAGCTCAAAGGGTTGAGGATATTAACCAAGTAACCTGAAGAACACCCTGTCAGGTAGCTGTTATGCCCATTATACAGATGGGAAAACAGTGGCAATGACGTAAACTAAGGCCTGTCCATAGACACAGAGAATTTGGTGGTCCTAGAAAGAGAAACCCACTTTGCTGGCAGCCCTCACTGCGTCACTCATCACACTGAGTCACTCGCCATTATCTGTCTGGGGCTCCTTGCTCTTCTCTCCTCATTAAATGAACCGACTTCCTCATAAGGAGCGCATTCATGAGAAAATCATCCTTAAGGACCTAAGGCGAACAGATTCTCATTAAATAAGGAGGGGTTTAGCCCTGGGGTCTGCTCTCCACTTTCTTCCCGTGAGAATTTGCTTTGAGGTTGATGCTCTCTAAACTATCAACAGGACTAACTAGCTGGAATGAGCCAGGAGCCCCAAAGATCATGCCAGAATCTTTGTGGGAAGTGCTCTCTTTCTGGTCTCCCCCACACTCACAGTCAGGGGTGCTTATTCAACAAGAGCTGAAGCTAAATTTGCCTCCTTTCCCTCCAAAGTCCACCTTGAAGCTCACCGCATCTTTAAGATAAATGGATGCTCTGAAATAAAAGACAAGCATCTGTCTTTCAGCCATTGTTGTAAGGATCTTCTGCATCCCTCTCCTTAAGACGATCCCAGGTTAGGTTCTTCTCCCCTAAATACACCCATATAGTAGGTTCATTCTTTGCCAAGTTCCCCAGAAGAGGTCACTAAGCTTCAACAAGCAGAGGAGGATAGCAAGGATTTTTCTTTTTCCTAGGATCTCAGGCTGCTGAGAGCGTAAGGTTCTGTGCTAAATTTTGGAAGGAAGAAAAAGAGGAGGAAGCATTTTCTGTGTTCAACAGGGCAGGTCTCCCTACCCCTGCCCCAAGGCGGGGAGCAGGTCCTTTGCTGGGGAGCTGTTGAAGGGTGCCTAGCTCTTCTTGGCCACGGAAAAAGACAGGTCCCTCTCTCCTGCAGCCAGAGGCTCCCACGCCCCTCAGCGGATGCAGGAAGAGAGCCTGGAGACCAGTTCTGTGTGGGCCCCTCACGTTCCAGCAGCTTCACATAAGGCTGCGCTATCTGAGGAGGTGGGTGTCCAACCACTTCCTCAAGGCTACCACAGATGCACAAAGAAGCAGTTTTGGGTGGCCACGTCTCATTTCCTCCTCAACAGGCAGCCCACAGACCAAGCTTGTCATGGCTGCTTGGGGCCAGGGGTCCCCCTGTCCTTTGTAGCCATGGCCCACTACAGCCGGGGACTCTTGGTAGGCTCTGGATTACTGACGCGTGTGCAGGAAGCATCCCTCAGAGCCTCTCATGAGTGTATGAGCGCTCTCTTCGCTCCCATCCTCAGCTCTGAAATTCTCTCACCATCGGCACAACTTTCACGACCCAACTGCTCAGAGAGGCACAGGTTTTTAAGGAGAAGTCTTTGAAGAAGAGAACAGAATGAAGCCCTAGGCTTCTCAGCATCCTTGACTCACTGCAACCTGTTAAAACTGGCTTCTCAGTTGGAGCAAACAGAATTTACCACCATGTCAAGCCAGAAAGATACTTATCCCGTTCGATCTGTCCAGAGCGGTTCTGTGCCTGGAAGTATCTCCTACGTGTTTTAAGTAGAAGATGAAAAGCTCAAGTGGCACTCAGAAAGCAGGCGCAGCGAGCGCCTACCAGTGCCAGCTCTCTCAGAAGCCTGGGAATGGCACCTTCCCAGCCCACATTCCTTACCTCTGAAGGGAGGTGGCTTCCAGAATTATGCAAATTCCCCTATTTCAGTGGGAGGCGGCAGTGTACGATTAGAAAAAGATCTCAGCATTCTTTCTGATCCAAGTCATGATAAAATATCTTTGCCTCTGCAACCTTCTGCACTAGATTTGTGGCCACAATTTGCAAGACTGAAGCTGTCAGATACATTCCCACCCCATTTCAAAAAGAATCTGAAGAGGCCGGCTGCGTGGCATAGTGGTTAAGTTCATGGGCCCTACTTCGGTAGCCAGGAGTTCACAGGTTCGGGGCACAGACCTACACACTGCTCGTCAAGTCATGCTGTGGTGGCATCCCACATACAAAATAGGGGAAGACTGGCACGCAAAAAGAGGAAGATTGGCAAGAGATGTTAGCTCAGGGCCAATCTTTCTCAACCCCCCCCAAAAAAGTCTGAAGAATCGTGGCCAGTTTCATAAAATTAAATATTTTGGCTCAAAATATTGTCCCTCATCCTTGCATCAAAAGTTGTTTATGCTTTACCCTGAAGTGACAGAATTCCAGAAAACATTCATCTAAACAATTTATATATATTACAATTAAATTAACACAACACTGAAAAAAGAAAATATGCATGGAAAGTGCTTGTCTAGATTTCAACATGCCATTGACAGGGGTGACAGGGGTGGAGAAAGTGACAACATTAACACCTCCCTGCCCTGCCAAACACAGGGAAAGTCATGATATTCCCCCAACCTTTTAGTCTCTTTTTTCTTCTCCAATGCTAGGTAATCTAATCTCAGGGGTAGGAATGTGGTTTTTGTGGGTTAGAGCCATTACAGTCTAAACCAGTAAGAAGCATACCCAGTTCCACAGGACCCCATGATAGCAAAATAAGCGTAGAATTCCCCAGGGCTTCCTATTAAATTTCTCTCTCAAAAAGGGAAAGGGTTGTTAACATAGTTCAGGCCAGTGATCAATAAGGCCTTAGGAACCTGACTCTGGACCGAACGCTTTGCAAAACTCCTCCCCTCTAGACCTTTGGGCTCTGCTATCGCTCTGCAAAGCCATGTGCTTGCTGGTTGAGCTTCACCCAAGAGAAATATACACAGTCAGCCGGCCCTGCCTCCATTCCGATTCACGGGACCCGAAAGTGGAGAGATTCTACTTTGTGTGTGTGTGTGTGTGTGTGTGTGTGTGTATGTGTGTGTCCGGCTGGGGAGTGAGCGGCACAAGCAAAGGTTAGGAACATGTCCACAGCACGCCTTTCAGAGGGCTCAGCCAGGGCTCAGGAAAAAGGCATCATCTCGGCCCCCCTGGAGACTCCGAGGCTGGCACCTAGCCCGGTGCCGCATCAGAGGCAGCCACTAACCTGGGGCCCCAAGCCATCAACCCGGGGTCCTGGTCCGGGCAGCCCGGACAGTCTTTCCTTCTCTGCTCCATTGACAATACTGCTGCCCAGGAAAGGAAGTCTCCACACTGGCAGTCCCCAAAGCGTGTCAGCCTCCTGCCCCAAGCAGAGCAGCCAGACCGACAGAACAGTCGGTTTCCCCTCCCGGAACTCGAAGGAAAGTTTCCCCGTTTTAAAGAGCGCGATTCTCGAATGAAGCGAAAACAGCCCTCCGGCTTCCCTGTCCTCCGGTCTCAGCGTCTCCACCTCGGGCACAACCCGGGGCGCACGCGGTCCGGACGCCCCACCCTCCCCAAGCGGCCGCCTGTCACCCCGGGGGACGCCGACAGGGGGTCGCCCGCTCGGCGACCGCAGCGCTCCTCCGAAGCTCCCCTCTGCGGCCACGTTTGCCAGACAAAAAGAGGCCAAATTTGGAGAAAGCGTCGCGGGCTCACCTCGGGGCCGCGCTCCCCCGGCCTCGCCGTCTGTCTCCGAGCCGCCAGGCGCCCCGCCGGGCGCCTCGGAGCATTGTTTGCAGAGTGTGCGCGCGGTGCGTGCCCGGCCGCGGGCGGGTGTCGTCTGCCGGGCCCGGCCGGGTGGCAGCTGCGAGCGCGGCTCCGCCCCCTCCGCCTCCGGTTACGCCGCCCGCCCCGGCTCCCGCCGCACCTCCGCAGTCCCCGCCGCTGCCCCGCGCCCCCCTGGTTGAGCGCACCCTGCCGCTCGGCTCGCGCGCCTCCAGCTCCCACCCCGGCGGGCTCCGAATCTCCAGCCCCGGATTCCTCCAAACTCTCCATGCCCGGTCCCTCCCTTCCTCCCCACCCTCCCGCTCCCGATCAAGAGGCTCCGCCCCTAGCCCGAGACTTGGCGCCGTCTGACCCCCGAGCAGAGCCCCGTTTGCGCCCCTCCCCAAGGATGTCTCTGCGCGCTTCGGCATGGGCGAGTTTCGGTGTTTGCAACCTTCCTCTTACCATAATGTATGCACAGGTATTGTAGGTGTCCGGCATTCCTTCATCCAGCCGGCTCTTCGAGACCCTCGGGGGAGGGGGCGGGGAGGATAAAGCACGAGAGCTGGAGTGGCAGAACAAGAAAGCCAGGGATCGGGAGAGGAATGATGAGGTCAGGATCCCAGACGGTTCCGAAAGCAGCGTGGGCACCGCAATTGTCAGTTACCGTTGCCAGTGGGAGGAGGGTCCCGTGGGACGGAGCTGGGCTGGGAATCCTGACAGCGGGTTCCAGGTCCCGCTCAGTCCCTCGGCTGATTCGAGGCCTCAGGCAAAGCTCCTTGAGCTTTGGCTTTCTGGATGTGGAATGCAAAGGCTGGACTGGAGAGAGCTGGTCTTCCACCACGCTGGGACACTCAGGACTTCCGCAGGCCAATCTTACACCTGTGTACAGTAAGTGACTCATTCACTGAGATAAAACCGAGTCCAAGATAGTCTTCTGGCTAAAAATGTTTTAACAGAGAGTATGACAGCCATGACTCGGTCAGTCCCCTCCCTTCCTCCTGCTGCCTACAGCAGGCTCGCACCTTGACCTGGGTGTTTCCTCAGGGAGCCAGCGCCAAGGTCACCGCCTTGTGCTGGCAGGTGGGCATGTGGCAAAATGGAACAGGGAAAAGACCCCAGAAAAACACCCGTGGCCTTCTCTCTGGCTCTTCCCCTCCCCAGAGAGGCAGTGTGCTGTAATTCCAGTTAGGGTCCACTCCCTGTCAGCCCGCAGGATAAGCCTGGGAGCCCCCACCTGGCTAAGAGCAGGAAGGCTTGTTCCCCTTGAGATCCCCCGGCTGTCCTTGTGATGTGGCAGTGACATAGAAGGACTGAGGGTGAGGACGTAGGTGAAGGAAACGGAGGGAGAAGACATAGTTTCCAGGTTTGGCTTCCGGAAGAGGTCAAAGGTAGAAGGGATATAGAGACTACTTCCTCTGTGTCACTAATGTCTACTGAGTATGAATAGAATGGCGGGGGGCGGGGGAAGGTGTAGAAGGATGGAACCAACATTCAGTAAGTACCTGCCCTGTGCCAAGCAACCCCATGAGAGGAATTTATAAAATTCTAAAATCTATAAAATTTATAAAATCCCCGTTTTATAGAGAAGAAAACAGAGGTGCAGAGGGCCACATGATTTATCAGGGCTCAACAGCTAAAATGTGGTAGTGCTGGAATTGGAACCAACAGCTCTCTGGCTCCACTGATGGGCAATTCCACTCTGCCTCACTGCCCTCCCCAAGTACTGGTAGTCCACTCCTGCTTTTCTTTCTTCCCAAAGTCAGGGGAGACCATTTGAACAAACATGGAAGGAAAACTCTAGTTAGGTTCCATTAGCATCCAACAAAACTGAAGGGTCCAGCTTGTTCACTTACCAAGACCCAGGAAGGGAAAGTGTTGCTCAGCAGGTGGGGACAAACTGATCTGCACTGGAGAAAGACAAAAATGACGTCAGGAAGTGCATACAATTCAGTTACAATGGGAGAGGTCAACTCTAGTGTTTGAGGAGTTCCCGGTCCCACCTCACAGAATTGAGCGAAGAGGAAGCACTCATTTTCCCACTTTACTTTTTTCTCTATGCTCAATTTATCCTTAATACATGAACAGCCTAAGGAACGTAATCAGAAGAGGTGAAGGCTGCAGTGTGAACAGGTTGGTGGTTCTGTGGCCTGGGACAGCAATGGAAATGTTAATCCAGTCTTTCTGAAAAATCAACTGTTCTCAACTGTTTTGCTGTGCTCACACAAAATAAATGCATTATACTGTAGCTGCTGACACGTAATGTGCATCTTTTTATGCTAGCAACGTGGCCTTAGAGATGACTTCATCTTGCCTAATGAAAAGAATCAAAAAATACTTCAAAAGACTCACTTAGATGCGCATAAAATACCCATTCTCTTAGGCAGTGCTCCACCAGTGACTGTTAAGTATGTTATCTCCTCAGTAAAGCTACGGTAAGCTCATGCATTTTAATAAACAATTCTTGCTTGAACTTCCAGCTGCACCCTGCAATGCAGTACAGTTTGTGTGTACACAGCATTCTGCAGCTAGCTACTTATCAGTTCATTTTCATGACACTTTTAACTGCAGGGCTTGGGTTCCCCGACAGAGACCTTGAACAAGAGCGATACCCTTCAGGGTTTTAGTCCATGAGCACCATTCTGTAGAAGAGAGTGGTTAAATTTGGGGAAATTAAGACAAAGGCTGGGACAGGTAGTGCTTTGGGGTGGGTAAGGTAAAGTAGTTTGGAATTGGAAAGGCAAAAAGGCAGAATGAGGAATGCCCACCGTTAAATTATACTGAGAAATGCTAGCTGGAGTATTTGAGGGGTTAGACAACATGAAGATTGGACCAAAGTAATCCCATGCATGATATCTCTCCCCAGCTAGAGAATAGATCTCAAATAATAGAGAGGAATCTCTCACCTTAAAGAGAGAAGAGTGATCCATTTTAGTCAACGAACATTTATTGAACACTTATTGCTACTTATGATGCACTGAATGAGGTACGATAGAGGAGAAAAAAGAAAACTGAGTAAGAAGAGGATACAGGAGCAGTGGGGGTTCAAAGGAGGAAAGGACAGAAACACAAAAAGTGGTTTCATGGCAGAAGGGGGCCTTGGAAGATGAGAAGGATTTTGATTTGCGGACAATGGGGACTTTGCAGATTGAGAGAATGGTACCCACAAAGGAATGGACGTGGGAGAGGCAGACGACTTTTTCAGAGATTTCCCATGCAGTCAGGCTGGAGCATGGTTGTTGGAGACAAGCCTGGAAATGGAATGTGGCACGGGGCAGGAAAGGCTTGGTTTCCAAGTGAGCCAACAAGAGAGTATTGACATTTCTGATCAGCCAAATGACATTATCCAAGTCCGTGTTTCATTAGCTCTACCTGGATCTTATATCCCAGATGGATTAGGAAATGGGAGAAGAGATTGGAGACAAGGGGACTGGCTTAGAGTTTCTATCCCTGGTTCAGAGGGGAGGAAAAGGGCCTTGATAAGGGAGATGGTGGGGGGACTGGAGAGGATGGATGGTATATGGATGGTTTTGCAAGACTTGAAGAGGGAGATATGGGGACTGGCTTCTTACTGGTTCACTATGAGCCATAAGATATTAACTAATCATAGCTTACATTATGGGGCACTTACTCTGCGGCAGGCCCCACGTGCTAGATGATTCACATGCCTTCTCTCGTTTGAACTTCACAGAAACTCGGAGGTAGGTGCTGTGACGGAGGGAGAGGAAGGAATCAAAGATGACCAAAAGAACTTTAACCTCAAGAGACTGATAGAAAGATAGTATCACAAGTACAAATAGGGGAGTCAGAGGATTTAGTTTGGGGACTCTTGAGTCTGAAGTGTGTGGTAGCCATTTGGTGAACGAAATTAGCCTACCAGAGTGGAGTTTGGGCAGATAGGAAAAATGAAAGAGGCTGGAAGAGTATGGTGAAGAAGGACAAAGATGTCACAAAGAGGTAAAGGAGTGGAGACACAGTCATCTGGAAGAGGCTGTGAAGAAAAGGTGTGGACGCTCTCTTCCAGACCTCGTTAAATCCAGAGCAGTGTGAAGAGAAGTCCCTTGGAGAAGATAGTCAGGGAGGAGGTGTCATCAAGGGGATTCCAGGTTTCAGTTGATTGCATGAGGTGGGGAGTGTTTGAGACCAGCTTAAACTCTTAGTTACTTTCTTTGTAACAGGCGGAGTTTCCGTGGAAGGAATAAGTCAGATGGGAGGACAAATGGGAAGGAAAAGGTGGGCTTGATAGGGATGCAGGTAGTGAGCAGCATTTCACAAGGCCAGGAGGGAGGCTGCAGGTGAGAGAGGATGGACGCCTGGAAGCCATGGGCATGCGCTGGGTCTTCCTTGGTGGCATCTGCGGTCCCAAAACCACCATGGAAGGGATTGAGAAAGTAAGGAGGTAAGGACAAAACTCTTCTGGGCTCCTTCTGTCCTGCTAGATATTCTCAGCAAGCCAGTTGAAGGTTGGTCTAGCAAGGGTACACAGCCCCACTCCCCTCTTTCTTCCCTCTTTCTTTCCTCCTGAGCGATAGTCAGCTCTTTGAGTTGCCAACCCGAAGTTATCTCTCCCTCCTCGAGGGGTGGAAATTCAAGTAATCTCATCGGTTAATCCTCGTCCTGTGATTATGGCATCACATCCTTGTGTCCCAACTTTTTTTAAAACCTTTTCCAACATCCATTCTTCCCTGACTTTAGTCCTAGGCAGTCCTACGCAGGATAAAACCTTCTAAGTAATTTACAGGATCATATTTCAAGCACTGAATAGAATTTTTTTTTTCTTTTTTTGCCCAAACTGAAAGCTATTATTTAAATAACTGCAGGATGTCAGAATTTCAAACCACATGAGACTGAGAGCCAGGGGTTCAAGACTGTTGTGATCTTTCTTTGTGCTCAAGTGCCACAGAGCTCAGATGTCAGGTGTTGAAGAAGGAAAACACTTTTTTTCTTTTTATAAGATAATTACAGTTAGATGTGCATTCGGCGACAGATACCTTATTGAAAACCACATTTTTTCAAAATGTTACTGTTACAGCTTGAATTGCGTTCCTCCACCTCCCCCAAAAAGAGATATTGATGTCTTAGTCCCCAGTACCTCAGACTGTGCCTTATTTGGAAGTAAGGTCTTTACAGAGGTTAAAGTGAGTTAAAATCAGGTCATTAGGGTGGTCCCTAAGCAAAACGACTGGTGTCCTTATGAGAAGGGGAAATTTGGACCCAGAGACAGATACACACAGAGGGAAGACAGTGTGAAGACACATGGGCGAAGAGGCCATGTAACTGAAGTGATGCATCTGCTAGCCAAGGAGCGCCAAGAATTGCCAGTATATACCAGAAGCTAGACGAGCCAAGGAAGGATTCTTCCCTGGAGGCGTCAGAGAGAGCCTGGACCTGCGGACGCTTGATTTCGGACTTCTAGCTTCCAGAACTATGAGACAATACATTTCTGTTGTTTTAAGCTACCCAGTGTTTGGTACTTTGTTAGAGCAGCCCTAGCAAACTAATATGGTTTCTAAAATGAAAATGTTCCAGTGATGATATACACTACTGCTTCTAGACAGAAGCTAAGGAATTTTCCAAAATCAACTCAAAAGAACATGACATGCAGGAGACATATTAATTAAAGCCCACAGCTGATGTAATGCTAGACAGTTCACTGTAATAAGAAGGTCAGAGTGTCCTTCCATTCTCTGTATGGGCGCTTCAACCTGCCCTACGAAGGAAATGGTCATTCTTTCACCCATAGCTCCCTCTTTTCCCAGTTTTAGGATCTGTGGTTAGGAGAAAGCCCCCATTCCTTCACCGAGCTGGTATTTGCACGGCTGAGAAACTCTACCCCCGCACCCAGGCAGTGTGAACTAAGATGTATCATGAAGCCCATAAAGGGATTGTTCTGGGTCTACGTCCACTTCCAGAGACGCTGTTCATGAGCATTAGTGGTCATCTAGGCCCAACCCTTCACTGACACATGGGGACACTGAGGATCTAAAGGACCAACGTGACTGGCCCAAGGTCTCTTAGGACATTTCATAACCCTGTTCCTCTGAGCTTTCGAAATTGTTTGGTTTGAATGTGCACTCAGCTGTGAGTTAAGGATGTCAAAATGAGAACTATTTGAGGAATTAATTCATGACTCCCACTGCTTGGATTTCTTACTAAGCTGGGGTCAGAGTTGGAAAGAAGCAGAATATTCTACATTAGGAAGGGTCACAAAGGAAAAACAAACCCATTTGAAAGATCTGTTTATTTACCCTAAAGAAAACCTCCTAATGGTGTAGCCACTTTGGAAAAAAAGTTCGACAGTCTTTTTAAAAAGTTAACTATAGGGGCTGGCCCCGTGGCCGAGTGGTTAAGTTCGTGAGCTCCGCTGCAGGCACCCCAGTGTTTCATTGGTTCGAATCCTGGGCGCGGACATGGCACTGCTCATCAAACCATGCTGAGGCAGCATCCCACTTGCCACAACTAGAAGGACCCACAACAAAGAATATACAACTATGTACCGGGGGGCTTTGGGGAGAAAAAGGAAAAAAATAAAATCTTAAAAAAAAAAGTTAACTATAAATTTGTCATATGGCCCAGCAACCCCACTCCTAGATATCTACCTAAGAGAAATGAAAATATGCCCATACAAAAACTTGCACACAAATGTTTATACAGCATTGTTCGATTAGCTAAAGAGTGGAAACAGCCCAAATGCCCACCAACTGGTGAAAGAATAAACAATATATGATATATCCATACAATGGAATACTATTCAGTAATAAAAAAGAATGAAATACTCATACATGTGCCAACATGGATGAACCTCAAAAATGTTATGCTAAGTGAAAGAAGCCAGACACAAAAGACTATGTAATGTATGATTCCATTTACATGAAATATCCAGAAAAGGCAACTCTGTAGGGATAGAAAGTAGGTCAGCTGTTGCCTAGGGCTGGGGCTAAGAAAGGGATATGGGAGTGAACATTAACTGTAAATGAGAGTGAGGGATCTTATCGAGATGATGAAAATGTTCTAAAACTGGATTGTGGTGATAATTGAATAACTTGACAAATTTACTAAAAATTATTGAATTGTCTGCTTGAAGTGGTTCAACTTTATGGTAGGTAAATTATACCTCAATAAACTTGTTTATAAAAAGAGAAAGAATGGAATATTATTCAGCCTTAAAAAGGAAGGAAACTCTGACACATACTACAATATGGATGGACCTTGACGACATAGTGCTAAGTGAAATGAGCCAGACATAAAACGGCCAATGCTGTGTGATTCCACTTATATGAGATCCCTGAGCAGTCAGATTCATAGAGACAAAGGGCTGAGAGAGGGGTGACTGGGGGGTTAGTGTTTAACGGGTACAGTTTCAGTTTGGGGAAGATGAGAAAGTTCTGGAGATGGATGGTGGTGATGGTTGCACAACAATGTGAATGTGTTTAATACCACAGAACTGTACACTTAGAAATAGTTAAAATTGTAAATTTTATGCTATATATGTTTTATACAATTAAAACAGAGAGAGAGAAATGACCTGTTTTTCTGTAAGTGAACGGCCTGTTTCTGAACGTCATAACAGTTCTGAGAAATCTCATGTTATCTTTAGGTCAATAAGCTTTACTCATTCAAAAGTCATCAGGTTTTCAACTCCTGTAGGAAACAGATCAATTCATAATTCTATAAAATTACAGAATCTCCAGGCCTATTGCTATCTGATAAACCATGGATGAGAAAACATCACATGCTTTATTGTGGTTCAGTAGTCCCCACATTGTCCCCATGGCAGATTCGGTTTTGGTTTTACTAAAGGTTAGTAGGCTTCCGAATGTTCTGACCTCTGACCTCTGCGTTGTTTCTGTTGACTTTAACCAGAAGCTTCTGCGTAACGTTACCTCTGAGACCTAGTTATCATTTGCCAAAACTCAGCCATGTGAATGTCATTATGTGGACCATATCTTAGAGGTTTTTATTTACAAAACTAAGTAAATCTGAATCAAATTTTCCTGAGGATTGTTCAATGGTAGAAAAAAAAAGTTTCTATTTATCTAAAAAGGATGTCATTGCCATCTGTTGTAAAGTTTTATAAACCTGTTAAAAGAAAAGTGTTTCCTTTGCTTATTCGCCCTTGAAGTGAGGTGGCCTTTTCTCTTTCCTTTCTTTTTTTCTTACAGTTCTCATAGAAAATAAACTATAAAAGAATCTTAAGATGATCTTTTGGACACATAGAGCATTTGACTAATAATGAGCATTGGCTCTTTCTGGGAGGAAACTCTCGTTTTGATAGAGCAGGAGTGACTCTGGTGAAATGTCTTCTTTCTCTCCATGGTAGACCACATGGTGAAACCTGAAAAAGACTCTACCCTGATTCCTCCCTCCTTTCAGATTTCTGAGAGCATGAACTCAGTCATGAGACAGATGATGCCTGGTTTCTGCTTGGGGTGGGGTAAGGTGAAATGACATGGAGGAACAAATAAACCTTCCTGTCTAGGACCTGCAGACATGTGCAGCCTTCCTTCCATTTCAGGTCCACAGTATGTAATTGACGGAGATTAGCTATGCCAACCCCAGAGCCTTCTACAAACACTGACTCTTATTAGCAAATTACTTCTCCCCATGTCATAATATCATAGAATTAGCATTCTGATTTTGCATCTCCGTAAAGTGACCTGAGAGGACCTGCATAGACAGACCAGTCAGTAATCAAGTATAAAAGATTGGAGAAAAAAAAAGGATTTATTTGTCTCCCACATGCCCTAGTTAAACTCCTCAATGGCGTGACATACAATGTCACCATTGCCTCACTTTGTGGCGTCAGGATGACCTGCTTGTGGGTTTACATTCCTAACTGTTTCTGACATATGGTAATGGTGGCTGAAGGGCTCCCAGAGGGACACTTGGTAGAATGTCCAGTGGCCACAGAATGTAGCAGAGTCAAGGAGCTTTGCAGAGACCAATGAATGGTGGCAGGGGAGGGGGGGGCACCATGTCTAGAAAGGGGAGGGGAGCAAAAGCTTGAATTAATTTTCTGGAAAGCCCCAGGCCTTGTTAAGGAGTCTTTAGGATAATAGCTCTTTTGACTGGCTGTTCAGTTTTTTCCCTTTTAGAAGTAGCAGTGGTGGCTGTCTGGGAGAGGTGGGGAGAGAGCAGGGTAGGCAGACACGTGATGGGGCTCATTAACAAGTAAGCTTTGTAAGCAGTGGCAGGGGACACCTGCAGCTCTTCCAGACATGCCTGCCCAGTAGGGGTTGTTTGAATGAGAAAACAGCTTCCAAAAAGATGTAACACAAGCGCATAAAAGGAAAAGAAAAATGTGTATTTGTGAGATGAAGGAATTGTAGAGTTTTATCCCTGATTCTCCTTTAAGTAAACCTTTTTTTATCTAATGTTCTCACCCGTAGGTCAGGGCTCACAAATTGACGAGAGACCACTCATCACCAGGGCACAGAGCTGCTGTTTTGCTCAAAAAGGAATTTGCTTTCAAACAGACATGGATTCACTAATCTCTTTTCTTTAAAACAACAAAAAAAATAAAACAAACACCAAATCTCTTCCAGCTCAGCTGACTAAGTCCGAGTGGGGATGACAGCAGCATTCACGTGGATGATCCCACAGAGCTAGTGTCCAGAATGAAAATAAATGTGACTTTTCATATCAGGGCATAGTGTTGCTTTGTTTGTAATTCCATCACAGCACAGGCATTACAATGCTATTGTATGACAGAGGAGATAGGAAAGAGATGCACATCTTTTGGGCTGTAGTACAGCTAAACCTGTGCTTGACAGGCTGGCATCAGTATCTTAAGAGAGGCAGAAGGGGACAGTTCCTGGTTGCCAAGGAGCTATGCTTGGTAGGGAGTGGGGGGTGCAAAGAAAAAAATGCCCATACCTTCCATGGTCAACCACCTTAGCCCAGATCTATTCCAGATGATTATGTCTCATTTTATTGATATTTCCCACAGCTAATAGAGCCTTGGTAACTATCAATTGTGTGATCATATATGTGAGAGATGCATATCTCACATATATCCTTATTGAGATACTAAATGGACAGATAAGGTCAACTACTTAAATTTGGTTTTAGCAGGACTTGGAAGGAATCAAGTAGGATGTCATCCCTGTCACCTTCGGAAAGCCTTCCCTGACCCTGGAAGCTGCGTTGGATGGATGTTCCTTCTTGATGCTTCCACTGGCTCCAATTTCCTTGTCTGTAAAACACAGTTAGTGATACCTTCCTCAAAAGGTTGTTTTGAAAATTAAGTAACTCATGTAAAATGTCTAGTTCAGAACCTGGTGCCTTAGTCTGTTCAAGTTGCTATAACAAAGTACCATGGACCATTGGTGTATAAACAACAAACATTTATTTGTCACAGTTCTAGAGGCTGGGAAGTCCGAGATCAAGGCACCAGTGGATTCAGTGTCTGGTGAGAGCCTGCTTCCTGATTCACAGAAGGCTGTCTTTTTGCTGTGTCCCCACATGGTGGAAGGGATGAGGGAGCTCTCTGGGGTCATTTTTATAAAGGCACTAATCCCATTCGTGAGGGCTCCACTCTCATGACCGAATCACCTCCCAAAGACCCCACCTCCTAACCATCACCTTGCGGGTTAGGTTTCAATATATGAATTTTGGGGGGACTCAAACAATCAGTCTATAGCACCTGGCATATACTATGATCTCATAAATGACGGGCATTTTTAGAGCGTTCATCAGAAAGTTAAATCCATTCAACCGTTCATTCACTCATTCAGCACATTTTTACTGAGGACACACTATGCCAGGCTCTAAGCAAGGCCCTGCCAAATAGATTTGCTTCTGATTTTCTGAATCAGACAGTATAGTGGGGGGCAATCACACAGCCAAACAGGACCATGCATTTTTTTTTAGCAAATTGTGACAGGTGCTCTGAAGGGCCAATGCTCTATAAGGTCACAGAGCAGGACAACTCCATCGTCTAGGGTATCAAGGAGCTCTTCCCTATGAATGGACATTGTTGCTGAGATTGCAGGGATAAGGGCTGGCCACTGGAAGGATGGGACACCTGACAGAAGCAGAATGTGGGAAAGGGTATCTGTCCTATTGAGATTTAATGTCACACTCTTGGAGGATCAGGGTCTTTACTGGTATGAACTTGGAAGAACTAAATTCCAGTACTTTTTCTGGCATATGAGCTGTGATCCTCTGGCATCATAGAGAATGCAGATAATGCAAGGAAGGAGGTTAGGGGCTCTGCAGTGAAGACACCTGGAGGAAGATTACGGAGGCAAATAGGAAGGCACCAATAGGATCCTGGGACAAATACAAAGAGCACTGGGCTGAGAGGGAGGAGAGCTGAATCCTGTCCCTGGCTAGCAGTCCTAGTTTACAGAAGAGAAAATTGGGTTCAAAAAGCTTATACATTTACCCAGAATATACACCTAGTAGGTTGTGGAACTTAGACTAAAATCCAGGCCTTTTTGTTAACCAGGTCTCTTGACTACACCACAAATGGAAGAGTTGGGAAAAGAACTGCTAAGATTCCTTCCAGATCTAAAATTCAGTGTTATGAAAGATCCCTATAGTGCTTCCTCACCAGTAAAAAGAAAGAAGAGAAGGAAAGTTAAAGTCAGCAAAGAAGGGAGGAAAGAGAGAGAGAAAGAAAAAGAGAAAGAAAGGAGAAAAGAAAAGAGTCTTAACTTCTATCCATGACTTTTCAACTTTGGAATATATCCAATTTGATCATTTATAGAACCATTAAAATCCACATCAGAGCAATCACCAGTTGAGTGTTCTGTCTCCATCCCACTGCAAGGGCAATCGCTAGGAGAGACGCGGGCTTTCTCCACCATGTTATCATAATGGTTACTTCAGCCAATGCTTGATTGTCTGTGCCAAATGGAGGGCAAGCCGTGGAGACATGAACCCCTGCGAGAGATCAAAACCATTCTGAGTCATTACCTCCAATATCCTCAAGGCTCCGAAAGCAGCCAAGCTGGAGGTTTCTGCTGAGCTGCATTCCCTTAACCACTTGCATGGTATTGTTTTGAGCTTGTAGGTGAGAAATTAGAGATGGCACACAGCAAAGAAACAATTTGCTTTGCACCCAGGGTAGACAGCAGGTTAAATCATCAGGCTGAAATTAGCATCTTGAGTCTAGGCAATGTCTTGTCCTTTCATTATTTGCACCAAACCTTCTTTTGTCTGCTCCAGGTAAATGGAAATATGCTCCTCCTAAAGGCCTTTTTGGCATTTCTCTATTTCTTAAGCCAGGACGACTGAAGACACTGTTCTTCATGCCAACGTCTGCTTCCCTACCCTCATCTGCCACACACAATTTCTTTGTTTACCCTTCTGTAAAAAATTTACATGTGTTGCCAGTTAAACATAATATCAAAGGCCCCAAGGTGATTATTTCCATTTCTCTATTAGAAGAAAGAAATCATGCTAAAAATTTTGCTTTGCGGTTCTAATAGAATTTAAATATTTTAAAAATAAAATGTTGGTAAGAAATATGTATCCCTTCTTCACCAAAAACCCCTCATTTTATAAAACAAATGTTTAAAAAGAAGTAGAATCTTCTCTTTTTGTGGACTAGAGACACAGGAGTGACATTGAAACTTGTTAGTAATACATAGCAATAGCTCCTGGGCTCTCTGTGGTGTAGAAAGAGAAAACTAGGAGCTAAAACTGAGATACTCTGACATGACACTATGTACAAGAATAAATCATCGGTAAAAACAGCATATTAATAATACACTTCATTTAACCAAAGTTACGGTAAAACAGAAGGATCTTCTCGACACATCTCAAATTCCATTATTTAAGACTTTTCAAGTGTCAGGGGAATATCTAGAAATGTACAAACTAGAAAGTGCAGTGGACTTACAAGACGATGGAGAGAGAAAATGAGGCCAGATACACTAAGTATTTCAACGAAAACTGACCACTTTTTAAAGAGAAAGTCCCCTATTTTGAAGATTAAGCCATTAGAGAACATTTCTGTTCGGAAATGGCATCTCTGTGTCATGGAATCCCCAGTCTAAGATATAACTCAAGACTGGCTACATTGGGACTTGCCATTGGAGAGCAACTCCCGTCTACTTTAGAAAAGAAAAGATATTTTGCCCTTTGAGATGCTGACCCAGCTCAGGATACAGACATAGCCCTAGTTTCTCTTAATAACCCATCAAGTGTGTATAAACTATGTTTATATTCACACTTTTGAATATATACATTTAGTCTGTATCTTTTAAGATGAACAAGTTCTATAAGGTTTCCACTTACTTTGCTAAGTAATCATTTATTTTACTTGCTCCAAATGCTGTCATTTTCTACCTTTCTCCCACACTTTTGCAAGTTTTCCTTACACCTCTCTTGGTCTTCCCCTAAACTTCACTACATAAGTTCATCTGAGACACCTCTTCTCAAATCTGTCATCATTGACAGAATTCATTTACTCTACCAGTGAGTTTTTCCCTCCATATTTTCTATTTTAATCAGTTCTACCTACAAAGATCTTTTCTCACCACCACCACCCCGCCCACTCAATCTAAATTCTAGTCATCCTTCAAAGTTCATCTTCAGGTCATTACCCCCACTCCCCCCACCATGTCCTTTCCTCTTAGTCCAATCCACTCTGAACTCCTATATCATATATAGTGTTCCTCTTTCATGTTGCTTCCATGCCTCCTTTCACTGTTCTTAACCATTTTGTAGATTTCTCTCTTGCTCTTGCCTGGACAGTAAGAGCCCAAAGGTCAGAAACCCTGATTTACACTCGTTTTGTATCCCTCTTAGTCTGTAGGGAGCAGCTCTGCTTCAAGCTCCTCAAGGAGCCATATGCTGTGTTTTAGAGTCTTTGATGGTTTCCCTGTAGATCTTTGTCAAGAAAATATTTAGTTTAAGTCTGTCCTCTTGCCAAGTTTATTCCCCACCTAGATCACTTTTGTTGCTGTCTGTGCATACAAGGGCACCTGAGGTGACTGGAAGCTGGTTATTTCAATATGAAGAAGCAGGAAAAGGATCCAACAGATTATTAATCTCGTAGGTGAGGATCATGCAGTATACAGAGGATCCACAGATTTCATGGAGGCATTTGACTAAAAATTCCATGATATCTTTGTTTGAAAGAAGGAGAAATAAGTTGTGTTTAATCTGAGCCATTTCTGGATCCTGAAGCAGTTATTACTCATTCTAAAGTAATTCACTGGCCCTCTGGATTTATACGCTATATCAGTCTCACAGACGTGCCCTGCCACCAACAGACAGTGTGACTGACCTCCAGGGTGCTGATAGAGTCTGGGTTCTCTGCCCTGGTCAGACTTACCACACACAAGCCCAATTCTCATCACTACTTTTCTGAGCCAGGGATCTCATCTTTTCCTTGTGCAATCTCTATCACTACAAACTCAGGTTATGCCAACAATAAGGTGATGGGTTATCAAAAAAGTCAATGCAATCTTCGCCTCATTGCAATGTTGGGTGACAGAGTGCTGGGCAGAGCTGAAGGCTTGGCAGAACTAGAAGTCTGGACACTGTTGCAAGAAACAGTAAAAGGCTGGAAGCTGTATTCTCCAGACAAAAGGATTTGATGCAGAGAGGGAGCAGCAGGACCATATTTTCATCGACATGTGCTGGGAGGTAATGTGGAAGTGGGTCTTTGTTTATATGAAAGCTAGGACTAGTAAGGTTAAATTATAGAGAGGCTCAATAAGTGTAAAAATTGAGAGCTGCATTGCAACGTGGTGAGCATGCTCCCATTACTGTTAAGATATAAGGACTAGAGTTCAGATAATTAAGATGTTATGGAAGAGATTCCTGCATCGTGTGGAACTAAACAGTAGGTGCCCCCTAATGATACACACAAATCCCTCCAACTCCAAGTTTCTTGGACACTATGATGGTTTACAATTCATTTATGTCTTTCATGAGATGTAGCACCTGTAAACAAATAAGATTATAGCTTCAGATGTACAGATGAATCAAGATTTTATGCAAGGACAGGATTTGGAGGGGGGTATGTGAGAAGGGGAAAGGTTTGTCCAATATCAGTCTTAATGTCTTCATTCTAGTAGGTCTTTCTTGAAAACATGGCAGCCATTCAGAAGGCAATACTAATGTTGTTACCTCCTTCACAACCTGTACACAAGTCAATATGCACACCAGGATTTTAGGCATTCTAAAACCTTTAGAAGTTTGAAAAACACTGAAGGGTTGGTTCAAATGTGTCCAGCTTTCTTTTCATGTCAATGTCCAATGACTAGGAGTAGCAAATAATTAGACTTTTGGGGAATTATTCTTTGGAGAAAAAGTGCCATTTATTGAGTTACTCATACATATAGCGCATTTAATCTTTAAAATAATTCTATGAGATAAGCGTTATTCCAACTTTACAGTTGATAGAGTTGGGGAGAGCAAGCAACTCACTTACACAACCATCAACTTGTTGAGCTTGTAGTTGAACCTGGGCCTGTCTGATGCCGCAGCCCTTTGCATAGAATCCCTTGGCCAGCCCCTAATCATATATCCTGCATATTTTTGAAAGATAGAGGCCATGTTTAGAGATGCCCATTACTTCTGAAAGAAATGGCTTGGCTTTACAAGGAGGGAGCAGTCTTTGCTTACTGGGTAGGAACTCTGGCTTTGACAACACGCTGACATGGGTTTGGATATCCATTCTGACCTCTAAATAGCTGAGTGCCCTTCGGCAAGTTCATTGACTTCTCTAGGTCTCTGTATCCTTATCTGAAAAATGGGAGTGCTAACAGTGCCTTCCTCCCAGGGCTGCTTCTAATCGTAAGTGAAATAATACATGGAAAGCACCTTCTACAGTGTGAACATATAAAGTAAGTTTTAACCATTTTGAAGAATATGTATTCTTTTTTTACTTTATATCTCTCTACCCTGACGGGAGCTTGTGGGAGTCAAGGGACAACAGTGAAGAGTCAAGTTATAGGGAAGACCATAGGAGTGAGAGGCAGGAGACACAGATTTTCCTTGGAAGCTAGAATTACTGATAAGAGCAGCACTCGCATTGGCTCCAAGTGAATTCTTTTTAAAGGTTATTCTCTATAGTTGGTTCTGATAATCTTTCTATCCCTCCATCAGTGCCTAGCACAGTCCTTGAATGCTCATTGCCTGATTCACCCATGAGCACAATGAATGGTCTTGACTGTGGGCAGAAAAGAGCACACAGCTTGGGAAAGGCAGGCATCTGCAGCTTGTACAACTTGCAGATGGAGGTGATAAACAGCCTTGGTGATAATGATGTGTTGTATTTTTCTGAGGACCTCAAAGCAAGGTACAGACTACAGTCCCAGTGCAAGTCAGCAGGATGGCAGGGCTGCCCAAATGGCTTCAGCACTTTCCCCTACAGGGAGAATGCGGAGCATGGATTAATGACCCTATTTTGCAGGGGAAAAAACAGACATAAAACCCCAGCAAATAAGGGGCATGCTTGGCACTAGGAAAGGAGATCTTTAAATTATATTCTGGAGGTAGTTATGTTGCCCTAGTCACCGTTGATACAGTGTGAGGTGTTCCCTTCCACCTATAAAGAACTGGATGCTCTTATCTTTCTCTCACTTCCCTCTTCCCACCCCATCAAGCCTCCCATTTCACCTCCTCTCATCTTATGAAAATTAGGATTTAATCAGCCTGTTTCTGCTAAGAGTCCCTGCCTTTGAATCCAAATGCAACTTTGCCTGGCGCTTTTAGTGACACATCACTGTCCCTGAAACTCCTTTGCTAACTTATTCTGGCAACTTCCCCCATGCCCTCCTTTTTTTTTTTAGCTCTTCAAAGCAAATGATAAACTTGTCTTTTTTTGTTTCCCTGGTATACCATACTGAGATGCAGTCCAGAAATAAAAAGAAGGAAACCAGACTAGCTCAGTTGGCATCCATTTAGTGCTCTCTTAAAGAAAGTACACCAGCTGGAATGGGAAAGAGGCTCATCTTCTGGGAGAGTCACCCCTTATAGCATCTTCATTCATCGAGAAGATTTACATTGACTCGTATGTTTTCATCCTTCCAGGAGAGAGTGAAAGTGCTTGGTAAATAAGCCAAAGCCCTGGCAAATCTCAGCAGAAGCGTTCAGAACTGGGTGGGGAACAGAGTTTGCACTCGGCCACTTCCCTTCTTCCTCGCTTCCAAACCTCTTGCTCAGTGTTCTTACCTCGCTGCTGAATTGAGCTCTGGCAGAGCTTGAAGGGTTTAGCAGGCTTTCATAACTGCCATTCTGTTTCCTTTGAAACCGTTTTCCAGAAACCATTGTCCTTCTCTCCACACATTTGCATTTCAGACATCTTTTGTTTAGAAGTTGTGTTTACTGAGGCATAATTTATATACAGTAAATTCGCCCTTTTTAAGTGTTGCAGTTCTATGAATTTTGACAAATGTATGCACTCATGTAACCACCACCACAATCAAGATGTAGACTATTGCCATCACCCCAGAAAGGTCCCTCATGCCTCTTTGTGGTCAACCCCTTCCTGCCATTTCTAGCCCCTGGCAATTGCTGATCTGATTTCTGTCCTCAGAGTTTTGCCTTTTCCAGAAAATCATATTAGGTGAATCACGCAGTATGTAGCATTTTGAGTCTGGCTTCTTTCACTTAGCATAATGCTTTTGAGATCCACCCATGTTGTTTCGTGTAGTAGTAATTTGTTCTTTGTTACTGCTAAGTAGTATTCCGTTATACGGATAGATCACGATTTGTTTGCCCATTCATCAATTGATGGACATTTGATTTGTTTCTCAGTTTTGATGATTTTTGAATAAAAATTCGTTTTGAAAGGGCCTTTTTGCAAGTGAAGTCATTGTTGTTTTTTAGCAACTTTCCATAACTTCTCATGTAGCAATTAGCAATTATACTTTGAGTTTGATTTGATATTAAGAAATTATCTTCTACCTTTCTAGCTGAAGCATTTGTTCTGAAATATGGTCATGGCCAGGGCAGGCTGGCGATGGGATCTTGTCACAGATGTTCCAATAAGTAGCCTGCTTTCTGCACTTGTCATTCCAGCCTGCGACTATCCACACGACAAACAGAACACCATTTACTATCCATATCTAAACAAGTAAACATACTACTGCATGAAGGGATTCAGAAGGTCGTGGCTGTAGCTGCCTGAGATCCAGTCATCCCTTTTGCAATAAGGCTAGGATGGAACTAATCGTCTGTGAATGGGTTTTCAGTTTTACTCATAGGAAATTGGGAGCCAAATTTTAATTCTTTTAACTCAGTTACATTTTGAAAATTACCTCCCTGAGAAATAAGAAGAAAAGTACATATAAAGACATCAAAGTTCTAAGATATGTAAGGATGATTTATTATATAGTGTGTGCACTTAAAATGGAATTTGTCTTTTAGATACGTTTGCCTCAGGCATAATAGTGTTGCAACATGCCGTGGTATCACGTTGCAAAACTATTGCTGTTGAAACTTCTCTCTCTCTCTCCAACCTCCTTCTTTTCCCAGAAAAAGGGGAGACAAAGATGAAGCAAGAGAGAAAAGGGGGTGAGGAGTGGAGAAGGAGTTAAAAAGCTGGGTAATTATACGGCAACTTTTATCTCAGAATCTCAAAAGTTGTTTTAAAAATCAAGTCACTTGATATTACCTGATAGTCAGGACATGGGAAACTAGGGAGGAACTGGGGTGGGTTTTTGTGGAGAACCGCAGTGTGACGGTGAATTTTATGTATCAACTTGGCTGGGCCATGGGAAGACCAGATATTTGATCAAACATTATTCTGGATGTTTCTGCAAAAGTGTTTTTTGGGATGAGATTAACAATTAAATTGGTGGACTTTGAGTAAAGTAGATTAAGCTCCATAATGTGGGTAGGCCTTGTCCAGTCATCTGAAGGGCTGAGTAAAACAAAGACTTGACTTTCAGAACAAGAAGGAATTCTGCCAGGGAACTGCCTTTGAACTTGAACTGCAGCTCTTCCCTGGGTCTCCAGCCTGACAGCCTACTCTGTAGATTTTGGTTTTATCAAACCTCAACAATTACATGAGCCAATCCCTTAAAACAAATCTCTTCCCTTTCTCTCTCTCTTTCTCTACACACACACACATATATGTATATACACACATCTACAGACACATATCCTGTTGGTTCTGTTTCTCTGGAGAACCTTGACTAATTCATACAGCAAGTCAGTGGCAGATGGAGTGCAGTGGTTAATGACCGAGGCTCTGGAGCCAATTATCTGATTTAAGATTAAGGCTCTGCCAGTCGTCATCTGTCTGCTTAGTCTCCTTATCTGGGTGGCAATTCTACCTAGCTTATGGAAACGAGAAGGAGCAAGGACTCTGGAAACCCAGTTGCCATTATCATTATAATTAATATCTGAGTCCAGGTGGCGCGTTCCTAGGACTTGGCCGCCCCTGTCAAGGAAATGTGCTGCTTCTAGAAACCCTGAAAACGGGAGCATTAAAAAGTTTCCAGAGGATTGAACAGTTATAGCACTTCTACCAAGATTTATCTACTTAGTATTGAGCACTTACAATCCTTCTGTCACCCTGCCAAGTGTTTTACCTAATTGAATCCTCCCAACAAACACACAAGGTAAGCATTATTATGCCAATTTTGTAGGCGAGGAAAGAGACCAGGGAGGTGAAGAACCTCATCTGAGACTGCACGAAGGGACAACAGCTCAGGTCTTGGGGGATTTGTCACCACAATATCAAACCGAAAGCAAACATACACATGCACAACTTCCTAAAAAATCACAGAACTTCTGCATTTGCGAAAATATTAAAGACAATTTGTTCCAACCCTCCCCCAAGCCCTAAATCTCTTCTCTCGCATCTGCCTAAACAAGCATTGAGCCTCCGCTGAATATTTTCTGCCCAGGAACCCACTGGCCACTGAAGCAGCTACTTTTTAGGGGGGATAGCTCTAATTGCTGCAGGTTTTGTTGCCTTGTTTGTTTGTTTCATATAGCAGGCTCAATCTATTTCCCAGTGTCTTCTACCCTTTGGCCCAACCTCATACCCAGGCCCCATGCAGGCTATTTGGGTACAGGTACACATCCCGCTTGTCCTATTCATCTTAACTTGAGTGATTTATGTGACAGAATAATTTTGAAATATTGACTAGTTTTGTCGGTGTGTTTATTTCTACCACATTTCTGTGTACCCGTTGTCCTTCGTCCACAAGTCACCTAGAACATTCTTGCCTTCTGCCCCCAGGAAGAGAAGAGAGCAGAACACAGAGGACAGAATCCATTCTGGGTGCCTGCAAAGAGCAGGGACAGAGCAGAAAGAGCACTTCCTCTGTAGGAACTGCCCGGATAGCTATGAGGCATAGCACAGATGGACTTGCATGCCTGACGACCAGGGCCAGGCAGGACAGTGGGCCTCTTGGCGATACTAGTTGGATGGGCGATGTCCAACGACTAAATGAACCTTAGATCCCACAGTGCCTTAGATACAATGATGGGGCAAGAAAGGGGAACTGGAACTGCCTGGGTTTAATTCTGTACTACTGGGTAAAGGCATGGAACAAAATTTTTCTTGGGTTACAGAAAAACCTAGTTACATTTCTTGTCCAACTGAGTGTATAGAATGAGATCTACATTTACTTTTATCCATCACTGAAAAGAACTTAGAGAAAATGATGCTTTGCTTTGAGACTAGTTCTGTCTCTAGAAGGGTCTAGATATAAGGATGGGAAATCGTGGTCCCAGGGAAATCCTTGAGAGTCACAGGCATCTTCTTCTGTCTTCTATTGGTTCCTCAACTCATTCCATCCAGTTACCAATATTCCTTCGAAAGACATTTCTTAAGTGCTTGGTATATGCTGGCACTGCGCCAATCATTGGAAACTCAGAAATGAAAGAGCCCTTGTTCCCAGGTGGAGAATACTGAACTGCGAGCAGGTGCAGTTACATAACAATCTTAAATTAGTTTAAAAACATGTAAAAAGGACTCAGTTTCCTTTCCTATGTAGACCTGCTTAAAGGCAGCTACCTGAATTCTTATCCTTAAAGGTGATTAGTATGAAACCAAGGTGCCATTGAGTCTATCTCTTGAAGCTTGTGAGACCCTGAAGGAGACAGTCAGGGAATGGAAATTCTAGGGAGCTGAACTTTATAACGGTGGGGACCACCCTGTAGAGTGTAAATTCACTCAGAGTTCACAGGCAGGTGAGGCGTTCCTGACTTTCTTGGTGATTGTTGCATTTTCCAGGACAATGTAAATGCATGGGATAGATAACATTATTGAGCAGTTGTGCTCAGCTCTTGGCAGATATTATTTTACTTAATCCTCACAACAACCAAGTAAAATAAATACCATTGTTAACCTGTGTTATTGATAAGGAAAGCAAGCTTTAAAAAGTTAAGTAGCATGCCTAATGTCACACAGGTAATTAGGAGCAGAGCAAAAATTTAAACCCAGGTCCGATCCAGAACAAAATCCTTTACCCACTATACAGTATCGCACCCTAAAAAAATTCACAACAGGCATTTGAAAACCCAAAGAGTTGTAAACCTTTTCTCATACCTCTGTTATATCATCAACTATAATAGGAATCAGCAGGCTCTTTGCCTGTTTTTGTAAATGAAGTTTTACTGAAACACAGCCATGGACATGAAAACTTGTCTGTTCATTTACATGTTTCCTATGGCTACTTTCTCCCTACAATGGCAGAGTTGCGTAGCTGTGACAGAGACAATATGGCATGCAAAGATGAAAATATTTACCATCTAGCCCATTCTAGGCAGTTTGCTGACCTCTGGACTCTGATATGCAAAAATCTGCCAGTAATACTTGCAAGTAATTTGACTAGATAATGTTCTTTTTAGTCAGGAATCATGTTCTTCCATATCTGTCTTGAAGATGGTCTTCTTATATTAGAGTTAAAGGATTTTAGAGGTATCAGACAATCTTGCTTGGTCTCTGTGACCCAGTTTATCACGTTTGAGCAGAAATAGTCATCCTCATGGCTTCTTGAGTTGGATCCTTCTGGGTGGATTAAAAGTGCTGGTATCATGAGGAACAGACTTCTCAAGGATCTCATTTTTGATCAGTTTGGGAATTAGTAATTTGGCCTAACAACCTTTGAGAGAAGGACAGAAATAATTACTTTAAAACTTGGAACATTATCTGGGTTTGGGAGTGACACAGTAAGTGATTCTGCTGGGATTATCTCTTTTGAATTAGTGCCAGTCATGGCATGCCAAGAAAATTTCTCTCAAAAGCAAAAGGGAACATGTCTAGAGTGACTGGTACATTCGTTTCCAAAATCATGTATATGCTGTATGCATAGTTATGTATCCTTACACATGTACGCGTGCACGCAAACACATTTCAGGCACACCAGTCTTCTCCCTGTTGAGATTTATTTTGCTATAATTCCTCTATTGCTTCCAAGAGACAGAGTTAGCGCTGTCTTCACCATGTTCTTCTCTTCCAATCTGAAACTGACTGCATTCGCCTTGGCCTTCGTCTTCTGCTGAAATCCACACGGGAGATTTCAGAGTATGTTGTGTTCAGCCTTTCAAGTCACTCTCCTCCCCAACACTTTCCCTCCACCCGTCATGATCACCATTCTCACTTCTCTTTACACTTGTTTCCGGGACAAATGTTCAAGCAGTGACTGGGATGTTCAAGCACTGCTAGAGTAATGACACCATAAGGAAGATTCAGGGGGTGCCCCTCCAACCCGAGGGTGGTGCCTGCTACAAGATGTGATGGGAACATGGGGATGGGGACAACTAGTTATCCTGGCACAAGGGATATTTCTTGGCAGAGGTGGCGTCTGATTAGAAGCTTAAAGGATGAGCAATGGCTATTCCCAGGAAAATGAAGGGGACAGCAAGGAAAGGGAGGGAAGAGTTTGGACAGAAAGGTACAAATGCTCGGGAGTCCCTGCAGGCGCTGGATCATTGGTTCTGGATAGCCTTCCTCTTGATTGAATTCCTGCCTCATCCTCCTGCCCATTGCCACATTGCCGATGCTGCCACCTGCATAATTGAAGGAAGAGGCCTCTTTTAAGCCCTAAATTCTCTGTTCCTTCCTCTGGTAACAGTGCTTTATGTAGGAAACACACTGTCAGCTTTTTCCTCCCCACACCTTGCAGGATAGGCTCGTCCTGGGTGGTGCCAGTTATAGCTAGTCCACAGAACTCTCTTTATCTGGACCAGATGAGAGGCATGATCTGCCAATGATGTCGTTTTAATCAAAGAAATGCCTTTGGGGCTTTCCTTATTTAGCAAAACTATTGTTGACAAACCAGAACTCCATGCAGACTCGCAACCAGAGTTTATTCAAGCCAGGTAATATACTAGGCGCCTTGTGTAAGCAACAGTTTCTTTCTTCTCAGAAACCTCCGGAAAGGAGAGTTCAGATGTCAGTTGGGTGGTTTCATAAACATCTTCCATTAAGATTCAGTGTTAGCAAAGTCGTTACAGGATCCAATTTAAACATGAAAAAGCTCAGTGGGGCATGTATAATTTTTTCCTCTGATGTTCACAAACTTAGAAATAGCTCTTTCCTGGATTAAATAATAAATAAGAATTTTTATAAAACACTCCCTGAATAAAAACTTTAGAAAGTCTGCTGCTAAGTTTGATGGTGGGAAGACAGAGCTGATGAATCGTTTGGGAGCTCAGATGTCAGTGTTAATATTTGCTGGTGGCCCTTACCTAGCCTACGTAATATGGTTTTGTGTAGTGACATGGACCCTGCCTTACGCAGTAATATGACATGAGTCCACGATATGCAGCACATTTTAGAGCAAAAGCATGACACTAAGGCCCTTCTGTGAGGCTTCCTCTCTGCCCCTTGTAACATTACAGTGGGGACATTCTTTTCCCAAGATGGTCATTGAGAACAGCACTAACAGATGCTGGCTTGATAGCTTTTTATCACTTTGAGTCCAGGTAAAAACCAGGCATCCCTAACCGCTCACAACTTAAAAACAATGTTATCAGAGAAGAAAGTTTTAAAGAAATACTCAAAAAATTATTTCACTAACTTTCTAAACCCTTAAAGAAATCTGGCTTTCCACTTAAATATTTGGCTAAATGAAACGCGAAGCAGTTAAATCTGATCACTTTTCTAAAGCCCTTCTGTTTTAGTATTTAATATGGAGAGGGCCAGAGGACAGGAAGAATTTCACTGCTCCTTCCAGGATTGGTCACAAACACCTTGTTTTTTACTTCTAGGAGGTATTACAAAGGGAAGTAGGGACACGATAAGAAAGAAGGCTTGGCTGATTCTGTTACATCTGATACATTTGTCAATTGACTGAAATGATCAAGTTTCAGATGTACCTCAGGACAGAGGAAGGAATCTGCTGAAAGTGAAAACCCAGTGTTGGGTGAGGGAGGGGTCTACCCAGAGAGGGCTCCTCCTGTCTGAGTCACAGCCTTCCGTCCTGTGTTCTCATGGTAAGCATCCTTTTGCACATCTCTAGCTTAATATTTACCATAATGAGGTTTAATTATCTGCCCATTCATCTGCTTCTCCGACTAGACTGTGAGCTCCTTGATATCAACCGTATGTTATTTATATTGCATTTTCTAAATCCTGGCCAGAGTAGATGCTCAGTAAGCATTCTGGAAGGAAGAAAATAAGGCAGGGAGGAAGGAAGGAAGGCGGGAAAGAAGAGAGAGAGGGAGAGGCAATAATTCCCTTATAATGTTTATAAAGGTATTGGACAAAATAGAACATGTATTTAATTTGATGAGTCATTTTATTAATAACCGAGTATGATTTATTTAGTATTGAAGCGTGTTATAATTTAACAGGGGCTATGGGCCTTACATAATGAAAAATAAGTGGAATACATTTTGAAAGGCTTTCAAGTATTAAACATAAACTAAACGGATGAGATTTTTCATCCTCAAGACTTACCTGAGATATTAGCTTTGCAAACAGTAAAAGATAAAAAGAACGAAATTGCTGAAATGAGGTCAAGTGGATTATTTGCATAAATGTGTACAGTCACTGTAAACTTCCAAAGGATTTTAAAAGTGAACAAGGAAATATTGCCAAAATAAGGCATCTTTACTTATCAGCTTTATATATTATGAAAACAAAACGTTTTAGTAAGTCTTACTGATAAGTAGTTGATTTAATTCTTTGTAAATGAAATTCCTTTTTTTTTAACCTGGAAAATGTAAATATGTTGGTTAATCATTAAAGGACTCCCAGGCGTCCTCTTTGTTCTACTCCTCAAACAACAAGAAGATTATAAATCCTTGAAGTTTCCTTGGAGTTATCTTAGGCAAAGTCCAGAGTTTAAGGTAGTGTTCCACAAACCATAAACCTTGCCACCAAATGCTCCTAACAGCAGAGTCCAAGGGCACCCTGACATTCTGGGATAGTCCTTACTCAGCCCGCCTTCAACTCATTTCTTTGAAGATTCATCGTACGTGAACTTTTATCTCATGACCTCTGCAGAGTTTTAAAAAATCAGCTTTCTATTTTAGAGCAGCTTTAGATTTATAGAAAAATTGCAGTGATAGTACAGAGACTTCCCACATACCTTGAATCCAATTGCTCCTATCGTTAGCATCTTATATTAATATGGTACATTTGTTACAATTAATGAATCAATATTTCTACATTGTTATTAACTAAAGCCATAATTTCCTCCGATTTCCTTAGTTTTTATCTAATATTCTTTTTCTGTTCCAGTATTCCGTCCAGGATATCACATTATATTTAGTTGTCAAATCTTCCTAGCCTTCCCTTGGCTACAGCAGTTACTCAGACTGTCCTTGTCCTTGATGATTTTGACAATTTTGAGGACTAGGGCTTGGGTATTTTCTGGAATGTCCCTCAACTGGGATTTGTCTGATGTTCTTCTCGTGGTTAGACTGGGGTTACGGGTTTTAGGAGGAAGACCACAGATCAAGGGCGCTTATCATCATCATCATCATCAGGTGAACATGCTATCCAAGTGACCTGTCTCTATTGATGTTGACCTTGGTCTCCTGGCCGAGGCAGTGTTTGTCAGTTTTCTCCTCTGCAGAGTTACTCTTCTTCCCCCGTTTCCGTACTGTCCTCTTTGGAAGCACAATCCACACTTAAGAAGTGGACAGTGACGCTCCACCCCCTGGAGGGCGGAGTACAGAAATTATTGGGGATTTGTCTGCACAGGAGATTTGTCTCTTCCTCCCCATTCATTTGTTCATTCAATCATTTATTTCTGTAGGCATAGACTTATGGATATTTGTTTCCACTTTAGGTTATAATCCAATTCTACTTCATTTACTTTCTTGCTCAAATTCTTCCAATTTTGGCCATCAAGAGCCATTTCACTTGGCTCCTCTGCCCCTTTGACATACCTCTATTATTGTGGAATTTTGCGTGTTTTTTTTTTTTTTTTTTGGTACTTTTTAACTTTCTGGCACCATAAGATACTGCAGGCTCATCTTCTCTGTTTCCTGCTCTGGTCCTAGAATAGGCCGTTTCTCTAAGGAGTCCTGGTCCCTTTTGTTGTACGCCGCTATAAAAAACCAGGGTTTGAGTTCTAGGTGTGCTTGGTATCCTTGTTTCTGGGTCCTCTTAGCTGACAGAGCAAGGAATATATGTGTGTGCACTAACCTGTATATATACATGTCTATAAATATTTGTGTATGTAACCAAATTACATACAGATACATCTATACCTATGTTCAGGTAAACGTAAGTTCATACAATGTTTCCAGTGTGAATCCTTTAACACTGGGATCATTTTAGCCTTCTCCCTTTGCTTAGCTATAAACTCTCTTTCTAACAGTGAGAATGCTGACTCCCACCATTAGTCGTCTGTTTGTTCATTTCCAGGATACATATGTAGCAGTATCTGAATTGTTAAGCGGTATGCCTGTGGGAAACGACTTTATCAATTAGAGCACAAGCTTATGTACAGTTCCCTTTGCCTCTCGTCTTATAGACTCCACTCATTTCCAAAGTTACTAAGGTCAGCACCGTTTCCCCCAGCCCCTCGGGGAGGCTGTCTCACACATTTACAATACAGCCAGATTGTTTCATCACATCCTGCATTCCATCCTGGGATCTCCAGCCTTCTAGATGACTTCTTAAAATTTGCATACACTAAGGTTCACGCTTAGTGCAGGTTTGCTTTAATATTAAAATAATGTTGTAAATTACTTAACATCCAGCAAAACTGATAAACCATGGAGATTCATTAATTCAGCAAATATTTCCTGAGTGCCTCCCTTGTGTCAGGCCCCATAACAAGGCCACTCTGTGGGGCTTTATCTTGTAGTCTCCTTGGAACATCCCTGGCACATCCCTGCCTAGTAAGGACATAGGCATCCCAGTTTAGGAAGCACTGACTAAGGAAACTGGATGGTGATATTTATGGCCGCACCTCTAAAATTCTAGGATTCCTTAGATTTGTGTAACCACATCTCCCTCAGTGGTTCCAGAATCTGCAAAAATAATCTGTTTGGAGAACTGCATTTACATAAGGTTAGAATTGTTTTTTTCTTGCTGCTCTTTTGCTCTTAGTGAAAAAGCAATTTAAACTGCAGAGGAGACTAATAACTACTAAACTCAATGCTAGCTTTTGTCTAAAACAAATGCCATCAGCACAGTTTAAATTATAATCCCCTTTGTCAATCTGGGTTTCTTGAAAACAACAATTAAGAAGCTCTACACTTGCCAGTGATCTACTATGTTGTTTTTTTTATGGGCTTTATTTGTTGCACCAACCACATTCGCTAAACAGCTAATGAAACTGCATGTATAAAATTATGCCAGTAAAGGAAGGGAAGGCAATCTTTTGTTGCTCTTACTGGTGGGGGTGGGGGTGGGGATAGAGGGGATGGACTTGCCAGCTTTAGCAAATTAGTGAATGGATTATCTTTCTTAAGGACATCAATGCTTTGTACATCTTTCCGTCTTCATCTTGCCTAACTCCCAGGATGACCATCTGCCCCATGGTGGTATAAGGTTGTCCCCAGTGCGGAATATGTATTTCTACTGCTGCCATAACAGGTTGAGGACTTGGTGGGAGCAAAGCTGTGGAGCTGTATGATTGAGTTGAAAAGTTTAAGAAAAACGTACTCAAAATCTTAACATTTATGTAATAAGACCCTGGACTGCATCTTTTGGTGTACAAAACACTGCCACACTGGGGCTGGCCTGGCGGTGCAGTGGTTAAGTTTGAACACTCCACTTTGGTGGCCT
Source organism: Equus przewalskii (assembly GCF_037783145.1). NCBI lineage: Eukaryota > Metazoa > Chordata > Mammalia > Perissodactyla > Equidae > Equus > Equus przewalskii. Next base: position 15,036,557 of record NC_091858.1, on the reverse strand, counting down.
GTGGTTCATCAGTTTGGATCCCGGGTGCGGACCTACGCACCACTTGGCAAGCCATGCTGTGGCAGGCATCCCACACATAAAGTAGAGGAAGATGGGCACAGATGTTAGCTCAGGGCCAGTCTTCCTCAGCGAAAAAAAGAGGAGGATTGGCGGCAGATGTTAGCTAAGGGCTAATCTTCCTCAAAAAAAGCCTAAAAAAAACACTGCCACACTGGGGGATGGGAGCACTCTTTCGGGCTGGTGCCTCCCCTGGGGTAGAAGGGGCTGTTTGGTATGAACTTTCAGTGTGTTAGTTATAAAGCAAACAATTGCCCCCGGTGCAGAGGGAAACTTAGAACCCAGAGAAGGAATCCTGGTGCAGATGCTTCAGGCTGAGATGCTATTAGGAGCTTACAACATTGATTAGATATAATAACAGAACCCCATGTCTGAAGAGATAGAAAATGGTTTTCTCCCAAACTTTCTAGAATATTATTTTTGTTCATGGGAGGTATGTGTGTTTTGTTGTCCAAACATTTGCTTTTGAATAGTTGGGAGCAAGAACCAGCTTAGCCAGGAAGGACAAGCTTACCTGAAGTCTGCTCACGTCAGGCTGGAGGAAGGAACGAGAAAAGGAATGGCTGGGCTGGGATCGTGCAGCCTGGACTGCTGTCAGTACCCATAGGAGCCATTATTTAAGACGAAACATGCCAGACAGTGGGAGAGTTCTGGTGACTCCTGCGATTGCCACGCCCAAGTCCCGAGGGTCTGACTATACCTGGCGGGGAGAAGGGTGGGATTTCACCCAAATGGAAGGAGCAATGGTCACTTATCTCAGAAGAGGGGAGCGGTTGGGTTTTGGACCGAGCTGGGAAGATTGTTCTCTTTTTTCTAGGAACTAAGTTGGGCTTGGACTGTGAGGTGTGGGGAGGCCTCAGGAACCCAGACCAGGGTATAGATGTGGGGTCTGACTCGTGAATTCTAAGAGTGAACAATTCTTGAAGCAGTTGTGAATTTCACTTAGTTATGGCCACGTCTTCTGTACGGTCTTACTAAAAGCCTGATCTCAGATGTACTGTGCACTATGTAGAAATGTACTATGGGAGGTTAGGGAGACCCATGTCCCTCCTGGAGGCTGCAGAAAGGGATGCTTATGATGACAGAGATGCCCGGCCTGGGAAAGCTACACTCTTATAAGGGACAGCAGCAGCAAAGCCTGCAGACCAAGAAGCAGGAAATAAGCAAACCCCAAAACTTGCCCCTGAGAACATGTAACACGGCGCCTTGAGAAACCTCAGATTAGCTGGGAGGCATGGGATAGGGTGTACGTGAGTTCTGGGGTGTGGCGCCCACATTTGAGTAAGTAAACCAGAGGGGCTCAGGCACTAACGTCCGGGGAGTGCAAAGACAGTAACTTAATTTCAGTTCAATGTCACAGTTTGGGAATGCCAGGGACACAGAATTTACACTTGTTTTCTCCAGTTCCTTAACTCTTTTCTACAAATTTTCCACCATGAAAGGTATGCTATTGCTTGTCAGAAACAACTTCAGTACGTAATTTGAAAAAACGAGCATTTAAACATAGAACACTATTTCAAACATTTTAACCCTATCGGAGTCACACCGCCCCTTTCTCTTCTTCATGTTGCTCCTAACGTGTGTGCGTTTGCGTGCTCACACATTCACTGTCTCTCTCCAATACCCTCAGTGCAGGTGGAGGACTTATGTTCTTACAATGCTAAAACCTTCGATTATAACCCAGGCTAAAATAACAAAGGTAATAAGATGTGTAGGTGGAAGCTTGCCAAACATTTGTAAAGTACCTTACTGTTCATAAAGCACTTTAAAAATGTTTGATCTCATTGGAATAACGCTTTCCTGCCATTGTAACTATATAAGTTTGTTTCTTTTTTATTTTATTTTTAAACAAAGGTATATACAACAGTTCATTTGAAAAGCCTAGCAGACATCAGCTCTGACTGGCTTTCTAGATTTAGCACACGGGAAAACTACGTTCAATTTCCTTTTTTGGTATCATGGACCTTGATCTCTGAACAAATGCTTGAAGTGGGTCTCTAAACTCTGAGTGGAAGTAAGCAATCATTGACATTCAAGACACTCTGCTACTTGACACACACAGACAATAAATGCTCAGCCGCTCGGCAGACTAAGTTTCCACAGTGCCGAAGAATGTTCCCCTTAAGGGGCCCACAGCTTTGCTGAGGTGTTTGGCACACTGTGACCTGTCTGCTCCTCTTTCAGCATCCTTCAGACTGCCCAGCTCAGAGAGTGGCACAAAGGGAGTGGTTACTGTGTACTTGTTGAACAAGGAAAAATAAGGTAATTGTCACCAAAAGAGCGCTCCCTCGGTCCCAGGTGTTTACTATAAGTGAGAAAATGAATCTTCCCAACTACCATGTGATGTATTGATAATAATCCTATTTCACAGGTGGAGAAACTGAGGCTATGATATTGTGATATAATAAGAAATATATATTTGATCTTTGTCCTCGGTTCCTGACACAGGGCTCTTAAAACCCTTGTAATTTCCTGAACGATACGGGTGACAAGAGCATCTTTTGTTCTAATACTTGGTCTTAGTCCCTGGTTTCTGACATAAGAGTTTCTAAGCTCTCGGGATTCTGGAGTGACAAGAATGTCTTTTTGTTTGCTAATGAGATGACTGGTGGCGGAGGTCCCCTGGATAGCTTCAGGATGGGGGCTGGTCACCAGAAAGACCAAGGCGTGATTAGAGGACTGGAACTTTCATCCCTATCACATGACTTCTGGGGAAAGGGAGGAGCTGGAGATTGAGATAATCGCCGATGGCCATGATTTAATTAATCATGCTTATGTAATAAACCTCCATAAAAATCTACTGGGGGGGGCGGGGTTGGGGAGTGGTCAGAGAGCTTCCCAGATGGCGAAGACATGGAGGTGCTGGGAGGGTGGATGCCTGGAGAGGGCCTGGAAGCTCCAGGTCCCTTCCCACACACCTTGCCCTCTGCATCTCTTCCATTTGGCTGTTCCTGAGTTGTGTATTTTGTAAGACGGTAATTGTAAGTAAAGTGTCTTCTTGAGTTTTGTGAGCTGTTGTAGCAAATTACTAAACCCAAGGAGAGGGTTGTGGGAATGCCGAATTCACAGCCAGTTGGTCAGAAGTATGGGAAGCCCAGGACTTGCACTTGGTGTCTGAGGTGGGGGCAGTTTTGTGGGACTGAGCCCTTAACCTCTGGGGTCTGATGCTAGCTCCGTCAGAGTTGAATTGAATTGTAGGGCACTCAGCTGGCATCCAGAGAGTGGGAAAGTTGCTTGGTGTGGAAAATCCACATTTAATGTCACAAATGTTATGAGGAAAAACAGTTTCTAGAGGCTCAGAGAGATTGACTTGTCTAAGTTCACACAGCATGAGAGTGGAGGGGAGGGATATGAATCAAATTCCCCAGATTTTAATTCTGTGATAACATATTGTCTACTCTTTTTAACTTCTGGAAGGTTTATATTAATCATGGTGCCGATGAAAAATGTATTTCATGAGAAACCCACAATAGCACTTCAAAATGAACACTTTTGGAAACTTTACCAGAGAAAAACAAAGCATAAATACAACACTGAATGTCCCAGTGAGTTTCTATGGCTGGCAGGCTATGTCTGGAAATTAAAGCTCTGGTCTGACGTTCAGTATGGACTAAAAATATTAATTCTGATAAGATATGTGGTCTCTTCCTTTGGCTCATTTTCCTCTACTCTTTCAAAACATAAGTAACTCATTATCTATGTTTTTGCTTCTAAGATAATGTGAAACCTCAGGAAACCACATTGTCCACTTCAGTGGGACCAACTGGGAGAAAGTGTGATAAAAAGTTGAAAGATCACTCCCTCTAATAAAAATTCCACAACCACCACCAGCGGAAGCAGCAGCGTAACCACCACAACCACCACCGTAATCATTGCCATCATCTTCCTCATCATTGCCATCATTACCACCATCAGGTTTTCTTAGAATAGGACAGATGTGGTGGTTTTCTCTCCCTCATGTGAATATCACATTTATGGTTTTCTTTTTACTAAATAGTTATATCCCATAATTACCCATGCCTGTTCAAACTTCAAATATTTTAAACATGACTTTGACAGGATACAGACTTTTCGTAAGTAAAACAAATACCCAAGTGGCATTAATGGCAGAGGTAGTTTACAAACTTCTCTCTTTGATCAGTCAAATTCTTCTTATTGTTTATTTGGAAGTGGTCAACCTTCAAAAATGTCTTTGAAGTAAGTTTGAATATATGCTTTTCCTGACTCATCCCCCCGACACCTCCCAGAACATAGACACGCACACTTGCTTCTCTAATAACATCGAAGTCTTGCTTGTGGACTTATGTTATATAAATACAAATGCCTTCTCCCATTGCCTGTCTTTCAAGGCCCTGGATTAATACATTGTATGATTAATAAACTAGAATCAGACTTTGCTCTCTACATTGTAGCTTCTAATATATAGCGACTTGCATTATAAGAACAATCCCTATGTTTAAAAACTGTAATTAGTAGATTTGGCTGTGAAGGTTAATTTTCCTAGTCATCCAATTAAATTTTGAGCACAAACAGATATTGTCCTTTTCTGAATATAAATATGAAAAGTCTTTAAGAATCCATCTGAAACTGCCCTCAAAGTCTGTGACATCTCTTATTTAATGGTGGCAAACTCTCCCTATTCAAAATGGATTCAATTTTTGAAAAAGGCCTCATTCAGAGGCAGGCTGCGGAATAAAGGGAATAATCAAGCTGAATATTAAACTGTTTTTTGTTTTTGTGGTTAAAAACAAGCTTTTACTAAAATGTGATGCAGCAATTCTCCATGGATAAGTAAAAATGCTGGGGATGGTGGGTTGGTGGTGTATTTTGCATGAAGTATTTTGAATGAAAATGCATTCATAGATGAAAAATAGAAAAAGAAAGTCTTGATTTCATTAAATAAAACAGCAAAAAAATAAATTTTGACTTTAAATTTAAACTTTCTTGGATGATATGATCAGCGATATGGATTTCAGAGAATTAGCTGACCGTCTTTTAAAAAATTTTTTTCCCATTTCAAAAAGATATATGAGTTTAAAAAGGTTAAAAAATATTGTAATAAGACTGGTTTTCTTGTTGTTGTTCCTAACGTAACCCAACCTGAGTTTCTTGGACACCTCCTGTCTTTAAAAGCAATTCACAAAAGAGAACTCCAGAAATATTTTGAGAAGTGGCTGCTGCATTAAAATACAGGTATGGCCTTCTGGGGTGACTATTTGGAAGGCTAATGATCATTTAATATTAAAGTTCTAGTACTCACTTAAAAATTAGATTAATACTTGATATTCATCTTTCTTTCTTTTCTTTTTTCTTTTTTTTTTTGCTGAGGAAGATCCACCCTGAGCTAACACCCACTGCCAATCTTCCTCTTTTTGTATGTGAGCCACCTCCACAGCATGGCCACTGAGATACGCGTAGCATAGGTCCACGCCTGGGAACCAAACCCTGGCCACCGAAGCATAGTGTGCCAATTTTAACCACTAGGTCACTGGTGCTGGCCCATATAATCATCTTTCTTATCCAGCTATTTCCCTCAAGAGCTGAAAGGCTTTGCAGATTTTAGACTACAATTTTCCACAATCCTTATGAAAAAATAGCAAGTTATATAATGTCTCTTTATATGGGTTCTCAGATTTTCTGAAATTTCAGGTCCTATAGAAATACCAAACGTAGTTTAGCACCACTTAGTTATTTATATATATATATTTTTTTTTTTGGTGTTTTTAGCCATAAAAAATGCAGGTTATTGGGTCTAACCCCTAAATTTTGGGTTAGAGTCAATAACATACCTCAGTGTGATCATGATTTCTTCTGAAGGAAAACGGATCTGGGAACCACCTCTCCAGGCTTTTCCTGCCCAGATGGAGTCAGCTGGTATTATCAAGCCCCATAAAGATCGTTGTGATAGGATCTAGATAAAGAAAGACGCGGATGCTGGTTTCTGCCCTGTGGTTTCCCTACTGCCTAATCTGACAGGCAGGGTGGACACACAAGTGTGGTGCATTACTGCACCTGAAACGGAAGCAGAAATGTATTTCCTGCCCTGCGCAGCTCCCCTCCTCTGGACATATAGTTTTCTCCAATGTCCAGTTTCTCACACAAGAAAACAGCCAGTCCAATGCAGGGTCACTAGTGACCAGTGTTTCTAAGATCTAAGACCCTTTGTTTCAGCACTGTGTGGCAGTTTTTCATCGCCCAGGCAGCTGTGCATTCATGGCAATCCATTGAAGTCAAATGTCGGGAAGGAATTCTCTGATTGGGCTCAGAACATGATTCAGCTATTTTTAGGGTTTCAGCTGGTGTCCTTCCCAGTTTCACATGATCTAGAAGTTGCTCCACTTCCTTCTATTGAGATAATTTGGGAAATGAGTGTTAGATGGAATTTTAGTCTTTGCGTCCATCACTGTTGCTGCTTTAAACTAAACAAGTTCTGAAATTCTTTCCACCAGCCTGATAAAATCTAACTGCGGTCTCAGGTTTGGGGGCTTGGAAAGTATGGGAAAATCAACTAAAGTGAATTGAGGATCTTGGGTCTCTGTTGCTTGATGAGTGAGTGGAAGAGTGAGCCTCACCTGGGATCCCCTTGCACTGTAACTTTCCTGCTTGGCTCTGCAGAGCATCACCAAGGATAACAGATTTTGAGATTGTGGGGCAGGCCACAGCTTCTGCATCCCCTGGGGGGCTTGTTAAGATTCAGACTCTCAGACCCCACCCAAATCTTCTGATCAGACTCTCCGGGGTTAGACCCAATACCTTGCATTTTTTGGACTCCAGGTGATTCATACACACTGAAGCTTGAGAACCACTGCTGACTAGGAGTCCACAGAACTAGGAGCTGGAAATTGGAGTTCTGGGCTGCCCCCACCCCCATTCCGCATTTGTCTGTTTTACATGTTGGAATCCCCTCTATGCTTTCATTTGTAGAAACATTTGTGTGTCCAAATAAAAAAAGTTAGAAACAATTGCTCCAGCAGAAGCATCTGAAAGAGACCTTATCATGCTTATCTTCCCTGAGGATTCCTTTTTGGTTAGAACACAAGTGAATGCACAAGAAAGCGAGTCTGTCCAGATAACTTTAGGACACAGAAAGCCACTTGCTTCATCTACTGTGGGGACATAGCTCCCAACCTCCAGCTGCAACTGATTTTTACAACTCAGGAGTCCCTGAAGACCCCCATGAGTGTTGGCCTGGCTATGTGGGATTAATGCTCTACTCCCAGTTGTACAGTGGGACTCTAAACGTCATCCAATACTCACATCCTGCCTTTGGCCCAAGACGAGTTCATTTCAGACCAAGTTTAAGAACGGGGTGTATACAAACATGGTCACAGAATGCATTCCACATGCTGGCTTTCAGGTCATACAGAATGAAGACATTAAGAACATGTTAACACGGTTGCTTGTAAGACAACTTTGTATTGTGGTGTTTTGCTCTCCTAAATGCCTGAAGTAAGTCTTTCCTATTGTGTCAAATTTAGCAAGCAATCTAGAAGATGAAAGAAACTGGTGGACTTTCAAATTTTAAAACCATCCAAAACTCATATAGTGTTCATATATTATAAAAATTCATTAATAAGAGTTGGATGACTTTAAGTTCATAAAATATGGTACACAGTAACTCACATTTGTTCATTTATTTATTAAGCACCCACTATATACAAAACTCCATACTAAGTATTTTGTAAAAACTACAAAGGAAATAATACAAGGAGTCCTTCAGGAAATGTTTAATCAAACAGAGGATAAAGAAAAGAAGGGTAGTACTCATTTTACACTCCATAGGAAATGCAAGAACTGGAGCTCTGTCGCTATATAGGTGAGAGGAAGGAAAGTCAGGAGGTCATTTAGCTGTTTTACTCTCACAAAGGTGAGGTACACTGTTAAAGATGCTCCATTTGCCGTGGGTTCTTCACTGTATTTGCGTATGAGTGTGTGTGTGTCTGCTTTTCTCTGGGTATTTGGTTCTGTGTGTTTTTTCTCCTGCTTTTACTTTGTAAGTTTTTAAAAGAAGTGTTCCTTTTGAATACATATGCACTAGAAAATTCAAAAGTCAATCCAGAGGCAATTACTGTTGTCAGTTTCCTATGTATCTTTCAGAGATACTCTGTGAAAATCCAAGCATACTGTGTGTATATATTCTTTGTTCCCCTCCTTTTTTTTAAACAACAAATAGTAGCACATGATATACACTATCTTTGCTTTTACCTTGGAGATCATTTCAAAGAAATACATATATAGTTACTGCATTTCTAAAATGGCTGCATAGTATTCTATAATGTGAATTCTATTCATAGTGTTCTATTATGCATAATTATTTTAACCAGTTTTCTGCTAATAATCATTTATAATATTTTCAGTTTCTTGCTATTCTTGTAAATTCCCAGAAGTAGAATTGTGGAGTATATGCATTGTATTCCTGTTATGGTTACCTTGGCAATTTTTAATATGAATGTAAACTTAAAGTCTAAAATTAATCAATATCTTTACTATTCACCCAAACAATTCAGTCTAGAAACACATTACCTGTAATTACCTCCTCGTTACCTCTAAACCATTGTTGTATTTTAGTTCTGTCTTTTTTGTTTAACTCTGAAAGAATATATTATTACTACTGTTTCCACATTAAATGTTTGTTTATGTATACCACAGTTTTACTAATTTCTTTACTCACCATTCTTTCTTTCACCTCAGACTTTTTGTCTAGGATTAGTTTCTTTCTATGTGAAATGCTTATCTAGAAGTTTTTGTAGCAAAGTTCTGTTTGTTGGAAACTCCATTAGCTTTTGTTTGTCTTAAAATATCTTTATTTCATTCTTATTTTTGAATGATAAATTTTTGAGTTATCTTTTTGCTCAGCGTATTAAAAATACTGTTCCACTGTCTTCTGACTTGCGTCATTGTTATAAAGAAGTCAGCTACCAGTGTAATTGTTACTCCTTTGTAGATGATATTTCTTTTCTTTCTGTTCTCTTTACAATTGTCTCAGTAATTCCCCTCTGCAATTTGATAATGATGTATATAGTTGTAGGTGTTTAAAAACTTGATCTTCTTTAAATGTGTTCATCTTTCTAATATGAGTATTGGAATTTTTCAACAGTAATAGAAAATTCTTAGCCATTTTCAATTTGAATATTGGCTCTTCTCCATTTTCTTTATTATCTCCTTCTGAAACTCTGTGATTCTGTGACTCTACAGCTCACTCTATACTACAAAGTTCTTAAAGACTTTTTAATTTTTTCCAGCTCATTTTTCTCTGTGCTGCATCCTGGGTAATTTTTGCTGAACTATTTTCCATTTCACTAAATTCCTCTTAAACTGTGTCTGCTGTGTAACCTGAATATTGGGCTTTGACTTTCAATTGTTATATTTTTGTTTTTAGACGTTCTTTAGGATTCTTTTTGAATCTTCTTGATTGAATTTATAATCTCTCATCCATGATGCCTTGTGTTTATGTGTTTGTTGTGGTATTGACTCTGCCCTCGTGTTCCTTGGAACTTTCCCTGTAGTAATTTTTGAGGCCTTAGTTGAAGGTAAATTCTTTCAGAGAGAATAATATGTATTTACTTCTACCTGGCACCAAGAGAGCACTCCCCAGTCAGAGGCTACTTTAAAATCAATTCTAGATTTGAAGTAGAGTGAATTTGGGCTAAAAATTCCCATGAAAGCTGGATTACGGTTATGAAGTCTCAGGAGAGACATTTTCTCTTTAACTTAGCTCCAAAGTTGAGAGAAACAAGCACTTTTTAATAGTCCCTTCTGTGTGTTCTTAGTTTTGTCCGATGTGCCTGGATTGCTCATGGGTTTTCCTTTCAGATTCTCCCTTTGGTTGGGCTCAAGGATTTTTCTTGCGTCTCACACTCTGCACAATTGTCAAAAACAGGGTCTCAGAGTAATCAGGGTTTAAAAGATTCCCCCAAAGCAAAAGCCAGATTCAGTGCTTAGTTACCTACGTGTATTTCTCCTTTTAATTAACTTTTACACTCCGCTGATTTTTCTTTTTCTTTCTTGCTCATGCATGCATTTAGAAAGAGATTTATTTAAAAAAAATAAACAAAAACAACGTCTATCTTTGTTGTTTTCAGTGGAAGAGAAAATTAGGCCATCTCTTCAAAATTATGGAAAGAAACAGCAGCCACAAACTTCTCAAGAGCCGAGCTTCAGTGTCTAATTACTTCCCACAGACACTTCAGTTCTTGCCTCTCTGGGGTACATACTAAAATCATGATAATGGAGCAGTTTTAGGACAGTGCAGTGGGGAAGCTGGTGCACTTCTGATGGAGAAGCAGCACAGGGCTGCACGGATCCTGCATCCCTCTGCTTGCCCAAGGCAGAGGGACGTTGTGTGAGCTCCTCATACCTCCCAACATTCCTGACACTATTGATGTTTGTTAGTTGATACTAATTTTACGACAACGTTGAAGAAAGCATTACCTTGAGTTGAATGACCATGTATATCTATGTTTATACCGTTCAGGGTACAGTAATAATGTGGCAAGTTTTCTGAGAGTGCATTTGACAGCTTGGGCTGCCATAACAAAATGCCACAGACTGAATGGCTTGAACAACAGAAATTTGTTTTCTCACCGTTCTAGAGGCTGGAAGCCCCAGATCAAGGTCTGGCAGGCCTGGATCCTGGTAGGAGCTCTCTTCCTGGCTTGCAAATGGCTGCCATCTCTCTGTGTGCTCATACGGTCTTGCTTAGGTGCAAGCATGGAGAGAGAGAGGGAGAGAGAGGAGAGTGAAAGAGAGAGAGATGGAAAGCACAGTCTCTTGTGCCTCTTCTTATAAGGACACTAAACCCACCTAATCCAATCAGATCCGGACCCCACCCTTATGACCTCATTTAACCTTAATTACTTTGTTAGAGGCCCCCATCTCCAAACATAGCCACAGCAGGGTCTATGGCTTTAATATAGGAATTTGAGGGGACACAAGCATTCAGTCCATAACAGAGACTCTTGCAAATTCACTTGCAGGAATAGAGGATGTTAGGGAGACCGTGACAGCCAGTTTAAAGCTTTTGGAGGACTCTGCTCTGATGATTATTTGTTTGATGGTACACTAGGCCCATGTTTCAAACAGGAGGCTTAAATATCCAAGGGGAATGGACAGCCTATTGGGAGAGAGAATAGAATATTAGAGCCCTGTTTACGATCATTCCATCTCATCGTATTATAATTTATTTTGGTGGTATTTTATAATATACAGACTATATTAGTACAGTGTTACATGTATGCAATTTATATAATAAAAAATATACTCATAATGGGGAATATGCCTAGAATAGTTACTGCTGGCTGTGCAGTCACAGAGGCTCAGAGACTGTTTGTGTGAAACAGAGATGGCTTTTCTTTTTTTGGTGAGGAGGATGGGCCCTGAGCAAAGATCTGTGCCAATCTTCTTCTATTTTGTTTGTGGGGTGCCGCTACAGCGTGGCTTGATGAGCCATGTGTAGGTCCACGCCTGGGATCCGAACCCACAACCCTGGGCTGCCAAAGCAGGTGTGTGAACTTAACCGCTACCCTACCAGACAGTCCCGAGGTGGCTTTTTTCATGGTGTAGAAATCCATGAACATGCATAAAATGCTAAAACTTGATAGCAAGAATGGATCACAAGAAAAAATCATCAAAGAAATAGAGACTAATGATAGGAAGGAATGAGAAGGATAAACTGTGCCACCCCAACATGAGAGGAAAAGAAAAGGGAAACGGGAAGGAAGCAAGTATTTTTATGATTTCCCAGTGTCTTTTAACTGTCTGCCTTGTTTGCCCTACTTATTCTTAATAATCATCCTGGTAGCGTGATTCCAACTAACCACAAATGATGATCATGGAAGCGTCTGCGCTGGTAGGGCACGACGATTTCTTGCAGATGCCTCTGAGTTGCTGACAGAGTTTATCCTGAAGCATCTCTGTATTTCCCTCAGTGAAAGAAGAATGATTGGCCTTGACCCACACCTTCTCTCTGCTGCTTGGCTGGAGAATTGAGTGGCTGAGTTAACTGTACTTCCACGATACTCTGGAGGTGCAGAAAAATCCATTTATTGTTTTCTTTGAGAAGGGATTTTAAAACTTGAAGTGTTGAATTTCATTGTGAAAAGAGGAAAAACCAGTCAGGGGATTGGCTGCCGAGCAGTAATGGGTGGAAAGGAGTCCTCTGTGGGCTTATAAAGAAACCAAGAGCCTCAGTCCATTTCTATCTGGCTCCTATTAGGTACGTAGAGTTTTACTCACACCCCTAAATTGTCCAAAAATCAAAGTGGTCCCTTTTAATCGGTTTCTGCAAACAGCCAGTACTTGTCTCTCAGAGGCAAATGCCCAGGCATCCAATTCACCAAGAACAAAGTCCTTCCAGCACCAGGCATTTACAGAGCATCTGGGCTGGATAAAGTGGAGGGGAGCATTTTCTGTATCTTACAGTACCAGAGAGAGACATCACGGATGCTGGCGGTTGGTGTGGAGCATAGAATTAATTTATTCTATGCTTGGTATTGAAGGTACAGAAATGAGTAAAGCCACTTCCCTTCCAGGAAGAATTCACACACAGTACAAAGCTCAGTAATCTGCCTAAAGTTTTATAACGAATTGTATATGCATTTGGATTACGCGCCTGTTTTTCCTAAGGAGGTACTTCATAGATTGCAAAAAGGTCTGCAACCCCCACAAATGTTAAGAATAATTGCTCTAGAGGAAATAGAAGCCCACAGGTGGTTTTTCTTGGGCATTTCATTTAGAAAGGATGTTAGTTCTTAGAATTTGATAGAACCATCGAAGGGATACAGAGTGAAAAGTATGGAATTGGCACACATTTCCAGAGTCAGTCTTCTGACTCTTGTGATAAAATGTTTCCAGGCAGGGGCCGGCCCTGTGGCTGGGTGGTTAAGTTCACGGGTTCTGCTTTGGCGGCCCAGGGTTTCGCTGGTTCAGATCCTGGGCGTAGACATGGCACCGCTCGTCAGGCCATGTTGAGGCGGCATCTCACATGCCACAACTAGAAGGACTCACAACTAAAAGATACAACTATATACTGGGGAATGAGGGAGACAAAGCAGGAACAACAAAAAGGAACCTTTCCAGGCAGATGGAGGCAGTGGCATTGGTGGTGGTGTGAGATTCTATTTTTAAAGACTACTAGGCATCTTTTTTTTTGACATTCACATGGATGACGGATAGAGTTCTCATAAAAATCAAAATTTGATAAATCCCAGCATAAGCACTTTGAATAGAAAGAGAAAGCTCCATCATAATATTTTTAAACTTTTCTTTTCCTACACATCTTCAACGAAGATGAATCTACAATAAAAATAAGATGCAGGGCAGGGTTTTTATTAGTGAGAAGGTATGATTTTAATGGTTAAGAGTGTAGACTCTGGAGCCAGACTGCCTGGGTTCAAGTCCCGGCTCCTCTGTTTGGGCACCACTTAACCCCAGTTTCGTCATCTGTAAAATGGGAATAATAACAGTGTCTGTCTCATTGGGCTGCTGAGAGTTAATGAGCTCATGGACGGAAAGTCCTTAGAACAGCGCCTGATTCACTGTAAATGGTACCTTAGTGTTTGATAACACTCTTAACATACTTGCCCCTCCAATTCCCTCTTATACTTACCCCTTGTCTCCATTCAACAACTAGCCAGTGGTAGGGGATCATTGACAAGGAAGGGATGTGACAGGAAAGATCAGAGGCAAAAACGTCTCTTTGTGGCCTTTGAGTTTCAAAAGAATAGACTCTGAGGAAATGGAAACGAGGGACAGAGTTGATAGATTGGTAGATATCAGATGAGTAGTGGGAGGGTGGCCCTCCCTTCGCCTCCACTTACACACTGGCTAGAAAAGGATGTCACAGACGGGAGGAAAGTGAATTGCACTGGGGAGCTATGAAGTGTGGATGCTAGTAAGTCCCTGAGAAAGGAGGCTATGAGCCCTTTTTCTCATATCAAGTGTTAGGATGCTGGAACCTAAAACCAAACAAACAAAATCAAAACCAACCAACCAACCCAAAAGCCCCCACTTACAAGTTTATAGGATCAGAGAACAGACTGAACCCATGTCCTCTCTCTTTAAGGTTCCCGGAAAGTGGCAATGACATATAGCGTGACATGGCAGATGTGGCCTTAGTCAGCCTACAGAGTTCACTGGATCTATTATGGCCCCAAGATGGTTTCTTGGGCCCTAAGAGTGGCACAGAGGATGGGAATGAGGTCTCAGCAACCCCCTGGGTGGATAGTGATGTTAGATGAGATGGCGCTTCCCTGTGGGAGTGAAGAGATGACACTGAGGATGAAGACAAGGTACGCCCTCACCCAGACACCACCTAAAGCCCCCTGGCCCTCAGATGCCACACTAGGGAGAAGGGAGAGTAGGGAAAACAGACTCTGCCACCCTAGGGAAAAAATGGAACTTGAAATAGAAATTAGGGGCTGACCCAGTGGCGTAGTGGTTACATTCACACATTCCACTTTGGTGGCCCAGGGTTTGCCAGTTCGGATGCCAGGTGCGGACCTACACACTGCTTCTCAAGCCATGCTGTGGCAGGCGTCCCACATATAAAGTAGAGGAAGATGGGCATGGATGGTAGCTTAGGGCCAGTGTTCCTCAGCAAAAAGAGGAGGATTGGCAGCAGATGTTAGCTCAGGGCTAATCTTCCTCAAAAGAAAAAAAAAGAGAGAGAGAGAGAGAAATAGAAATTAAATGATTACAACAAATCCAAGATATGCATTTTCATACATTCAAATTTGCAGACAGAGATTCATACCTGCTCTACCTGTTTCCTACAGGACTCAGACATGGCCTTCCTTTGGGGAACATGAAGTAAGTTTTGGCTTGAAAGATTTCGTTCACCACAGGTAATATACGAGTCACCGGGGTGTGTCTCCACTGCCTGTCAAGGCCCCACAAAGATGAGAAGAGCCTGGGAACCCGAGCAGCTGACATCATGAGCTCATAGTTACAGCACGTCAAGATGAGGCAGGCAGGACTGTGAGCTGGTGCTCGGGTGCTCTCCATTGTGAGGGATCGGGGAGGGGAGCGTTGCTCAGATTGTTGGACCTCTGTTCAAGGCAGGAACTGCGGTAATATCCATCCTGTAAGATTGGAATACTGCAATCTTATATTCCTATTCTGTTCCAGCCAGGATTCTCTAGACAAACGTTAACTGCTGTCTACTGTATTCCTGGCACAGTGTTGGATGGTGGGAACATTTCCGGGTGAACAGGATGTGGTCCTTGCCCCCAGAGTGTCCATTCCAGGCTCACAAAGAGATCCTTAATGTCAAGCGGGCAGCAGGCAGGACGGGAGCACAGGGGAGGAGAGTTCGTCTAGTTTGAGGGCTCTGGAGAAATTCCTAGAAAAGAGGGCTCCAAAGGCTGGGTCTTGGAGGATAATTGAGTGTTTGTACACCAGACAGAGATGGGTGGGAAAGACATCTCTGGCAGAGGACGTACCCCAAGCCAAAGTGTGCAGGTGAGGAGCAGCAGAGACTGCAGAGAGAACAAAGCATTCAGCATCTCTGACAGTCCGGTCAAGTCACCCAGTGGAGAGAGGTGGGATTGGGGATGGAAATTTGGACCAAGTCACAGAGGACCTTGCATGCTGTGATTAGAAATTTAGCCTCTATTCTGTACCTGATGGGTAGCTACTTGCAGGTTTCCTGCAAGAGAGTGGCAGAGCCAGGTGTATATTTTACAAAGATGTGTCTGGCAGCATCTGGGGGTCAAATGGGAGAAGACTTGAAGAGTGACAAGAAGCTAGTTAAGATTGCCCTGACTTCCTTTCACTCCCCACCCGCCTCCAACAAGTCCCCAGACTGGATCACAGGCTTCGCAGACCCATCCACCGCGTCTTGCTTGTCAAAGGAGGTCCAGAGGAAGTTTCTGCCTACAGGGAAACAGTTTAGGATGAGAGGTGTCTGAGCTGAGAGCTGGGACTTAGGCTGGCTTCTAATGACTGAGAAGAGCAACAGACGACTCTCCCTGGCTTCGGGACCTCGGCCAGGCTCCCCTCTGGCAACCTCAAGATCTAGATTTCCCTACTTCCCTGCTTCTATGTGGACCTTCCACCTCCAGCTCCTCTCTCCATCCCTGCCCAGCTGCAGCCCACCCGGTGTAGTGATGATATTCTCGGAATGAGCAAGCCAGCCATCCAGTCAGTCATCGCACTAGCCAGTCAATGCAATGGGGTCAAGAAAGGTCTCTGCACCTTCCAGAGCTCCCAGCTTCAGCCCAAAAGCAGGGTATAAAGCTTCAGCCTGCCTGTGGATGATTGCAGATTCCTCCTTTGTCAGAACTGCGTTTTCATAATTAACAGTGTGTCTGGGGCTTCAGGAGACTACAGAAACTAGATACTGCCTCTCGCTACATCATTTGGCTCCATTTCCAAGATACTGTTCTCAGTTCCGACTGGCTTCAGTCTGGCTCTCCCAATTCATTATTCATGCCTGTGTCTCAGATCTTCACATCCTCACAGCCATCAGTGGCCCAGCAACAGCGGCTGGCAAATAAAGGAGTCCGAAGAAGGGCGAGAGCATAGCAAGTGGGGGAGATGGGAAATTACAGGGGGTGGTGGGGGCACAAGGCAGCGGGGCAGATCTGTGGACAACGGGACGTGAGGATGCAAAGGTTAAACAGGAGTAAGAGGCACAAAAGCTCCGCGAGACAAGAGAACAGGGCGGGGAGACGTGTGGCGCTGCCCTGGAAAAGGAAATTATGTGACATGATTGCAAGATCAAAATGCAGTGCTTGCTATTGATTAAATTAGTTTATCTCTGCAGCACAGCGCTGGGCTGCAAAAGAGAAGTCGTTGCTGGACGTGAACAGACAAATGAGCTCGCCGTGTAGAGTTCCGAGAGAAAAAAGAGCAGGCTTTGCTGCTGTCCTGCAGTTGTTTTAGGAACCAGGATGATTCTTTTTTAACAATAGGTCCTTCCCTCCCTCCTTCAAACTCCCCAGTTTTTAGGTTGGGTAGTCCAGTTAATTACATTGATTGTTTCAGCAGATCCTGTTGGAGCTGCAGCCCTAATGACTTGCACACTTGGAACCGAGGGCTGGCAGGGTGGACAGCCAAGGAGATGGAGCTCACCCCGTGGACCCCGGAGCTGACAGAAGCGAGGCCAGCAGCGCTGGCTCTGGAGAGACCTTGGAGACCGCCTAGCCAGCAGTTCTCCACCCTGGCTGCACCTAGACTCACCTGGGAGCTTTAAAAAAGATACCCGTGTCTGATTCCACCCCGGAAGCTTACTTGAACTGTCTCGGTAAGGCCCTTGTATCACTATTAAAAAAAAGGAAAGTCGGGAGAGTCTACTGTGCAGCCAGGTAGCGATCCATGACTTCGTCCAGACTTTTCATTTTACAGGTAAGAGAACTGAGGCCCCCAAAGGTGATGTCACCTGCCCCGATTTTCACAGCTAAGAAAGGCAAGGGTCTTCTGACCCTCCCACCCGACTCCTGGCCGATGCTCGCTCTGCTGAGATAGATGCCTGTCAGCAGGAGTGCCTTCATGGCCCGACTTCTGCCCCTTCCCATGAAGAGGGGACTCAGTGGTTACTCCCTAACATGTCCATTTGGAGCTTAGCACCCTCCAGAGAGGTTCATCCCAGCCTGCAGAATATTTTGTAAAAGCCTGAAGAGAGATTAGACATATAAATAACTCCTCTTCATGGAAACACGCACATTGAGTGTCCCCCAACCCGACACCCACACCCACACGTCCACAAGCACACAAAGACTCAGTGTTCCTTCACTCGTATTTGATAGCAGGTGGCTTTGTTTCTGAAACTTAGTCACTGCTAATAGTAAAAAAATGTGCAGTGGAAAAAGTGAACCAAGTGGGCACCACCGCTGAAATTCCATTCCAGGAGCATCCCCTTGGATCCTGGTGGGGGCAGGCATTTCTTAGGAAGCTTGGACTTCACACACATTTGACTGAACACCACGGGCTGGGGATGGTGAAAGTGAACCCTGATGTGGAGAAAGCAGGCAAAAGGATGTATGTCTCTCTTTACGGGAGAAATCCGGTTTGTGGACAGCTGGTGGAATTTCAAATGTGGAACACACTGATTGCTTTCTCTTTTTAACATCAAACTTCAAATGGCTTTTCCTTTTTCTTTTTTCCTTTTTTTTTTTTTTTAAAAAAAAAAAGGATAGCCAGGGCAGGTCTGGTGGCTCAGCGGTTAAGTGTGCACATTCCACTTCTCAGAGGCCCGGGGTTCACTGGTTCGGATCCTGGGTGCGGACATGGCACCGCTTGGCACACCATGTTGTGGTAGGCATCCCGCATATAAAGTAGAGGAAGTTAGGCATGGATGTTAGCTCAGGGCCAGGCTTCCTCAGCAAAAAGAGGAGGACTGGCAGTAGTTAGCTCAGGGCTAATCTTCCTCAAAAAAAAAAAAAAAAAAAAAAAGAATAGCTTGCAGCCTAATAATACTCAGGACAAATATTCTCTGATAAATTATAAAGGAGACATTAATTTGATTTCATACAAGGCTGCATTCCATTTTGGTCACATTTAAGTGCAAAAGGAAAAGATAACAGATGAAATAGCTTAACATGGAAAAAGAACATTCTTGAACATTTGTTTTAATTCATTCCCAAGTCCAACTGAGCTTGATGGAGAGTAATGGCTTTTACAACAATGACTTGAGGCAACCTCCCCCACAGAATGTTTCCGGTTACCTGCTAAACCTTAGATCGTGGAAGATGAAATAACATCTTGTAACATACCTGGCAGTTGGCAGCCTATGGTCCTGGGAGAAATATCTCCCCCAAATGTTGTAGTGACAGGCTTAATTTATACATACCATGGAATTCATATTCATGTGCCCTCCATTTGGGCTTCATTATGTTTACAAATCTTCTGATGAATAAGAAGTTAATAATCAGAGGAACCATAGATGTAGAAACAGAAGAGAATAGAATAGAGCATCCATGACAATAAATGCCAGCCCAGAGGTGCAGTCTCATGGAGTCTAAGACAATGGCAAGCATCAAGTGAACTTGTGCAGGTACCTAATGGTAAAACTTGCAACTATTTATCTTAGAAAGGGGCGCTGGAAATTTAAATTGTTTAAAAACAGACTTCTCATTGGTGTATTACTGAGATTTTTACATCTTGAGTGGACAATTTCAATACCCTCTCTGAGAGTTTCCAGATAAAAAATCCTTCCAAAGTTCTATGAGAAAGGAGAGCCAAACTTCACCCATGACTACAGACTCCATGCGACCTCAAAGTCAGTGCAAGGGACGATATGTCACCTGCAGGCAGAACAGGTAATGCTATACACAGATGGGCCATCATATCTCATCATCATGCATTTTATCATTCCAATCATTATCATTTAGAAGTTTAAAACCTTTTTTTTTTTTAAATTTTAAAAAGAGATTCTATATTTGCAGAAGCTAGGAACCATTGGCATAAAATTTTGGCCTCTGATGACCCATTTATTTGTGGTTTAGTGTATTCCCCAAACTGTTGTCTGAAGAAAGCCTTGGTTTCCTACTATCTGGTTGGTTGGTTTGTGGATAGGGCAGCTATTCAAATACAATTCCTTGTTGGGCCCCTTAATTTTCATACGATGATGCGAAGACCTGGGAACCTGAGTCAGCATTGTCGACTTTCCGCATTTCAGTTTCTCACCCCACAGTCTAACGCTGTGCGCTTTCTCACGCTCTGGTTCATTGGACCCCTCCTACTTGAAAGACCCAACCTCAACACTCTCAAATGATGCAAGTACGGCCAGTTACTCTCCTTTGTGATTCTAGATCCAGTGGTTGTTTCTGTAGGTGGGGACATGGCCCATGCTGGCTAAATTTAGACCTCCTCTGCGGATTTTCTAAATTTGAACTGGAGAGTATTTTTTCTCTTTCTTCTTGCCTTGTGGGCTCTGAAGTGCCTAGAATGGTGCCTAGTAAAGACACATTAATTGTCTTTTCTCATTATTGTTGTCAGGGTATGCCTTTGGCCATGGCCTCCTCTACATGAAGGAGCCTGCAAGAATAAAGGGAAACAAAAACAAAAGCCGGATGAGAGGTGAAGAGAGATACGTGGTACCATTCACGCAAAACTATCTTTTCCATGGTCTGGTTCCATATGCATCCCTTTTTCTCGAGCCTGGGAAAATTTAATGAAGAGGAGTGAATGCTAGCTGGAGTTCCATCAAATGATGTTGAACTCAGGAAGGTAGATGACAAAGTCGCATGCTACATGATGGGTGGGTGAAGGAACCTAAGTGTGGAAAGAACTTGGAACTGTTATGAGAAATCAATGAAGTTTATTATAATAATTTTGGAGCAGCACTGAGGTTCGAAAGAACAAATTGGCAGTGGCTTCAGTCGGTTGCTACTAGCAGCCCAAGATCAAAAACCAAAGTTGCATTTGCCCAATCCAATAGAAAGTCGAAGAACCAGGAAATCTAGGATGCTGGTGAGTCTTGCTGAGCAAAGGGAGCACACTTGTCTCATTTATTAGCTTGATATCAGGGACTTGTCTTACTGTGGCTGCAAGGTAGCACAGTATCCGGCACTTAGGGACATGCAATAAAGATTCACTTCTTTAAACAAAAAGGCACTCTAACTTGTATGATGTACTCTTTCATCTAGTTTCAGCTCTGAAACACAGGAACCACTTTCCTTTCTTCTCCACATTTGTTCTGGCAGTTTGATTAAAAAGAACAAGATGTTTTTGGAATCATCCCTGTGGAGAGAGAGGGTGGTGGTGGCAATGGGAAAAATGTGGAGTAGAAATTCAAGAAAAATACATGTATGTATTTGCACTAGCATTGTGAGGAAGGAAGTGGGATGTTCAGAGTGTGTGTGTGTGTGTGTGTGTGTTCTAGGGGACAAGTGCTGATGGTTTGAGATGAGGCAATGCATGAGTCAGACAGAAGGGGAGCTTTTATAAGGAAATAGATAGCGAACAAAGAGATCTGGGCATACGTAGGGTGACCAACTGTCTCAGTTAGCCTGCAATGGAAGGTGGATGTGGGGCTTCCAGTGCTAAAATGGGAAAGTTCCAGGGAAACCAGGACGATTAGTCATCCTAATATATGCAGAGAAACATGGACAAATATATTCAACATCCATTTCTCCCTACATAGAGTAGTTTCAGAACTCCTAGAGACTTTGTGGAAGATGGCACCCTAGGAAGACCCCTGAGAAGGAACATTTGATTTATGTCCGTAGACTAAAAATTGTTAACTCCACGAACTACAGACATTTCTAAATTGAGCTTCTTGAAAGATTTCTAAAACTTCCAAGTAGTTGATCTGAAGCTAAAAGTGTAAACCCAGCCTTTATGATGACACCTGAGATGTACTATCTTATTGCCTCATTCTTAAACATAGTATTTTTATTAGGACATGGACGTGTCATTTAAGGCCACTTACCAACTTTCTTGCAGTAGTCTATAGACTACTGGGGAATAAAACTAATTCCCTTTGCCCGTCTGCCCTCTCCCAGCTGAGGAAACAGCATGGTGAGGACCATTGATTGTCTCCAATGTTAAGCATCAGATGAGATGTTTGCGTGTTTCAAAGGCCAAACAAAAATTAAACCATATGGGGCCTTATTAGCCTGCTTTGGAGCTGATCTGAACCAACAGCTGAATAAAACGAATAAACGTGAGAAGAACACTGCAGACAAAGTCCACAAGAGAAGAGACATACAGATGACAGAAACATAATGGTCTTTATTTCTTTTTCAATTATTTCATTGAGGTCATAATGTATATAACATCATGCAATTTAGGTCCTAGCTGCATCTTGTCAAATACCATGTCTACTTGGGCAAGGGAAACAAAAGAAAAAATAAACAAATGGGACCACATCAGACTAAAAAGCTTCTGCAAGGCAAAGGAAACAAAACGAAAAGACAACCCACCACCAACTGGGAGAAAGTATTTGCAAATCATATAACCAAAATATATAAAGAACTCATCCAACTCAACAACAAAAAAACAAAAAACCCAATCAAAAAAAGGGTAGAGGATATGAACAGACATTTCTCCAAAGAAGATATACAGATGACCAACAGGCACATGAAAAGATGTTCAGCATCATTAATGATTAGGTAAACAGAATTGTCTTTAATTTTGCAATTTGCATCAGCTCCGAGGGCCTGGAATGAATGGAGCCTCCTCTTGGATCTTCCTTGTCACTAGTCGGTGAGTTGAATAACAATGGTGGTAGTGGTGAGTGAATGGATGGGGGAACGAGTGTATACAGATCTTCTCTTGGGCGTGCAGAACCCGCAGAGGACAGTCAAGGAAGCAGTGGTGGGAAAAACAAACACAAAAGCCCTGAGCAAAGGAAAAGGTGGTAACTCCCAGCATTCCAAGTTGAGCTGATTGTACATTCATACAAACAGTATGAATGACTTACTGATTCACTCAACTTCTTGTTCCAAACCAGTGGGTCTCAAGCTTGGCTGCACATTGAAATGACCTGGGATGCCTTTAAAAAGCTGGGGCTGAGTCCAATCCTGGAGATTCTGACTTAATTGCTCTGAGTTATAGCTTTGGCACTGGGCTACTTGTGTGCAGCCAAGACTGATAGCCACTGTGCTATCTGTCAGAAAATCAGGAGAAACAGCCTAGGTGGGTGGTTCTCAAACTGTATGTGCCTAAGAATAACCTGGAGGGCTGGGTAAACTGTTTCTTGGAGCCCATCCTCAGAAGTTATGGTTCAGTAGGTCAGAGTGGGGCCAAGGATTCTGCATTTCTAACAAGCTCCCAGGAGATGCTGACACTGCTGGTCCTTGGACCACACTTTGAGGACCACTGGCCTGGGTGAATCCTCTGTTACTAGGTCCTGAGACAACTAAGCCATTCAGCATTTCTTGTTTACCCCTCAGGGCCAAGAGCTAGAGATCTGTGGACCCTCATTTACATACTCTTGGAGGGCACATCTTGCGTTAATTTGCCCCATTCCCTCAAGACAGCCGATGGGGGTGGCTTTTCTTTTTCCAGCCTGGAAGTGTAAGGGCTTTATTCTTTGCTGCTCTTGTTGATCTTTTGGAAGCCATCTGATTACCATACTGGGTGTCGGGTAATCCCAAGGAACATAATGTCCTGGGCATACGCCAGCCAGCTGCGTGGACTCCCTCAGACCTACTGGCACCCCAGTTAGCTGGGGCAGCCTTCCTTCTATGGACCCCTCCATTGGAGTCCTCCCTCTGTGCTCTGGACCTGCCCTAATCCAACAAGCAGAACCCACATTGCATTTGGAATCCTCCCCTGGATAAAGCCCGTTATGCTCAGAGAACCATATTGGCCCAAGTAATGGTAATAATCATAGCTACCATTTGTGGACACTCACTCTGCCAGAGACTATGCTGGCACTTCACACAGGTTGTGTAACTTAACCCTCATGTCAACCTTGAAAGATGAAAATAATTATGCCCATTTTATAGATAAGGAAATTGAGCCTCCAAAAGGATGACTTACCCCAAGCCTTAGAGCCATTAAGGGAGAGAGATGGGATGTTTGGCCTGGCTTGACTCCGAAGTCCACGCTTTTCCACCCTTTCCTCTGCCTCCCTGGCTACAGGGGGAACAGTGTGGCAGAAAGAACATTAGACTCTTCTGGGAAATGGCCTGGCTTCCCCTCTCAGATGCCTCTGGAAGGCCTTGGACAGGTTGCTGGCCCCAGTGCAGCCCCAGTGCCTCAGGCCTCCGATCCTTGTCTATGAGATGAGGGGGTCTGATCAGATGCCCAAGGTCCCTTCTCCCTCACTTCCTAAAAGTCTTCCTGCGACAAACGCAGACGTGCTCCCTTTCTGGGGAGTCCGCCCTGCCTGGTGATCACATCGTATGTTCAGCAGACCCGTTTCCAGGGAGAGCACTTCCCAAAAGCCCAAGCTGAGTTACCGTGGCGCCACTCAGCCAAGGTAGCTGGAGGTTATGTCAACCTCTCCGAGGGCTCCTTGATGACAGTTTATAGCCCAGTCGTAAAATGTCCATTCTCCAGTGAAACTTGGCATTCAGTTATCTGGGACTGAACTGGATTGAAAGCTGGTCACCTAAAACCTGAGGGAGAGGTGGACGGAACTCAGACACACTCCAGTGCATGCCCCTTGTTGACTGTCACCGTAGAACAGCAGCCTTGGGAGTGTCCTGCCCAGAGGAGGCCAGGGAGACAGCAGTGCCTTCCTGTGGCTCTTCTCCCAGGGCTAGTGGGGTGGGGAGCGGGTGCTAAAGGAGGATGTTCTTACAGATTTTTATTATGATAGTTGCTAATATTGTGCTTATTACTACTAATAATACATACAATGCTGTGTTACTTTCCCCCAAGGAAACCACAGTTGACCCAAAATTAGGAACCTTAAGTTGGAGTTAACACTTTCAATCAAATGGGCCTCTTTCTTCATCTGTAATGCAGGAGGAAGGGGTAGGGTGGGCCACCCATCTGTCTTCAAGGTCCTTCCAGCTCAAGTCCTCTCTCCTTCTCCGTGAGATTTCAGTAACAGATCAGGGGGCAAGCGGTACAAAGAGGCACACACGGGGCCCAGAGGAGATGGATGTTGAGAAACCTGCTTCTAAACAGTCAAATCATATAAAGATTTGTTGTTGTTAACTCTGAATTTACATATTTATCTTTTTAATTTGTGGTGAAATACCCATCACATAAAATGTACCCTCATGACCGCTCATAAGTGTGCAGTTCACTGGCACTAAGTACGTTCCCATTGTTGTGTTACTATCACCGCCATCTCTCTGCAGACCTCTTCTCATCTAGAAAGATATGTTAACAGTGTTGGCAGAGCACTAAAAATAACATCTCCGAAAGCAATAGTATTTTGAATTTATAAACTTCCTTTGTAGGAATTTAAGGCCTTTTGCAAACATTATCTTGTCTGTCCTCGCAATGACCTTATATAGAAGCAAAGAGAATAGGAGAGTGGACAGATCAGACAGCAAGAAGGAAAAAGGAGGGGATGTGCAATTTTGCTCAGTTTCATAAGGACCCAGAGAGGGTCAGTGAACCACCCGAGGTCTCACAGTTTTCAGGTAGCTGACGATCTTAGAGCTCAGATACACGATGTTCAGTTCAGTTGCCAGTTTTCTAAGACTGTGCTTGTAGCATCAAACAGAGAGGGAAGAATATAGTTGTAATGTTACAGGACAGTGTGGGCTCGCCAGGCCACATGAGAGGATTTTTCTTTGCGGACACATTGTTGGGATGGGCGTGTCAGTCTGGGAGTGGGGACTGGGGAGGGCTGGCATGCTTTGACAGAGGCCCAGTGGGGTGCACTACTCTCTCAAGTTCTGTCCCCTTCTGGGCAGCTGCTAATAGTGAGCTTCGGGTTGAAAGAGCTGATTTGGTTATAAGGCCAAGAGGAGACCTCACAAGTGCTCACAATGCAAAAGATTTCATGGCCTGAGAATTCAAGCTACATGGCTCCAGGCTGTGTGTGCATGCGTGTCTGTGTGTGTGTGTGTGTGTGTGTGTGAGAGACAGAGAGAGAGAGAGAGAGAGAGAGAGAGAGAGAGAGAAAGGGAAGGAGCGGGCAAGCCAGGTGGAATTCAAATATAAAAGTATGTGATGTTTTTCTGGCTGTGAATGAAGAGTCAGATAAAGAAGATAGTGATCAAAGTTAGCAAATTGCATTTTTTTTTTCAATTTGGTGGGCCTTTAAAAAAAATGATATTCCTTGTTGGAGAAGAAAATCATATTCGTGTAAAGTTGTGCTTCAATTAGATTCAGCCTTGCGGCGACTGGAAAATTTCCAAGAAGGAGAAAATGTCAGTGTTGCTGGGGCAAAGTTTGAATCGCTGAAGTCCGTGAACAATCATGTATAAATCGTGATTAAAAGACAGAAATGAACCTAGAAAACAGTTTGACAATCAGAGGCAAGCAGGTAGGGCAGCGTCATTTAGCCTGGAAGATACTATCAAATGTAGGGAGAGGGGGCTGCTTCTCAGTGAACAGAGTATGCAATTAATTGGTCTGGTGGTCTCCACTCAACCAGTTATATATTTAATTGGTTTCTCACTTAAAGCAATTGGAAGCATACAATACATATTAGCTTTATTGTCATTGCCTCTGCGGTTGGTCGCATTCTGGTGGATCAACAGGGAGGCCAAGGTAGCTGGCTTCAGTTACCTCCCTCCATTCACTTCGTTTATTAAGAACCTGCTTTGTACCAGGCACTGTGCTAGGAGCTCTGGGGCAGGGCATCTGCCTTGCCTTTGGACGAGACTAGCAGAGGGAGACAGATATGTAAATATATCAGTGCCACCAAGTGTCATCAGTGCCGTGAAAGAACTGTGTGCAAAAGGTACAAATTTCCAGCTGTAAAATAAATGTCATGGGGATGTAATGTTCAGCATGGTGACTGTAGTTAATAATATGTATTGTATATTTGAAAGTTGCTAAGAGAGTAGATCTTGAAAGTTCTCATCATCAGAAAAAGATTTGTAACTGTGTATAGTGATGGATGCTAACTAGACTTATTGTGGTGATCATTTTGCAATATATACAAACATTGAATCATTATGTGTACACCTGAAACTAATATAATGTTGTATGTCAATTATACCTCAATAAAAATAAGGAAGTGTGCAGAAAGTACAATGAAGGGATTGATTAGCTTGTTTGGATGGCGTACAAGGAACCGGGGAGGGCTCTTGGAAGAGATAACACATAAGCTGTGTTTTTAAAAGAATAAATCAGAATTTTCCAGGCAGGAGTTTGGGAAGATAGGTTAGAAGCACTGAAGGGGCTGGGGAGCAATTGAAGCAAAGGTTCAGACTTCCTGTACAGTCTTTACAAAATGATTACCAACTGCAATGGGGTCACCGGCAATTTGTACTGCCTGAAGGGAGTTGGCCATGAGTTGGCCACAGATCCTTAGAAGAGAGGAGGAAGGTGAAATTGAATAATAGAATGAAGGAAAATGAGGAAAAGAAAAAGTAAATGAGAAAAGTTGAATGGGAAAGGAATAAGGAAAAATGGAAAGATTAAGAAAAATCAAATGAAGAACTACAAATTGGTCATAGTTGGGCCAGATGATCAAGAGACATGCCTTTCCAATTTAAAGCTAGAGATGACATTGCCTGTATCACACAGAAAACCGCCTAAACACAACTAGGATAAGATGGTGCCATTTGGCGGCACAGTCTATAAAGCCTGGAAGCCGCCATTTTCTTTTTATCAGATCCAGCCTGGTCCCAACGCCTGGTGGAGCTGCTTCCCCACAAGGGAGGGAGCCCCCTATGGCTCCAAGGGGCAGCCATGAGGCTCATCCTCTGTTCTATGTCTGTAACCTCCCTCACCTCTGTCCCATGAGCTGGTCATGATCCAGCTCCCTCCAGGAAAAGGGAGAGGGCCAAGAGTTCCAGATGGCAGAAAGCCCACTGGAATCTGGCTACCACCTGGAGACTAGTTGTCTGTTTTCACCTCCTCTTATCAGGTCTATCATAGAGTGTGCCCTAAGTCATAAAACCACAGAATTGCAGTGTGAGAAAAGAGCATAGGTACCACCTAATTTAGTAGTTTTCAAACTGTTTTGATCATCTTCCCTAAGCAATAAAACAATTTGAGCATGTAGCTGCAATTTATATATATTTATTCATTTTTAAATGACATACTTCTGTACTAATATATTTATTTTAAAATATACACAAAAATTGTATTTGAAAAGAAAGAAAGAAAGAAAAGTTATGCTATTTTCTTCCTGTAGCCTCATGGGTGGTTTTGGTTCCTTCTAGGCTACACAAAATCTGTTTTGGAGACAACTCATCAAATTCAACTGGATGTTTTAATTTCTGTAACTCTCTTCCAAAAGGAAATCTAAGCTTTTGTTGAACACCTAGACGGATGCCATTTCATTTTTGGAAACTTCCAGGAGTTCCCTGGTTACCGTGTCCCAGATGGCCAAGGGAGGGGCTGCCATTCAGGATCCCGAACCTGGCATTCCGGCCAGAAC
The DNA here is from genome assembly GCF_037783145.1 of Equus przewalskii. Classification (NCBI taxonomy): domain Eukaryota; kingdom Metazoa; phylum Chordata; class Mammalia; order Perissodactyla; family Equidae; genus Equus; species Equus przewalskii. The sequence continues at coordinate 15,008,587 of NC_091858.1, read as the reverse complement.
TGAACACTTCTCTGGGCGTACAGAGAGAAGGAACCCTTCCTCGCATTTGGCTCTCCCTGGGCCTCACCACATGAGCAGCAGAGCTGTGAAGACAGCAGGAAGGGCCCTTGGCTGCCACTGTAAATATTATCATTGCCTTTGGTATGCAGAAAAGCAAGAGGAGCAGCATTTGCTGCTTCCAGGTGGCAGACGGACAAAACTGAGAGCAGAGGGGGAGAAGCTGGAAGGGTGTCTGGGAAAAAAAGAGATCAATAAAACCTCACTAGTGTGCAATATTTACTATAAACAGCCCAAGGTTGTTTGGGGTATGGAAAACTGTCAACATAGATCAGTTCTTCCTCAGTGACTGTGGGAGCAGGTGTTCCAGAAAGAAGAATGAAGATGGCAGCCGTGGTGGGATCAATGATCAGACTCTGATTACAGCGAAGTCACTGAATGTTAATGTGGACCGGCAGCCAGTGCCACAGCGCGCAGGGCCCCCTGCCATTTTTAAAACACACATTTCAAGATTCTGGACTGCCGCAATGTGTAAATACTTTCAGACCGTGGACTATTTCCTCAATTCTTCAGCAGAATTTTTCCAAAGTACACAAATGTTAGTGATGAAGCTAGTTTGGGGCCAAGAAAACTTAACTGACAAAAAGTGCAGAAAGGCCTGGGTAAGACAAAAAAGGCAGGCATACTTTGCTCTGTAACGTCTCAAGATGCTCAGAGAAGTGACTAGAAATGCTTCTCCATGCAGCTTTTTGCAAAAGCATTTGAGAGAGCCTCTTTCTTAACAGTTAAGCTCGTGGAGGATGAAGGACCTTTCTGGCAATTTAGGGTGAACTTTCTTCCTCTCCTTTCTCCCCTACTCTATCTGCTTTTGAATGACAGACTAACCTGGATCCTGAAGCCAGATTTAAAATTCCTAGAATTTTAATTTGATCTCTTACTGTTCGATAATGAAAGAACAATATTTCTTTAGAGGTGAGTGCCCTGTGCTGGAAGCTGCCCTGGGGTTGGGGGAAAAGCAGAGTCTTCAGGGCCCAGGGGAAGAGAATAAAACTCAAAGGGAAAACAATTGGGGTTATAGTTGGGGAGTTAGACAGTAGTAACAATTGTCTTTTGCTTGCCTAGAAAGTTTTTCCTAACTCCTTAATTCCAGAAACATGCCGTGTTGCCCTGACCATGGGGTAAGTGTGTATTCCAGACCTGGCTGATCACTATATGCCATCTTCCTGACAACTGGGATCAGTTCAAGGGTTGGGCCCATGCCGCAAACAAGGCCTCGCTGAGGTCTGGTATATAAACATGAAGTAAGCGTCCATGATTGCTAAATGGGAGGATATGAATTTGAGTCTCTTGGAAACCATGTTATCACCTGCCACATGGAGAATTAAAATAAAGCCAAGAGACAGGCGGATGGATGGCTGCATGAATGAAGAGAGAAAGAGTCCCGCTAGCTTGGAGTCAACCGACTCTCTCTCCTTGCAGCCCAGGTGGAATCTATCAGCAAGTGCTTTCATCTTCCCCTTTGAAATAGAACCAGATCCTGAAGATGTGATGACATCTCATTATCCCCGCCATGACAACCTTAGTTCCACCAGCACAGTGTCTCCCCTGGAAAATTACAGTAGCCTTTACCTGTCCTCCAGCTCCTGCCTCGCCCCTACTCAATTGATTTTCCAGACAGGAAATAGGTCATTTGGTTGTTTGCTCGCACAAAGCTTTAAAATATTAATTACATCTTGTCATTTGTCCACTCCAACCCTCCAAAAGATTCTCGTCTCACTCAGAGTAAAGCCAGAGTCTTAGGATGGTTTACTTTCCATCCTGCTGTCCCTTCCTTCAAGGAGTTCATCGGCTTCCTCACTGCTCCTGAACAGTTCTCCGTCCTCTGACACGGCTATCTTTTTATTTTTGCATGCTATATATTCAGCTCTCCTTTTTTTATTGTTGTCCTTTTCATTGCTGTATCCCACACATCCAGTGGCCCCTGGAACATAGCATGCACCATGAATTCCAATTCTGGCCATCAAGGCGCTGATTCCCTGTCTCTTCCCTTCATTGTGTCAGCCATCTTGGAGGCCTTCCCAGTTACCTGAGCCTACAAATTCCCCTTTCTTACTTAAGCTAGTTTAAGTTGTGTTGGAGTGATGCCATTTTTAAACCTGGAAATTTAGGACAGAGCTGAAAATCTCTAAGGATGAAATAAATTGATTTCCCCCCAAGCGTTTGATGTTGGCTCAACCTAAATACTCTAAAGTTGCTAATAGTTGAACCCCCCCCCTCCAAAAGCTTAGAGGTTATTCATATTTTTCATAATATCATTTCTTCTTAAACAGTGTGCTCTTAAAATTTTTGCTACATTCTTAAAAGTGAGTCTTAGCGTGTCTTAGGGTGAGCATTCTTCTACAGGAATTTATGTCTGAAATCAAACCTAATTCAATGAGCAAATGGGGTTCAATTTAGAAAACATCTGTGTATGGTCAACTTTTCAGATAGGGAACTCTTTTGTGAAATGAGAAAACACTGTGGAGTTAACTTTCCATCTCTTTATCATCTGGATGGTGCAGGGCTGAAGTGGGATGACCAACAATGAAAAACCCAGGAATCATCTATTTTGTAGCGATGGTTACAATTGCCATCATTTTCTCTAGGCTATAGATCACTGGTTTTCCACCTTTGCCCTATGTCAGAATCACCCGGGCAGCTTTTCAAACTCCCTATATCTAGGCTGCACCCGGGCCAATTAAATCAGATCTCTATGAGTGGGAAAACACTATTTATTAGTAGGTAACTTTTATTGAGCACATACTATGTACCAGGTTCCATGCTACGTGCTTTACAAGCATTATTTCATTTCATCCTGTGAGAATCGACAAACAGAAATCTTATTAAAATGGAGTTAGGAGGCCAAAAGGGGGAGGTCTCACACCCGATGTGGGTAGCAGAGGCCAACAGGAAGAAGAAAGACTTTGTCTTGCACTTCAAGAGGCTCAGCCAGTGAGAGACTGTCACAACTCAGTGAATGGAAACCCACTATACTTCCAACTCTCAATTCCTCCAGTGGACTCTTCGTTTACAATAGCCCTCTCCGCTTCCTCTTACCCTCTATAAAAGACCTTCTCCTTCCCTTGCTGCTGGCAGACTTGCAGTGGCTTGCCATGGTTGCAGACCCCGAATTGCAATTCTTTGCTGATCCTAGACAAACCCATTTTTGCTGGAGAAATAACCACTGTCTGTTTGTTTCAGGCCAACAATCCTAACAAGAATTCTCTAAGGTGGTACCATTACAATCTCACCTAAAGAGATGAAATAAATCGAGGCAGAGAGAAATTAGGTGGATTGCCCAACGTCTTATAGGAAGACAGTGATGAGAGCCAGTTACCAACCCAAGCAGTCTGGTGCCAGGGTCTGAACTCTTTCATAATTTGGTTTTTATTTTTTATAAAAAGTTAGGTACACAGTTTCAAGAGTCAAATAGTTCTCTATAGCTCGTTACCAAAAATGGTCCCCCAGCACCACCCTCCAGCTGTGCTATTTCCTCATTCTCAAGGCTATCACTTTCGGTTATTTTACTTTTTCTTTTCATTTTTATGTATTTGTCTCCCACTATTATTGCATATAATGGGACTTTTGCTTTTTTCAGTTTTAAGCACTAGCTCTCACCTTCCCACCTGGAAGATGAAGATATGGATTTCACTGCTCAACACTGCTCACGTCTCCTGATATAGTTGCATCATAATTTTGATTCTATCATAGCAGATGACATTGTTTGGATTATGTAAATACTGTTGACGGCTGAGCTGTGCAATATGCTTACTCTGTGCTTTCCTTTCTTAAGCAACTCTATTCTTGTTCCTAAGTTGAAGTGTCTGTTGTTATCTCTCTGGGAGTAACAGCAATAGTCTTTGTCTGTCCGTTTGTTCTTGACAAGGGTGGAGAGTAAGACTCAAGTCCTTGCATAGTTTCTCTTCACTCCAAGTCTCTTTTTTCTGTCTGTTCTGGAATCCGCCTTTCATATCTGAGACTTGCCTCAGGTGTCCTGCGATCCTTGGTTGTTTGCTCCTAGCTGTCAGAGGGGGACAAAAAATCAGACCGGGAACCCTGGACACAGGGGTGTCTATGCTGGCTTCACTGGGCATTTCCACAGGAAACTCCAGTGTCAGTACCTTTGGGTCTCTTCTCCCAGGCAGATCATATTCCCCAGAGATGACTCTCTGGTCTCCTCTCTGGAGAACATTACCCTGGAGTCCAGCATTTTAGGACTAGAGTTAGGTAGGAAGGTTGGGGATATTTCAGTTAGTCCTCCTGTTTTCAACCAAGTACTCTTGCCCAAGTACCCACCTGCTGTGGTTTCCCCGGTCAGTAGATCCTCTGTTATCTCCTCCCTAGAGAATAAGCCCCCAATCTTCTGTGCAGGGGGCAGGGGAAGGGGGCAGGGAGGGACTCTCCCCATCCTTCACAGTTGGGGAGGAGACCTGGGCATCTCACAGCTTTGTAAATAGACTCACAACCAACTAACTCCTTTTCAGCCCCTTGTTCACCCTCACTTTCCAAGGTACGTGTGCTACCTCTTCCTGAGGCTTCTCAGGGTGCTAGATGCAAACTGAGTTGTTTCTCAGCTTCCCCGCCCACTGACTTAGAAGGCATCTGTCTAGAAAATGTTGTCAGTTATCATTTGTCCTCCTCTTTTTGAAAATATTATACTCACACGTACACATATACACGCACATATGTGTGCGTGTATCTGTTATATTATCTTCTGTCCCAATCTCTTTGTCCTAGTGACTTTATACACTACTCTCACTTTGGGGGGGACACAGACAAGAGTGGAGTTAAGAGAGTATGTTAATTATCATCCTTATGGAGGAGTCAGAGCTCTTAATCACCACCTCCATTGGAATGATAGACAATTGGCTATCTTCACACTACTGAATATGTGTATCAGCCCTTTCACAACCCTCGTTTCATTGGCTTTTGTCAACCTTGTTAGCCAGGTCATGCCTGAGGCCGTCACATGCCCATAGCGCAGATGAAGAATGACACAGAAGCAGTAAGGTACCATGCCAGGGCCACATCACAGGTCTCCTGACTTCTACCCAGTGCCATTTCCACCTTTTCATGTTGTGTCCTGGCCTGTAGCGAGAAGACCATCTGCCACTAGGAAGGATGATGCTCTTGGGTCCACTGGAGATTAGGGAAACACGATTCTGTTTATCGCCTTGATTCAAATTTCAAGTTCACTGCCTGAGTCTACAAAGAAGAGAAATAGAAGAGGGAAGCCTGGTATAAAACTCTTTTTTTTTCCGTTCTGGTCTTTCTTTATCTGCACCAACTGTTAAGGTTGCTTAACATTAGGAGCAGATAAAAGCAGAGATGACCGCATTTGTAGTAACTAAAAGGATGATAAAAGGCATGGGGATTCTCAGGCACTGGATGAATGAGTGAAACGGTGAACTTTGTTCCCAGGCTGGAGAAAGATGCTGTATCGAAACTGAAATTGGCCCACAGGATGGGATTTGGAAGCCAAATGAACTGTAGCTTATGAGGTCTGTGGTTCAGCTAATTGTAGAAACGCAGGCACTCCCCACTGACCCAGAAGTTCTCATAATCCATAGCTTAAGGACATACATTATGAAGGTGATCTGTGCAGCTGATCTTTGAAAATATAAAGTCCTGGGAAGCTCTCGCTAAGACACGCACCCACAGTAGCCTTCCCTTGAGACTTAGAAACACAGGCAAAATTCAGCTGTTCGCCCTAAATAATGAAAAGAGACCAAACGACAAGAAATGCAAACATGACAGTGAATGAGCTAGGCTTGATCCGGCGCGTGCAGAAGACTGCTTTATTTTGTCTCTCTCTGGTGTGTTCGAGTCCATTCTGTAATTCTGCAGGCTAGTTCATTCCCCATTGCTGGGGGCAAACTCAGGCTGGTCCAACGACTTTGTCACTCTAAGTAATAAAAAGTCTCCCATGTTCTTTAAGTCTCAAAATGAATCTCATTTCAGAAATTAAGCATTTTCAATAATGAAAATGGCCAGTCCAGTGTAGGCATCAAGCTGAAAACTTCATCCAAAGTTAAAGCTTTTCTCCTCCTGTTTTTGGATCTGCCTCACGCTCAAGCTCTGCCATTGGGAATTTTTCTCCTATTGCTGCCTCATGACCCTGCTTCTGGCTTCTCTGAGGCTGGAGCTGGGGCAAGGGAGGTGTGGGAGGGGCCAGAGGTCTCTCTTGACAGGCTCAGATGTGATCAGATAGTGGACCGGACATTATCATAAATCACTGGTTCAGCTTCTCTCTCTTTGGGGCACTTTCTGATGGCGGACCTCGTGGTGAGGGCTGTGCCATTTCTCTGGCTAGGTCCTCATGATAGGTCCTCCCTCAGTCTTGGGGCCTCTGCCTGCCCCTCTGTTGGATCCCAGTTGCCCTTTCGGATGCCGTATGTGTGGGATGGATCTTCCATGGCCTGCACGTGGCTGTGAGGCACACTTCCCCACTCACTGCAGTCGCATTTCTCCCTTTGTTGGCTGCCGCTGCTCAGTACCTCTGCAGACTCCAGGGGAATTCACGTCAAGTCAAAACCCTATCACCATGCTCCACTCTGTTTCCAGCAGCACTTAACATGGCCTAGAGGAGGGGTAAGTTCTCTCTCCTCCTCCACAGGGGTGGGAGGAAATCAGTAATGTCCTGATGACCCTCTCTGGCCTCTTCAGCATCCATCTCTGTACATCTGGATGGGTGATGGTGTTTGACTCCTGTTTTGATCCCTTTGGGTGCTTTTTGAGTCCTGCATTGGCCTGGCCCCTAGTAATTTGCTCTTGGCCCTTAAGAGCTGTGGTTGGCTGAATAAAACATCCCCCAAAGATATCAGGTCCCATTCCCCATAATCTGTGAATAGTACCTTATATGGCAAAAGACATGCTTAATCTAAGGATCTTCAGGTGTGATTATCCTGAATCACTTGGGTGGGCTCTTACTACAATCATAAGCATCCTTATGAGAGGGAGGCGGACGGAGACTTGACACATAGAAGATGAGGAGGCAATGTGACCATGGAGGCAGGAATGAGAGAGCTGCAGCCACAAGCCAAGGAATGCCAGCAGCCACCAGCGGCTGGAAGAGGCAAGGACCCACCCATCCTCCCCCAGAGCCTCCTGAGGGAGCGCAGCTCTGCCGACGCCTTGATTTTAGCGCACTGATACTGACTTGGGACTCCTGGACTCTGGAACGGTGAGAGAATCAATTTCTGTTGTTTTAAGCCACCCAGTTTGGGGTAATTTGTTATAGCAGCCGCAGGAAACTAATACAGGAACCTCAGCCAAAAGTACAGCAGAAAGGATCCCATTTCAAAGCCTGTTGTAAAAGAAAGCATTTAACAAATCACCTCGATGCCTCTGAAAAGGGCTGTCTTGTTGGTCAGTGTTGACCTATTTGACTTTCAACACATATGGATCAGTCTGAGGGACATGCTTTGACTGGCAATGTCCCTGCCTTTGTTATTGCCTCTGATCCACTGGCAGTGAGGCCATCTGTAGGTGCTTCATCACTCTCTGACTTCTATAATTCTTTCTTTGACATAGTCTCTGTAGACAGAACATTCCTAATGGTCCCATTCTTATGTGGCATCCTTGATGAAGTTTGCTTGAAAATAACTGTCTATACCTGTCTGTTTCTTCCCTGGAGAGGTTTCCTATTAATTTTTCCCCAGGGGAGTTCCCAGAGATAAGGCGGAAACGCGCTCTGTACGCTCACTGCAGAGGGAGGAGGATTCCCTTACTAGAGATAAGAGATGTGATTGACACCTTTGGTGCTCAAATGGCTCAAAGTTCTGGCGTCCTTGCTGTTGACTCACAGGAACTTAAGTTTCATACTAGAACTTGAAGTTTTGTGTTTTTTAAAAATTTCTTTCTTTTTTTTTGGTGCAAGGAAAGATTTGCCCTGAGCTAACATCTGTTGCCAATCTTCCTCCTGTATTTTTTTTTCCTCCCCAAAGCCCCAGTGCATGGTTGTATATCCTAGTTGTAAGTTGTTCTAGTTCTTCTCTGTGAGCCACCACCACAGCATAGCTACTGACAGACGGGTGGTGTGGTTCTGCCACTGGGAAATCAACCTGAGCCACCTCAGTGGTGAGAGCGCGAAACTTTAACCACTAGGCCATCAGGGCTGGCTTTAGAACTTGAAGTTTTGTAGTCCAACTCCTACAGCTTACCAATGAGGCTCCCAACACCTGTATATTTCACTGAATGCATGACAAAGTCGTGGAGGGTCAATCCCAGGGCCGTGCTTGTTGCACTCTGCCACTCTGTCACATTCTTCCCCTCATCCCCAAGGAGGAAGGGAAGGCAGGAGTGGGGAGCATCATTGACTCCTTCAACAAACAGTTATTAGGCAGCTACCATATGCCAGACCTCCTCCCAGGTGCTGGAGTTATGAGCACCAATCAAACGGTCCCAGATGAGTGGAGCTCAGTCTGGTGAGCCACACACTCCCCTCAGATCCCCCTTTCAAGTTAGGACTTCAATGGAAGTCCACTGTACATAACAGAGAAAAGCAGAAGGGCTGTGGTTGCAGTAGCTGCCGGGTGAGGAGGGCTGGGGGGAGAGGTAGAGCCTGGGTAGCTGCGTGTTCCCCAAACTTGGTACCTCGATGTCCTGACTTCCATGGTGTCCAGGAACCATAAGACTCAATGGTTTCTCAGCTGGAAAAACACTATAGAGCCCAGCTTAGTGCAGGGACCACAAGTCCTGACTCTGGGGACACTCTGCTGGTTTCTCATCCTCATATTGTTGGCTTCCAAGCTTTGGGTTCTTGTTCACATTATTTAGTCCTTCTATGTCTCAATATCCTCATCAATAAAATCAGAATGGTACCTAATTCTAGTACCTAATTCCTAACTCCTTGGATATTGAAAAGATTAAATGAGCTAATCGACTCACAATAGTGCCGGACACTGAGTTGGCACTCAAGAAATGTCAGGTAATACACAGTCATGTGCCACATAATGAGGTTTGCGTCAATGACTGACTGCATAACATTTGGTCCCACAAGATTAGTACTGTGTAGCCTAGATGTGTAGTAGGGCTATACTATCTAGGTTTGTGTAAGTGCGCTCTGTGATGTTCGCACAATGACAAAATTGCCTCACGCATTTCTTGGAACGCATCCCCATTGTTAAGTGATGCATGAGTGTAATGTATGTTTGTGAATTGCCTTTCGACTCTCTACTGTCCTACATAGCTGACCCCATTCTTCAGTCAGGGCAGAAGATGTCAATAGAACACATTTGAAAGTTTAGGGAAATCCTACTCAACTTCAAAGCACTTTGATGAATGATCATAGAATTCCTGCCTTCTAATGGACAGGACTGAACTTCAACAAACCCTGGACACTGGAGCAAAACCCACTTAAGGGGAAGAGAAGGGAAATCATGTGGGGCTTCATCTCACTCTGCCGGGGAGCTGACTTCTCTGCAAGAAGAACCAAAGAGTCAGAGGGAAATTGCTTTTATGGGGTGTTGTAGCTTTGCCACTACAAAAGAGGTTTTCCTATTTGCAGAGCCCTTAGCCAAGATCCAACCTAAATATGAATGACAAAGGCTGGGATTGGTCTAAAGCAAACTGGAGAGAAACTTTTAACTTTGGAGATGGGGTAGGAATTGGGGGAGAGAGTCGAAAGGAACAGGAAGGGAGTCAGGCTTGGGTAAAACGTTAGGGATAGAAGGGGAGGAAATGAAGAAGGCTGCGTGGGTATTCTGACTAAGGACAGCTCATCTTGCAGTACAGAGCTCTTGCTCAGAGCCCTGGGGGTCTGCATCCTGTACAGTGGCAAACACATGGGGCCTGGAGAGCCTGCAGATGACTCTGGGGAAGCTGCAGCTGGTGGCAGATGCAGCTGAGGCCAGTGGCCACCTGTGCTCTGGCGCCCACGCTTCCCACCTGACCTGTCTGCATTCACTCCATCCACCAATTATATCTGCAAAGCCCCAGGGGCTCCAGATCCAGTTCCTAAGGAAGGCTGACATCAGACCAGAGGAAGGAATGCTTCCTTTCTGGTTCACGTTCTAACCAACAATGCAGCCTGTGGCAGGCTTCCCTGAGTCGCAGAAACTGCAAGGAAGATGAGACTGGGCTGAGTGGTCCCATTTCTTGGCTGGGTGCCCTAGCATCTGTTTGCTCTCAGCCAGATGTGTGAGTCCAGCCAGTGGGAGGAGGGGAGTTGCTTCAAACTCTCCATCCTGATGGAAAATAAGCCCGTGCTTCCTGAGGGAGAGTCGCTTTTGTGTATAAAAGGAGAACATGAGAACAGCAATTGGGGTGAGTCAACAAGAAGGAAGGTCAGCCTACCGTGTATTGGATATCTACAATATCGCAGACGTTGGAGCTGGCAATTTACATACGCTGTCTGAGTTACTCTCGGCAGTGATGCTTCAAGGTTGGGATTATCATTTTCGCTTTACAGATGAAGAAACCTGGGCTCACTGATTTCAACCGCCTGCCCAAGGCCATGTGGCTGGATGCCAACCCAAGCCTGTCTTACTCCAGAAGAGTCCTTTCTATCATCTGAGAGGCTCCCAAATACTGCTGTTGGACTGGTGCTGGGGAGCTGTTTAAGGCTATACATCTGGTCCCACCTCTAGAAACTCTGAATCAGAAATTCTGAGATGAGGCTGGGGAATCTGCCTCAGCAGATTTTTTGATGCCCTCCTGGTGATTCTGATGCTCAGCTCCATCAGGAGCCAGACCACTGCACCACACTGCCCCTCCCAGCAACACCTCTGACCCAGCAACACCTCTGGCAGCACTAATGTTTATAAAGAGCCTTAGACCTGAGGGAATTCCATCCACCAAATCTACCTTGACCTGTTATAATTCCCTTTATCCTGGATCCCTGACTTCCCTTGGAAGGACCTGGGAGACACCTAGTCTACCTGCTTCCTACTGGGTCCCCTGTATAGCCTCCCTAAAGATGTGGTCTGGCCTCTCTATAAACTCACTCAGGGATTCTTCATTTAACAAACACTTCTCTGGCAGTAACTATGTGTCTGGCAGTACTTTAAGTGCCTTACATATGCAATAGATTCTCCTTATTTGCAGTCATTCTATAGCATCTTAGTGAATACTGAATTAGTGAATACTGAATCGCTGCTCCAAGGATTAAGTTCCTGCAAGCCTCTAGTCACAACATTTTTCTCGACCTATCAGTACATAACTTGTTTTATGTGTGTTTCTGTTTAAAAACACCTGGTTTAATATATATGGTTGGCTCATTAACATTGAACTCAGCGCCAACTGCCCTGTAACTCGCACCTGAAGGAAGCTGATCCAGCACACGAATATTAGTCAGCACTTTTCAGAGCTTTGCTTGGGGGCCATTATAAACAACAGAATCACTCACAAAAAGCAGCAAAATGCAAAAACGGGATACTAAAGAGACTTCAAAAAGTAGGCTCATTTACAGCCTGAGAGCTGAAACAAGAAGGCAGAGCATCGCCTGGTTCCACCTCCGCTGGGAACGTGCACATGGGAGACTCGAACTCTTACCACTGTGCCTGTCTGAGACCGACCACGGGAGTGCCACAAGCATCGATTTGGAAGTTACAAATAAATTTCAGCAAGTAGGGGAATTCACAGGTTGTGAGGAAAGACTGTACTGACTTGTTTAATCTTCCAACAACAGGGTGAGATAGACACCATCATTGCCCCTCCCTCATGCTGGTAACCTTTAGAAAAATTTATTAGCAAATTCCAGAAGTGCCTTCCCATTTTAACAAATGAAAAAACTGGGTCACAGAGAGGTCAAGTAACACAGCTGGTAAGCGGCAAAGTCAGGATTTGAACCTGGCGTATTTGGGTCCACAGTTGTCAGATAGCCATGCTGCTGTTTGGTGGTTGCAGGCTCATCTCTGTGGACCGCAGCGCTGACCGAGCTTGGAGGCTGCCCACCAAGAGGGAGGCTGGTCCCATTACAAAGGAAAAAAATGAGTAATTGCGCGTAGTTGTAGGCACTATCGGATACTCACTAGGCCTGTTGCCTGGGTCCCCTTAACTTTGGGTTTCTCACAATGTGTTCCAGGACTCCGGGCTTCAGAACCACTTGGTGTAATGCAGACTCTCAGACAAGCTAACCTAACTGTATGAAGGAGGGGGTGCAATTTTAGTAAGAACCTCAGATAAAGTCTGATGTTTTAGGATTTGGCAAACACTGTCTAAAATTCATTACCATCTCGAATAAAAATTACACATCAAAAATAATATTTGTTTGTGAAATTTGCAGCATTCAGAGTTCTTTAGACTTTTCTTTTAAGGGCACAGGTTTTTTTTTTTTTTTTCTTAATAGGATGATGGGGAAAAAAATGGGTCCAATAAAGATTATTTAAAATTCAATTAAAAATTGGAAAGAGTATTTTTTAAAATGAGTTGCTTCAAAATTTCCATAATGCCAAAAGTTCAAGAAAATTTGGCTTACCTAGAGTTCTTGTTTCTTTCTGAAGAGTGGACTCTTAACCTAGCTCAAACTCATAAAATGCTTTGGCCTAGGGAGAAGAAGTTGTCATCCCTTCTCTTTTTGTCAACTTCCCCAAGATCTGGGCTTTAAAAGAAAAGAAATTACAGGTTTACTTGAAAACAATGGAGAAGCTAGATTAGACTGTTAATGTTACTTCTAGAAATCTGAACATTTAAAAATAATGACTAACTGAATGATGGTTACACCAGTGCATGCATTTGTAAAAATCCACTAATACATTTGTGATCTGTATACTATATTGTTAATAAATTATAGTTCAATAAATAATAAATGCACAGAAATAAATTTAAAAAACGAGTAGCAGCTTTTGCA